>NC_065549.1:10419113-11044113 GCF_022605725.1 Anthonomus grandis grandis
AATTGCAAAAGAAATGAAGGCAACAGGTAAAGAAAACGTTATTTATTTATTTAGTAATAACTTTTTTGATTATCTGTTTCAATTCTCCAATGGCTAAAAACATGACAAGTTTTTACTGGCATATCCAATTTTTATCTAAATATTCTAAACACGACCAGACTTATAGAGTTTTGCCTAGACTAGAGTCATACCTCACAGGTCGTTGCAAAACTAATCCGTTTAACCTAACATTAAGCCAATATATTTTTTAATAGCTCATCTGTCTGTCACATTCGTAATAAAAAAGAAGCGGCAAAAAAGCTTTCGTTCTAAAAAAATGTTGAAAAAGCTTGTATTGTAAAACCATAATATTTTACAATAATAAAATTATTTTTTACGATATTTATTAGGAAAAAAACGAATTAGGCAACAGATGAGGGCTAAAACCATTATACTTTTTTAGTAGAATACCCTATTTTTATTTACCTATTTAGGCATATGCATAAACAAATCTATAAAACACAGTGGTCATTCTACCAAGGCAGGGCACCAGTAGACTGGTTAAAAAATGACATAGTCTGTTTCTTAATTCTAATGCACCATTTGTTGGCCTGCGATGCCTCCCTGCTTGTATTGGAGTATTATTGGCTATAATATGTTCTTTCAATTGGAATGTCAGATAAGTAAAACTCTATCATGAACACGTATAAAATTGTGTATCACACAAAGAGCTTGAATGATGCTATCATTCTTGTCAATATTGCAACATATTGGAGTCTTCAATACTCTGAAGACTCCAATATGTTGAAGTTAGTAAACTTTGAAGTTAGCAAACCAAATGCACACTCAATAGACCTTTGCCCTCTAGAAAGTGTGTAATTAAATATTCGTTAGTCATTTGTTAATTGTTTCCTTGTATATGGTTTCATGACACGATCTTAGAGGGGTAAATTACCGTCTGCTACAAAATATTAAGGAAAACTTGCATTATCATTTTCTCCTGGCAACGGCTTAGGTTTAGGAAGATCAAGTTGGTCCCACCCTACTACTTTTCCAAATACACTTTCTTTGAATACTCTGCCATCACTATTTCGTCCATATTCCCTAAAATCAATCGACAACAATAGCCCGTCTGCATCAGCCGCAGCTAACAATACAATAGAAAAATATCCTTTGTAGTTGAAGCATGCTGACCCAGATTTTGGAAGGGCTTTAATTCTGATATGCTTTCCATCAATAGAACCACAGCAATTAGGCAAATTCCAAAGTTCAGTTCCAGCAAATCTCAGTAGCCAAAAAATCTCGTATAATCCCTAAAACTGCAATATCGTTAGAAGTCAATAAACCCGCGCTGGAATACTTTCAGTTTAAAAAGAGGTAGAAAAAGCATCGACCATAACACCATATGAAGACCCAGATCCTTGCTATTTCCTTCCTAATGAGCATGCTACCTGACATGAAAAAAATGAACGAAAGGATACATATTTAATTCTTTAAATACATTAAATCCACTATGTCCTTGGATCTTTTTCCAATAAAGGTGTACCTAAAACTGACGTTGCGGAAGAAAAGTTTTGTTCATATTATTGACGTTTAAAACCGTGAGCTCCTCCTTTTCTTCATCCTCAGAGGACGACATTTTGAATTTAACTAGCCTTTTTTACGTCATGCTACTTAAGTGTGCGCTACCTGCCACGCCAGTGCCATGCCCATGCTATGTCACTGCCATGTTACATGTCACGCCACTTTGATGGGCACTCTGCCTAAGATTTTAACTTGGTGGAATTCCACTTAGGTATTCTTGAGTTAAAGGAAATAATGATTCAAATAATTATTCGATATCCTTCTGCACCAGGATAATCTCATAAGGCACAAACACTAAATGAAATACAAAGGTTACTTCAGTTAGAAGCTGCTACTAGGCAAATATCTGGAGAAAATTATACAACTATCAGTGTAGTAATACCGTTATTTTAAACATCAAAAAAGTATTCAAGAAATATTACCAGAATCTGATGCAGTAAAAGAACTTAAGGACGCGTTGAGTGCTCGAGGCGTTTTGGATCTGCTGAACAAGTCCACTTATTAGATATTTCTACAGTTCCTGATCCCCGGTTTTAAGAAACTGTATTTTAGTTGCCCATTAAATTGTGGAAAAACTCTACAGAATGTATAAGATATGAGATGTCCGTAGAAAATCAAGATACCGAAATGGAAAGTAAAAAAAATGATGAATTGGGCACTAAAAATGAAATAGAATTAGGTTAACGAAAACTTTTTCCAAGTTCTATGTTACACAGGCTATATTCCTTCGCCTCAGAAGTTACATGCATGTCATTTGATCTATGAGGAGTCTATGAGAAAATGGTCAGAGAAAATAAGAAGGCTCAGCAAGACATCAGAATTAAGTCTGTACCTTAGTCCAGTCATATCAATTAAAGAAAACACAACCTTTACTTTTGCGGAAAAGAATTCTGTAGTGCATCCTTCTCTAGCTGAAGAAGTTCTTACGAATAGTAGCGTCATTTGTGTCGTCTGAGCGACTATTTTCAAAAGCGGGACCAACAGTAAACCAACAGAGAAACTGAAAAATTAGTGCAAGAGTTATCATCTGGAAGATGTAGATCGACGCCATGAAGACATTGGAAGTCTTCTTTACAAAATAAAAGCGCACTCTGCCACAGCTCGTCTCCATTGAGCAGGAGGACATCCAGTTTAATACTTCAGCGAGGTACCTCGGAATAACCCTATAAAGACGACTCACCCAAAAGAAAGCACAATTCTGAAACTCTCGCGAAGGCAAAGAGAGTGAAGATATAAGGAAAGGGTAATATGAGTTTGAGTAGAAGAGATGGTCGCCTGAAGCTAGCTTTTCTACGCATCCCTTGCGTGTAGGTTCGCAGTTTTCAGAAGTCTCCATCTTCTTAGGCTGCTGAAGACTGTAGCAAATATACCATGGTGTATTCAGAGTTTCACAGAATTTCAATGCGCTCAGGCAGCATTTCAAGAGCAAGGCCCAGTAGTTCTTAGTAAAGGCAACACAACTTTTATTCAGAGAACTGCTCGAACACTGGGACGCAAATTCCAATTCCTCAGGATGGAAAAAGCCCCACAAAAGGATATTCCACAGAACAATACATCTTTCCCAACCAGGACAACCTCTAACAGAAAACGGACAGGATATAAGAATTCCCTAATTGTGTGAATCTACAGGATTCACACCATTTATTCTACATCCACGGATTTATTATATAGAGGGGTTGTATAGTAGAATAAATAGGAGTTTATGGCATAAGTAGAGCTACAGGTTTCTTATAAAATATATAGGGGTCCGTTGGGTTTTGATTTGATGACATAAATCAGGAAATAAATAGGAGAGATATAAATAGAGGAATGTACTAAATAACTGTAAGTTGATAATAAAATGTATAGAGGTTCGCAGTACTTAAACGATAAAAGAGAAGCATAAATTGGAATATTTATTAAACTAATTAAGTTCGTGAAAAAATATATAGGGGCTTGTCACACTTGGAAGATGAAAATAAAATTTAAAAAGAAAATATGCGTTCCTCGGGAAGAATGTAATGGCTCGGTTTTTAGTATAAGTCACAAAAACTAGTAGTTCTTTGCAAATCATTTTTTATGCATAGTGTGTAGATTATGAATAAAAGAAACTATAGAAATTCCTAAGGCATATCTCCAAAGATCCAAGTATACAAACTCCAAAATAGTTATGCTTATATTACTTGATGCTAACAATTAAAAAGATTAACATTAACCATTAGTTCTTTGGCTCACGCGGCAAGTAAAGCCCAAAGATAGTGTTGGAATAATGAATGACTTTCGTATGGTAATTATACCGTTTTTTTTCACACGAAATATAATGGTGAAACTAATGTTTATATAGTGATCATAAACGGTCATTTTTCAAATATAATTAAGCTTAGATTTATTACGAAGGAATTATGTAAATATTAATGTATAATTTTCCAATTAATGGTTTATCGGATTATGGTCAGCGACCCACCTATAGTAAATTAATCACTTTAATAAAAACCAGATAAATTTTAAAATATAAAATTTATTGCACGTCACATTGGTATATAAATATATTACAAAAGGAACCTATCCATCAGTTTAAAAAAAATAAACAGAAAAAGGAACAATATACATACAAAAAACAAAAATTATATTGCACAATAAGTTATAAACTATCAAAAATAAATAACAAATATCTTAAATTACTTTTAATATTAAAATAAATATTGCACGCAATCCTTTATACCTAAGAAATTATAATTGCACACTAATATGTATTTAAAAATCTTTTAAAAGAAAAAGATAATAAATACAAAAACTATGATTAATCTTATAAACTAATATACCTAAAACCAAAAATATCAACATTTCTATTGCACATTCGTTTGAATTAACTAAAATTAAATATTGCACATCGTCTCCCGACCCTACTACTCTGATTACAAAAACACAATTTGCTAACAGCAGTAAAATAAATAATTAAATAAAATTCTGTATAAATAACATTTAACAATGATTTTTGTTCCCCGTTTGGGGCAATTTTTATAATTTATTTTTGATATTAATATTAATACATTAGATTGCAAACATCAGAATATCAAAGGGAAAATTTGATAATTTTTAATAGAACACTCTTTTAATCGTATAAATTGGATTGTAGAGTAATATATTGTTATTAGTTATTTATATTTTTTTTGTTGACAGTAAATAGGCTTGTAGGACATAAGTACAAAACAGAACCGCAAACAATTTTTTCCTGCGTGCATTAATTGTTTTATAAAGATTGTTTTTTTATTTAAGAATTTAGTTTTATATTTTTCTAGAAAATATTCGTCACTTTTGGCTTTTTTCCATTAAATTTTTTTTTTAATTAAAAATTCACTAAGAATGAGGACTGAACGATTTATACTTCTGGTCAACTTTGTGTTTGTGGTTAAACAATTTAAGTTCTGTAATTGGTCTGTTTGCTTCTATCCTAGCCATCTGAGAAAGACTTAAATCCGAGACGAACCGTCATGCCATAACAAATAAAACAAATAAAAAGAAATTGAGGTTATGTTTTTGGAAACCTTTTATTTATTAAAAATTATAGGAAATTAAATAACCAGCTGGATACCTAACCGGTCAAAATCATCCCCATAGAAAATATAAAGAAAAATAGTTTATACACGCTCGATCAACTACGGTCTTCGGTGCAACAAAGTTATTGTGTCTGAAATAATGCGTCTCTTCCGCGGTTCTAATATATAAAATGAGAGTGAGTTAATAAATAATTACGGTAGATATCATTTTTACTAACCACATTCCTGAAATGAAGATTACCCTTTATGGTTTTCAATTTTCAAGCATACACGATCAGCCTAATTAAAACTAAGGGCACATTAACTGTAGAAAATAAGTATTCCGAAGATAAACCGATTACGAGAACTTTTCAAACTAACACCAAACAGTAAAAGTTAATATACGCAATGATTATGAAGATTCCATTTATAAAACCGAAAAAATTGTGTTGGCATTAGTCAAAGTCAAAGTCAAAATATACTTTATTTGCTAAGTTTACAATAATTTTAATACAAGTTTATAATACAAGTATTTATTTGGTTATACAGGATATAGGACAAAAACAGAATACAGAATCGATTTTGATTGTACATAGAAGCATATTTTATATAATCAAAGAAAAAACCAAAAAAGAAGAAAAGGCGAGAACCAACATAAAACAAGAATAATAAAAAAAAATTAAATAAATCTGATCAACAGATATATAATTAATTTTAAATATTAAAATGAGTCGTTAAAATACTCTTCAATGCTGTAGTAAGCTTTTGGTAAGATTAATTTCTTTAGTTCTCTCCTAAACTTTTTAAGGTCTGTAACAGTCCTAATCGAAAAAGGAACATGATTAAATATTTTACGACTAATAAATATAAAAGAGTTTCTCGTAAGTGAGGAGGTGGGGATTGAAAGAGATAAGTTGCCTACTTGACTAGTATTATGACTGGTGCAGAATGGTGGACTTACGGACTTATGTATGAGTGTTGCAGTTTGCAATATAAAAAGTGAGAAAACTGTTAAAATTCTTTCAGCTACAAAAAGAGGTTTACAAGAGACTCTCAGACCAACACCACACAGATTCCTTAATGCTTTTTTCTGAATAATAAAAATTATGTTAAGGAGTCCCTTGGAGCACAAACCCCAAAATGGCAACCCATAACGGATATGAGAGTCTATTAAGGCGAAATAAACTGAACGAGCAAACAACCCCCCCAAATCATGCCTGGCAACCCTGACTGCAAAACAACCAGAAGAAAGTTTAGCAGCGAGGCCTAAAACGTGGTTGTCAAACCTTAAACTCTCATTAATGAAAAGGCCGAGAAATCGACAATAATCCCTACCATGGAGTGGGCTCTGCTCATCAAACAAAAAACCCTCTACATTACACTTAAAGCCCAGAACAAAAGTCTTATCAACATTGAATACAAGCTGATTGCAGATGCACCACTCTTTAATTTTGTGAAGGTCCTCTACTATGAGAGATCTGACTACTTTTTGATCTTTGTTATGCCACATAATTGTAGTATCATCGGCAAACTGAACCACTATTCCATGTAGTGATAGAGAGCTTAAGTCATTAATGTATAATAAAAATAAAATAGGATCCAACACTGACCCTTGAGGTACACCACATTTAAGATGTGCTATCCCTGACGAAAATCCAGATGCAACTACCTTCTGGGTGCGGCCAGACAGGTATGACTTCAACCACCCCAAAGCCACTCCCCTAAATCCGTAAAAATCAAGCTTTGACAGCAGTATTCCATGATCCACACAATCGAAGGCCTTGGACAGATCACAGAACACCGCTGCTGCAACCTCCTTGGAGTTCATAGATGGATACACACTCTCCAAGAATCTGAAAAAGGCATCCTGCGTGCCCTTAGATGACTGAAATCTATACTAATTAGGGGACAGCACATTGTATTTGGTCAAAAAAGAGACAATTCTCTTTTTTGCAAGCCGCTCAAGAACCTTGGAGAGGGTAGACAAAATTGATATGGGACGGAAGTTAGTTGTGAACTTTTTTCAAAATATTTTAGTGCAGTATTTGAACCTACTGATACAGCAGCTTTAATTAAACATAGTGAATGTCAAGAATGTTTTGTAGTGAACAATATTGATAAAATGTCAACCCATAACGGATGACATTAAATCCGCACTTATATCTATGGATCCTGAAAAGGGACTTGGTCTATAGACAGATTTCCTTAATTTTTTCTAAAGTTTTCTATCCTAGATTGTGCAAGCCTTTGCATATAATGTTGTACGACCAATATTTGTCAAGCGACATTGTTCCTTATATTTGCAGAATAGCTGAAATTGTGCCTGTATCAAGTCTGGAGAAATAACTCATCTTAAAAATGACAGGCCAACGTGGCTTTTGCAAAAGAGATTGATAAGTTTCAATAAGGTTCCAAAACTTCTTATAAAGTTGGAGAATTTCGGTGAGCACGGAGCCCTAGTCAAACCCATTAAAAATTACTTAACTCATATTAATCCTAAAACTCATTAAACGAATCGCTCTCAGTATGTTGTCATAAATGGAATAAAGTCTTCTTGTGCTATCGTAACTTTAAGAGTACCGCAAGGTTGTTATTTGGGACCGATATAGTTATCAATCTTTTTAAATAACCTTGGTCAATGTTTTTGAATTTGTAAATATCTTGTATATGCAGATGATCTAAAAATCTTGATAACCAAATTAAGCAGGTATCAGATTTCCTTGCCTTGCAATCTAAGTTTTCTAATTTTGAAAATAACTGTACCTTAAACAAATTATTTATTAATCCAGAATTTAGAATAAATTTGGGTATGGCATTGGATTCCAAACTGCTCTTCGACGTTCATGTAGGCAACATTATTCAAAAACCTCCAAAAAATCATAAAATTATATCTCGAATTACACAAGGTTTCAGTAATGAAACATCATTAATAATGTTATAGAATGCAATCGTTAAATCAACTATAAAATATATGACAGTAGTTTGGAATCCGATGTATCACAAATATATTGACCAAATTGAAAAGGCCCAACATAAGTTGGTAAATTTAATAAATTTCTTGTAATATTCGTTAGGTCTAATGAAAGCGTAGTGAACAATTGGTTAAGTGTTGATTTGTATGTAAATTCACTAAGATATTTTATGCGGTCCTGTTATTGGATTGCTTAGTTATCTGTAGGAAAGCCGTGTACTTAGGTAAATAAATAAATATTAAATTATCAACTAATTGAAAATTTAGTTTTTGGTGGCTATTTAAGTCTCTTAATTTGAACAATAAATAAAAAAAAATTAAATATTTTGTAATTAAAAAAAAACACTTCTGCTTGAGTGCTTCAAAGAAACTTCTGCTCCAGCAATGGATTTGTTCTAAAAAAAATAAATTTGAATTAACCAAATTTCACCATTTTTCGCACCATGCAGATCGATCAGCACGATCTAATCACCACGAAACCTGTATCTGACTTACCAATTTATATTTATGTTAAAAAATGTTCTATTAAAAATATTGTAATTTTCTTCTTTGCTTACTCTTAAAGATTTGATAATTTTTATAATTTTCATTAAATAAAATCTAAAAAATCACACACATTATTGGCTAAAATTCGAAACTAATATTAGATTTATTAATTCACAGTCAAACCCCAGAATCAACTTCTTCGTAATAAAAATAATTGAAAAAACTGTCAGGTTAAACCAAAAATTCAGCTCTAAAAATCATTTTTATTTAACATGTCGATTCTGGAGTAAAAACTCGTTTTGCCTACCGACATCCCTTAGTCCCTTTGCAACAACTCATGCAACGCCGCAATATACTGTTGCGCCATCTGTAAAGTTTCAAACTTGCTCAACTTCCTGTCATTCCCTAAACTGGGCACGTGATCCCTTAGCCTGTCAAATGCGTCATTCAAACTGTTCATCCTTCTTCTCTCTCTCGCGTTGGCCGCCAATCGTCTTTTCTTCATCACTTCTACCCCCACCGTGGCGGGTGTCAGCGGCTTATTCTTACCACCCCCGGGATCCTTTTTATATTTGGCATCGTAGGACATCTTGTAATAATCCTGTTGATGATTGCTAGACTTGAAAGTACTAGATTCGGAACGGGGTGATGTGGAATTGTACTTGTAAGAGTCATATTTATTGTAGATGTTGTTGTTTTCACCGTAGAAGTCGTGGCTACCCCAGGACTGGGGTGTTTTCGGATAGTAATTCGGGGTGTAGGGTTGCGACGACATTCCAGGGTCTGAGGCGGTTGATAGGGGGCTGGTCAGCGCGTAGTGACTCTCTGGAGATGATATTCTTGGTGAGGGACATCTAGAAGAAAAAAATATTTTGTAAAAATTAATATACTAAATCCATGGTAGAATTTAATTTTTCTCACAGATATTGCCTAACATAGGTATTAAGGGTGCCAAAGTAACTTTGAAATACTCATCGTTTTTCTTTTTCGATGTCTGCATACCCCTACCCTGCTCGGTAGAGGATCTCTAAAACGTCTTTGATCTCTTATGTTCTTATTTTCAAATGTTTGATAAAAACATGCTAAATAGGCGATTTTAATATTTCATACTATGTAAACTATCTAGATACTAATGCAAAGACCAATTTAGTTCAGCCACTAATAAGTTTTTTAAATTTTATGAATTTGCAACAAAGCAATTAAATTAAAAACGAATAATAATACTCAAATAAATAGATAATAATAATGAATAACATGATCGCATTCTTGATTTGGTGATACAAAATGCGATGAACACGCGATTGAGTTAATATCGCTGACAGTAGAACATTAACCCGCCCTACCTATGGAACTATATAAATACTGTATTTCTTGGGGAAACACTGAAATGCAAAAAAAAAGTGGGCCTTTCTGTCAAATGAAATTTTTATTAATACTGTCTGTGACAAATTCCACTCTAAGTTATATGAGCTATTTGATAGACTTATCCTAAAAAAGTATCCGCATCGTCAAAAAACACAAAATATCCACACGCCCCCCTATTATTCAAGATACAAGAAAGAAGTCCAACTTACACAAAAAATATAATAAAACGCAAGACCCCAGGTTTCTTGAAAAGTTATGTAGTAAACTTAACATCGATATGGAGAAATCTTGTACAGAATATATTTCTCGGGAAGAAAATAGGCTAAAAAAAGATCCCGAAGGACTTTGATCTTACTTAAGAAGTAAAAAAGAAATATTTGGAATATCCAATTTAATATCATATAACGGCGAAGAGCGTTGTGATATATAAGATAACAGATTTTCTAAATGCATTTACAAAGTTCTTAAAAAAATCATGTATCTCCACATCTCCCTCTATAGACGGATAATACTTAAAACATCGATATTAAAAAAATGTTATTCAACGAAGAAGCCATTCCACAAGCAATAAAAATACTCTATAGCTGTTAGACTTTTCAAATCAAATCGCAAGTTTTTTCTCAAATATCACCATCATAATACGGGTTTATCCCGAAGCGATCCACAGAAACAAATTTATGTATCATAACACAATCAATTGCTGAATCCTGCAGTCAGACTGACCTAAATATGCTCAGACTTTTCGAAGGCGGAAGGATTGCAGTTTTTTCAGTCTTTAATTTCAGACTGGAAACCATAATATGTATCTGAATTTAGGTATAGTTTAGTTCAGAGATCTATTAGAATCTTTGATGTGCCGCGAATAGTCCGTGTGCCGGTGTTGCTTGTATTGTCACGTGACATGCATGTTTAATGGTCGGGACACACATGCCCGCAACGAGTCCGCACCGAGCACGCACCGTAGCACGGCCGTGTCTCGGTTGTGAATTGTCGTTCGTAATCATATGAAGTAGTCTTAACATGACCGCACCGTGCCCGTGCGCCGACTCCGCACCGAGTCCGCAACGAGCTAGAATAGTTTTGTTTAATTTTCAACGGTGACGGTGCGTTGTACGGTCTCGAACGAGCAATAAAATTTAGCTATTCAAAATGGAAATTGAAAGGTTAATAGAGGAAGTAAGGAAGTTTCTATCACTGTATGATTAAAAAAATGAAAAATATAGGAATACAGATTATAAAGACAGAGTGTGGAAGAAAATTTCTTTGGAATTGAACAAAAAAAGTGGGTCCAAATTTATAAAACATATTTTTAATAAATTTAATTCGAAAAATTGTTAAATAATTTGTAGTATATTAGATAGATTTTGGCAACATTCGGTTGTCTAGATGAGCGAATTTGTTTTAGTAAGCGGCTATTATAATTTGTTCCAGTTGTAATTATTTTATACACCGTGAAATTTACAGCACATTTTACAAAAATCAAACGAAGATTGAAAATACTATGAAAATAACTATGAAAATAACAAAATAAAATTTCCATATTCAATAAATGATAAAGTCCTTAATAGACTAGACAAAAGCCGTGATCTTGATGTGACATTCAACTTATGGTCTTATAGTGCGGTCAACACGAAATTCTCATGACTTAGGAATTGTAAAAATACTCAATTAAGCCCTTGTCGGGTCCCCAGGCATATGTGAAAAAGCTTAAGAATGTTTATCGAACATTTTTCAAATGTCTAGAAATTAGGCAGACAGGCTTTCCACATATTAAACTTTAAAAAAATATATAACATAAATTCTTTGCAAGCACGAAGAGATTGTCATGCACAAATATTTTTATGGAAAATCCTAAGAAATAAAGTTGATTGTCCACAAATTGGTCGGAAAACTGGAATTTATGTTCCTATTTATCGCTTCTGCACGTGGACGTCTTCAGAAACTCTTCAATATACGAAATATGTAATAATCAACATGGCTTATTAAAATTAGATTTCTTTACATATACGATTGGAGAGATAAAAAATATATTCCTCAACAAACCAAAGATGTACAACAGTATATATAACTGCTGTATTTTTTGCTGCAGTTATAAATGTATCTGTAATTCGAAAGTGACATTCTAAATGTTTTTTTTCTATAGTTAAGAAGCGGTGTTGTTCATTGCTCTGTAATTGGGCTTGTAAAGCGTTTGTGTATTAAATAAATAAATTTTAATATTACTAACTATAATCCTCTTTTCAACAAAACATTAAAAAAAAAAAACAATATAACCTGATGAACATGGTACTTTTCTCAACAAGTTAGTCCACTATTATCAATATCCTCATTTAAAAAAAAAACCTTTTCAAAAATTAATATAAAGTTATCGACATGGTACTCTTCTTCAGCTATTTGTTTTTTTAATTGAATCGATGGAGAACTTAAAATTTTAATATGGCTCTCCACTATCCTGACTTCACAAAAACTTTTTGAAAAATTATTTTTATTTACTTTATTTTTCTAACTAAATCGATCGACAATTTTTTTTTTTTTGATTTTGAAATCATTAATCATTACCTTAAATAAAAAAAATATATTTAAAAAATCATTATAGACATATCGACGTGGTATTCTTTTCTAATTTTTTCGACTAATTTATTTTTATTTATTCTTCAATAAAAGATCATACTGGTTTGTACTTAATAATGTGCAATTTTACCCAATAAGAGCGTTATAATATAAAAATGAAAATTTACTTTTAACCAATTTCTGTTTAACATAAATTACGAAATAAAATAAAATAAAAATATAAAAAAAAAACACTTAAAATAATAAAATGTAACAAATCACAATTTTATAAGCTTGTTTTGAAACACGAAGCAACAAGAAAATTATATTTTTATTTTATAATACAGCAACTCTTTAAAGTCAGTGTCTGCCCAACAAAATTTTTTTTAAACATACTTTTATTTTTATTTTTTAAAGGTTTGTAGGCGGTTCCATATTTTAGTGACCATATATGTACAGTTGCTATTTATGTATATGAAATTTGGCTTTTCAAAAATAAGAAGTTTTTATGCGTTATACTCATGATCACACTGTAACTGCTCAAAGAAAGAAGAGAAGTTATTTTTAATAAAATGTATTAATTGTCAATTTTGTAAAGATATTGTAAATACCGAGAAACTAGCTGATTCTCCATCATTCCGGAATGACACAAGTGCCACACCGCATGACGTCTCAAAAGTTTGCGAGAATATTCCGGAACAGCGTTCTGCCCAGTATATAAGGAGCAGCGTCACCGATGGAAAACAGTGAGTTGTCAGTTCAGTGAAGTAGAGTTCGGAATATTGGCGCGAGATTTAAAAGTTGTAAATAAATACAGTAAAAATAAATATCTCTAGTAGTCGTGAGTTATGGTCTTTTCGTAGTGAAGTAGGTAAATAAATGAGTTAACTATTTTCGATTGTTGTAATTTACACCTAATTAACGGGAAAACGCTATAATATATTGTTTGGAATTTTTGTAATATATTGTTTGTAATAAAAGCTTATCTAAATATTATTAATGGCTTTATTATGAAAACAGACCTAAGACCCGTTTTTGAAAAATGAAAACTCTCCTGCTTATTACACTATTACTCTCACGAGATGTGTAAATGGTAAGGACAACACTTTTTTAATACTAACCGGTCTCGATATCATAAATTACTTTGAAAAATCATTATAAAGTCACTTAAACTAAGTATAATCTGTTCCAAATAAATTGTTGGTAAAACAACAATTTTAATACAATATTGTAATTCTTATGCTAAATTCTAAAAGCTTCTTGAAGAATAAACCATCGTAATTATACCTTTTTTCAGCTCATCTTTTCTAACTAAATAAATAGCAACATATGAATTGTATTAATACTATCCTTTATCCTCAACGCCCTTTTTGTTAAATGTGTAAGCTTAATATATTCACCTAAATTATTCCTTTTCCATCAAAATTAATTTTAAGAAAATTTTAATAATACTAACTTATCGATTCAAAGAACTTTTTTAAAAATGAATATAAACTCATCGATATGATATTCTTTTTAGAATTTTGTAAAGTAAATTATTGGTAAGTTCAAAATCTTAATAGAAATAACCAAATATTAAAATATTAAAATTAAATTAATTTAATTTTTTTATTTATTAATTTAAATTTTTTTATTTTTTTATATTTTTTAATTTTTACTGTTTTCAAGTTTCTTTCTAAATATTTTTATTTGTATATTCATTTAAGTATTAGAAGAAAAGCGTATATATTGTACTATTTTTTAATTTGTTTCTTCGTTCAAAAAATCTCTGAATTTTAAAATTTTTATAATTCTGTAAGTTGACCAAGAGAGTTTAAAACGCTTATTCAGGAGCTAAAATCAATCTTTCTAAGGTAGCTAAAGCCTTTTCTTTATTTATTTTGTTTATATTATTTATAATTTTTACCACCTTCATGCGTTAGAAGTAATTTCGTAACTTTCCAATTTAATTTTCCTTTGACTTTTTTAGTCATTTAACGTTCCACTTAAAATCAAGCTACACTTCAATTTAAACAAGCTTTTTAATAACTTAAAATTAAATATTTAAAAATGCATGTTTTAACGAGCCAAAACGATCATAAAACAAGAAATGTGCACCCATTTGCAACTTAAACCGCTGTGTGGAAAACGTCATTATTTACGGTTCTTAAATGCCTATAAAGAAAAGCATTTTTGCTGCTAATAAATTGACGTTTTTGGGATTTTCTGCTCTCGTCTAGACAAGAAAAAAATGCCATAAAGCTGGAATCACCCGGGGCCAAGTTAAGCAAAAGAGGTAAAGGAATGCAGTTATTTATGCCATTCTATTTCAACTTGAGCATTGAATACTGTAAATTTAATTTGAATAACGCTCTGAATTTGCTTTAAACATTACTTTAATTGCCTCTTAACGGTTGATTTTTCATTTAGACTCAGATAATCCCGAAAGATAATATCATGTCACACGAATGTTCAATACGTGGTTGAAATATTATGAGATATCCAATAAATAATTGATGCGATTGTCACTGACAATTATATACCTGGAATACTTCATATGAAGAAAACTAGGAATATTTAGTTTTAATTCAAAACAATACTTCAGGAATGTAATGCAAATAAATTTCGTGAAATTTTTAGGAACCTCTTGAGAACATTCATATGCCTTCAGAGATTCACCGATCTTTCCAGACTGGAAAAGTGATGCGTCCAGAATTGCAAAAACTTGAATTCAACTAAATGCCATAGTATTTGCTTCTTGAAGCATAGAAATTCTACATTTGCATATGCGTTGTTCAATATCTGTCAAATCTGACAAGAATTAGGGATATTGGAGTTGTCTTCAACTCCTCTTTATCATTTAAATTTCATATATCAGATTGTATTAAAGCGCTTAGAATCATAAAATGTAGAAGAGATTTTACAACTATTTTTGCTATCCACATGTTCTGATCTACTTTAATCAGACTTTTGATGGAATATGCCTTTTCAGTCTAGAGTCTTCAGTATGCATGTTATATTTACAGGTGCGAGTCCTGAAATATCATTTAAATCCAGTATTGATCCTGTTAACAAATACCTTTATGATTACAGAGTTTTGTATCAAATGTTTTGTCTTTCTCCGCTTGTTGTTTAATGTTAAAAGAAATTTAAAGAATTTTATAATATTCTGACTGCTTCTGTAGACTCTCTAGAGTTGCTATATTCAATTGGTCTGTAATAATACTTAAAAAAATATAAAGTCAATCGGCCTTTTTTACCAACAAATATTAAGTCCAATAGTTTGATTTTTAGATCAGCCAGACTGGCAAATAATAGTACATCTCTGACCCTAGATTTTAATATAAATGTAAAGCGCTTTGCTAAGTTTGTTCAAAATTTATTGTGGCCTTTTGTTCGTATTTTTTCTTTTACTTTTTCTTGCCGCTATTATTTAAATAATAATATTGTTTTGTTTTATGACTTTAATAGTGATAGGTTGTAAATATCAAATGATAATTTGTATGAGCTATCATTAGCTCACCTCAAACCATTAATGTTTGAGGTTATAAAATATTATTAAAAATATATTTTTTAAGTAAATTCAGAAATTGCAATATCTGGAATTACTAAAAAAAGTTAAAATTAAAAAAAAATATATTCTTGAGTAATTTATAAGTATAGAGCTTAGGTCAATTGCCTGATCGTTCCTCTAAAGTATCTATTCAATCTCTCTTTTAGAGTAGGATGTTTCCCAGACTAAAAGAATTCATTGTTACACCTATTTTTAAATATAGTAGGAGAAATAATATAATTTATTATCAAGCTATTAGTATATTAAAATAATCTGGCAAGATTTTTGAAAGGATTCTACATAGATTAATATAATCACATTTTTCTGAGCAGTTTTCAGAATTTTAGCATGGACTTCTCCTGGCTGATCCACTATTACAAACTTGTGCTTTTTTTCTGAACGCATCTCACATGCAATTTTGAGTAAGCAACAGCTAATCTATACTGATTTTGCAAAGGCATTCGACGAGGTAGACAATGACAGTATGACAGTAAAAGTTATCTGACATGTATATTGCTATATCAGAAGTACTCTTCGGTAGTAACTTGGGGGCACTCCTTTTCCTGATTTTTATCAACGATTTGCCTGGAGTGTTAGACACTCTATTGGGTTAATGTTTGCAGATGACTTAGCATGACTTGAATTTAACACTGAACTGCTTTAAAAATAGTAAAATGGTTGTTAATGGTGATGGGAACTGTTGCATTGTTTCTTTTTCTCGAAAGGCCAATGTTAGGGATTATTGTGTTAACAATATTGAATTTCAAAGATCTGATGAGGTTAAAGATTTAGGAGTTTCGAAAAACTTTCGACTTAATGGTCACTACAATTGCATAATTAATAAGGCAATAATGTACTTAGGGCTTTATAATAGGCTTTATAATAGGAAACAACAAGGACTTTAGTAGAACTATACGACTTTACAACACTCTTGTAAGGCTGCATCTTGAGTTTGCTGCAAGTGTTGTAGAAAGGTATAGAGGCGTTTCATACACAATCTGATACACTTGATTTAACTTGGATATTGACCAGTAGCAAACAAGAAAAAACAGTTCAGTGTAGATTATTGATTATCTTTGACAACGGAGTTATTACAAAATGTGCATCCATTTTAAGGGAAGGCTTTCAGAATGTTAGAAATTAGTGTTAAAAACACGTATACATACTGATTTTTATTTAGCTCAAAATGGAATTTGAGCATCTAATTAAATGAAGCAACACTTCATAAAACAGAGTTTATTTTATTTAATTTATACCTTTTTTTTGACCCTATATAAAAATTTAGGAAAAATTCTTGTGCAGGCGAATACTACTCTAAAGACCTTTATTTTAATCCATCAGGTTCAAGGGTTGACTCACCCTATAATCAAAATATAATGGTTGTAGTTCCCCCTACCTGTACAACATTTGTACCAAATTGAGTTTTTCTTAATTGAACTTTTTTAGTTTCAGAGATATTCGCATTAAAAGTTTTAAAATTGACACATATTTATTGGTAAATTTTGCTTAGGTGAAACCTATAAACTATTACCAAAAAGAATTATTGAACATAAATCTTACATAAAACAATGATTTTCAAAAATCAAAAATTACATAATTATATTAGGATCACATTCTGTAACTTAAAAAAAAGTAACCTTCGTATTTTCTTTGTTACTTTTTAAAACAGTTTATCAGAGTCAAACAAACGTGAAATTAATATAAAAAAGCAGTTTTTAAACTGTGATAAAAGGCAGTAAAAACAAAAAAAATAAATAGTATTATTTATTTCATTTTAATTTATTATATTTTATTTAATAATTTATTATACGCCGATTCGAGTAAATTCTTCTATTAAAGATTTATGCTACTTAGATTGGATTAAATATAAGGAAAGGTATCATTATAGATTTAAGTTCATATGAGTTATCCATTTCAAAAAACTTGTTTAGTAATTTTTTATCAAAATTTAAGTTTTTCGTTTAGAATTAAATTAGGTATGTACATACTAAAATCTAACTAATATTATAAGAAACAATACCGAAAATCGCTCCTGTTCAAAATTAGATCTTAAAATAAGGTTATACAGTTCCAAAACTTAACTTATATATTTGCTTTGCAGACCTAAAACTCTCTTTTTCTCTTTCCTTTATAAAGTTCCAAAAGTTGGCCTTATTGCCATGACATACACTGCATCGTAATATTACAGGTGCATAACTAATCTATTCATATCTATACTATCCGGATCAAGTATTTGGGAATATTGAACGAATTGTAAATAAGGAAGAAACCATACTAGAAGAATATTTAAATATTTTTGCAAGACTTGGTAGTGTAAAAGCGTGTTTTTTTAGTTATATTAACTATTATTTATTATTTTAATTCATTCGTTAATTGTACTTTAATCAATAAAACTTTATGAATTAAAATATGTTGATCACGAACGAGAAATTCCTTATTTACTTGCCAAATTTTGTTCCGTAAAATAATTTTGAAATTTATGTTCTGATTATTTTGTTGTAATTAATAAGAATCCTTTGTAAATCACGGATATCATATTACATCTTATATGAATATTAATTAGAGTATCCTGTGTTTATGAGACTTATTAGTACCCACGCATATGTAAGGAATAAACAAGGTGAGAATGCAACTACCCTAAAGACATTTTGCTCTCCGTTATGCAGAACCGCGTGCCCAAGCATGTTCGAAAGAGTAAGTTCTAGACTCCAGAAATCAGTAAGAGTAACTCTGAGAGGGCATGCGCAGATCGTGCGGATCTAAAAATTAATTTATTAATCTTGGCAGTCCTAATAAGGATAATAAGAAACTGTTATCAAATTATGGCATTGTCATCGGTCCTTGATATGTGTGCAAAGTTTCAAGTTGATCAGACCTTTAGAAAGCAGTGAAAATTAAGCTCAAAGACTCCGTTACATACATACAGAGATACAACCCGAGCTAATAAAAGCGTGGTAAAAAAGTAAAAGTTAGAGTTAAAAGTCGCTGTGGGCTACTTGTAAATGTAGGGTAGAAAACTTCAATGGATGTGAAAGTGGAGACACTCTCCTTCTGGGAACCGGTGAACTAATTCATACATATCATACTATTTTATTTCAAACTTTTTTCAGATAATGTGCCTATTTTTGGTAATCTCTTATTCTTTAGCAATATAATGATGTGTTTTCTCGACTTAAAGATATAATATAATATACTAAGGTTATACCTATATACTTTGTTTAACCTATGCATTTAATTTTATTTAATGCACTGGTAGGAGTTTCACATATTTAACAGACCTTCTATTTTTATAGAACTTTATTCCTTAGATTGCCTAATGCCCTAATTTAGTTCAAAACATTGGGAAATGTACACTTTACTTGGGCTTTATTGGGCCCTGACTGGATTTTTTAAGAAATATTGCTGAACTAAAACTGGTAAATATTTTTAATTTTTTTTTAAAGTTAGCGTTTAATTAGTATGAAGTTTTTAAGAAATTTCTTTAAGAAAAGTAAGATTTGTATTTTTTTAAGTCATTTGAGTATTATAAAATTTGAATAAATAACTAAGAATTAAGAAAATATATTGAAATTAATAATAATCATAAATGTTAATTGTACTACCGAAGGCAATCAAATATTAGTATTTGAATTTATTTCATGTCTTTGATTTATTTTATATGTTGATATTTATTTGTGGTGTCCATATAAAATATCAAATCGTCAAAATATAATAATTAAAATCTTATTTATTAATTTTGTTTCCTTTCTAATTTAATGCGAGTGATTTAACAAACTTTTCATCATTTATAAATAAGGCCCTCATAAATGTTTTTTTTTTCGTTTTTAAGAATTCCTATATGTCAAATGGAAAAATCAAAAAAGGTATAGATGCAGGAGGCAAACTATGGAACAGGTACTGCAACATTAGAAATGCACTTAAGGCCGCGAATTCATCTCAGTCTACAAACAACGAAATTTATACGTTTTATTGTATTTATAACAGATTGGTCTTCCGGGAATTAAATTATAGAAGAATTATTAAAAAATTAGAGATTGGAGGGACACAAACTTAATGGTCTCAGATTAAAACTTTGTGTCCCTCCAATCTCTTACTTAAGTGTAAAAAAATTGATAAAATAACAAGCCGATTTCCAAAAGGTAACCCTATTACTCTATTAGTTTATCATATTTTTAAGGCTTAATGAGACTTTTGCTTGAAACTTAGTTAATTAAAACTTAGTTATTGTCTTTTTTATACATTTAGGAAAGCCTACCCTTTACTAAACCAGCGATAACGAAAACGGTGATAACGAAAAGGATGAACCTAGTTTCTGCTTTTCATGAATATTTTTTCAAAAAAAATATCAAAATTATTTTAAATCCAGAACAGTGTTGATATTATTAAATCTAGTAAAAAACGATTTGCACTTTTCTTCCTAAATTCTTAAAATATATTCAATGAAATATGTTTAATAATTTAGAAAAAAAAACGCAAATTTTACTTATTTATAATATGAAAGCGTAAATTGCTTTATTATTAGGACGGCTTATAACCTCCAATATTTTAGAAACAATTCCTAATAGTAAAGCGATTTATATGTTGCAAAAAGATAAATTTTTTGATTTTTTATTTGTAAATTATTTAGTTTTGGTGGCACATTTATTCGATTACCACAATCGAGAAGTCTTGTTGTAACAATCTAAGTTTTTTTATTATGGCAAATGAACTGTTCGATTTCCACAATAAAAGTATTTGTTAATGGTTATAGTTTTCTCTATAATGGCTATTAAAGTACTTTTAAAGTTTTTTGGTTATCAGTCTATTTTATACCTACAATAGATCTATTCGATTACAGCAATCAATTTACATATTTTGTGATTAAAAACAAATCTGGTAGCTCCAATTACACCACTCTCATTGCATCAATCAGTAATTGGCCCTTAAGTTTTTGATTGGGGTAATCGATCATTCTTTAACCGTTAACGAAGATTTTTCTCGATGCAGGTATCTGTTTAAATTGTAATAAAAAAATAATAAAACTAACCCGTCAGAAGACGAAGCTCGATACGGAGCGGTACCCTTGTACATCCTTCCTTCACGACCCGGCAAACTTTCATCTCTCCGTATAGAAAAAAAAATGCGGCACTAGAGCGCGTGCGAAAACCCCAATTTCCGCACTAGTTCCGGCGATCTAGTTAACCATGATCGGGGCGGCACGTGCCACACAACCGGATTCAATTCGGACCCGCTCGGCACCACCACACACATACACACACACACGGAAGAAGGAAAACGACAACGGCAACGAAGGAAGAAGTTAAGCAGTTGATATCTTCATTCGCCGCCTAATAGACAAGGAGAACGTGCTAGATTTTCGCGATCTTCTTCTTTCTTCCTTTCTGATTTCTTTTCACGTGTGGTGGTTCTTCGCGTGGAAGCTGCGCCCGTACGACTGAAGATCACCGCGAGGTGGTTGGATGTTAAATCAAAGAAGTAGATGGGTAGTGTATAGTAGTAGCAAGTGGGTATAACGGCAGTATTCAGCGTAGAAGAGATGAGATGACGACTCGCGGTGTCAGTGTCGAGGCTGCTGGTGCGAAAAGAGGCAGCAGGAGCAGCAGCAGCAGCAGGTTGCTTTCTTCTTTTCACTCTGGTGGTAAAGGAGGCGTTTACGTACGATGGTGAAGGTTTTTTACACGTTTTTGCATCACGGTTAGGGTCAAGAGCGAAATTGATTTCTTTTTTAGCTGGTGTTTTTAGATTCAACTGATTTGATGAAGTAGGGTTAATTTCATTAAAAAAAAATAACTGGAAAAATAATACGATCTACAGGGTGTTTCAAAATTATGGGATCAAGCTTCTGGGGGTTGTTCAGTGCAACAGAAGAATCCATTTGAGTATAGGAACCCATGTCCGGAAAAGCGTCACTACGCCACTATGGCCCTAAGACGCGTTAAAATTTATAAAATACATTAATTGCCTAAATAGGATCTGCTGCATTTATTTTTACCTTTTGTACATGATACCATAACAATAATTGTTTAAAATCAATGCTTATCAATGTCAATTCTCAATGTCATGTTATAAAATATTTATCTGCGTTTCTTCGAGGAAGTTCTCCCAGAACTCCTTGAAAATGTTCCACTAAACGTTAGAGAGCAAATGTGGTTTCAGCATGATGAAGCGCCGGCTCACTTTGCTGTACAAGTACGCGAGTATTTGGCTCAGCGGTTTGGGCACCGTTGGATTGCCAGAGGTGGAGCAGTTTCTTGGCCTCCTAGGTCACCCGATTTAACGTCGCTCGATTTTTTCTTATGGGGACATGTAAAGTCTTTAGTTTACGAAACTCCAGTAGAATCAGAGCTAGACTTAATTGGACGAATAACAGCAGCATTTGAAATCATTCAAAACGAGGATCAAATTTTTAGTGTAGTCCGCCGAAATCATGTGCGGCGTTTAAATCGGTGTATTGTGGTTGGAGGAAGACATTTTGAACAATTGTTATGATGGTATCATATACAAAAGGTAAAAATAAATGCATCAGATCCTATTAAGGTAATTAATATTTTTTCTAAATTTAAATGCGTCTTAGGGCCGTAGTGGCGTAGTGACACATTTCCGGACATGGGTTCCTATAATCAAATAGATTCTACTGTTGCACTGAACAACCCCTAGAAGTTTGATCCCATTGTTCTGAAACACCCTGTATAAGATTTGTTAATACTGGACATAAAAGCAATCCCAAAGGCGAAATGATCTATAAGTCGGAAGCATTTGTTTTTTATAAGAATTTTAAAATGGAGATCTATATGCCCTCATACTTTACTGTCTTTGGGTGAAGTGCAGCAGAAATACTCCAGGACAGTTCAATTTCTGAAAATCACATTAGATTCCAAAATCTCCTGGGACAATCACACAGATACCATACTTAAGAAGGCCACCTACATGCTATGGTTCTACAGAAAGGCTTTCGGCAACACCTGGGGTCTGTCTCCTAAGATCCTTCACTGGATGTATTCAGCAATTATCGAACCTCTTCTCACATACATATCTATCGTTTGGTCGCCATATTTATGGGGTTTCTCGGTTATGAAAAGAGATAGTGTGATGTGGTTTTTGCTATAATATGCTACTGTTTACTAAAACCAAAGTTGCACTAATCAAATTTGCTATAGCTATCTTAGTTTTCGTACTATAGGGTGATTTTTAAAAAAATATCCAAACGGCCCAAACGATTACTAAAATAGTCCTGTATACATGACTCTCAATAGCAAATCTGTGGTGTTTTACCTTTCTACAGCCATCGTGCATACCTAGACAGAATCGCGATTCATCACGGAATATGACATTATGACATTCTGCCTCCCAATGTTGCGGTTCTCTGCTCCAGTTCAAACGTTAACAGTGGTCCGTAGTCAGACGAAGCATTAACAGTGGACAGTATGAAAAAATTCCAATACCTTGAATGTGACCATAGAGTCTACGCAAAGTAACAGGTCTACCTTCTTCTCCAAACCATTAGTCAGCGATCTGATGCGTAGTAGCAAAACGGTCTCGTAGGGTGTTGTCTGAGGTGCATATCTTGACGCTCTGTGGTATACTTCGTTTGACCAGTTGGCTTTTTTCGTGTTCCTCTATCTTCTTCTATCCATATCCGACACACACGCATTACCATCATTGCAATACAATTAAGACGGCTACCAATTTGACGACAGGACAAGCATTTCGATAGGGAATAATTCTATACCTCTGTCAAAATCGCAAACATGGTGATAATTTTGACTTCTTGAAACTTAAGGCATTTTGTTAAGGTTAACATTATTAAACGGATGAGTAATAACTAAAAATATCTGTACTAAAAACTAAAAGATCAAATTTTAATAATGGTAAATAAAAACAAAGATAAAACGTTGTCATTGTTACCATAGCATGCTTCAAATATATGCATTATATAGAGAGATTATAAAGAGCAGAGTAACCTCCAATATTTTAGAAACAATTCCTAATAGTAAAGCGATTTATATGTTGCAAAAAGATAAATTTTTTGATTTTTTATTTGTAAATTATTTAGTTTTGGTGGCACATTTATTCGATTACCACAATCGAGAAGTCTTGTTGTAACAATCTAAGTTTTTTTATTATGGCAAATGAACTGTTCGATTTCCACAATAAAAGTATTTGTTAATGGTTATAGTTTTCTCTATAATGGCTATTAAAGTACTTTTAAAGTTTTTTGGTTATCAGTCTATTTTATACCTACAATAGATCTATTCGATTACAGCAATCAATTTACATATTTTGTGATTAAAAACAAATCTGGTAGCTCCAATTACACCACTCTCATTGCATCAATCAGTAATTGGCCCTTAAGTTTTTGATTGGGGTAATCGATCATTCTTTAACCGTTAACGAAGATTTTTCTCGATGCAGGTATCTGTTTAAATTGTAATAAAAAAATAATAAAACTAACCCGTCAGAAGACGAAGCTCGATACGGAGCGGTACCCTTGTACATCCTTCCTTCACGACCCGGCAAACTTTCATCTCTCCGTATAGAAAAAAAAATGCGGCACTAGAGCGCGTGCGAAAACCCCAATTTCCGCACTAGTTCCGGCGATCTAGTTAACCATGATCGGGGCGGCACGTGCCACACAACCGGATTCAATTCGGACCCGCTCGGCACCACCACACACATACACACACACACGGAAGAAGGAAAACGACAACGGCAACGAAGGAAGAAGTTAAGCAGTTGATATCTTCATTCGCCGCCTAATAGACAAGGAGAACGTGCTAGATTTTCGCGATCTTCTTCTTTCTTCCTTTCTGATTTCTTTTCACGTGTGGTGGTTCTTCGCGTGGAAGCTGCGCCCGTACGACTGAAGATCACCGCGAGGTGGTTGGATGTTAAATCAAAGAAGTAGATGGGTAGTGTATAGTAGTAGCAAGTGGGTATAACGGCAGTATTCAGCGTAGAAGAGATGAGATGACGACTCGCGGTGTCAGTGTCGAGGCTGCTGGTGCGAAAAGAGGCAGCAGGAGCAGCAGCAGCAGCAGGTTGCTTTCTTCTTTTCACTCTGGTGGTAAAGGAGGCGTTTACGTACGATGGTGAAGGTTTTTTACACGTTTTTGCATCACGGTTAGGGTCAAGAGCGAAATTGATTTCTTTTTTAGCTGGTGTTTTTAGATTCAACTGATTTGATGAAGTAGGGTTAATTTCATTAAAAAAAAATAACTGGAAAAATAATACGATCTACAGGGTGTTTCAAAATTATGGGATCAAGCTTCTGGGGGTTGTTCAGTGCAACAGAAGAATCCATTTGAGTATAGGAACCCATGTCCGGAAAAGCGTCACTACGCCACTATGGCCCTAAGACGCGTTAAAATTTATAAAATACATTAATTGCCTAAATAGGATCTGCTGCATTTATTTTTACCTTTTGTACATGATACCATAACAATAATTGTTTAAAATCAATGCTTATCAATGTCAATTCTCAATGTCATGTTATAAAATATTTATCTGCGTTTCTTCGAGGAAGTTCTCCCAGAACTCCTTGAAAATGTTCCACTAAACGTTAGAGAGCAAATGTGGTTTCAGCATGATGAAGCGCCGGCTCACTTTGCTGTACAAGTACGCGAGTATTTGGCTCAGCGGTTTGGGCACCGTTGGATTGCCAGAGGTGGAGCAGTTTCTTGGCCTCCTAGGTCACCCGATTTAACGTCGCTCGATTTTTTCTTATGGGGACATGTAAAGTCTTTAGTTTACGAAACTCCAGTAGAATCAGAGCTAGACTTAATTGGACGAATAACAGCAGCATTTGAAATCATTCAAAACGAGGATCAAATTTTTAGTGTAGTCCGCCGAAATCATGTGCGGCGTTTAAATCGGTGTATTGTGGTTGGAGGAAGACATTTTGAACAATTGTTATGATGGTATCATATACAAAAGGTAAAAATAAATGCATCAGATCCTATTAAGGTAATTAATATTTTTTCTAAATTTAAATGCGTCTTAGGGCCGTAGTGGCGTAGTGACACATTTCCGGACATGGGTTCCTATAATCAAATAGATTCTACTGTTGCACTGAACAACCCCTAGAAGTTTGATCCCATTGTTCTGAAACACCCTGTATAAGATTTGTTAATACTGGACATAAAAGCAATCCCAAAGGCGAAATGATCTATAAGTCGGAAGCATTTGTTTTTTATAAGAATTTTAAAATGGAGATCTATATGCCCTCATACTTTACTGTCTTTGGGTGAAGTGCAGCAGAAATACTCCAGGACAGTTCAATTTCTGAAAATCACATTAGATTCCAAAATCTCCTGGGACAATCACACAGATACCATACTTAAGAAGGCCACCTACATGCTATGGTTCTACAGAAAGGCTTTCGGCAACACCTGGGGTCTGTCTCCTAAGATCCTTCACTGGATGTATTCAGCAATTATCGAACCTCTTCTCACATACATATCTATCGTTTGGTCGCCATATTTATGGGGTTTCTCGGTTATGAAAAGAGATAGTGTGATGTGGTTTTTGCTATAATATGCTACTGTTTACTAAAACCAAAGTTGCACTAATCAAATTTGCTATAGCTATCTTAGTTTTCGTACTATAGGGTGATTTTTAAAAAAATATCCAAACGGCCCAAACGATTACTAAAATAGTCCTGTATACATGACTCTCAATAGCAAATCTGTGGTGTTTTACCTTTCTACAGCCATCGTGCATACCTAGACAGAATCGCGATTCATCACGGAATATGACATTATGACATTCTGCCTCCCAATGTTGCGGTTCTCTGCTCCAGTTCAAACGTTAACAGTGGTCCGTAGTCAGACGAAGCATTAACAGTGGACAGTATGAAAAAATTCCAATACCTTGAATGTGACCATAGAGTCTACGCAAAGTAACAGGTCTACCTTCTTCTCCAAACCATTAGTCAGCGATCTGATGCGTAGTAGCAAAACGGTCTCGTAGGGTGTTGTCTGAGGTGCATATCTTGACGCTCTGTGGTATACTTCGTTTGACCAGTTGGCTTTTTTCGTGTTCCTCTATCTTCTTCTATCCATATCCGACACACACGCATTACCATCATTGCAATACAATTAAGACGGCTACCAATTTGACGACAGGACAAGCATTTCGATAGGGAATAATTCTATACCTCTGTCAAAATCGCAAACATGGTGATAATTTTGACTTCTTGAAACTTAAGGCATTTTGTTAAGGTTAACATTATTAAACGGATGAGTAATAACTAAAAATATCTGTACTAAAAACTAAAAGATCAAATTTTAATAATGGTAAATAAAAACAAAGATAAAACGTTGTCATTGTTACCATAGCATGCTTCAAATATAGGCATTATATAGAGAGATTATAAAGAGCAGAGCAGATATATTATGAGAGTCAAGATATATTAGCAGTGCTTTTAAAGATTCATTGACTTCAGTGGAGATTTTAGATGTTCTTCAACTTAAAATTAGTAAAGAAAATATGTTTTATCTATGAGCATAAAAATAATAAAATGTACATATCTTAGTAACTTATAACAGAGCTATGAGACTAATTAATGTAATCATTATACTCCTGTAAAATCTATATTACAGCAGTATAACGGATGAAGATAGAGATAGTAACGGATAAGAGTATAAAGATATATACGTTAATGTGCTATCTATCAACCAAATTATGTTTAGTGTCTATTTATTTATTTTTAAGTTAAATCAACATCTTTTACTTAACTACATCTGTGATAAATCAAGAGTTTTTGAATCAGTTGCTCAACTCAGTCCCATACAGAGGCTTTATTGAATTCAGTATATTACCTGTGATCATTAAAACCTGTGTATACATAATTTAACACAGTTCAAGAGGTTTTTGAGCAAATTTATTGCAGATAAGTTATATGTTTTGTTCATTTGATCTAGTTTTAATGTATGAGTGTGTGTGACATTATATGTCTTAAATTAATTTTATTCATACAGTTTTAATAATAATAATAATAATAATAATAATAATAATAATAATAATAATAATAATAATAATAATAATAATAATAAATGTCTTTTATTGTTCAAATTCATTACAAACTTCATACAAAAAAAAAACAAACAAAGTACCTGAACCTGGCGCAGTCTAGCTTTATATAGCTACTCCACTGAGCCAGATCAGGGTGTAGTATATAAACCAACATTATAACAACCTGTTATATGTAAATAATGATTCCCAATAATAATTTAACACAAAAAAAGTTTTCTTCTTCTATAAAAAACAGCAAATTTGATACATATTAAACAGTAAGAGAATTGTTTTGAATATTCATAAGAACAATTTTCTATTTCCTCCTAAATTTATTAGCACGAAGGTCAACAAATTCTGCAGGTATTTTATTGTAGCACTGAACAGCATTGTAAGAAAACGATCGCTGAAACATAGCACTCCTATGGACCGGCATGGTTAACTTATTTCTAGCTCTAACATTTACCCCGTGTACATTTGCTCTAAATAACAATCTATTCCTTATAGTCGCAGGTGCCTTTGGGCTGCTAATGATTTTTATCAAAAAAGTGGAAAAGTGAAAAATTCTACGATTGTCCATTTTAAGCGAGTTAATTGTTTTAAAATATTGCAAAATATGATCATACTTACGTAAGCTATAAATCAATCTGATACAGGCATTTTTAATTTTTTGTATGCGCATTTTACAATCATTATCTAAGCAAAAACCGTAAACATAATCACAGTAGTTAAAATTAGAGTAAGAATAACTCTACTACTATATAAGAGTTTTAGAGCTGCAAATGATTTTTGAACAATTTTTTTAACATGATCCCTGAATCTGAATTTACTGTCCATCACAATGCCCAAATTTTTGGCAGTTTCAACACCGAAAGCTTAGAGCCCTCCACATGAACATTTATTACACTTTTATTA
The DNA here is from genome assembly GCF_022605725.1 of Anthonomus grandis grandis. Classification (NCBI taxonomy): domain Eukaryota; kingdom Metazoa; phylum Arthropoda; class Insecta; order Coleoptera; family Curculionidae; genus Anthonomus; species Anthonomus grandis. Next base: position 10,448,023 of record NC_065549.1, read on the forward strand.
TTTGTAGTTTTATTTGTATTTCCAAAAACCATTAAACAAGACTTTGGGGAATTTAATCTTAAATTATGTTTTTCAGATAATTGATTTATTATATTTAAGTCATTGTTTATACCAATCTCCGCTTCTTTAAGATTATCAGGTTTAAAAGTTGTATGTGAGCTGAAATGTGAGCCTGATTAGAATAAGAATTATTTGTAAATATTGTCTGAAATCTATTATTCAAATAAGACTCAATTATAACTGTATAGACTCAATTGAAAAGCCATAATTTTCAAGCTTAGCTAGTAAAAGGGCATGATTTATTGTATCGAACGCCTTAGAGAAATCTAAAAGCACCAGAGCCGCAATCTATTGCTTATCAATAGCGTCCATTATATCATCCAGTACGTTTAGTAGAGCTACAGAGGTACCAAAGTTCTCTTAAAGCCACATTGCGTAGGCGGAATAATGACATCAAAAAAATAACAAACCATCTGATGGTAAAGTACCTTTTTAAATATTTTTGAAAGTACTGGAAGTATACTTATAACGCGCGAGTCGTTATAATTTTCTGGGCTAGCAACTTTTGATAAGGGTTTACCAATCGAAATTTCCATTGATCGGGGAAATAGTGAGCTTCTATACAACAATTTATTATGTGGCATATGTACTATCAATAAAGGGGCTACAATATCTTAACATTTTTGGTGAAATCTAATCCACAACAGTCGCATTAAACATATTACTATTTAAAATTCTACTTACATCTTCAACAGTTGCAAGATTAAGTGTGAAATGCAGGCTATTATCAAATACACCATTATTATAACGCTGAATTTGTTCATCACAATTCGAAGAATTTTAAAGAAATTGAAAAAAAAAAGATGTTAATTTGATTTGGATCAGACAGGTGTTCCGGAATATTGGTATTATTTTTATCTCTATAAATGTTAAACTTTTTTAAAAACGACCAAAGCTGACGTTGATCAATTTCAACTGTTTTTATTGGTATAAGTTTAGTTTTAGATATTAATGTTCTCCCTTACAAACAATTAATTTTTGGTCAATTCATTAACTTTTGGTTTAATATTATATTTAAGTGGTCCTTATAATTGTTGTGTATGTTTTGTAGCATTGATGCCTAATAAATATTTATTATTATTATTATCTTAAAACTGTTGATCCAAAACCTAGTAAATATATTTAATAAAATGATTTCTACTTTAGTAATCTTGAAAATTATAAAATTAAAATTGTGCTTATTATTAACATTGACATTAACAGTGACAAATTAAAATTTATCTCAGCAGTATTTAGATATGTTTTGAACGATTCATCGATCAATGGAGATTTTTAAATATTCTTCAACTCAAAATCGGTAAACGATATGTTTCCTTTATGAAGTGAAAAATTAAAGAAGTAGGTATCTTAGTAAAACTTAACCTAACTTAACTCCTTAACCAAAATCCGGTAAAAATATTATTTTTTCCCTAATCTTGAAAATTTTAAAAGATGAATTAATCTCAGCAGTATTTTTAAATAAATTCATTGATCTTAATGGTGAGCTTAAATATTTTTCAACTCAAAATCGGTAAAAAATCTTTATTCCTTTGCATACTTATATATATTTTCCTTGGCAGTGATTTTTAAACTTGTCAACCCAATAATAGTAACAACATTTATTAAGATTATTTCGTTTCCTTGTCGTCTTTAAAATTATAAAATATGTATCTCAACGGAGATTGTAATTGATGTTTTCTTCCCACTTTCTTTAAAACCTTAAAATGTTTTTCCCAGAAGATATTTTAGTATAGCTAAAGGAATATTTTTGGTAAATAAATTGGATAATTATGAAAATATTTATCTCAATAGAGATTTTATAGATTCTTTAAGAATTTAATGCTTCTTGAAGCCAAAACCAGTAAAAACATTGTTTTTTTTTGTAATTACCTTAACATAGAAATAGTCATTTTTTTCAACAATCATTATGTAAAAAATGATAATAATATTTAAAAAAAATATTTTCTTCAATTTGGTTTTAATATTATTAAATTTTAACACTGTCACTGTGATCTAAAAAAATAATAAATAAAATAATTAATAACAGAAATAAATAAACAAAATAATTAATCTAATTTTAGCTAGTCACTGGTGATCTTAAAAATCCTTTTGTTTATCAGTTTGTAATTAATTAGATATTTATCTTAACAGGATCTTCAGTAAAAGCTAAAAATATTGTTTTTTTTTCTTGTTTAGCTAAGAACTGATAAGGCATATTTATATCAGCAGTTATTTTGAAGATTTATTTATTTGAAACTCGTAAAATAAAATAAACAATTAAAATAATAGTAAAATAATCAAAAAAAATGTTTTTAATGATCTTTTTTAAATAAAAACCGTGTGAAATTTCTCATTATAAAACAGTGGTATGCCCATCAATGGTTTATATTCGTCCTTAAAAACTAAGAATTTATTGCTGGTTAAACTAATTATATTAAATAATATAATTAATGTATAGGCCTAAAACGATTATTCGTTTTATGTTACTAAAACCGAAATAAGCAATTAATAAAAATAGGTATTTGTTTATCCGTTAGAAGCCTCCAGAGCTTCGGATCTCTAACGTCCAGTCGATTTTTTAAGTGCCAATTTAATTTTACAGCCAATAAAAAAAAACTATAAAGAATTAATGAAACTCTTCTTGTTTATATTTGGATACCACCTTATTATTTGGCATAATGTATCAATATCGAATTGAATCCTTAACTGATCACAAATCTCTTTATAATGTAGCGAAATCTATAAAAATGTCGATTTTTTTACTACTTAAAATGGTGTTAATTAAGTAGTTTTGCTCATTAAATAGTAGTAAAAAATCTAACAGCACAACACGCTAATAATTATAAATCAATTCTTAAGCAAAAAAATTTCCAGTGATTAATTCTTAATTGTCTTAGATGGTTTAATTCCATAATAGGACTATAGAGGAGACACTTTTTTCATTTTTATTGGCATTTTATAAGCGTCTTGGTACTTCACAATCAGTCAAGGGAAAAATAAAGTCTTCAACGTTGAAGAATGACCACCATTAACTTGATTTAGATCCCGCGTATTTTTGTGTTTTATGTCTTTTATTTTATTAAGCGTGAAAAGGTTATGATTTATTGCCTACTCCGAGTTCTTAAACAGTAGCTAGTTTGGCAAATAGATTTTTTTTAATTAATTTATTATTGAATTCGGGAAAAAGAAACTTAAGGTTATCATTTTGCTTTAAGTAGCATAAAAATTATTGGGATTTTTTTGAAATTATTGGCCCTTTAGCAACCTTGTATTTTACAGAGAAAATTTATCACGTCATTGACATCGTATATACTTATTACTGAATGATAAAATTTACTACAATTCTGAGACGTTACAATTACAATTACTAATGAGTATAAATTTAATCAGTGCTCTAAAAAAGCTGCCAAATATATCAATCTTTCAACTGTGAATGTCAACCCAACCCAATGTTCTCTGTTTGTGTTACTGATAGTTTGTAATAATGATTTCACCTTAAAAATTAAATAATTTTCATAACTAATCATTGAAGAATGTTTAAAATAAAAATTAGTACGTTTATTTTGTGTTTCGAAGTAGCGGTCAATGTCATCTGTCAAATATGTAAGCAACGTAATTTGTCATCAGTCCTATGTCAATTGTCAACTATCAACTTTAACGGAATCCAACGGCCAACTCAAAGATTGTGGACTTTTGCAAAAATATATAATGGGAGTGAGAAAAAATAAGAATGAATTTTAAAAGTGTATAATGAGAATTGCATAGATTTTTTTTAGAATACCGTAATTTGGTACGTTAACTCTGTCATCTGTCAACTCAACCCAACTTCCAATGTTGCCTAATTGTGCTTCTAATTCTTAGTGATGACTGTGACCAATTAGTATTATACATTATTAGACATTTATAAGATTTTATGTCGAGGTTCTATATCGATTTCCGAAATTCTTTACTTTGCAAAACGAGAGTCGTGAAACGTCCTCTGTAAATAGCACTGATAAAATACGTCAACGCCAACCTAAACCAACTCTCAATCTAGTGTTGCCTAACTATGCTACTAAATTTTATGACGGCTTAGTTAAATAGGACTTAGTAAATATTATCCTCGTCAGTATCCGAAGTTGGTTTGCTTCATTGCAATTGAAGAACCTGGAGCTTTTAGACAATTCATGTCTACTAAATATCAATCTCTTTTCTCATCTGTCAAATACATGAACCATGTCAATTGTCAACGTCAACCCAAACCAACTATTTTCAACAACAATCTTTATGATTACTATGGGAAATTAATACGAATTTAGAAAAGAGAAACTAAGCATTTTATCGATTACCGAAGTTGTTTTGTTTACAATAAAAAAAGAGTTTTACACAATTTATCCCAAAGCTGTCAAAAATCTCCTGTCAGCTCCTGTCAACGCCAACCTAAATCAAGTTTTAACCTAGTGCTACCTAATTTTTATAAGGTTTTAGATTAAAAGGAGTTAGTAAGTATTATTCTCTTCGATATCCAAAGTTGGTTTGTTTAATTGCAATAGAAGAAGATATAAGTTTATTGCTACTATTCATTACAACTTCTACACAATTCATGTCTGTCAAATATATTGACGTTCTCAACTGTCAATGTCAACTCTAACCTACTTCCAGTGTTGACTAATTGTAGGCACTTTTAATTTTTATGATGACTTACGAAACTAGTGTAAATTTGGAAAGGCCACACTGCTAAACTGCCAAACAATAATCTTTTCTATTATCTATCACTATCATCTGTCAAATATGTCAACTGTCAATGTCAATGTCAACTGAACTTAAATTTCAGTGTTGCCAATTGTGTTTCTAATTTTTATGATGACTGTAAGAAATTAGTATGAGTTTCGAAAGGGTATATTGAGAATTGTAAAGGCATTTTTAGGATTTTACGTTGAGGTTTTATAAGTGGTTTTGTTTAACTTCAATAGAAAAAAAATTAGGTTTTTTTTACAACTCATTCTCTAGAGGAGCTATCAAATATCGTATGGTAATAGCACTTATCAAATACATCATCTGTCAACTGTTAACGTCATCCAAATCTAACTTATAACCCAGTGCGGCCTTTTATGCAATTAATGAAAAACATCAATCTTTTCTGTCATCTGTCAAAAATTGCAAATATTAACTTAATAGTTGCCTATTTGTGCTTCTTATTTTTATAACTATTAAAACAAATTAGTATTAATTTGGAAAGCCTAAACTTAGAATGGTAAAGGCATTTTTAAAATTTTGCGTCGAGGTTTTAGATCGATTAACTGCAATATACCTCTGAAGCCGCTGTCAAGCGCCATCTGTCAATATAGATCTGTCAATGTCAACCTAAACCATCTTTCAACCCAGTGTTGCCTGATTCTCATACAAATTTTTATGGCGACCTAGATAAATAGTAGTTAGTTAAATAGTATTATTTTTACCGATATAAAAAGTTCTTTTGTTTAATTGTAATAGAAGAAGATAAGGATTTCGAGACAATTCATGCATACCATTTGTTAAATATCAATGTCACATGTCAATGTCAACTTAATCTAACATCTAGTGTTGCCTAATGGTGCTTATAATTGCTATATGAGGACTGTAAGATTGGTATGAATTTGAAAAGAGAATAGTCAAAAAAATTGTAAAGGTCATTTTACGTCAAGATTTCATGACAATTTTCGAAGTTGTTTTGTTTAACTGAGATAGAAAAATATAGTTTCTACACAATCTATCATCAGAGGAGATGTCAAACGTCCTGTGTCAATCTCCCTTATCACATACGTTAATCTATCGATGTCAGCCCAAATCACCCTTATACCCAAAATGATTTGAGAATATAGGGATTTCTATACAATCTATGCCTGTCAATTCTCATTCTCATCTTTTATCTGCCAATAACTTTCGTTAAATACCTTTACTATGACTCCTGTCAACTGTCAATATCAACCGGGTCAACTCGGTGTTGCCTTCTTGTTCTTCGAGGTCCTTCGGGGATCTTCTGTCAACGTTAACTCATCCCAAACTTCAAACCAGTAATGTCTACTTGTTTTTAATACGTTATATTTAAAAACTACAATTACTAATTCGTGAGAATTATGAGAAGGTATTTTTAGGTTTAACATCCATTTCTGTAGTAATTTGTGGACCAGCTAACTTATGCATTTTAGTCTAAGTAATAGAATATCTAATTGGATATTTTCAAGAATATTCTATAGTTTGTAACATGAATTAAGCTAAATTAAAGAAGAAAAATCAAATCACAGAATGACTGAGAGAAACAGAAATAATAAAACTAGTGAAAATATACCAAAAATCTCATTAATCTATAATAATTTAATTTGTGGTAATAAATCTAGAAATCCGAAAATTGTATAGACATAAAACATCTTATTTGTAATAAACATTTCTATCAAACGAGAAAGTATTTACTCGACGAGTTCAACAGTCACATAAGCCAGAGAACGCTGATTATTTAAACCCCATAGAAATTATTCAGCGAAAATACCTCATATATATCTCTTAGTAATTAACAATCTATGGCAATGATCGAAATAATGCTAAGCTAACAGTACTTCTTAAGAATATTTACATATTAGGCACCTCAAGAGTATACTCATTAGCATGCTAATTATTCGATTTAAGCTATTACGTCCTTGTCGTATCTTTTTTTTAAATCCTTTTTTGGTATATGGGGATAAGTTTTAGCCAATTTTATGGTGCTATATTGACTCTGGTATTTTTATACAGGGTGTCTGTGAATATTTTAAATAGTCGCAAAAAGGAAATTTTTTTTGAACATTTTATGGCTAAGGCATTTTATGGATAATTGAGATATGAAACTAAATTAAAGTATACCTTATTATATAAAGATCAGTAATATTTGTGCATATAAAGGGATATGTTAAGGGAAATAGTAATACATAGTAAAGGGAAAATGTTAAATTAAAACCTATCATACGGTCAAATTTCTTAAACGTCCAGACTATGCCGCTCAAATCAAAGGAAATAAATTACATTGATGATAACACTATATGCGCTTTCTTTTTTGGACAACCTGTATACATGATATAGTGACTAATTTAAAATCAACAAATTTTTTTGCATAAATAACGACCTTGATCCTATGCATTAATTAAATTATAGCCAAAAGAAGAAATATTACAAACTGTAAAAATTCTATGGCCCGCCGGGCGGTAAAAACAACAGTTTCTGCAAATGATATGCATATATCAAGATTACGTTTTGATTTATTTTCCTTAATGTTACCTCTATGTGCCCACCTCCGGTACACCTACAAAGACGTATAACTGGAAATAGCACTTATTAAATATTAAATAATATCTTTTGATTTGCATAATGAAAAACTGATTGCATCTACCGAAAAAATGCCATAAATTATATGATTTAAAATAAATTAAAGATTTATTTGTCTTTTGCTGTGCTGTTTTTTCGTATAACGGTCTTCGGTGTTAATTTAAATTACAATTGGGAATTACTTGAAATAAATTTATGTACTGGTGGATAAATTTAAAATTTCTCATCGAACTTTTAAATTTGTATAGTTTAACGCGTCCGAATTTGTCATTTAGCAATTTAAAAAAAAAATTCTTTCAAGGATACTCGAGGAAAAACATTTTTTTAAGGTAAAAATGAATGTCACTTTATTTATCCATTTTACCGTGGTTTCTTCTTGGCATTTTTAAATTTAAAATTCTACGTTTCGTCTACTCATCAACAATCACAATCATTTTGTTGTTGCCTTTGAATTCACTAAATACGATATAACATAATGCACTTATCAAAAAATATCCATCTCTATCTGATACATGGTTGTTGCTGTGTATGGACTTGTCGCTGTCGCACTTACTGGACTAAAAATAAAAATAGAAATTTGATTTCGATCTAAAAAATATACAAGGCCTTTATATAATTTTTTTAATAAATAAACATGATTTGTCTTTTCTTTAATGTTTTTAGTATAAAAAGAGTATAAGATTATAGAGAAAATGATGTATGAGACAAAGATTGGCAGGGCCTTAGAGAAGAGTGGAACTTAATTTAAAAATCACATAAAATCCTTGTAATATTTGAATTGTTATCGCACATTAATTATGCATTTAAAAGAGATAAAAAGCATGAGGTTAAAAGGGTCAGCAGATAATTTCAAGAATTTATTAGCAGAAGTCCAGAAACAAAAAAAAGGTTTAGTTGTAAAAAAAATTTTTATATGTACAGGGTGTCTCGGTTTTGGAGTAACAAACGGCAATTTTGATCCAAAAGATTTTTAAATTTTTATCAGTTGTGTCCGTATGAGATTTTTAATTGAATATTCTTCAAGAAAAATTGGAATGGCTTTTTCTAAAAATAAAAATTATTTATTTTTAAAATCCTCCGTTCTAAAAGGCAAAAAATCAACTATGGAGCAAACTTGATTATTTGTCATTATTCACACAATGCAAGATGTTCGAGTAAAAAATATAAACCATTTGTATTTTGCAAAAAATTACTTCATTTTTTTCAAAGAAGGACGAGACAAGCTCTGTACACCTAGTACAAATCAGAGTTCAGAAATCCATCAGGATCCTTACGTAAACTTCTGGTTCATGTCAGTACCTGCAATGGACATAATTCATTCATTAACCAGTTGTTATTCGAGTGAACTTTGAGTTTCCTAGATTGTCTTCCTAGATTGCCTTTCACCATCTCATCCATGGATATAAATATCACCTCCAAATAGAATTTCCGAAGAAGAGAAGCTTTTTTTTATATTCTGCAAAAAAATCCTTAATTTCCACCAATATTTGGTGTATAGTATATTAGGTATACATTTTTGATGTAGAATTAAATAATGAGTAAAAATTTGTTAAAATATACAAGGCGTCCATTAAAAAAACTTACTTGACAATGAAAACTTCGTTTTTAAGATACTCTGTAAATTTACCAATACTGCCAATAAAATAAGTATTTCCAAACAAACAGTTTTTATGTTAACTTTTTTTAATTTCATATAAATGGGTGAAAAAAAATCGTGTGTAAATAGAGTTGGAACCTTTTACACCTTTGTATTCTAAAAATGTTGTAAGCGTTAATGAAAATAAAATAATTAGTCGTTATTTAAGAGCAACTCGAGAGTTTCCTAGATTGCCTCTCAGAATGTCATCCATGCCCACGAATGTCAGCTCCTGTTAGAATTTCCTTCGAGAAGTTGAAATATTCCGTAAGAAAATTATTCTTGATTAAACTCAAAGGAAGATGAGATGAGCGTAACCTCTTTAGATCTAGTCCAAGACGCAAAATCAAGATGACTCGTTACTATTTCCAAGTTCGTAGGCCTCTATAACTGATAAAAGCTGTACAACTGCCTGGAAGAAATACGAAATTTCATCAAATTTTCCAAGAAATTGAATTTCAACTGCCTGGGAGAACTTTTTTAATTTTTAGAGCTATTTCCTCAGAAAATTGAGTGAATTTTATACTTTCTCCACTATTCAAAAGGAAGAATTCGCTTGGGAGAAAAACAAAACTTCTGTAATTGCCTGAAAAGTAAAGAAATTCCAGGCAATTTTCACGAAATGCCTAGACAAAATTTGAAATTTTAATAAAAATCCTAAAAAACTGGGATTTTTTAATTGATTTTTTTGTTTTTTTCCAGACAGCTTTTCAATTGCCGGAAAGCATTATGAAATTTTATCAAATTTTTTAGAAAAATTAACTTTAATTGCCTGAGAAAACTGTTTTAATTTTTGAAAAAAGTTCTTCAGGAAATTCAGTGAATTTGGTATCTTTACAACTTTTTTAAAGAAATAGTTCTACTTAACTTTACAACAACTATTTTTTAAGTTTTTAACAGTTTTAAAAAAACAGTTCAACTGTCTGAAAGAATTACGAAATTTCCTTAATTGCCTGAAATTTTTTGCCAGAAATACTTAATTTCCACCAACTGCTTGAAAAAGTCAAGAAATTCCAGACAATTTCCACCAGGCAATTGGTTACACAATTTTAAATTTTACCAGTTATTCTAGAAAACCGGGATTTTTTAATGGTTGTCCTTAAATTTTTCCAGGCAGCTTTTTTATTGCCCTAAAATTAATTTTAACTGCCTAGGAAAACTTTTTTAATTTTTGAAGAAATTTCCTCAGAAAATTGAGTGAATTTGGTACCTTTTCAATTTTTTTAAAGGAATAATTCAACTTCCTAAAAAAAATATTAAATTTCCTTAATTGCCTGAAATTTTTCGAAAGAAACACTTAATTTTTACCAATTGCCTGGAAAAGCCAAGGAATTTTAGGCAATTTCTACCAACTCCCTTGACCAAATTTAAAATTTTACCAATTATCATAGAAATGCGGGATTTTTAAATTGTTTATCCTGATATTTTCCAGACAGCTCTTCAACTGCCTGGAAGAAATACGAAATTTCATAAAATTATCCAGAAAATTAAATTTCAATTGCCTGGGAACAACATTTTTTAAATTTTTCAAAAAATTTCCCAGGACCTTGAATGAATTATTTAACCTTTTCAACAGTTTTAAAGGGATAGTTCAATTGCCTGGTAGAAATACCAAGTGTTCTTAATTGACTGAAATTCTTTAAAAGAGATACTGAATTTCCATCAACATGTTTAATGGTTTAATGTAAAATGTTTCACATTTGATTCTAAGAGTATTTAATCTTTAATTTTATTTTTTTGCAAATAATTTAGGCATTTGAATAGAGTTACAGGTTCCAATATATCCAAGGTGCAGGAATTCATAGTTTAAGTGGCTTTAGTAAAATTGTAGTACTATTCATCTGAATATTCAACCGTTTTTTCTTTGGTGCATTCTTCCCGTGAATGGAATTCATTCATGGATCAATCGGTTCTGATGATCAACAATGAGTTTCTGCCCCAGGATCATGGATATAATGCATCTCATCTCCAGTAATATTTTTCTTTAAGTAGGGCGGATCTTCTGCAAGAAAAATGTTTATTAAGGCTTAATCTGAACCCAACCGTTGTTGTTAAAGTCTAGATACTGCAATGGGGACATCAACTACCAAAAGGTAGTTGCAAGGAGACTTAGAAATCCTGAAAGAAATAGGGACTTACTTCCAGGCAATTGAAAAGTTAATTTGTCTCTGGAAAAAAGTTAAATTTACATCCACTTCCTGGAAAAAAACTAGGAATTACTTCGAATTCTTGGAAGAAATAGGGATTTTATTCCACGCAATTGAAGCAATTAACCTTTAACCTTCCTGCAAAAAAAATAAGAACTGGCTTCAATTTATTAGAAAAATTAACAAGTCGCTTTATTGAACTAAATGCTTTCTGTCTTGTTTCCAGGCAGTTAAAGTAGTTTTTCTCTTTGTCCAGGCGATTGCAGTCTTCTTTTCTCACTTTTCAAGAGTTTAATGCCGCTTTTCGAAAAGTTTGACTTGTTTTTAAGTCCTTAGAAGAACTTTGAAATTACTTCAACTTTAGGGGAAAATCTATAAATTTTATATAACACTTTATTTCTTTAAATGAAATCAACCAGGAGTCTGGAGTAATTTTTCAGTTTTAGGGTTACTTTTTATTTTTTTCTGCTTCTTGGTGCCACTGCTCTATTTTAGTAAAGAAACAACTGTTATTTTTAATATTTATTTTACTTTTATTCTGGCTTTTTTGCAATTGACTTACTAAGAAAGGACTTTCCGTTTCTAGAGCGTACAACTAACTATTTTTCCAACTAATTAATACTATTTTTACCAAGTTCGCATCCATCAAGCTCTTACACCAATATGGAATAACTTAAACTAAATTTATTGAAAGCTTAAGTCTTGTTATACAGCTTGAATTATTACTTTAAAAAGTCCCAACTAAAATTCACGATTTCTCACTTTATTTTTAACTTACTTTGCGTTTCTTTAAAACAAGTCTTTCATGCAGGAAGTTTTATAAAAAAGGGTGCTAATTTTACAACACCGGTCGTGGAATTATATAAATTTATACAAAACCATCTGATCAAAAAACATCTGCTTCAGTATTTAGGGCATTTCCTTCGACTTGGGAGTATCTTGAACCACAACTTCAGGGCCCTAGGGGACCTGACTTTATAAATTATACAGCGGGGTCACCTTAATTGGTAATAAAACCCATAAAAAATTCCTTCGAAATTTTATTTACAAAAATAAATAATAATACTTTAAAATTATATACTGCAGTGAATAATTTTACAATATAGACACATATTTCTTTCATATTTGGATTTCAGACTAGAAAATATACATTTTATAACTTTCACTTGAATAAAATCATTCTTAGCCATAGTAAAAATAACTAGATGCACACATATTTGTTCTAGGATATTCCTTGATATAAAATATATAGAAAAATCACAATTTTGAGTCTTAAAGTCTTGATAACCATGTTACCTTTCCATGGTTAAGAGCTCCTTAAGGGCAGAGATGTATGATTGTGCCATCTGGAGGGTTTCATATTTGCTGAGCTTTTGTTCGGTGTCCAAGTTGGGAATTACTTGACGCAGTCTGTCAAAAGCTTCGTTCAAGCTGAAAATAGAAAAACGGCACTCACTTATAATATTCCTGGCAGGATCATATTAATATGATAGAAATGTAATGCTTTATATTTTAAAAATGGGTCATTTATATGTATGGTCATTTATATGTCATTTATACAGGGTGTTTTTTATATATTGCGACAAAATTCAGGAACGTGTTCTTTGGACGAAAATGTGCAAAAAAGTTCCTATAAACATAGGTCCTAAACCTTTTAGATTTTGTTCTACAGGGTGGTAAAGTTTTAACAAAAAAATGATTTTTTTTCGATAACTCAAATACCCCTATAGATATTTGTCCAAAGATTGGTAGGCAGGGTCTGTGTATCCAGAGCCATTCACCAACATACTTTTAACATTTTTATGTTCTCCAGTGGCGTGTGTGCGAGTTTTCCGCTGAATACTTTTATAAAGAAAAATGGTACGCCACTGTTTTTTCTTGTATTAAAAAATATTTTTAAATTCCCCGTTTTATTTGCAACATTTTTGATCATTGATCATTTTTGATCTTTTTTCAAAAGTAAGTTTTTTTTTAAATTTTATTTAAAATTTCATTGTAGTTTATAATATGTCACTTTATATTACATGTTAAAAAAGTGACATATGAGTAACGTGTTAATATTTCACGCTTCGAAAATCGCCTGAAGTAGCCTGTGAACATAATTTTTTTTAACGTAACTACGGACAACGCCGTTGCAACGATAATGACATTCTTGTTTAAGAGTTTAATCTTTTTACCACATTCTTCCTCTGCCCACGATAAAGTTAATATTTGTAAGATTTTGTGATATTTCAAATTTTAAATCATAGTCACTGTCCGCCAGTTAACAAGATTAATTTGTTAGAAAAATGGCTAACAATTACACAAATAATGAAATGTGCGATATGCACTTCATTTATGGACTAGCTAACGGAAACGCACGAGAAGCCTTGCGTATTTATGCTGAACGTTACCTGAATCGTGTTATTCATCATCACTCCATGTTTACGCGTTTACACCAACGTCTAAGGGAAACCGACAGCTTTCCTAAAAACTTCTCAAATTGAAGAACAGGTGCTCAATGAATTCGAGGAAGATCCCACCACAAGCACTAGGAAAATTGCTTAGACGGTACACATTTATTAGTAACTTTACAGTTTGGAATATTCTTAAAAGAAACCTTTTATACCTGTATTATATTCAGCGGGTGCAGGCGATTTTCCGAAAAGAACGGCTTTGTGTCGTTGGATGCAAGAACGCATAAGGCAAGATGCACCGTTTATAAGAAAAATACTTTTCACCGATGAGGCTAATTTCTTCAGGGACGCAATTATGAACTTCCACAATAACCACATATGGCATTATGAGAATGCCATATTTGGATATTACGTATCCAAATCGTTGGATAGGTCGGGGCCATCCTTGGCCATCATCTTTCTTGTCATCATCCTTGGCCCCCACGGTCTCCCGACTTAAATCCGCTGGATTTTTTTTGTGGGGCCGCCTTAAATCACTGGTTTATAGAAATCCAATTGATAATATGGAGGAATTACGTAATCGCATTATAACGTCTTGTGACATAATTCGGCAGACACCAGGAATTTTTGAACGTGTCCGCCAATTAATGCGATGTCGATTAGATGCTTGTATTGATGTTGGAGGAGCACACTTTGAACAACTTTTGTAAAAATAATAATATTACGTAAATAAGTAATAAACAATGAAATATTTTTTTATCACTTAAAAACTTGTATTTTAAATTAAAGATTTAAAATACAAGTACAATTTTTTTGTACGAAAACCGTGCATCTAACGGACAAAGTCGAAGGGATCAAAAATGTTGCAAATAAAACGGAGAATTTAATAAATATTTTTTAATACAAGAAAAACCAGTGGCGTACCATTTTTCTTTATAAAAGTATGCAGCGGAAAACGCGCATATACGCCACTGGAGAACATAAAAATGTTAAAAGCATGTTGGTAAATGTTTATAGCAATTTTTTTGCGAATTTTTGTCCAAAGAACACGTTCCTGAATTTTGTCGCAATATATAAAAAACACCCTGTATATATGTAAATTCTAGTGAGGATGTAAATAAATAGATGCGAAAAAATTCAGGGGCTAATTCTTGGGTAAATTTTAAGAAAAAAACTTTATATGAACGTATGTCCTAAAAGTCCTAACTTTTGTGATACCAGGCGGTAAAGATTGAAGAAAAATATATGTTTTTTTTATAATAATACCTATAAAACACCTGTAGATATTTTAATAAAATTTGGTATGCACTTTCTATGCATCAAAAGGCATTTTCTGAGGCTCACTATTTTTTTTTATTTGTATCAGTGTCCGGTACTGGATATTGATGACTTGAGAAATCGAATCATTAATTTATGTGCCGTAATTCAAACTTCTCCTGGAATTTTTTATCAGATTCGTCGACAAATGCGGTGACGTATAGACTTGCATAATGGCAGAGGGTGGTCATTTTCAACATTTTTGATAATTATTTAATTTATTTTTCTTTCATTTGGTTTAAAACAAAAATTAGAATCACATCTAAACATTAATAATAAACATGTAATACATTTAGGTAGATGGATTTAATTTTTTTAATCGAATACGCAACCTCGGACAAAAAAAAAGTCAAAAGATCAAATTTGCTTAGAAATAAATGAGAATTACAAAAACAAGAAAAAAAAGTGGCGTACTATATTTTTCATCAAAAATATTTAGTTGAAACCTTACACGAACGTCACTGGTACAAATAAAAAAATTAGTGAGCCTCAGAAAATGCCTTTTGATGCATAGAAAATGCATACCAAATTTTATTAAAATATCTACATGGGTTTTACAGGTATTATAAAAAAGCATATATTTTTCTTCAAACTTTATCACCCGGTATTTTAAAAGTTACGCCTTTTAGAACATACGTTCATATACAGTTTTTTTCTTAATATTTACCCAAGAATCAACCCCAATTTTTTCGCATCTATTTAATTACACCCTGTATAATAAGCGCCTTTAAAGATTTTTTTTATTTAACTGTAATAATGAAAAAATATGAAAAACGAAATATAATTAACATTTATTTAATTGTTTAATATACGGGAATATTAAACAATATACCCTATTACAAAAAAATTATATAACAAAAGTAAAAATAAATAATTGAACACTATTTCTTAGTAACTTAACTAACCATTAATATTTCATAAAATTTAAATTTAGTAAATATGATTGAAATCCTATGCATAAATTAGGTGCTTGTCCTGTAACAACTATCAACGCATTAATAAACATCTTACAATCTTGCATCAACTAGACCTTTCCTAAGTTAGTTCTATTTTTAAAGTGACTCAATGGAATACTCAAAATTTTAATACCCCTATCATTGATCAGTCTTCGTTTTTTCAACAGGTGCATTGCATAATTAAAGCTATTATGATGAGGTAATAAGAACAGTCTATACAATCCAAGATTACGAGAAAAAACATAGAATAGTATCCTGCTTAGGAGTTCAGGATGAACCACCTGTCCATTAGAACAAATGCAACATTGAAAGTCAATTTATAAATTTTTCCTAAAAACTAATATGAGCACATTTTCTGATTTTTTCAGTAAAAAATCTTTCCGCTTGCTTTGAAAACTCAATTTCCTAGTTCTCAATATTCTGTCAATATTCTATAAGGATTTCAGATGTTCTATTAACCGCCACAAAACCTCTCTATGAACATAATACTAATCTAAGTATTAGGTAATCCTTAGATAATCCTAATATAAGTAGGAACCTTATACTAATCTAAGTACTAAGTGTATTACGATAATATAATACGTAGATAAACCTATTATAGTTCTAAAGTGGCCATAAACCACCGATCCTCTAAAATGTTATTACCGCTATAAAATCTTTAAGTTTTTTCCAATTATCTTACCCATTCATTCGTCGTCTTTCTCTAGCATTTGCGGCCAATCTTCTGCTTTTCATCACAGTGGGAGAAGCTGGTCGATCTCGTACCGCTCTTCTCCTCTTCTTTCTACTCTGCTTGGAAAACTCGTCTTTTGGAAGAGTTTCTGGTAAGTTATTATTAAAACTACCCTTTTTTAGTGTAAAAAAGTTAAAATTACCTAGAAAAAAAATAATATAACTTCTTATCATGCCTAGGTATACCTAAATTATATACCATAACTAACTCTTTCTTCAGATACCAAAGATGATCCAGATAATAAAGAGTCATAAGTGCTATTATCATAAATATCATCAGGACTTCTTCTGGAGAGCTCTGGAGCCATATTGATAGCATCTTCTACTTTTATGAATCCAGGTTGATGATGTACCAAAGGTCTAGGATATATTGGTGATAAATATGGATCAGTTTGGTGATAGTAGTAGTCTGATAGGTCAGGGCAGGCTTCTGGGTGAGGATGATACATGGATTTGATTATGTCCATTTTTGGTGAAAATGCTAAAGGAAAAACGAATTTAGGTAGAATGATATTTTATATACTAAATTTAAGAATGATTTTAAGTTGGTTTAAAAGGACTCACATTTCCAGGATTAAGAAGTATATTTTTCAGGAATTTAAGGCTTTTAGGAGTCATTTTTCAGGCCTTTTAGGCATTTGACCTATTTTTAAGCTTTTAAGCATATTTTTAATTTTTTCCAGAAATTTAATGACTTCCATGAACTGGAAATGATCTTTAATATATTTTAGAGATTTCAAGTTATTTTTCGTTTTATACCAATTTTTTTATGTTATCTTGAAACTAAAAATATTTTTTGGGTTTTTCAGGCTTTTGGAGTAATTTTTGTTTTCCAGGCATTTGACATAATAATCTACTTGGCATTTAAACCGCTAACAAATATTTCCAATTTTGGGAAGATAATACGTCAAATGCCTGTAATTGATAGAAAATTACTCTAAAAATCTGGAATATTAAAAAAAATATTCCAGATTTTTAGAGTAATATGGAAAAATTTCTTTAAATGCCCAAATTATTAATTATTTTTAATTCATGGTTAATTGAGATAGACAGACAAAAATTAAAAATGTGTTTAAAAGCCTAGCATAAGAATTACTTTTAAGACTGTAAAACTTAAGACAAATGCCTGGAAATCGTAAGAAATTATTTCCTATTCCTAAAAAACAAAAAAAAAGTAAAATCCCTCGGATAAAAAAATATATTTAAAAGCCTAAAACACATTCAAGATAATTGAAATTCATGAAATAGAATAGCTGGAGCAAAACAAAAAGTGTAGTTAAAAGCCTGGAACAAAACATTACTCTCAATATGCTAGAAAATGCAAATATTTCCAATTTTTAGATAATTATTATTTTAAATTTCTGGAAAACATAGAAAATTATTCCAAAAAACCTGAAAGATCTAAAATATGATTACAAATTCTTGGATGCACCAAAAATTAACCTCAAATGTCTGAAAGGCCTGAAAAACTTCTCCAAAAGCCTGGAAAATGTAAAAAAAATATTTCCAGTTCCAAAAATACCAAAAATTACACTTCAAATGCCTAAAACATATGAACAATTATTTGCAATTCTTGGAGAATGTCGGGGACATTGAGAAGGACAAAGTGGAAAAATATTGTAGCATTTATGTTTTTGTTCTGGCTTTTAAACACATTTTTTATTTTGTTCCTGATATAGCCTTTCATTAACTAATATTATTAATATTAAATACATAAACATATTTGATATTGAAACAAAAGGTTTTTTATTCAGCTTCCCTCCTAAAGAAGAAGCTGTTAAAGTTACAACACAGGCATAAACAAAATAAAACAAGTAAATGTAAAAATTGTTATAAGTCGGTACACCAACGCCAAATATAGCCAAGCTCGTATATAAAAAATAACTAAAGTTGCAGAAAAAGTTCCAAATTTACTAAGGTTATGAATATCAGTACGGAACACTACTTTTTTATTAAGATAAATAGGATATTTATATTTAATAATGTTATAAAAAAATAAGCTGAGTGTCATATTATTCCATTGTACATAGAAAGACAAATAAGCTCCCTAAGCTTTAAACGCGCTGCCTTTGTCTAACTCTACATATAAATTTAATATAAGAATTTTGTACTTTTTGCACTCTTTTAGCCTTAAATGTATTTAAATATGTCCCATAAATGCTATTAGCAAAGTTAAAATGTGGTAGCACTAGTGCAATCATATAATTCAACTTTTGTTTCCAAGGAATGCTGTTGTGGAAAAAGGGATTTTGGGGCTGAGTAAGACTTTTTAATAGAGGATGCAATATGCTCATCATATTCAAGTTTCTTATCAATTATTTAAGTTCTTTGAAGAGTTTTTAAAAAAGATATTACCCTGCCCAATGGTAAGACTTAATTCATTAGAAATTGTATCTCGAAGTTCTTCGCTGAAGAAAAGTAACGCCAACGACTTTAAGGGATTTAATTTTAGTAAATGATCCTCAGATACGGCGTATAGAGTTTGAAGATCTTAATTAAGCCTAAAATTTTCTTAATTCTTTAATACTTGCATGTGACAGCGTACATATGATAAATTTTAATGATAATTTTAAAAATGTAATAAATGTAGCCGTGTATATTGTAAAAAAAAGAGTAGGGTTGTAGCTTTTACAGTCTTACAAGTAATTCCTGTTCTAGACTTTGAAACACATTCTAAATTTGTCTCCGACATTTTCAATTTTCATGAATTAGAAAAAAATGTTTATATGTTTTCGGCATTTCAAGCAATTTTTTATTTTGTAGGAATTAGAATTTTTTTTAAGTCTCCAGACTTTTGCGGTAGTTTTTTATGCCTTCCAGACATTTGACGTCATTTTTGGTATTTCAGGAATTGGAAATAATATTTTAAGTCTAACCTGGTACTTACTGGACTTAAAATACCAGGAACACAGAAAAAAACTTTGAAGTAATTTTCTGTGTTTCTTTAACTTTCAGGCATTTGACATAATAATCTTCCAAAGGTTGGAAAAATTTGATCGCGTTTTCCAGGACTTAGAGTAATGCTTTTAAATACTTTTTTATTTTGTTCCAGGTATTGTCTTTCATGAATACCGTTAATTTTTCCAGGAATTTAATTTTTTTTTGTTATTCTGGAATAGAGAACAATTTCCATGATTTTAGAATAATTTCCTATGCTTTCCCGGCTTTTGTTGTAGCTTTTACGGTCTTAAAAGCAATGCTTGCTCTAGGCTTTTAAGCACATTTTTAATTTATTCCCGTCATTCCCAGTTTTCCATGATTTGAAATTTTTTTTTATATGTGTAGGGAATTGGAAATAGTTTCTTAAACTTCCAGATTTTTGGCGTAAATTGATTGGAGCATTTTCCAGTACTTTGAGAGCAATTTTTTTGTTTTAGGCTTTTAAACACATTCTTTATTTTGCTCCTCTATTACTAATCTGCAAAATTATCACTTTTTAATTTAACTATTTCCTATTATTGCAATTTCATTTTTAATCTTAAATTTTTATTAAATCACGTTTATTTCCATAAATCACCCATTGTCTTTTGGAGGTGTACTTTTAGCACACACCATTTTAATATGCATATTATTAAGAATATTTTATTTTAATTACTGATTTAGGATTTTATTTTAATTAAAAAATTAGAGATAAAAGAGGTAATAAATTCAATTCAATACGACTCGGAAAAAGTCTATAAAATGAAATTAAAAAAAAACAAATTAATTCTATATAAAATGAAGCAGAGCACTGTTCAACAAATTAAAGTGACTAAGATGACTAAGCTTTATATCAAACACAGAAAAATAATACAAAATAAGAAGGAATGTACAAAGGAGATGTGTCATTTTTTAGTATCATTGACCTTAACAGATCCACATCAGTACTTACCTGAACCTATTTCCATTTGAAGATAATTTTAACCACAATGACTTACATCACTTTCGGATCGGCACTTAACACCCCAACATGATCAAACCCCAAGTAAATCCAGTCTAATCTGAGAACACAAAAAGCAAAGACACCAAAACGAGAAGTAGATCGACCGATGACCTACACGGAAATAAAAGAAGCGAAGGGATGGGACTGACCTGCCTTCTGGTCGCGTGCCGCCGCATACCATTTGTTATCTTGATGGTGGGCCCCCTTTTTTTTGTTTTATACAGAGGGGGTTTTCAATAGAAACAAATCCACCACCACAACCATCTGTTGTCTCATTCCTTCACTATACGTCGATTGATTGATTATCCTTCTACGGATATCAAAAACTAATTTCAAAAAGAAAAGAAGCTAAACATTTTGAAATATATGTGGAGTCTAAGCATATTTCCTTTGAATCTATAAATATTTATAAAGTAATGCAGGATATACTAATCGTAACTCTTACTGACACCATAGATTATGAGCCTTCATGCATACAGGCTTAAAAACGGCCCATTTAACAAATAGTAGCGCCATAGAATCGGGTTGACTCGTGAAACTCTTAAAATGATTAATTTTCAGCACGGTCCGCAGCTACTTGCGTTTCCTAACGGTTTTTTAGAAGCCTAATCAACCAATCATTATGGTTCGGCCCATAAATTATCGCTGGTTGGCAGGAATTCAGGAATACTTGAGATTCTAGAGTTACAGAATAGAATGTTTAAGTAGATTTTCTCATTAGATTAACGATTTAGATACAGCTGATGCTCGATCGTTTACTACTGCAAGTATTTCTTAGGGTCAATAGTGATATATCAGATAGGAAGAGATAAGAATTTTTTAATTAAGCTATTTTTTTAATAAATTACCGCAATCACTTTTGGTTGGAACGTTGAAGACTTAACTGTCATCTGAGGACACAGAGCTACTGTGGGAAGAAAAAAGGGAGTATAAAATAGGAAAATTTGATCGGAAGTCTACTAAAAATTAAGATTTCATTGCTATGGCTAAAAGAAAAAAAGGAGCCAAACAGAAAATAAGAGAAGATTTTAAGAAAGACTAGAAATGAAAGGAAAGCTGTTCTGAAAAACTAAATTTACAGCAGAAAAATTAGAAGAGATTGAAATGTTTACAAGGCTGATATTTATGTGATCTCAAACAGACAAACTGAGTAAAGAATAGTCTTAAAAGACACTGATCGAAGTAAAGGATATACACTGATATCGAGGACAACAAAAAATAAGAACGTCATAAGATGCCTCTCAAAATATTTGACAGAAAAAAAATTGATTTTCGGTGGTGAGAAGCTGTAATAATTATAAGCTATAATAAATAAAAAGATATAACAACTAAACACCAAATGAATATTTCTATTAATAACGTATTACCTCGACTACAATGAAGTTGGAACTTAAGTGAGACTAGAACAGACAAATTGAATGATTCTTTGACGTTGTACAAATTCTTTACCAAGATAATATAGATAATTGATAAATAGCTCATTATCCTAAAACTCGAGAACTAAGGTTCAAGAGGTATTGAATCCAGAAGAGGAGGAAACTGGAAATAGATGTAGATAAGCATTCGGTATAGTTCATCCTGATGCTTTTTTCTGTTTACTTCCTCGCCATATTCTCCAACAGCGATAAAGTTGAACGATATTTTAAATACAAGTTATCTAAGAGAGAGTTGAATACAAGGGTTAGTAAAAGAGCTAAGAGTTGATGTTGCCGTTGGAAAGTTCTGGTTACTTGTCTTAATTTAGATGATTATGGTCTTTTTGGATAATTCAAACACAGTTTGCATAGAATCATAATTAGAGAAGAGACATACTACTGAACGTTCTTAGAGTCAGCTCTTTATCTTTGTTTTTGAGTTTTAAATCAATCTTGAAGCGTTTTACTGTTAAAAGAAGTTTTTCGTTTTTTTCAATTAGTGGGAAGCAATTTTTATCTTTCACGCATTTTTTAATCCTTGGCACGTTTTTATTATTTGAAATAAAAGTTTTTTATTTAAATAAATTAAGAATAAATAAAATCCTAAACTTTATTAAAATTCATAACAAATCTCTCTGGTCTTCAACCGTATAAATAAATTACCCAATTAACTAAAACATTCAGAATCCTCTAAATTTAATCCCAAAGAATCTAATATTAATTTACGTTAATTGTGATTGCTGTAAATTTTTTTAAGATGGTTATCTGACTGTTATTAAGTTAGAAAAAATCACTCATTCTTTTCATTAACGAGCGGTTATGTCCATTTCTATTACCGTGCAGAGGCAGGTTACATACTGTTTTATTTGTTCCCTTGTTTTTGGAACCTTTTTAATTAACACTTTTACATTTATAGGAAAATCTATTTATTTACAGTTGCAACTAATCACTTGGACATTAAAAAAACGAGAAAATTAGTTTATAAAGTTATTTTTGTGGCATAGAAGCTGCTGTCATAAAACATGATAAGGCCATTTAATAGTCTTTTATTTATTTGAAATTCTGGTGGTCATTTTAAAGTTTTTTTTTGATCGATAGCGATTACCAACCGATAGGTTTGAACTACACTTTTTTGACAACATCAACACGTTAATGTCCAAAATTAATAAGGCATGTTCCGAAATAACATACATTTTGACAGATGACAAAACTCAGTTCATACAAACAAACAGCTGATTTTATTGACAGATGTCAGGTAAATAATGAACGATCTTTTAAAGCTGGTAACGAATAGTTTAAGATTTAATGGTTTAATAGAGAAAAGTTGAGCCATTCTGAATTTCTGGTCAACCAATTATAACTGGTAAATATTGCCATATAATACCTGAAGGGATGATATAGAAACCTAAAATTAATTTTGATATTTAGCTGTAAAAAAATCAAAGAATATTATTATTTTAAAATACAATGAACTGTAAAATTACATGAAATTTACAATGCACTAAAAAAAATTTTAGTGGTTATCTGGTCGCTCTATTGGCATAAGAATCTTGAATTAACTTCAGAATAATGGATAATACATGGAATAATTGATGATAATAGCTGCAAAATATGCTGTGCAAATATTCATTTAATTAAAGAGTTTACACCTATTGATTTATACAAGGTGACATGTACTTTAAGTGCAGTATCTCATAATTACAATAAAAATATACAACTGTAAAACGATTTAAATAAACTTAGTATTAAAATAGTATACCATGTTTATCTACGGTAGAATCTCCCTATAAAAATTACTATTAATGGACTTCTTTTCACCTGTCCGGCAATTAAATAAAGATTATCTTCTATAGTGTTGGGAATTATATAAAAAAACAATTCTGAATGTATGGAGAAGAAAATGTCTGTGCAGCAGGTGTAAAGCAGAGGTACGTACAACCTATATAGTACTTTTCAGGATGTTCAAGTAATGTTTGAATGTTGTAAACCTTAAGGGAATGCTCTTTAGAAGCGTGCTTTCCTTAAGAGTGGGGAATTAGATGAAAGTTTCAGATATTATAATTTTGTGTAATTTTTTGGGTACAAGGGAAAATTAAAAACGTTTAGTTGGTTTGTAAAAAGAGAAAACAAACCGTTCTGTTACCTCTTTTATTTATTCTATTATTTAAGAATAATATCTTAGGCAATTGATATTGCAATAACAGTTTATTTCTTCCAGGCAGTTGAAGATACTCTTGTTTCTTCCCTAGACATTTCATAAATCTTCATTCCCTATTCAATAGACTTAAAAGATAAGAGTTCGACAATACAGCGAAAAATAAAAAAATCATCAGTCTTTTATTAATATTTTGAATTTCTTTTAAGTTTTAAATTAATTTTCCTCTAAATTTTTTAGAAAATTTGTTCAATTTTTCTTTAAAATAATGTTTGTTTCCTAAATACAGACCTGGATTTTTAATTTTTTGTTTTATTGATTGAAGTAATGTTTCTACTTAAGACGTTTTGGCTTTAAAAAAAATATCAGATATTTTTTCTCAATTGCTCCCTAATATTAATCAAACAAACAATTCTCTAATATTTATAAATTATATGTTATATTTTGAAAAAAAAGCACAAGAGTTGACAACTCTCTATGTTAATGAACTGCAAACCTGCTATGTGTGGCAATATTGCCTTTACAGTTGACTGACAACTAACATCAACAGAGACAAGAAGGTCAATTTCTATGCCGTCAATATCAAATTGCAAAGAAAGAAATCATAATATATGAAAAATCATGTTATAGTTTAAAATTGGTCTGAAAGTTGCCTATCGTCAGCAAGTAAATTGTAGGCAACCAACTTGACCTCCTTAACACTAAATCCTTGCGGGTTCATAACTAACTGGTCTTTGGCACAGAGTTAATACTATAAATACCCTACCGCAATCATCATCAAAGGTCATCGTGGTGACGTCTTTAATATATTAGCTTCGAATACGTCAAACCTATTTTTACGCCATTTAACGCGAAATTAAAACATCATTAGACATCAGACGTTATTTAGCTAGATAGATATCATGGATTGCAATGACATGTAAAATAAGATCGGCATAGTGAAACAAGAAAATGATATCATACTGTTGGATACAAAAGAACCAATGTTCAGGATGAATTATTACATTATTTCGTTAGATAGTGATGACGAAAATAAACCTGACCTAATCGACTTGACAAGATCAACAAGAAAAAAAAACAAACAAAAATGTGTTTGAGTGCGTGCCACCAATCGGCAAGCGTGTCCACAAGTGATAAAACATTGTCAAATGTCAAACAGGTCGTAAAAAGAGAAAACAAAAAAGCGGTAACACCAAAGATGTCTCTGTTTACTGTGCAAATGACCACCACGGTCGGTCCCTGTGTAGAATTGTTTATTTTCCCATTTAGCGACTCGTTATTCCTTATTTTCTATTAGATTGTGCTTAGATTTCTTAATTGATTTGACAAATTTATGGACGATAGATTTGATTTTCTATATATAGGTAAGTGTAATTAAAAGCATCAGGCTAATGACCCAACTTTGTTAAATAAGCAGTGCAATACAGCAATTATTAGTTTTAGACTGAAGGAAATAGATGAAATATATGAGTGGGGTAAGAGGCCAACATCGTTCCTCTTTTGGCAGAGTTGTCAACATCATCTGTCTATGCCATCAGCTAACTTAATTGTCACTTGTCAACACTAACTGCGAATCAATAAGTTTGACCAATACACAAATGGTCCGGAATCTGCGCAGAAAGTACGCGTTCTAGTAAAATAATCCGAGATTCTGCCTGTCAGCCGTCAAGGTTTATGTCAAGATTCTGTTTTCTTTTTTTGTGTTTGATTTGGAGCTTCATCACGTTTCATTGTGGGATAATTGAAATCTGATTTTTGCTGCTTTTAAAGTATTACGGCTGGCTTTAGAGTTAATTTCCTACTGTATTTATTAAATATCTATATATCTAATATATAAAAAATTCAATAAAATTCCATGTAATTTTACATTATATATTGGGTATATAAATATATCCTAATTTTTATGATTACGGGTTTTAAGAGAATCCAGAATGTCATCAGACTCTTTAAGTTCGGATTCAAATCATGGATTTGATTCTAATGTATCGAGTGATGATGAACTGGTAGATCCTGTTCCAAGGCCATAGGAGACCAAAAAACGAAGGCTATCTCGAAGTTACTGTAGCACTGTACAATAACCAGGAATTTGTTGAGCATTTTCGAGTTAGCAGACAAGTGGCTCAAGATATTGGTCATAGATTTGAAGAAAGTGAGTTCTTTAAGTCACAATGAACAAACATAATTTTTTTTGCGGTTTGCTGGTCATGAAGCTCCTTCATTTAGAGATGTTGGAGATCAGTTAAATAAGAAATACCTATTTATAGTTTTCACTGAGTTTTAACACTTAAACGTCTAGCATTTTTTGACTAATATAATTTTGGAATATTAACTTTGAAGATTCTATTTTTTGACCTAAACAACTATTTTGTTCACTCAACCTTTTAAAATTATTTTCATATGCAAGTGGTTTGTGATCATGATTTATTGATAAGGAATATTTTTGTTGCACATCCTGGCTCTGTTCATGATAGCAGAGTTTTTAAAAATTTTCCTCTATGTGCGGAATTGGTAGAGAGGTGTCAAGATTTTTATTTACTGAGAGACAGTGAATATCTCTGTTTAAGAAATCTTTTAACTCCATATAAAGATAGAGACACTTTAATTTAAAGCTATGAACAAATCGATATGTCATTGAGCATTGTTTAGGCTGCTGAAGCAAAAATTGCGACAACTGTGCCGTATCAAATTAGGCAAAATTGATATAGTGCACTTTCTTCGGCCCTGCTGTGTACTATAAAATTTATCTCTAATGGGAAAATATTTATTTGCCGAAACTGAAATAAACATAGAACTACCTTTACCCCCCAACGATGCCGGACAAGATGACGATAATCAAGATATTAATGATAATAGGGATGCTGCTGACGAGAGAAATTTTGTTGCTAGACAAGTTTTAGTGTCAGAATGTGGGTGGTGAATCAGCAAACTTGGCATAGGTACCCCATGAAAAATGTTTGTGTCATCTTTATTATATAATGAAGATATTTTATTTACTAAAAGTCGCGAACTTCCTGGCTGTGTGTTTATAAAAGACAACTGTTGGGACTGTTGTATAAGAATTGGTGTTTGAGTATTTTCTTAGTTAGAAACTGTTGCTGAAATAAGAAATTTTTGGACGCCTACAAATAAAAATATCGGCTATTTAGAGTAAGTTCCTACAGCATAATAGTAAAATTACCATTAACATCAATTATTATATGAATTTAAAAAAATAATATTATACAACGTCATGCCTTAAAAAGATTTTCTAGCACATATAAGTCCGAAACTGTTTGCAACGCGGTTTCAGTCTGGCATGCGCAACTGCGACATACATCAAACTAGTTTCAAACCATCCCAAATATTTCCTGCTAAAACAAACCTATTTTGAACTTGGTACTCCTTATTTCACCTTCATTACCTTAACGTACTTTTCACCCCATCTATATATTTACGGCACACGCCACATTCATCCATATTCAAAAAGCGAAATATCTTGCAGGTAAATCTTATCGAGGCGAAGGATCATCTGAAGGTTAATTACGGCATCTGTCACTACAAGGTCCGTTGGGTTGACCCTAAAGCTTCTTTCTATTAGGTTCGAATTGGTTATTTTTATTTAGACGAGGCGGTTTTGCGACTTTAAAAGCAATCGCTACCCAGTTAAAGTTGTCCTCTTGTTCTGAAAACATATGGATGTTTTCGAGAGCATCTTATCTGGCCTTCGACGAAAAGAGAAACATCCATGGTCGTGTCAGATGGTACGTATAATACTGTCATTATAGCACTCCGAAGCGTGAAGAGTGTAAACAGGACCGAGTGTCCCAAGTAGCAGTATTTCGGTGTAAGAGCAAATATGCAACATTTTTAAGTACTATTGTTGGTGAGCTTGGTTTGTTGTCCACCTGTTGCCTTTAAATGGGATTGAATAGAAAATGTATACGTTTTAAAATAATTAGTCTTAGGTAAGAATTTCATAGTTATTAGTGGCTTAATGGCTTGTTTATACGACTTTTAAAAGCTTTTAAGTAAAGTAAATTTTAGTATTAATAATATTTTTTTCGGTAACTAAATAAGCTCAACAAAAAACTTAAGAACTATATTTGTTTAAAGGGCATACTTTACTAAAAAATATGGAAGATCTGTCACTACAGTTCTAAGTAAAATTTCATTATTTTCCTAATTTCTTTCAGGTAGTGAAATTTTTGCTTATTAAAATCAAATCAAATAAAGCTTTATTTATCTAAAACACCAAGGTGTCGAAAATAGCTCATAACTATGCTAAAAAATACAATGAATCATCCAAAATCACAATCATTAGTCTACATTAGATTATTCAAAAAAAAATTAATACCACAAAATAAATAGCAGCAACAGATTAAATCCTAAAATATGTCCATTATTATTTGTCAAAATTAAAAAGTACTTACAATAAACATTTAATATTTAAAATGCAAATTGACTCGAATATTATATTACAAAATCTATGTCAAAATACAAGCAAGTTTAAAATGCCCTAAGAAGAATCCACGCTAAAAAATGCCTCATAAAGCGGTTCTTTTCTACCTGTTATCGAACACGTTTGTTCAATGTACCGTCAAAGTTTACAGAATACTATATTATTCTGTAAACTTTGGTACCGTAATGACCGGGTAATATTATTTAATATTTTTTACTCATAAAAAATGTATTTTGTGTTAAAGTAGAAGTAGCTATTTGTAAATTTATGTTGAAAGATGACCTGATAATATTTAAGCTAATAACAGAGTTACTCATAGAGTGATGCTTTTTATACATCAAGCAAGCAGTATCGAGAACAAAAATTAAAGGGAGAGTCAATATATTTTCCTTTATAAAATGTCAACAAGAATCCCTTAAAATAAGCCTACACAGATATCGAACTACACACTTCTTTAAAATGAATAAAAAAAGAGATGAGTTGCCCGCCAAGTTAGATAAGAATCAATTAAGGGCAAGTAAACAGTCTTATAAGTCTTATAATAATACTCTTATTTACCTCGCTCTTAATTTTTCAAATTGCGAAACAGCCAGAAGCCAATCTAGTGCAAAGCTGCTCAGTGCATTTATCAAACTTTAGTTAATCGTCAATAAATCATTCTAAAGATTTATTACAATTTGAGGCATTAACATGCTGTAGACCTAAATATCCATCATTTGAACTATACTTCGATATCGTCGATTATTTATATACACCAGAAACAGGAGCCAACCACAGAATCCTGTAGTACATCCGCAGTAACACCTAACTTCTCCGAGTCAAATGCAGGTAATAAAATAATCCTATACATTTCTGTATAAAACTTCGAAAGTAATAAAATTAATTTAAAATAAAAAAATTTCATGTGGGACATAGTCAAAGACTTCAGCCAAATCGCAAGAAACCATTGCTGCATATTTACATGACGCAGTTTTTCAAGCATGTGGAAAATGGCATCATTTG
The DNA here is from genome assembly GCF_022605725.1 of Anthonomus grandis grandis. Lineage (NCBI taxonomy): Eukaryota > Metazoa > Arthropoda > Insecta > Coleoptera > Curculionidae > Anthonomus > Anthonomus grandis. The sequence goes on from NC_065549.1 coordinate 10,477,492, forward strand.
TGTTTTTGCTCAACTGAAAGCCAAATTCAGGTTCTTATAAAAATAAATTTCCATCTACTATTCTTCTACTTTAGTATCATACTATTACATCTACTTCAGTATTTTATGGATGGGTGGATACATGAGTGGGTACATCATCTTCAAACAGCTCTCAATTATCTACTCTCTCCTTCATTATCACAAATTAGCATTTTTTTCTTCCAGGCAGTTGAAAAGAGAAGCATTTTAGGCAATTTGAGAATGTGAAGCTCCTAGGAATTGAAAGAACCCACTTTAAACCTGCCTGGGCAAATTAAGTCATTATTCCACTTCTCCTTTCCATATTTTCTTCCAGATTGTAAGTCTCTGGGATTAGATCATAATTTATTCTTTTCAGGCAGAAAAAGGAAATATTTTTGGCAATTTAGGATTGTGGAGGTCCTTGGGGTGGGAAAAACCGAGCTTAGCAAATTTAGCTGCCTGGACGAATTAAATCATTCTTCCACTTGTTCTCTTCCGAGTTTTTTCTCCCTGGGATTAGATCAAAATTTTTTACTTCCAGGCAGTTGAAACATTTTTGGCAATTTGGAATGGTGGAATGATTTTCGGCCTTCAACTGCCTGGACGAATCAAATCATTCTTCCTCTTCTCTTTTTAATATTTTCGAAAAATTTATTCGGGTTAATACGAATGGCCTTTGATCCAATGTAGTAATGTGGCTAAAAGTTTTGGAATATTCCTGTAACTTAAATTCAGATTTAATTTAGTATATTAATCAATATATAAAGATGGCCTTTATTAACCTGATTACTAAAAACTGAAAAAATGACACATGTAATAAAAATCATTTTAACTAACTTATGCAACCTATAAGACAGCAAGCACTTACTTTAACTCTCTATAAATACATGTCTGTGAACATCTACCCTCAATCTTCGATTCCTGACTTAATTGTGTCAACTTTATAAAAATGAATCTCTGATTTCATATTTTATAAACTATAGGAGGATTTACAGAAAAGTAGTGAGCGTTGCTAAAAGAAACTGCTATCAGGCTTGGGTGCATTCCTCAAGTAATAGCCAAAGGGAGAGTTGGCGCAATCCTGCCATACCGCCACACTAGTTAAGGAGTTAAATGACTATTTTTGTTATCAGGTTAATTCTGGTAGCAGGGATCCAGTTACATATCTTCAGCAGGTTTCAGTTCCTAATTCGTTTTTTCCCTCCTACACACAACACTGAAGTTCTGGAGGCAGCCATGAGCATCAAAAACCACAAATCTTCGGATGGTATTTAGTTGAAATTACTTTTTTCTTTACCGCAGAATGCTTTGAGTTCTTTGCAGGGCATCAGTTATTTTTCTGCATAAGGGCGGTGATTTAAATCAGGTTTGCAACTATCATCCAATCTCGATTCTATCTACACTCTCTAAGATATTGGAGATACTGACGACAATTAAAATTATAACTTTTTTTCTCAGAATAAGATTTTATCCACTTATCAATTTGGATTCCATAAAGCCAAAGGTATTCACGATGCTATATTTACGTTCTTGGATGGTGTTTATGCATCTTTGAATGCTGCGATGTCGACGGCTGCAGTGTTCTGCCAAAAGCGTTTGATTGTGTTGGTCATAGGATACTGTTGTCTGAGCTTGACCGATACGGGCTTAGGGGTGTTGCTCTGCAGTGGCTCAGGTCTTATCGGATTCATCACACTCAAAGAGTTGCAGTTGATGCATCTCTATCTCGATGAAGAACACTTAAATCAGGTTTCCTACAAGGATCAGTGTTGTGGCCTCTTTTGTTCCTACTTTACATCAATGACTTTCTGCAACTTTACGGTCAGTTGGTTATTTGCACCACAATTTCTTGGCATCATGGGGATCCTGCACACACTAAAAGTCTGATCATTAAGGATCTGGCTGTTGCGTATTCTACAAACCATCACAGCCAAAGTTCCCGACGACGACGTGTTCACCTGACAACACCAGAGGGACGGCTCGCTCTCATTTTCTTGACCGCCGCAGCAACGATAACAGTCGCTCCTTTAATTTGTATTTTTTACGTACAATACACGCTTTTTTAAAAAACAAGTAACTAGTGCATCATTTTCTACAGTTCATTTATACACGTTGCACTGGCAATTATTACAGAATGGTGTAAGTACTTCAAAGAGACTTATATTTAATGCCAAAAAATCTTTCGTTTTGGGTTTTAGGTGTGACGTGAGGAATCTTATGTTTGATGAACAGACACCTTTATAGAATAAAGAGAGTTACAGGTTCTTGGGTATTACCATTGATGGTCAACTGAAATTTAAGGATCATATTCCGAATCTAGCATCCAATTTGTCTTATGAAACATGGGCTTGGGAAGGATGTTGCTCGTTCGGTGGCTTGATAGAATTTCATTCAGAGATGCTTTGCCATTCTGTGCTTTGGCTGGCTCGGCATCTCTGTTCCTCTGTCTTAAGAGCTTCATGTAGACCTCCATTTATTTCAGAAAGGATCCTGACACTCTATTCATTATTTATCTTGGAAACATCAGCGCTGATTCACAAATGTGGTAGGTCTCCTCAAAAAATTCCACATGTTATCCGTCAGTTAAATTACTTTTTTCTTCCCATACGCACTACTTCTCTTACCAGGCATTCAGCATTCATTTTACATTAATCTATAAGCATGTCCCTCTCTCCATAATAAATATTCTTGATCTGAAATCATTTAAAAGAAAACTCAAAAAAATATTGCTGCCTAGGTAGGAGTATCTGAATGACAACATTTGACCTTGTCCATTGATGCATAAATTAAGTATTATTGCATAATTGAAGTAGCTATGTTATTTATGTGTGCTTTATTTCGGGATCCTGTTCTGCTTGATGTTCAGTTTTATGAATCTTTTTGTGGACTTCTTGTGTTGAAAGGTCATTTTGAGTTTTGCTTACTGTTAACACATTGTATGTATTTTGTTTTATTTTTAAGAGTAATTTGTAAGTTTTTTGTAATTGTAATATTGCTTGTACACAAGATTTAAAGATATATCTTCCGTAATATAGTAAATTCTTATTATTATTATAAGACTATATTCAAGTCAATGACAGTACTCTCACCGGCGGTATAACTCGCTGATAACCAAATTAAATTAACGATCTGGAGGCACAGACGCCCGTATTTTGTCATTATCTCCTCAGAATAATTTGTATTACTGTCTATTAAATAACCTGATCGGATTTTATTTTATATATAGTGTCTCTAATTAAAGATACATAATTGGGCAAAATTGTTTTAACAATGTACTCAGTTCTCTCATAAGCATTTGATACAGCTAACACAGCTCAAAAGGAAAAAGAATTATACTGTAACTAAAATCAAGATAAGTAAAGAAGTATATGGGGAGTGTGTCCATAAGTATGTTCTCAGATCTCTGAAAAGCATTTAATACAGTCAATCCAGCTCAAGTGGGAAAAGTGAAGTTAAGTGAAGAAGAACATGGGGAGCATGACGATCATTTATTATTTATACATCTACGTACAATGGCACAATAAGTTTAATATAAAGTGGATTTTGTTCTAAGAAAATAAGAACACCGCGATATAACACCAAAATCTTACTGCAGCAATAAAGAGCTCTTCTCGGCCTAATCCTCATTTATATCTGTTCCATCTGTGTAGATATGTATCGTCTCTGATTCCCCACCGTTCATCCTTAACACCCTCATCTAAAGAGGCCATAAAAACTGGTAGAACACTTTTAAACGAATAATTTATTCTTCATTTTCATCAAAGAAAGTTTGATGCCCAATAACATACAATTTTTTTCATTTACTATCACCAGTAGTATGATCTCTACCTTAACTGACGGTAATATTCTTCTATCAATCTCTGCGATGTACGATCAAGTCTCCGTCAACTTTCTACATTAAATCTTCCACATTGAATCGCACTTCATGTTACCTGACTATTCCACGCGTCATTTGGCACCTGGGCGACACCATCAGGTAGCCATATAGGTATCATCGCGCACTATGATATTATTCAATTAACCCCAACTATAACATCGTTATCGATAGGGTCATTAGAGCAGTCCCGAACCGTGTATGTTGTTCGGAGTCATCTGGGACCGACGACGTGCCTTCGACAGTGTCACGCTACACTAGTCAACCGTGGTAACTCTAGCGCGTGTTCGGATCATTTTTTAATTCTTATTAGAATAACGATTTCTAAAATATTATAACATGATTTTGGCCTTTATATAAAAACAACGTTTTTGACTCTTTGAAATGTATGGTTTAATTAAAAAGACGTAATATCACTAATGAAAATTTAAATATTTAAACCTAACGGTTATCGGGCATCCATTTAGATCAGGCTTGTAAATTTAAGCGAAAGACAACTTTTAAGAATTCGGTTTTGGAATAATTATTATTTAATCTAATCGGTGGCGCACACAGTATAAGCGATATATTTAAAAGTCAAATTAAATCAATCTTCAGTTTTATCCACATTAAAATTTAAACGTTGACCGCAGTATTTGGGCAGACAATAATCGTAGATCAGTGTTTCAACATATTTAGCACTTAAATTTAATTACGTTTGATGTTTTAATTATTTGGAATCCGGTTGTATTTGAAATATTTAGGGAAAGAGAAGAATTTAAGGAAATATTTGAAGAGCTATTCAGATATTAATTGTATTAATTAAGTATTGGAAGGCTGGATGGAATTTTATATTTGGTACGTTTTTAGAATATTGAGTATTATTATTAGAGGCACTTGTACAATATTTTATTGTATGCATAGTAATAGCCGCGATAATATACACTTTTATATTTTTTATATTGACATTATGAGGCCCTATCTAAAGGCCCTCAGTAAAACATATTCTTAAATTAATTTTACAAAATAACTGTAGTATTATCTTTTATATATGTCGGAATGGTTGATTTGTTGGGTTCAGGGATGAATAAATAAAAATTTAGGTTAATGCAAATCAGTCGATGTTTGGTCAAATAAATTGGCTTTTTCAGGCGAAGTTATAAAAAGTAATGCGCTACCCTTGTAGAAACTAAGATGTTATCTATCACTTAAAAAATTAAGACTCAGGAATTGTCCGTTAAGATTCCATACACTTAAATGTTTATGAATAGGTTCAAAATTTTAAATTTGCCCCAAAGAAACCAGTGTATTTGGTGAAACATCGGCCAAGTTTGTAACTACTGGACTTTTACTTATTAATTCCAGAAGTCAAGAAATCACTCCAAGAGTTGCCTTATTATTATTTTTTCTTAGTTTTTGTAAATAAGACTTACTTAAGATTTTTTTTTAAATTTCATGTAAAATTAAATTGGATCTACAAAATTGCAGTATTTCTAACTTAGAATTGCCACTATGTAAATACAGTCAAAAAGTTAAATTAAATAATCTATTAGCTAATAATTTCCATAATGTTTCTAGTGGAATCACATTAGGTCTATGCACCACCATATTTATGTTTATAAAAAGTAACGTTCAACAAGTATGTTTATTATTTAATATTGCAAATATATTTAAATTGAATTCCAAGCTAACCAATTACAAACTATAGTATAAAACTAAGATTAGGTTTCCATTTTTTTCAGGTTTTATTACATACTTTTCAAACATATTATTCAAAATGTAAATAAATGTTATTATTCAAAGCTAATAAATAATAAACGTATGTAAATTGTAAAAAACCCTTCATACATGATTGCAGTACAACTTTAATGGACTAAAGTTAATTTTCAATAAATAAAATATGAAACTTTTACACAATCAGTTGTGCACATTTCTTGCATGTTAAATTATATGTATTTTATAAATAACAATTATAAAAAATCAAGTCTTAATACAAAGAATAATAAATTTACATTGTAATAGTGAACCATAATAATATGCTTAATATTATTTTAATTTTCTTAATTAGTTATTTTTTGGATTTTTAAACACTTGTCTACAACAATTTTTGAATAAATTTTATTATAAAAAATTATTGTTAAAAAATACAATTTTGTTACTGTGTTTTTCTTTAATTTATATTTATTTTTTCAAACCAGCTCTGCTTAAAGGACATTTTTAAAACCTACATAAACTTTGAATTATTTTAGAATATAAGTATCGTAGTGCGTTGAAGAAGAGCAGACTTATGATTAAAACTAGCGTATTAAAAGGTGTAGTAAAATTAATGTTTTCACAGCATTAAGGTAAAAAGTCCTGGTCTATATTAACACAAAATTAATCATAGAATAAAGACAAAAAGCCGAACTAAATTTGACTACAATTTATTTTTTTAAGCTTATATTGTTTCCGGAAGTATTCGACATTTTTTAAATACCTTGGTGCCAGATTACTACTAAGCAGGAAATTAATACGTTTCCTAAATTTCTCGCAGGTTACATAAATGCCATCTTGTGTATTAATTTCAATTATTTATAGCAAATTTGCGACGTAACCCAATTTTTGTTGGACATTAATGTAATATTAATAATAATAGTAATACAAGATTAGAAAATTAGAAAACACGCCTTATCGGAACTATTTCAGTATGTACGCGGGTATAATTATTATATCGGTAAAATAAATTATAAAATCGGGTAAAAATCGGAATCGGACAGGCCGGAGAAATTCTTATACGATCTCTTACACCGATTGGAACAGAGATAAAAATCGATTTAACACGATTTTAAGGAATTTAATCGGACATTTCCGGTCACCAGGTACCTATATAATAATAAATATAAATAGGAAAATATTTAACTGAATTAAATGCTTTTACTTATTTTTTTTTTAAATAAAATAATGTTTGTTGACCACTGAATACTACTACTGACTAAACAACATTAATGTTTAGCTTTTCGTTATTTACAGATTTTTGAAAATTTGTTGGCTCAAAGAGTGTACGTCACTTTTATAGTAAAAATCAATTTAGAAAATATTATCTCACACGCTCAATTATTGAAAAGAAGAAGAAATAATCAATAATTGAGCGTGTGAGATGGAATTTTCTATATTGATTTTTACTATAAAAGTGACGTAATACCCATCAAAATAAGTGAATTCGTCAAAATATACAGATTTTATTTATGAACATGAATAAATTAAACAAATATGTTAAAATCGAAAACAAAATTAAACGCTTTTTTTTCTAAAACAATTCATATTTAATCAATAATTTTCTATACTTTAATTTACGTTCGCTCTTGATGAATTTTTGTTTAATTTCAATTAAAACTAAATCATGTAAAATTATAATAATACGACAAAACACTACATTCTATTTAATTGTTGAGTATAATGTAATTAAAAAAAAATAAAAAAGTGATCCTCACCGTGACAATGCTTACACATTGCCGTGACCAGGATTCGAACCTGGGTTACTACGGCCACAACGTAGGGTCCTAACCACTAGACGATCACGGCTATTGAGGATGTTAAGGCGAAATATGAATTGCCCATTGATTTACGTTCTCTTTTATCTATTTGAGTATAAACAATACTAAATTATTGATATAATTTAAAATTTTAGTAAGATATGTCAAAAATGCAGATATATGGTATATTAATATTTAATATCAAATGCATCACAGCAGTTTTTAAACGCTAAATTCTGATTTTTTGTTTTGAATTAAAAAATAATGACGGATTTTTATAAATCAAGCACGAGTATTAGTAAAATCGTAATTATTTAAAAAAATCAACAAACATTTAACTCCTCGAAACTCAAAAACCGCTTTTCTGAAAATTTTCAAATAAATGGTTCCGATTTTGAATCTCTTCCAGCATCATTTGACAATATGATCCCAAGATCTCTTGGACCACGACAAATTAACCACAGAAATGCATATACCTAGGCAGTGTAAGGGCTATATAATATAATAAAGAAATTAGGGCAATGGGGATAAATATGAATAAAGTTCCTCAATATTATATGGGCAGACATCCAGGATAAGAAAGATGTGTTTTTATATACAACAGGCATTGGTAAATATACAAGCCCGGCATTGTTTAAATATGTCATTGTTTAAATAAAGGTCTACAACTGTGTGGTGTTTGATTTTTATTATACAATATAAATTTTTATTGCATTTTAAAGACTTGTACCCAATCTTTTAAATTTCATACATGCAGTCCGGCTGATTTTAAGGGGAGCCTTTCTGGAGACTTGACGTAGTAGGTAGAAGATAATAGAATTTTTTTTTAAAAGCTGATTGATCAATTCAGATGCCAAGAAAGTCATCTGACATGCCTCAATTTTTTGAAGGAAAAAGAGACATGCTCAGTTTTTTCAATGTTGAGACATAAATTATTATTTGTAAACCAAATATATTTGGAGACCGTCAGTACAGTTGCTAAAGCCGCAGCTACTTGAAGAAAAAAAAACTGCCAGCACTACATACCCTCATGATGTCCGATCGATGTCATTTTGAAAAATACGTTTATATTATGAGTAAAGAATACCTATTCATTTGTATATACACATTTTTTTTCAAGATGGCGCTTAGGCGTCCCTTGCAAGAGCCAGATCCACTTTGAGATATAAATGAGAGTTTTAAGATGGCAGATGGACGCCAGTTTGCAAAAAAAATTAAAGAAGGTTGCCTTGCAATACCTACATCAATAGTATCTATCCTTTCTACTATGGCTAAGATCTTTGAAATAATGATTATAGCGACCAACTAAATAATTTCAGCGTTAATAATAATTTGCTAGCATCTACTCAGTTGTAAAAGTAAAGCTCTACTTCATGTCTGTGATGACATATTTAAAGCTCTTTATCGGGTTAAATCAACAGTACTAGTATGGGTAAATTTTAGTATTTGACAGCTTAGATCATTCAATTTTCTTAACAAACTCAAATACTTTGGACTACACCCCTATGGAATCAATAGTTTAAATAATTAACGTGTAAGAATAAATTCTCAATCAGATTATACAAAACTAAATTAAGGTGTTAAATACAGAAGCATTCTAGGATTATTTTTTTTATAATCATAAATACCTTCGAACTTGCATTCACATCAGTATGCCAACGCAAATCTCAATCAATGCAATCTCACCATAATATCTGATTTATGTACAAATAATAAATAAACTGGTTCTTAATGCTACCAAATTCAAACTCCTCGTAATTGGGAAACCTCTTTCTAATACTGCGGACATAAGTATAAACGGCTGGTTTTTAATCCTTACTAACAATGAGAAGAATTTGGGAGTATGGATACACTAATTTGGGCAGCATTGTATCAACCAGAAAAGAGTAGCCTTAAAAAAAATTTAAAATGCTTAAAATTTGCCGTTGATATCAGAAAGTTTGGCCATGTTAGTCTGCTGTGCTGTTGATAGAATCGAAGTGGCTATCCTTAAATAAACGGTTTCAGTTGCAAGTGATGCTATTGGACAACCGACTTATTTACGAAATATACTGATTTTAAGTGTGAGTATCCATGGTAAAAGTGCGCGAAATTATGCTTTGTGAATGGTGAAATCAGCTTTGTAGTACCAGTACATAAATCGACTAAATTATAGAGCTACGAATTGGATTTATAAAAATATAATGCCATTCTTCCTCACATACGTCCCATCTCTTTTGTAGCAATCTTTAAACGGAAAGTTAAAGAAAATATCGTAAAATAAAGGAATATTTAGGTTGTCTTTTTCCTCTGTCTTGGAGATAACCATTCTTAGATGTTAGTTCTTAATTATAGTTCTTAATTGTTGTTATTGCAATTTAGCGTTATATTAGTTATTGCATTTAGTATTAGCATTCAAGATTCATATTATTAGACTCCAAATATTATTAGTGACAAGTAATTCAGTAGCTTAGTTTTAGGTAAGATGGTTAGATAGAGTAGATCTAGACTAGATCTCATCATTTATTTATTCTTTATGTAAATGATATATTGGGAGAAAAGATTTTGTTCCTAAAGCAAAATGGTTTAATTTCATTTAAAATTTTACGTACGATACGTCTCAAGTGAAGTACACTACTGCCTTAAAATTTTTCTACAGTTTTAAGATCCCTAACCACAACTATCAATAATTTGAAAGAATGAAAGAAATACATGAACATTTTCAGATTTATCCTTTTTTGTCTTACACGTTGTCATTGATTTAAGTCTATCTTTTTCTCACCTTGAAAAATTATTAAAATAATTAACCTGTAATAAATAATTAAAAAAATAGTAAATTAATAAATAAATTTATTTTTTATTAATTTACTATTTTTGACAATGTATTAAAAGGAAGGCATATTTATTAATAACATGTAAGACAAAGGAGGGTAAAGGATAAGTTGCCATTCATATATGCGTTAAATATATTAATATCAATAATTTCCTAATATCAAATATTAGGAAAGCAGCAGAGATCACAAGGAAAGGGGCACAGCAATCAGAGGATCCTACAGGATTTTCAACAATTCCGTACATCGAGGTAACTTCGGAGAAAATCAGGAGAATTGCCAGAAAATTCATCAACAAGACTGCCTTCACTTCGGATACCTCATACCACTATGAGGTTTAGTATCGAAGAATATGCCAGAATGACTACTGGACACCAACTGCATATACCAAAGCCCCTGTCAATGTGGACAGTCATACATAGGCGAGCCAAAGCGACCACTGGAAGGCAAAAGGACTGGACGAACATCAAAAGTGGACCCAAATAGGAGAGGTTTCCAGATCAGGAATACCAGAACATGTTTAGTTTAATCGCTATAATATACATTGGACAAAAGAAGGTATTGGAAGAAAAGAAGATTTCCGCAGGCGACTTAGATCATGCAAAATCAAGTAGATAGTCCAGCATTGATATTCATAACATCTGGAAACCGCCAAATCTAATGTGCTTCACACATGATTCTTTGAATTCCTATAAATCATTAATACTTTCTATTAATTTTTTATAAATCAATGTCAATAGGGCAGTCAATAGATAAACCTAAAAGCTGTTCAAAATACTTTCTTAGAGTTTATTTGAGCAATAACGTAAGATTTCGGAGGTAAAGAAAGGAAAATACCAACTGTAATTTATATATAAAAAAACTTACATGTAACATAAAAACTAAAGATATCACGTCCGGAGATTGATCATTTGAAAAAATGCTCGATAGCATTCTTCCTACTTCCATAATCCCCGTAATCCATTCAAATTTGTCTCCAATTCTGTGAAACCTATTGGAGATGTTCGCGATCATTTTTTCACGCATCAAAGAAACTTGTAATCGGTGTATCGGGTACCTTTATTGCAATTAGCGCCCATTTAAGGGAATCGGAGCCCATCTCCCCATTTTTTCCGTTTAATTGTAGTATGTGATTCGAATTAACCATTTTACCGATCGGTCGCACGTACGCTGAAACTCTTAAACGACTTGTACCCAATAGTTCCCAATGGTACTTTAGCGACAGCACCTAGAGCATACTAAGCGGCTTTTTAGGCTCTCCTGGACATATTTTGATAATTAGCAGTGGTAATTAAACTATTTGTTGCATTGGGTGAAGCACCAAGCGGCATGATCGGTATTTCTATTTTTGAGATCTTCCGGCGAATATCAGGTTTTTTTTTAAAGGTGTAGCGCCGAAGGTTTTAAAAAAGACTAAAAGATCTATTTTCCCTTTTTGAATAAGGTATTTAAATATACAGGTCTAAAAGGTTTAGTTATAACAGTTATAACATAACATAATATATATTTAGTATTTTTTTCTGTGAAATCTGAATCTGAGCTCAAAATTGACCTATCAAGTCATGTTTTGAGATTTTAAATGTATGTACATTAAACAAAACACAAATTGAAAAATTCTATTCATATTTGATTATTTATTAAATATATTTATCCAGGCCCAAAGGAATATTCAGATGACTTTTCCTTGTTTATATTCAAATTTTTTCGTGTGTGTCTTTTCCATGGGATTTGGCAAGCAACACTAGAAAGACGTATAGTCCAGAAGATCCAGACAGTAATAATTTCAAAAAAAATAATGATATAGGAACATTTTGAAAAAGTTCAATATTTACTATATCTCAGTCTGAGATATTCTAGATTATAGACCTGTGCTTTCGCTAATCCTTAATTAGCATAATTTAGAGTTAAACTTGTTAAATAAACATATTTTTTTAAATTTTAAACAACCTGACTAAAGTTATCATTACTAAACAAGATAGTATTTCGAATGACAACCTCTTTAAGAACTAATGAATATCCATCGAATTTTACAGCTATAAGGTTTTTTATCTCGAAATGCATTAGTTAGAGCTTATCGTTATTGGTCTGAGGCCATAAATGTTGTTCTTTGCTCTCCAACAAATGAACCTAATTAATTATTCATGGTGAAAATCATAGATCACGCACCAGAAAGAAGACGTTTCTTAAGGTATAACAGTAAAAACTGCGTAAATAATAACGATCAAACTCATAGGCGGACCTATCGCTATATTTCATTTAAAATCAGAGAAAGGATTATACTTAATTAATAACAAAAAATATTAAATTTATGTTAATTAAAGATTTTTATGTTTCTTCTTTAATTTAATAAAAAATTTTATTTCAAATAACTACTATGACGTACCAACCATGGTGAAATATCACTAATCTGGCAATGCTGATCTATGAGAACACTAAGAGTTTTCACAGATTGTGCTGGTATCATCCGTATAGCATGGAAGATTTCTAAAATTTAGTAAATCTATAGTGCTTGAAAAAAACCTGTCTTAGGACTAGTTAATAAACAGATAAGGGAAAATTTATAAAACCGCTAATTTTCTTATTTACAGGCATTAAAAGCTTTGAGTCAAGTGTCATGTAAGGTTATTATACTTTCCGCATTATCCAAATTACAAGAGAAAAATACGATTTATTATGAGTTTTTAGTGAGTAATAAAGAAAAGAAATGCACTAAAGATAAGGAACTATTGGAAAATTATACATTTTTTTATATTTCTACACAAGTTAACCCACCGTAATAAGATATCGTCGAGAAAACTAAAATCCAGATCAAACTTTTTCAAGACCTCCGTCACTGGTTAAACCATTTTTAACCAATATTCGGCCAAGTTTCAACTCTCATGAATATGAAATAAACTCTTGATAAAACCGAAGTGGTCACATCTGAATGCTTTTTTCGGTTTAAGAATATTAATCTCGGGCTGGTAGGTTGTGGAAGTAAAAAAAAAGATCAGATAACTCGGTAAATAATTATTTTGCTATTCAATAATTCTGTCGCCGTTCTTTGATTAGAAATTGGAATTTATGATGATTTTTCTTGCGTAGTGAGTCGGTAAATAGAACGGGTTTTAAAAGGCAAGTGTTGCCTTTATTTTATGGGCGACAGGTGCTGATAGAAGTGCGCCACTGAGAAGCGTGCCGGGGGAGCTAATTTACCCTCCTTTTTTATATATACTTTACTTTATTTACTTGCGGTCGAGTAAATAGGCGAGAGTAAAGTGAGTAACCGATGTCAGAAGCTAATAAAACTCGGTTCTTAATAACGTTAAAATTGATGTAATTTAGATTTTATTTAATTTTTTTTTGTAATATTTTACAAAAAATATGATCAATGGTATCTACATGGATCAATGTTAAAACTATTATTTGGTGCCTTTTATGCTAGAAATATGAATTTAAAAAAATAAAAAATTAATCCAATACTCACTAGTTTGAGTTTCATGAGTTATGTTTCTATTCCACAATTAAACAATTGTATCTCCCTCTATTTGGAGAAGAAGCCAGGCAAAAGTGCTTTCCTAAATATTTGGTCCTTCGATCCGGATTCTAAGATAAACGCAATATTTTATTAGACATTTTTAATTTTAATCTCATATTGCGTTGCATGGGAGAGTTTGAGAAAAAGTTTTGCAAAAAGTCTGAACTGTTTGCGCACTATTCTTATAATTTAAAACTTGCAGGGCTTAGCAGGTGCTGAGAAACTCTGGGGTCCATAATATTTATTGCAGCTAGTAAGAATGTTATCGACGTAGTTTAGTACGACGTCAGAAGGGCAGATGTGAAGAGGTATTTGTTTTAGAACAGTTGCAAAGTATGGAGCACTTTTTGTGCCATAAGTAACAGTAGCCAATTGTACGCACTTTTAAGATTCGTTTGGGTTCTGTCGCCAAATAATATTTGGTAAAAATGTCAGATTAGGATTAATCCTAATTTATCTATACATGCGTTCAATGTTCGAGGTCAACACATATGCGCAAAACCTAAATTGAGGAAGGATATCAAAGAGATACAAATTTATCATGATTCAGTACGGCATATTCGTTAATAAACTTAATATAAAAATAATCGGTATTTGTAGATTAAGGAATCTTTTCTTTGCATAAAAAAAGACTTTCCCAACTTGGAGTATTTAAGAGGAGCTTTAAAAGGCAGATCAACTTGAAAACTGCGGTTTTCTAGTACCTTGGTTGTATGCATACACATTTCTCGAGCTAATTATTGTTCGGAAGTTAAGGATTTGCCTACACTCTAGAATTCTGAAGTAGAATACTGCCCCAACTCAACATAGGTTTTTGTAAACAGGGTAATTTTTTTTTAACTTAATAAGGTTTTCATAAAATATTTCATAGTAAACATTTGCTACGATGAGAATATCTATTTCGGAGGAAGCAAAATATGTCAGATCTCAGTGTAAGTAGAGTCCCTCAAGAAGAATCCTGGACAATTTTATTTTATAGAAATGCTTTGGTTTTCAGTTACTTAAAGACATACATAGATTTTTATTTGATTCTATAGCTAATCTGAAGATTTTCTGTATAGACAGATAATCTAAGAACTTTTCCATAGATTCCTATAGATTTTCATGGACTGGTCTTAATTAATAATAATAATAATAATAACAATAATAATAATTAAGTCGTTAATTTATATATTATCGTTTATACAGTGCATCCCAAAAGTTATGTCTAAATTCATTTAAAATTCAGGGGTGTGTTTGAAAAAAAAAACGCTCGGCCCGTCGCGTCGATTTTTATTTTAAGTTGCGCATTTTTGTACGTGAAGTTTGTATATACAGGGTTGCTCAAAAATAAATTACGACCATCAACTTCATTTTTTTAAATGAAAGCACCTTTTTTTATTTCATCTTTGAATTTCGCCTGGAATTCTACATATGTTTCATGCATCATGTCCTATACCTAAAGTCAACAGTTATCGAAAAACAGACGATTCATGTAACAAATAAAAAAAGAACAGAAATTAAGTTAAATGTTCAAAATGATTGCCATTCACGGCTTGACAATATCCAAGGTGATCAATAAAGTCTCGTTGCACATTTTCAATTATTTCCGTAGTTATGGCGCGCACTTCTCTGCGAATTCTCTCTTTCAAGTCGTCTAGATTATTTGGCCTATTAACAAATACCTTCGACTTGAGGTAGCCCCACAAAAAAAAGTCCATTGGTGTTAGGTCAGGCGACCTAGCAGGCCATTCGATGGGTCCTCTCCTTCCTATCCACCGATTGGGAAAGGTTTCATCCAAAAATGTACGCACAGTGGCAACATAGTGCTGAAAAGCGCCATCTTGCTGGAAAATTAGTTCTTCGTCAGGATAGTCTGGATCCAATGGATTTGGAAATAAAGCTAGTAATGCTGGAACTAATTCAAATTGTAGAAAATCGAGATACACTTGTCCCGTTAAAGTCTGTTCAAAGAAAAAGGGACCTATTACTGTTCCGCGCACTATTCCACACCACACATTTAGTGTTTGAGGGTACTGGGTGCTTACCTCCATCATCCAATGCGGATTTTCTATTGCCCAATATCGACAATTTATTCTGTTCACACTACTATTCAAACAGAACGTGACTTCATCGGAGTGTTTTTTTCGCACACACCCCTGAATTTTAAATGAATTTAGACATAACTTTTGGGATGCACTGTATATTAGGTCGCAAGGAGGTATACCCCAATTCAGGTCTTACCTCCTTGCGATTTTTTGACGATGATAAGAAAATAAATAAATAAAGAAGTTTGCCTTAAAATGTGATAAGAATTTTCTACAAATCAAATTTAACCCGTTGATATGGTATTAATTTTTACATCATATTTAATAAGATTTTTGATATATTAGTAATTCTCTCAAAATCACAAAAACTCTAAAAAATTGAGTTAAAAGTATCGACTTGGTACTCGTTTTCAGCTACTTTTTACTTCATATTTGCACGAAGAAGACGGATTTGTGTTATCTTTGGTGATTGTCTCAAGATCACGGGACCCAATTACTTTGTACCAAGTTACTGAAGAGAATAATCAAATTTTTGAATTCTTTAATAATTCTCATAAAATTACAATATGGAACACGTTTTTACCTTCAAAATCAGATGTATAACACCTTTGATGATCTTCTGAAAATCACAAAATACTCCTAAATATTGAGATAAAAACTGAACAAAAAAGTCGAATTTGTGGTGTATTTGATGATTTTTTTAAGATCATAGAACTAATAATAATTTATTTATCTAGCATGAGCTACAAAGGTAATACATGATAATATAAATAATAGAATAATTTTTTACAAGACAAGGAAACAGGTTTGACATTTCATGACTCAAAAGGCACATACGGTAATAATTTAAAAAAAAATTAAGAAAAGTGTGTGCTCGTACGTGCTCATGCAAAATGTAGTAGACAAATAAATGAAATAATAACTATGACTTACATATTCAAAAAACACAAAAAAGTACAATACATACAGAAAAAGTATAAATAAAATACTAGAAAATAAAATGAAGTTTGTATGAATAAAACTTAAAATTAAATAAGAAATCAGTGATTAAAAGTGAAAATATTAATATCAAAAAACTAAAACTAATAATAAAAATTGTTAAAATGTGAAAAATAAAATAAGACTACTCTAAAAATAAATAACTAAAATAAATAAAATAACTCAGCTGGTTTAAATTATCACAGATCTTGACTTCTGTATTATTTCTAGTGTTGTAATTGTAAACGAATTGACTAGACGTTTTAATTTAAAAATAAACATATACACTAATCATAATCCTTTGGTTCACATACAGTATATTTAGTATACTCAACATAAAAATATTTGGAGTGTATCGATTACATTTGAGGATCAGTCCCATTGCTCTATTTTAAATTACTTCAAACTATTTCACTTTGTATTGAGGTATTTTAAACAATAATGAAGAACAAAACTGTAATAAGGAAAGAGCAATGATATCGTTCGTATAGCATGAGTTTTATATACATTGGCAAGTTTTTCCCAACTCTCTTAATAAGCGCAACTTTCTTGGAAAATGTTCTCATATCTAATGTCCTTAAGTACTTTATTTCTTTTTCTTAAAAAAACTCTCTTCCCGTTTACACTAATGTTTACTTTGTCAATATTTATCTGCTTATTTTTCGATGTTTTTTGAAAAAACGAAAAATTAACATTTACTTGTATTTAAACATAATTTGTTGATACAAAGCCAGCTGAATATGTTGATTAGGTCATTATTTATCATTTGATCAACATTGTTTCCTATTATATAAATTATTGTGTCATCTTCAAATAACATAGTTTTACATTTTTTCATAATTTTTACCATATCATTTATATATAATAAGAACAATAATGGACCTAAGACTGTTCCCTGGGGACCCAAATACAACATTAAGAACCTTAAAGATATTTTTTTACATATTTTACACGTTGGACTCATTACACAAATAAGATTTAAACCAGTTTAAGCTATCACCTCTAATTTTCATTTCTTTTAAATTATTAAATTAAAGTAGAATTTCTCTGTTTGTAGTTTCAAATGCTCATTGAAAATCTAAAAATACGGCTTTTAAGAATCTAGATAAAACTATCATCACGGTACTTATTTTCATCTATTTTTTTCTCAATAATTAAATAGAAACATTAAGTTACTATTGTTATTACCGATTCTCCAAAAATTATAAAATCCTCTATATGTTAAAGAAAAGTCTTCAAGACTATTGAAAATAGTTTATTAATGACCAAATAAATCTGTTAAAGAGTATTTTAGATATCAAAGAACGAAATTCTCAAAAAGGTGATAGTGCAAATCGCATCATCAAAGCTAAACGA
This sequence comes from Anthonomus grandis grandis, assembly GCF_022605725.1. NCBI lineage: Eukaryota > Metazoa > Arthropoda > Insecta > Coleoptera > Curculionidae > Anthonomus > Anthonomus grandis. The sequence continues at coordinate 10,495,545 of NC_065549.1, forward strand.
ATCAAAAAGTACTTAATTCTAAGGGACATTCTAATCTAACTGTAGTTAAACGCTTACTTCCTTATTTACCTCATAGGTGAAGAAAAGACATTATCATCCTATCGGGCAATCAGTAAAAATGCGCACTTGTCGTACTGAAGCGTCTACCATGTCATTTTCTATGTAATAGAAAAAGATGACGAGAAGATGATAATATTGAGCTATTGCCCGAGCAATTCTATATGGGGAGAATATCTAATTTTCTAGATGCTGCCCAGGTTCCATTTGAATATTCCCGAGTTTGCATAGGTAATAGTATATCAAAACCCGCCAGATTTTAATAATGCCTGTACAAAATGATAAATCGTTTATCCTCACTTAAGTACCCATCGTTGATAGCTGAAGAAACCCGTACTATATGGTATTTAGAAAAAGATTAATGGATTGGTTACGGATAATTTATTCAATATTTGTTTGGAACCTGCAGATCGGTCGTAGGGTCAACTAATATTTTTTAACAAGCGCTACGGGTCAGTAATAGAGGCGGATTTTACAATTTATAATTAAAGGCTATTTTCTGATTTTTCTCCGGTCAAATGTCAAATGTTTTTTCCTGATGAGCACACTTTTTGGAATATTATAAATTTAGGAGCATAATTTTTTAGATCCTCATCGAATTTGGCTGATAATCATTAAATACAGCAAAAAGGATAAACCCTACACTTATTGTCCTGCGGTCGAGTTAAAATTCTTGAATTAAATGTGAATGAAATCTTCTAGATCCGTCTCTGTAAATGACAAATGAAGCTCGAACACTATTACGATATGGAAAGGCTGAAGCACTATTAATTTCCGGCGATAATAGATTATAAGCAAATCAGAAAGATGCTATTGGTGCCTTTAAAATATCTTAAAACAATGGGTTTTGAATATTCGAAAAAAACTCCAGGTCCGTTAGATATGGTTGGTGGTATTAGGCTAAATATTGAACTGTACATTTAATGTGAATAATTTAATATATGCTTTTAAGCTTTTTTCGATTCAAAATCAGTTCTCATAATGCAGGAAGTTAAACTATGGAAGCAAAGTAGAATAAGAGAAGAAAAGAATTTTTTTTTTATTAAACCGAAAAGCAAGAGTCCACAATTGATGAAGCGATTTTTAAAGCAGTTAAACATTTGAAAGCACAGCTCGCAATAGCACAAAAAGCTTTAATAAATCTAAAAAATTGAAGCTCCAATAGATGTTTTTCAATCAGACTCGGATCAGCTTATAGCAACTGAAACAAAAATCGAATGTATAAAAGCTCCACATTGGAACAATTAAGAATTTTACTTGCTTAAAATAAGACTTGAAGGACTGGCCTGCCACCAACAATAATCAATAAAATCAATTCCTTCTAATCCCATGCCATTAGAATTCTCGAACAACCTTTGAAGACCATTGCTTCAATTTCAACTGAAGTGGAAAGCAACTCCAGGAGTACACAAACCATAAACTTTGACTGCAAGACATTAAAAAGTGAATCACATTTAGTTATGCAACGTGTGGTTGAAGCCCTTCGTTCATTAAAAACTGCAATAGAAGAAATACCTTGGTGAATCAGAAGTAAATGGTTTAGAACCAATAAGGCAAAAACTTGAAGCTATAAAGTAGAAACTTAACTCAAACTGAAACTGGTTGCTTTAAAAGCAACTGCAGCATATTTTGCAAAACCTCGTTAAGTGTGTAAAAGTTTTAAAAGTTGCTCAGCAGAAAACGGTCGGCCACTTAAGCAAAGTTCATCTTGTGAAATTAGTGGTAATAGTTCGATAAATTATCAGGGATACTGAATCAGTTCCTCAAAGAGGCAAATTGAGTATTAATTAAGAATCTGTTAAAGCCATTGAGGAAAAAATTGATGAATAGTGAGGAAAGTTAGTAATATTCAGCAAGGAAGTAAAAATTGAAGCAACTAAGAGAACTCTTTGAAAAGTGCAGAACGTTGTAACGAACCCGAGTTATAACGCAGTTCAAAGATCCAGTGCAAAGGCCAACGGTTACTGATGTACGACATACAGGAAGCTGCTTGAAAGGATTTTGGAAACTGGACCACCAATATTTAAAGAAGTTTCGTCAGAACAAGTGGCTTCTTTGAATCACGTTAATAAATCAGTGATACAAACTTTGCTAGAACTAGTACAAAATGTTGCGGTGCAAGCATTACATACTACAACCATTAGTATTTTCATGATACTTCGGTAATCTAAAAAACTAATATTTTCCGTTATGGGTTTCATGAAAAAAAATAGAGAAAAGCATGAAAAGTGCATATAGTTCTTATGATGAAAAATGTATTCCCGAAATATTCATATCTATGGAACTTGCCGGAATGTGTCTACTTTCCCATCTTCGTACTTCCTTAATGTAAGGAAGTTAAACATAAAACTAATAGCTAATGTTATTTTAATCTTCCATCATTCAACTGTTCAGGTTTTCTATGCCCTCGTAGTTCATTTACCCCCGACAGTAACAAAGTCGCTAATTCAAAATCATCAGCACACGCTCAAAAGCCCCGTCGAACAAAAGTGGTACACAGGCATTTTAATAAAAATAGAAAATTGCCAATTAATTTCCATTTGTAAAACCCGTCAGCAATTACACAGTGTTTTTCTTATCGCTTTGCCGGTGACTTCTCGAAATAAATCCATTTTCTCGTATAATAAACGTGCGTAATACCTTGATAAATGATTTGATAAGTCATCCTGTGCAAATCTTTACTATACGCGCCGCGTGTGTTCTTTCTATAATTTTTATTGTTAATTTCCTATAATCCTGAATTATGGCAATAATAAAATTTAGATTAGGTTCCACTTGGTGATCGAGGAACTGTTAATGTCTTAATTATTTAAACTGAGATAAAAAAATATTTATTAATTTAGCCATTTTTTTTCTTAGACATAAATACTTTTTTTCTCCAGAGCCTCTTTCGACTAAAGAAGGCAGTTTTTGATTTTTCTCGGATCAAAATTTTTAGCGAAAAATTGCATACAGTCCTTTTTTCGATTATTGAGGCAGAAATGTAGGTAAAAGATGGAATGGTGGAATGTTGTAAAGCAAAAGGCGAAGAAATTACTCCAAGGATTTCAGTTGAGGTAAAGGCCTTTAGGACCCTTATTTGATTAAAAATATTCACTTTATTAACGAATGAATCTTGCTTCTTAAATGGATTAGCTAATAGACTAATAACAACATATCCGTAGATTTTGTAGTCATCTGAATTCACGCCAATTTTATCAGGTTTATACCCAGTTTTCAGAATAGAACATGTTAGAGTAAGTCATTATGGAAACGAAATTATCATTTCTGAGAGTAACCATTATTTGAAATCATCACTGACATAATTTTGTAGGTACCTATTTTTTAACGCTTTGTAACATGCAAAAATGGGGTCAGGTAATATATACAGACTATAAATACTTTTAAATCATATTTTAAACGTTAGTAGTCACTGCTACGCTGTAGTGTAATCACAATATTATTATCCCAATATTTAAAAAATGGAGGTATTCAGTCCAACGAAAAGATGTACTAAAAATTCTCCACTATCGCTGAGTGAAAAAGTTATTATTTTAAATGTACATGATTGCATAAAACACGATTACCCTAGTTTTACTGTGCAAGAAATTGTTGAAAAATGTTCTCGAATGAGTGGAATTGGAAAGCCCACCATTTTCAAATTGTTGCGGGAAAGAAAAGTAGCAGGTCAAGTGGAATCTCCCAAGCAAAAGCCAGGACGACCTACAAAAGTCCTTGATGAAAATGCTAAATGTATAATTCGAAGAAAAGTTCACTCTTTTTATTTTAAAAAGGAAATACCCACCCTAGACAAAATTTTAATGGAGCTTGGCCGAGATGACAGTATTCCGTTGATAAGTAGAAAACTTTTATGGAAAACTTTAAAAAATATGGATTTTGCCTGGGAAAAGCATAACCGCAAAGCACTTTTACTGGAGAGCGACGAAATTGTTTGTTGGAGACGACAATACTTGAGAAGTATCAAGCAGTACCGCAGGGAGCAAAAGAAAGTTTTTTATCTTGATGAGACGTGGATTAACGAAGGTTATATAGTCCAAAAAATGTGGCAAGACAAAAATATAACCAGTGCTCGCCAAGCTTTCATAGAAGGCTTGTCTACGGGTATTAAAGTACCTTCGGGAAAAGGAAAAAGACTTATAATCACACATATTGGAAGCGAAGAGGGATTTTTAAAAGAAGGTCTGCTAACCTTTGAGTCGACTCGCACAGGAGATTACCATGAAGACATGAACTCAGACGTTTTCGAGGACTATTTTGGTGAAATGATAAAATTTGTTCCGGCTAATTCGGTGGTGGTTATGGATAACGCAAGCTATCATTCACGGCGAATAGAGAAGACGCCAACTTCAAGTTGGAGAAAGCAAGAAATTATCGATTGGCTGACTGCAAAAGGTATTGCGGTTGAAGCAAATTTGATAAAAAAAGAACTGCTGGCAATAGCAAACTTACACAAAACTCGTTTCATGAAATACGCCGTGGAAGATATAGCCGAAAAATATAATATAACTGTACTGCGCTTACCGCCATATCATTGCGAACTAAATCCTATAGAACTGATATGGGCGCAGGTAAAAGGATTTGTAGCAAGACAAAACACGACTTTTAAAATGAAAGATGTTAAGCTACTGTTTGATCAAGCCATTACGGAAGCGACACCAGAGAATTGGCGAAAAGCAGTCCAGCATGTAATTAAGCAAGAGGACAAAATGTGGGATCTTGACAACCTCATCGATCAGACAGTCGATCCTTTAATTATAATGTCAAGAGGTGATGACAGTTCGTCAGATGACGAAGAAGACTACAATCTATTATAATTTAAAATTGTTATACACTGTTCAAAAAGTGCCAGATCCAAAAGTGACATTTTCAACTGTTTTACTCTACATATTATGTTCAATAAATTTGTGAAAAAAATATATTATTCCATTTAAACAAAAGTAACTTTCTAAAATAAAATAGCATTTAAGTACATTAATTATAAGGTAAAAAACAAGTCCCAGTTGCACGCCTTTGGCGAACCGTTTTCAATGTTTATCAGTGGGTAACAATGGGCAAAACTCATAAATTGACCCAAAACCGGGTGGCACTACCTGCAATCAACGAAAAGAAAGAATTTTACATTGAAACTAATACCCAACTAAGGTAGTGGCATAAAATATTGGTGGATCACCAGGTACCACTTTTGCATACCTAATGAGGTTTTATTGCTCTACACACTTCTGAAATAGAGTATAGTAGTGGTGAGTGATTTCGTAGAAGTGTGTAAATAAATTAGTTGGCTATTTTTGATTGTTTTAATTCATGCCTAACGAGCGGGAAAAATGCTACAATATTTAGTGTGTTTATGTTATTTGGTTATTATTTATTTATTTGATTTAACGACACATGCCTTTCCCTCCTAAAAGCATTTTTCTTTTTCATAGAATATAAGAAATCCAACGATTTTTTGGTTTGGGTTAAAAATATTAAGGGTTGATTTTTATTGTAAATTGTCATGTCTATTTAAAAAAATATAAAACTAATTATCTTTAAAAGAGCTGTATTAATTTTGTTTAAAAATAAGCAGAAATCAAGAATTTTAAAAAAATCTCTTCTTAACAAAATTGTTACTTTTAGGTGAAAAATCATACTTTTTTCACTTTTCATCAGTTCCAGAAATTTTGGTGTATTTTTCTTCTTAAAATAAGGATCTGAAATATATAAAATTAGTTTATATTCTTATCATTTCATATTATATAAAAATTCATGAACCTTGCATTTTAATGACATTTTATGTATATTTAATGCATTTCTTTTTAGTTTTTCAAACGTTTTACTCAAAGTTTGGAATTACTTTTGCGGTCAAATATTTTGATATTGTTAAATGTTTTTATTAAATGTGCATACACTTATTTATTATCTTAAATTTATTATCTTGAAGGTAATTTTGTTTTTACTTTTTGTCGCTTTCTCGTCAAAAATCCATACATTTTTACATGTTAATGCATTAATTTAACTTTTCCTTTTTTTGTCAAATATTAAAAAATTTGGAACTTTAAACGACTTTCTTATTTTTTTCGGAAATTATGCATTTATTTTTAACTTTTTAAATTGACATTTTATAGTTTTCTCGTCAAGTATTTAGGAATTTTGGACAATGCAATGACTTTGACCAAAATTTTGACAACTTATTACCTTTTTTAGTTCTTTTTCTCAAATATCCAGAAATGTTAATATTTAAATAAACATTTTGATTTTTTGCTAAATATCTAGGAATTTTGACAATTTAATGAATTTCCTAATCCTTTTCGTTACAAATCTAGGAATTTTGATGTTTTAATAAAAATATATTCTTTCCAAATATCCAGGAACTTTGATATTCTAATGAGCTTGTTAATTAATTTTTTTCATAACAAAAAACAGAAACGTTGGTAATTTAATAAAAATTTAGTTTTTTTGCTAAATATCCAGGAATTTTAACAATAATTATTCTTAATTCTTGTCGTCAAAAATACAGAAATTTTGATAATTTAATAAAAATTTTGTTTTTTTTTGCCGAATATCCATAAAGATTAATACTTTAATGATTTTCTTAATTTTTTTTTTCAAAAATCCAGAAATTTGAATGTTTTAATGAAAATCTATTTTTTTGCCAAATCTCAAAAAACTTCATTTACTTATTATTTTTTTGTCTGCCTTTTTTGTGTGATTTTCTTATTTAATTAATTCCGTCCGTAAATACTTACACTTTTGCCATTTGAAAATTATTGGCTATTCTGAAAAGTCTTCTATAAGTAACTTTATATAATAATAGGATTCTGTAACGTTACCCATATGTCTGACAATAAACATAAAAAGCATAAATCGATATTGCACATAATTAAAATATTTGGTTCGCTTTAAATACTATTAAACTCTGTTATTATTTTAATAGTCCTTTTAATTACTTATGGTGGGTTATTATCGTATAAATGGGAGATAATATTTATATTGGTATTTAAGTTTTTAATTTGTATACTTCATAGTATCGGTAAAAGTTAATTGGTCGCAAAATTATACTACATTCTTAAAAAAAATCGTATTGTACGAAATGAAAAAAAATATTGGTTTAGTGACGGAAAATTTATAGAAATTATTAAAGCATTATGAAAATTGCTAAATGTTACTTTTTATTATATAGAGATCGGTTTTTACATTAAAATTTATTTAAAAAAAATACACCCCTTAGAAACTAGAAGCGATTTGATCTTCCTAATGTGCTCACCACAAGGACAAAAATATCAAATAAAAATAGAAAATACAAAGGAAAAACTTCAACGATTTTCTAAAATTTTGGATTTTAGTACTGCTTTATTGAAAGTAATCAAAAAATCCCCCTAGTATTACTTTCTTATGATTTTTTGACGCAAGGATATAAAAATTTCAAGTTCTTCGTTATCGTATGAAAAAATCTATAAATCTTTTGAAATTTTGTTACAAAAAGAATAATTAAAAAGTTTCAAATTTTTGAAATTAGATAGGGTTTGGAGCATTGAAAAATCTTTACTTTTTTACATCATATCTATTTAATTATCTAAATCATATCGAATTTTGTTTTTTTTTTAATTATAAGATTTAAAATCCTACTTTGGTGCTAAAATTTATCTTCAAGGGATTTAATATATGATCTATGATTTAAGATTTAATATTTTATTTATATAATATTTTATATTTTTATGTTTACATTAATCGAAATCACAAAATACTCAAGTATTATAGTTTCCTATGATTTCCTCAGGCAAGGGTATGAAAATTTTCAATTTTTGTTACAAACTTTTAGACGCATAGAAAAAATTAAAACATTTCAAGTTTTTGAAATTAGAAAGGATTTGGCCTTTTTAATGTACATATTCACATTTTCGGAAAAGAAAAATGTTGAATTTCAAATCGTTATTTTGGTGTCTAAAATTCATCTTCAAGGAATTATTTTTCATGCAAATATAATATATTTTGTTTATATGGATGAAAGTATACAGGTTGGGGAATCGATTATTACGCATATAAAAGTGCTTAAAGGTGAAATATTTAGTTTTTATTTGCTTTTTCCATTATGGTTTCACAAAATTCCATTCTTTGTCACTGGTGTTTGGGAAATCTCCTGAGTTATGGAAAATTTGAAATATTTATACTCATGTTGTTTCCAAATACTGGTAATAGTTTTATGGTAAAGTGGATTCAAGACGAAGAGTAACTGGTCATGTTACTCTTCGTCTTGAATCCACGTTTAGGGCACTACAAACCACTTCTTCTAGTCCTACTATTAAACTTTTTTTATAGAAGGTTCTTACACTTAAGTGTGGCATTTACAATAACTTTGAAGAACATTCCAAAATTTGAAACCACATTTAAAATTATTTTTTTGCAAGAAATCGGTCTGTTTTCAAACGAAATTGAAAACAAATCTCAATATAGTATTCCAGAATTATCCCCATAAAACCATTTAATAATTTGATTTTTTTTTGGCATAAGTTAAGGAATAAATAATCGCTTTAGAAGCTTCAAAATTAAACAGTGCGCGTGCAGAAGTCTATTCAAATTTTTCAAAGCCATTTACGCAGACTTTTCTTCCTAATGAGCATACTGACATTCGCCGAACATTGTTTTATGATTGATTACAGAATCTTTTCGCCCTTTAATTGTTATTTAACTTCGTGGTATGCATGTTCCAAGGATTTCACCTTTTTGAATAATTATGTATAAGTCCTCGTGTAACGAAGATGTGAAAAACTAATTCGAAGACACAGCTAAATTATAATAATGAGCCTGGTGTAACGGACTTGATTCCTTAACCGAGGCCTATCGACTGATCGTAGAATGGGCCTCGTCGAAAGAAAATTTAGGTGTGACCATTTGATTATCATATAATAAACACCCAATATGAAAGGCTGATTATCTGAGCAGCCAATAAACGCATAGACAACATTTTTATTGGTTAGTTATTTTCGGCATAGATTTTTCATTAAGTAAACGTTATTAAACGGTTCATTGAGCTTGCGGCATACAGGGTCAATTTGTATATGTGTATTTTATTGGTTGGATTTTTTAATCGTTTATTTTCTATTCAAATTTTAAAGGTCAATGCTTTCTACCCGGATTTTAATTTAAAACATTTACTTTAAATAATAAATATTAAGGTGTAATTAATTAGGTTTTTTTTGATCGATTGTCATCGAAGACAAAAGGAAGTTTATTGACTTTTCAGGTGTGATGCGTTCCCTGCTTTTGATTCTGGTGCTTGAATAATATATTTAGACTTAATAAATTAACTTTGTAGTTTATTAATTCTAATATTTTGTTTTTCAAGTTTAGTTTTTTTATCATATATTTATCATTACATTACGAAATATATGAGAATAAAATTTAAATATAATTGTTTTGGATGTCTGGAAAGCAGGTGTGTTTTAAGCATTTTTTTCCTTTAATTTATAAAATTAAAAAAAAATGATTTTGTATTGTATGTATATAATATAGGTATGCGACCTAACATAAATTAAAATATTTAGGTGCTTTTCTTAAATTATAAAGAGTAAAAATTACAACCAAAAGGGGGGAATATTCAAATGAACTTTACAGAAAGTACAGAAATAAGTTAGGGCCTTTCGTTAATTTTGTTTTATGATTGTTTGTTGTTCTACTAAGGTTCAAATTTTTCGGTAATTTCTCTGAAAAAAAATTCTTTAATTTTTTCATATCCTAAACAGAGGGTGAATCTATTTATTTCCCTATTTCTATATTTATTTTGAAAATGTTTCTCAAATAAATGCATTTTTTCAAAATGTTCTAATAAAACAGATCAGGAATACATTTCATTTATCCTTATTGCTTGAATTATTTTCAGCAATGATTCCAAAACGCATTTTTGGATATTTGTACATATTTGAAATAAGGGATAATTTTCATTTACAGTATTTCTACAATAATTTTGTAGAATTTTCTCAAACAAATGAAATTTGTCCAAGACAATAAGGGCAAGTTTTTATTTATAATCTCCTAAAACTCTCTATAATTGGAATTATTATTATTAAGTTTTACAAATTCAATATTTTTTTAAAGAGTTTATTTATTTATGACATTTTTTTTGAAGATATTCTCATTAACAAACGTCGATAATTTTTGCGTAAAAATATTTAAATTTTTCATAAAAACATTATGGCAATTCTAAAAGCTGCCATTTACCATTACATTAAGAGTTGAAATTTTAAGAAACGAATTTTATTTACCTATTGAGTAAATATTTAATCGGAATATAAGTGTTTTATTAAAAAAGTGTTTAGGGTACCGGTAGCGTTAAGCACGTGTTCATAATGTAGTTGAACTATTCTATGAGTCTTTGTTAAAAAGGATAGACTGATTAAATATTTTTGATGTAAGATTATTTTTTAAAACAGTTACGAATTATTAAGAAAAGAAACTGTCTTACAAGATATAAGTCATCGCCGAAATACTAAATATAGACTAAATAAGGTAATGTTTGTATCGAAATAATACTCATATTAGAACTGCATAGTCAATTTTTACTTTTAAAAAGGCAATTCAATTTATATTCCCTTTTAGACGAAAAGAATACCTCCAAATATTGACATCTATGAGCTCCAAAAGTATTTATCATGGTTTTAGTTTATTTTTTAGAGTTAGTTTATTAGCGTGCTAGAATAGTGTCTAAAACTTTAATCATTAGTAAACAAACAAACAAAAAACAATGGAACGGTCTCATAAGCAAATTTTTTGTTTGTTTGTTTACATTTTGTGTGGTGGAAAAAATGGATGAGGATTTTATATTTGCTCATTAGGATGGATACATGGTATATGTTTATTCTTCTATGCGCAATTTTTCTCTGTGGCTATGCTTTGTATTCATTGTAATATTAAAAATGATTTAACCCCAGACCAATGAATCCTTGTACCCCAAACAAATGAAATTTTTGAAAGTATTTCATGGTATTTCAAGTAAATGTTCGTTCCATTATGCTTCCAAAATTTTCGGAATCTTAAAAAAAAAAACTTTTTTGGAGATTTTTCCAGATCCGTACTTATTTTTACCAAAATTCGAAACCGAATACCGAAATATCTACTAAAGTCGAAATTATACCCATTTGTAGTTACGTCATCCAGGTGAGAAAAAACGTATTGCGTAGATATTTTTGCCAATCAATATTAGGTTAGAAACTTTACCATCGCCTTCAGAAATTAATAGTTTGCTATGTATTTTTATACGTTCAGAAATTAACAAATGATTTATTTTAGCAGCATATTATTATATTTTTATATTCGTGTATATACTTTCATTCCCAAAAAATTTTAAAAAATCTTGTAGTATCTTTTGTATTATTAACAAACTTAACAAATATTATTATAATTAATCATAAATAATGGGACATAAACAACAAGTCCGAAACGGAATTGCACTTCAAATTGAAAATGTGATAGAGCGAGCCGCAGATGCAACAAAATTGAGCACAACAACGATCGAAGGAAGGGATAAAATTAGATCAGGATTACGCTGCTCATATATTTTCCAAGCAAAAGACCGCAAAAACCAAATCTACAACATATTTAAAAAGTAGAATTCGGCACGAGCAGTAGACGTAACAAAACCGAGCTTACAAAAATTGTGAATAATGGTATAAAATTATTTTAACTCACTGGGAAAAATTTAAATACTGACAATTTAATTTACTTGTTCATGAAAAAAAATGCTGCTTGAAGGAATATGTTAACACATTAAAATGAAAATACCATTCCAAAAAATATAACATACAAACTCAAAAAAAACTCGCCATATTGCATTACCAAGTTAATGAAATTGCAACGATATGATTGAATACTTAAATGACGATTATAAAATAAAATTTGCTAGAACAAAAAAAGCTTAATCAATCTTGTCAGTATTGTCAGAGTCAGAACTGAAATCAGAGATATTTTCTTCGTCATCGTAGTCTTCGTCAGTCGTAATCACAAGTGGCAGAATGTCATAGGCATCACACACTGGTATTGCCTCCCAAGCCTTTTCAATTACCTTATCTGTATGAAAAACATATTTTTGCCAATGATCTATACAAATTTCGTTTATTACCCTTTCCCATGTAGTCAGAACTTCTGAAGGTGACCCCTTAAAATTGGAAATATATTGATCATATTTTCGTTTACATTCCGACCATACCATTTCAATTGCATTAAACTGGCAAAATTTTGTGTCCTAAAGGTTTAACATATTCATCAAGAAAGTACTTTTTTTCACTAGGGCAGTTTCTGCGTGCAATACTCCATATTTATCTTTCATGGCTTTTTCTGGAAAGCCAATATTCTTTTTCTTCAACCATTCGGTCAGTCTCTGCTTTGTCCAAGATTTTCTCGGGACTTCTTATAATAAACCAGAATGGTAACTTGCATTGTCCATGATTATAAATGACTTTGGGGAAGATTTGGAACCAGCTGAGTTTTAAACCAGTTTTCGAAGTTTTTCCTGTTCATATTGTCATGAGAATCTCCCGTCTTTAATCCACTCGTGAATATTAAATTTGCACCCTTGATGAAGCCATCTTTTGTTCCGGCGTGGACCACGATATAACGATGACCTTAAAAATAAAAGATAATTCAATTCTCTTCTTTTAGAAATCATTCTTCCAGAACATAAATTTAATATAATTAAAAAGTAATGTTCCATGCACATACGAGTAGTGTATGGAGTTAAATTCCCTCATATTGTCTTAGAGAGAAATTATATGAAACTATGAAACAGATGAAATTATGAAGTTAGAGGGCCCTTACAAGGGCAATATTTTTTATTCAAAAAGAAATCTAAAAAGATAACCAGATAATTTTTACCTTCACTGTTTTTCCTTGAATCCGTGTGCTTGGTGTCATCTTGCCAGCTACTACGAAATGATCCCTTGCTAAAAATCCACGTCTCGTCAATGAAAACTGGAGTAAAACCTTCCGGACCTACATTTCTATTTTCGATATACTCCCTTAAAAATTGATTCTTTTATGAGCAATATTTGGCAAGTCCATCAAATATTTTCTGTTATTTGATTTTTTCCACTTGAAGCCTATACTATTGATCCATCTTCTTAAGGAGTCAATGGAAAACTCAAAATATTCAATTTCTTCCCTGAACTTTTCTCTTATTGTTGCCAATATTACATATTCTTTTCTGGCGTACATAAAATAAATTGTGTCCCGAATTCTATGTTTCAAATATGTTGTAATTTTGGTTTTTGCTTGGAAGATATACGGGCTGCGTAATCCTGATCTGATTTTATCCCATTCTTTTTTATATTTGCGATCGTTGTTGTGCTCAATTTTGTTGCATCTGCGGCTCGCTGTATCACATTCTCAATTTGAAGTGCAATTCCGTTTCGGACTTGTTCCTTTTCCAGTTGAAAAAAGCCAATATATTTAAAATCATCAGCTGCGATTGTTCATTATATCTATTATATCTTTTTTTAGGCATTATCTAACACTTTTCGAAATAACTTTCAAGAACAAGTTGACAAACCAATATTTTTGATTGACAGTGACGGATATTTCATATAACCTAGTATATAAAAGATGAATAATCATCAGACACCAATTTTTTTCAAAAGTTTGTTGTCGCCGCTGTTTGGAATATGCTAAACAAAGATAAACAAAAATGTCGACTTCATTACAAATGGGTATAATTTCAACTTTAGTATTATAAAGTCAGCTATTCCGCGTCATTCAAACACAGATTTATTTCCGATCAACTAAAGATAACGCTGATAAAGGCTTTATTATAAAAAAAAGTTGATTTGATGAAGAACTATAGACAGCTTTATAGAGTTGAGGTATTCTTCAGGATGAAGTGTCATATTATTACGGAACACAAAAAAATCTCTATTTTTGTGCAAAACTGAATTAGTCTAAAAGGACAAAAAATACGCCACTCTCACAGGAACATTTACATTTAATTAAAACATAGGCCTACATCAGGCCTAAACAACAAATAAGAAAAAAGTGCATTTGTTTCTCTACTTTAATTATTTCTTATTTTTTCAAGATTTTCTGATAAACCAAATACGGGATAAATCTTATTTATCGTTTCTTCGATTCAATTCGACTCAATGCCATAGACAATGAGTATATTCTATTTATTTTCTCTTTTTGAAAATATTCTCAAAAAGCAAAATAGTTAAAACTTAAATTCTCCTTATTAGTGCTTGAAATATTTTCGAATTTTCTTTTAAATAGACACATTTCTGAAATTTTTTTTTATATTTACGAGTTGCAATTTTAAGAAACGATTTTGGTTTATTTATTGACTGAATCTTAATCGGAATAAAAGTGTTTTATTAAGAAACTGTTTAACGTACCGGTAACGTTAAGCACGTGTTCGTGATGTAATTTTACAAATCTAATCACTTCGTGCGCGAAGTGAAATTGTAACTGTTTTTAATAATTAAACTTTTCTATAAGCGTATACGTCTTTGTTACCGGATAACAGTAATTTTAATACGAGAAGTATTGTCTTAAAAATGCACATTTTATGATGTATGTTAAGCACTTTAAAATGCAGATCATCCTTCACCATCTGTCGAATCAAGTAAATTCATTAAAAAAGTGTGAAATCCGAAATGCCGCGTCGGTTTTATCTCGACTCCAATTAAATCTGTGCGTTTCCCGATCAGAATTTGCGCGCAAAAAACTTTATGAGAAGAAAATTCCTCTTTAAATTAATCGCTGAATTCAAAGGCCAAGATCACTCCTTAAACGGAAGAATAAACGTATAGTGGCGTTTTTCTGTGAAATTCTTCGGTTTTTTCACGCCGCGGTATGTCGCTATAAATCAAATATTTTCTTTTAACTTTGGCGTCTGGCAAAAACTGTTATCGATTGACATTTTTTTTTGTAGTCGTATTATGATTTTTTATGGTTTGTATAAGAAGAAACGTTATCTTGACGTTTTATTATAGTTCCGACTTTATATTTTTATTTTTATAAACAAACTCCTCAGAAAATCTCTTAAATTAGTTGAATTTAATGTTGGATGTTTGATGAACTAAATAGTTCCTCGAGGGCTCCACATAAAATAAAAAATAAAGTCTTTCTCCATTGTGCAGTTTAATTTTTAATACGCTTTTATTAGCCCGGGTTGCATCTATGATGTAACGGAATCTGAGCTTGATTTTCACTGGTTTCTAAAAGTCTGATCAACTTGAAACTTTGCACACGTATCAAGGACCGATGACAATGCAATAATTTGATAACAGTTTTCTATTATCTTTATTAGGACTGCCAGGATTTTTTTTTTATTTACACTATCATACAAGTTCGGTTAACGTTCAGAAACACTATGTGATGTGATCAATGACATTTAAATAAGTCTGTCTATAGTTGTACGGACGGCCAGCAGAATTTTGCTTAATTCACATTGTATTTTCTATTTATCAAAATTTTATACTTTTTCAGTTAACATTCATTTTATCGATTTTAATAATAAGAGTATGAAAAGTTTGAACATGCCGCCGCCCCTGATCAATCAATCATAATTAATTACATGAAATAAATATCATAATAAAATTTAAGATATTGACAAAATAATCCAAATCAAAGTAAAAAGCGTGGGGTGCGCAATATATAAAATATGACAAGTCTTTTATTGGCAACTATCTATGAGAGAAGAGTTATGAAAATGAAGTGAAATGCACCCTACACCTTTTACTTTGATTTGAATTATTCTGTTTATAACTTAAATTTTATTATGATTTTTATTTGAGGTAATTAATTATGATTGATTGTCTGAATTATGATTGATTGTCCTTCTACTACTGTAATAAAAACTTTTTGTAATTAAAAAGTAAAAGTAGTAAATTATTTTCTACTTTTTAGTTCGATTAGCAATAAAAGCGTGTTTTTTTGTTTTTTTTTAAGTATTATTTTTAAAATCAGTTCTTCTTCGACACGCGGCATTTATGGTCCAGTATTCCCATCCGTACTCTGCAATAAGAAGTAGGGGTTTCATAAGTTTCATTTTAGTTTCCTTACAGACATGATGGTCTTTCCAGATTTCGAACAGTCTACTAAAGTTTGCTTTGCCATCCCAATTCTTCTTTTGATCTCCTGCTCTGAGCCATCTTTATTTGTTATTTTCGTGTCTAGATAACTAAAAAATAAAATTTTTCTTTATTTCTGTCTTGGATTAGCTGTAAGGGTAGAGAAATCGTTTCTGCCCGATTTATAATAATTAGATGACATTTGGATTTATTAAGCCGCAGTCCGGTTTCTACGCTTACTTGTTCTATTTGTTGTAAAAGATTATACATTTCTTTTTCATTATTTACCACTGCGACAGTGTCATCAGCATACCGAGGGTTATAAATCCTTTTTCCTTCACCCTCCCAGTCATCCAGAGCCCTTCTCATGATCCACTCTACGTAGATTAGGAAGTATAGAGTAGAGAATGCATCCCTGCCGTACCCGTTTTCTGACCCATTGAAACAGAATATTGAATGACTAGAATAAGCATTGCCGTGGAACTATGGCCAGTTTATTTGCTTGCAACATCTCTGATGCAATGATGCCAAATGCCTATCTAAAAATGGCAAAAAATACACTTTATCATAAAAATGTGTCACTTATTTTGACAGGCGCAAAACAATACTATTCTTCTTTAATAAAATATAAAGCATTTTTTTCTTGACGTCGTCAAAAATATTTACATGATAAATATTTATTATTAATAGATTATGCTTTAAATTATAAACAATATTACCATTTATAAACTTTTTATGCGTTTTAATGTACTTCATTAGAGTCAAGGTACTTATCTAATAAAAAGCATTTTTATGGAAATTAAATTTTTATAATTATTATAGATTTCTTAATAAGTTTTTATTATTCTACGGTTGTCCCTTGATGTGATTTTATGACAATATCGGTATTTACTTGTGAAAGGATTGGCTTAAATCGCCTTTATCCCATGGTGCCGCACAAACGGCACAAGTTTTTACTATCGTACACATAACTTCACAAATGCCGAATGTATACACACAGCCGTTTGTCAAGATGACATTTCGCAAGATCACATCAGCTTTTACCTACGCTGTTTCCATTTCAACTTTGTTTTTAGTTTTCAATTTGTTGAACTGAAACAAAGTTGTTGTTTACTAATTCTAGCCTTCAAAGTTTTCAACCAACATGAGGCTATATTACGAAACTCTTTCTTGTATGATGTGCAGTAATATTTTGCTTGCGTGATTTATTAGGACGATGATTCTGAAGTTCATCTTTTAGGGATTTTTAGTTTCCCATACTTTTTGACAGATCTGGTGCAGCAAGTTAATACCTTTGTGAATGCGACTTTTTGTCTCAGTGTTTTAAGTTCTTTCTCGACTTCGTTCCTTAGAATTGATAGTTCATGCATCTGAAACTGGAGTGGATAGTTTTCCTTTACGTTAATCTTCTCAGCTGCCATGATATTCTCACAGCATTGACGCCATCTTCCTATGATTTCAGGCGTCCTACTCACTCTGACACCAGAAAAGTCTTTTATAAGATATTGGGGTTTGAAGGTTTTTGAGAGCATCACTTTTTTAAATTGATCCCCAAGCTGATTTTGATTTGCGTATTTTTTGATATCCTCGCATATTGAGGCGACGTAGGCATCTTTATCAATTCTAAGTTTCCTGTTGACAGTTTGGCTTAGTTCTCTATATGACTCTTGGTGGAATAGTTATCCTAATAATGTGACATTGACATTGACAAGAAATACAAACTCTACAAACAACAACACACCTACAAACAATGAACAGGTGTACTAAAGAAAAAAAATAAATAAAAATGCGAAAAATAAGATTTTAAAAGGCTGCAATTTTGCTATCGCTAGAAGTAATGACTTAATAGTCTAGAGCCAAGAAAGACCAATTAAGAGCCGCACTATATAAAAAGAACAAAGACCTCTCTATTAGAACTTCAGAACCGGTGAGTTTGCAAAAAACAACAAATTTCAATAGAATCAATGTTTCTATTTTTTTAAATTAAGTTAGCTATCGATACAAATTTAGAGCCGCATAAATTTGGAATCTGAACGAGACAGGATTGACTACGATGCCGAAACATGCAAGATTATTATAAAAAGGAACGAAGCAGGCGAATGGAATAATTTCTACTGAAACAGTGGTTCTTGTAATATATGTTGCCATAAGTGCAATAGTAAATTGCACAATGGGAGGCGTTTCTGTTTCCAAGACAAAAATTTAATGATCAGTTTATTAGATTACGGTCCTCCAGGATCTATCCAAGTGGATGGCAGCTCTGATTTTGAAATTTGTGATCCAGAACCAGTTGCTTCAACATCAGAATTCAATGAAACTACTTCTCAAAAAACTTCTAAAGGCAAGACAACATTCTTGCCAGAGTTTGTTCGCCCACTTCCTGCCTGAGCAACGAAAGACAATCCTTAGGGTTTGAAGAAAATGGAAAACGGCGATAGTTACTGATGCGCCAGAGAAAGATGCTCTAGAAGAAGAACAAAATAGTCGAAAATCTAAAAAATACAAAGAAATTATAAAATTAGAAGTGAAGAAAGTAAAGAAAAAACCCAGAAGACCAATATTTTTGTTTAGTTTACACTGAATCCTATGAAAATAGTAAATTTAAAGAAAAGTGGATTTGTTACCGGGAATGAAAAATATGGTCACATGAAACTTGCACAGAAGGAAGTTTTCCATATATCTGCGATAATTACAATTCTGATTGTAAATCGTAGATGAACATTAATACTAACACCAAATGTTGTTCAACATTTTTAAACACTAAATATAGAATACTCTTCATTGATACACTTTTTTGATTTATCTATATGTTTATGTTTGTATTTAAATAAATAGACTATTGAAAAATATGTGCAACTTACTCTATATAGTGTTGTTTTTCACTCCGAGGCGGGGCAAATTGTAACAAAGGTTCAGACTTATTACAAAAAAATCTTCTGGTTTAATGTACAAAGATTTAACTTTAAGATCGTAAATAATGGGTTTACCAATAAAAATGATATAAGTTTAAATTGCTAAAAAATAAAAACGAATTGGTTAATTTTTATGATTGATGTTTCATGTTGTAGTTTGTTATGTAACATTATGTTTTAAACAAAATATCATTAAGATGTCCACCTCGGCTACAGCGGCAGACGTTTAGACGATGAACCCAATTTTCAATCACTTTTTCTAACAAGTTGGGCTGAATTTCGCGAATAACCCTAGTTATGTTAACTTTCAACTCATTGATGGTTTGAGGATTGTTAGAATACACCTTCGACTTCACATATCCCCAAAGGAAAAAGTCCAGGGGAGTAAGATCACAGGACCTTGGTGGCCAGTTGATATTGCCATGTCGCGAAATTATTCGATCTTCAAAACGCTCTCTTAATAAATTAATTGTGGCTCGGGCGGTGTGTGATGTTGCTCCGTCCTGTTGAAACCAATTCTGTTCGAAGTCTCCACCATCAATTGCAGGCCAAAGAAAGTTTGTTATCATGTCGCGGTAGCGCTCTCCGTTGACTGTCACAGTACGCCCCCCTGCATCCTCAAGAAAGTATGGACCGATAATTCCACCGACATGCAAACCACACCACACAGTCACTTTTAACGTGTGTAATGGCACCTGTACTAATTTCTGGGGATTGTTCTGACACCAGAAGCGGCAATTTTGCGTATTGACAACGCCACTAAGACAAAAATGGGCTTCATCTGAAAAGATGATTTGTTTCCCAAAATCGGCATTTTGTTCCAACTGCAACAGGGCCCAGTCGGTAAACGTTCTTCGCAAACCATGGTCAGCAGGCTTCAATTCTTGAGTTAGAACCATCTTATATGGATGTAGGCCTAAGTCTTTATTCAAAATGCACCACAGAGACATTGGTGAAATGCCTAATTGCTGAGAACGGCGCAAAACAGACACATTGTTATTCGCGTCAACACTTTCTCTTGCAGCGGCGAAATTTTGAGCGGTCCTTGCACTTTTTTGTCGCGTTGGTGGCTTATTATCCAGAAGAGTGTACTCCCGATCAAACTTATTAATTGTGCGCCTTATTGCAAGCTCAGAAGGCCGTCCACGATGGCCAAAATCTTCTCTAAGAGCACGATAACAGGCTCTAACCGACTGCGCATTTTCGTAACACCTTTTCACGATAGCTATACGTTGCGTTTTGATACATATGTTTTGACACATACCATTTTGCGTACATGGCCCACTAAACTTCTATCACTTCTATTGATAGACCCTATATTTAACCAATACATTCAGGACATATAGTAGTAGATAAATTTTTAAAATAAATTCTATAACGTGTGTAAAGATGGTACAAAAATTAAAAAATATATAAATGATTAAGCAAAATAAATTATGTACCTGTAATATACTTGTTCTTGGTTGGTGTATTTACAACCTAGAATAAACATAGTTTGTAGATACATAAAATTAATATCCATTTTATTACTTACTCTCGAGGTGTATCAATAATTAAGATTCGCCAGTTTTATTTGCTTTTTAATTTACCGTACCTCGGGCAATGGGCATAATTTCTTTTTAATGTTACTTTTCTATACGTGATGGTCATATGGTACATTGAGCGTGATAAATGTAGAGAACTGTTCTAGTTAATTTATTGTTTAAGTATATACGTAGTTACTTTCAAGAAAATATTTATTGAAAAGCTAGTATTGACAGTGTGGATAAGCATAAAGTACGCGGATGTCATGAAGATTTAGTGTAATTGAAGAGTTATGGTTCAATATCCAAATAAAGTTCCTTTATGTATATCGGCCTTCCTTCCTGTTATATATGAATATTTAAATTATGATTGATGTCATTTTTTAATGAATAAATTAAAAACATGTTCTTTTTTTTAGTTCTCGAGAAACTATAATGTTTTATTTAAATTATATATTATGTAAATTACAAAAGAATTTAGAATGAAATTGGAGTAGAGATACGACCATTGAACTTTTTTACCATTTTTTTTATATACCGTTTTTAATTCTCTACTATTATCTCGATCATCTGAAAATTGTATTTTCTGATATTTACACCATTTTTGATACGAAAAACATAATTTAATTAAAATTGTTTAATATATCTCATACTGAGACAGGGCTATACGGGGTATTTCATTTTAATCCCACCACGCGAATGATTCTGTAAAAAGGAATGATATAAAAAAATGGCTTTTTCAGATTAAACCATGAATTTGACCTTGGGGTTCATTTACAGGGTGATCTTTAAGTCAATATTTTTGATTCCGAATTCAGAAAGAGTGAAGAATGTAGAATAATCTTGACAAGGTCAAATCATGGTAATGGCTTATGAACTGCTAAATATTTGTTTTTTTAAGTTCTTTTTTGGTGGTATAAACGTTAAGTGAAAAGTTAAGTTATCATCTGTAGGAATGATCGACACTAATTATGACAATGGATGCGTGGACCTTCACATCATTTTTCAAGGTTATTTGTCCTTCGTGGGAGGTTTGAACCATTGTGTCGTGATTTTTTGAAATACAACCAAATAATGTAATTTACATCTTTTCACCATATATAGCCAATTACAGACTTCTACTTTAGGAGAGACTGGCTCGTACTTTCTAATTCCACAGATTTATCTGAAGCAAAATTTTTATATCCATTGAATCTTTCGTGTTTTAGTGAAATCTAGACATGGTGATTAAACCACCTCACAAAAGTTAAAATGACTCAAATCTAAAGTTAAATCAGCTTAATTTTTAAAGATTCCGATAGTGAATTCTGATGATAGAGGATAAAGTAACTTCAGTGCGGTATATGCTTTTTGTAGACAGGTTTTAATATGGAATTTGAAGCATAACTTGGCATCCAGATATAAACTTAAGCTTTTGGTAAGTTTCTCTTGAAAGGTAAGAAGATTATGATGATTTGAATCTAATAACAATCAGATGGAAGAAAAGAAAAAATAAAGCTATATATCGTCAGCATTTAGGTGTACTTTAAAGAACTTTATGCAATTAGCAAGGTTATTTGTATAAATATTAAAGAATAAAGGGCCCAAGATTGAGCCTTGGAATCTTATAACTGAGCCTGCCATGCTCTGATCTGCCATTTAATGTTTCAACAATCTAAAATCTATCAGAAAAATAATTTATCAAAAGTATAATTGTATGCTCAGAAAACTCAACAAAATTTAAGATTGAAGAAAAGAGTTGGTGGCTTATAGTATCCAATGCCTTAGAGAAGTCTGATAGAATTAGAGCTGCTGCTTTAAAAAGGGTTTGTGAAAAAAGAAAACTTTATTAAAATGATCGATTTCAACGGTGATAAAGACATTACTGGCTTGAGCCTTTTTTTAAGGTCATTGGCTAAAGTAGTTATTGCAATATATGCTAGTTTTTGAATTTCAGAAATGAAATATTGGCATATGATCTTGATTTTATGTTTAATATTCAAGGATATTTGAAGGTCTAATTTAAACCTTAAATTTCGGAAAGCGTTTTTAAAATTATAGTTTAAGGTACTGTTCATGTCGTCTTCAGAATTATCCAGGAACAAAAATTTGGACGTAATAGGATTGTGCAGTGCATGATTAGATTCCCTTGCCTCTTACCTATTGAGATTTTAAATTCGACATCAAAAATAGAGACCTCCATTTACAAAATTGACATTGATCTTCAAATGACCTTGAAAATAAAACACGCAAGGTCGTTATTTATCCTCTATCGCACCCTCCAACTTTTGTAGAATAATTTTTTTATATCACCTTTTTTAAAACGGTAAAAAACTATTAAAAAACACAGATTTGAACATTGAACTTTCTTTCTATTTTTATGTTTTTTTTCCTACTACAGTCTGGATCAATAGCAATTTTATTCTGCAGAATTTAAGAATCACAATCAAAGACCTTTATTGCAACATTTTATTTTTTAAATGTAAGATAACCGATTTTCATTTATCGATCATTGGTCGATAAATAAATAATTTTAAATAATATAATTTCCTTTAAAAATTAAAATCGCTATAGGAAATTAAAATAAAGAATAATATAACTTTTTTAAATACTTGAAAAAAAAACGAAAAGATTTTTTATTTAAGGTTAAGGTTTCTTTAATAGGTTTGTTCGAATTTTTTTTTTTCTGTAACTACTTTTGATAGCATAGGTCAAGGTTATATTAATTTTGATTATTAATTAGATGTAGCTTTTAGTTAATTTACACAATACATTATGATTTTTTTGTAATTCACTATATGCACAAACAGATGTTTATGCATCTAGGTGCATGTCAAAGTATGTATAACTATTAATAACTATAATTATAGTAAGAATTTATTAATTAATTATTATTGTAACAAAACCAAGGTGGTTAATCAATTCGAATTTGAGTTACATATGCGGATTTTCTAATATGAATTATTCAAACAGAATGAATTTGATTAAAAATCTCTTCTAAACATAATTAGTGGTTTTTTGCAAATTTTCAAAAAATTCAACAATTTAACCGTTAATATCCTTGACCACTAATACAAAAAATCTTATTAATTATACACCGTCTTTTAAATATTTTGATTTAAAGCGATTTGTCATATTAATATTCACTTTTTAGAATGTTAATCTATTCTAGAGAAACTTGTCCGAAAAAAGCCGTTTTATTCTAGTCCAATTTGTCAATTTATTATGCAAAAATATATTATGAATCGCCACCACCGAGGTTTAATAGCACGTCAACTTTTTAAGTGCGAATATTTTTCATAACGGATGAAATTTTCAAAAAAAAAAAAAACTGTCCGGCGAGATAATGTTCAGCGCGGTTAGTGACTATTACGATTATTGTTTTTACGAGCGCTTGAAAGGTCGTTAAAATAAAAAATGAGGCTCGTTTTTGACACGGTACACCAGTGCGAGAGGCGAACTTGTTTTTCGCATGCGAAATCCAGTCCATCCAAGTACAATTGCAAGGGGTTATAGAGAAACCATTATTAGTTTTCAGAAAAGTAAAAATTTATAGGGTCTGTTGTTACGTTAAGTGTGCAGGCTTACAGGAATATGTAAAATAAAACTGCATAATATGTACACGAGTAGATGTGAACAGAGAGTGTAAAGTAGCATGTATAGGGTGTAAAAAGCTTTCATGTTGGCTCCGTTGCTTGAGATTGGTCAAAGGCCTTTGATTGTGTCTTCCATAATGTTAATCTCAATGAATGTACAATAATTAAATGCTGGTCATGAGAAAAAATTCCATAAAACTAAATAAATATTTACAAAAATTGATAAAATTATTGAAATAGTAAACATTGATTAAATCTTACGTTTTTTTAGCTTCGTTTTACTAACCCATTAACAAATAATCAGATCATTTATTCGTTAAAATCTTGTTTTTATTCAAATCATAGAAGCTGGACTTCTGACCCTTGTAAGGCAAAATTGATTTAAGACTAGATTTTGGTTGTTTTTGCTGTGATGGTTTTGATATTCATATTTATTCAGAAAACTTAATGATCGACCCAATGGACTGTGCATTCCATAATTTGTTCCATGGTACCTAACTTCCAATATTTCATTTCTTGCCAGTAGATGAATTGGCACACAAACTAACAAAACTGGGCAGTCAATTAAACGATTATAAATCTTGTAGATAAAACAGACATCATTAACTTTTCTTCTCTGAGATAAAGACTGAAACATATTTAGGTATTGATGTTGGTTACCAAATTTAAAATTGCAAAAGTTTAGAATTTTCCTCTGAACTTGTTCTAACTTATCAATGTGTACAGCAAAGAATAGAGACCAAATACAGATGCATATTCTAATTGAGATTTTACCAGAGAGCGATATTTCAAATTGTTATAAATGAAAGTGAAGAATCTTGTGTTAATTCTAGAATAAAACCGGGAATATTCATTGCATTTAATATTATTGCATTATAATAATCCCGAAAAGTGGTTTTGGTGTCAAACAAGATTTCCAGTTCCTTTACTAGTGTTATCATTTTTAAGTTCTCACCATTTATAGAATAAACTATGTCAATATTTTTAAAATTTTATTTTTATAATTATTTTTAAAATTATAAAATAAAATTTTTATATAATTTTTTTTTAAATTTTCACCTAACCCTTATAGAGGGGGAGTCAATATATGGGGAAAGACCCTGTACATGTTCAAAAAATAGAATGTGTGGGAAAATATAATTAAGTCAGAAGTCGGGTTAGAGTGAAAAAAGCTAGAGCCACATTTATTAAAATGAAGAAGCTGTTCTGCGGACAAGATCTAAGCCTTAAGCTTAAAATTCGCCTTCTAGCATGTTACGTGTTGTCGGTCCTTTTTTACAGAATGAAAGTGTGGACATTGAAAAAGATCGATACTAAGAGAATAAAAATATTTAAAATGATGAGGTACCGTAGCATACTGAGAATATCGTGAACAGAGAGAATGACAAATGTGGAGGTTTTGCGAAGAATGCAAAAAGAGAAATAAGTGATACTTATTATTAAGAAGGGCAAACTGCAATACTTGGGATTTTTTTTTAAGTGGAGAGATAAATACCAGTTACTGCAAACTATTATCCAGGAAAAAATAATGGGCAAAAGATTTGTAGGAAGAAGAAGGAATTGATGGCTGAAGAACTTAGGAGAATGGTATAATTGCAACAACTACTAATTGCTTAGATCTGCAGTATCAAAAATACTGCAGATCTAAGCAGTTAATAAGACCATTTTGCTTAGAATATACAGGGTGTAAATAAATAGATGCAGGGGCTAATTCTTGGGTAAATTTTAAGGAAAAAAAGTTTATATGAACGTATGTCCTAAAAGGCGTAACTTTTGAGATACACAGTGGTAAACATTGAAGAAAAATATATGTTTTTTTATAATACCTGTAAAATCCCTGTAGTTAATTTAAAATTTGGTATGCCTTTTCTATGCATCAAAAGACCATTTGTACCAGTGACGTTCGTGTAAGGTTTAAACTAAATATTTTTGATGAAAAATATGGTACGCCAGTTTTTTTTTGTTTTCGTAATTCTCATTTATTTCTGAGCAAATTTGATCTCTTGACTTTCTTTTGTCCGAGGTTGCGTATTCGATTAAAAAAATAAAATCCATCTACCTAAATGTATTAAGTTTTTATTATTAAGTTTTAAATGTGATCCTAATTTTTGTTTTAAACGAAATGAAAAAAAAAAGAAATTAAATAATTTTAAAATAGTGTTAAAAATAACCATCCTCCTCTATCATTATGCAAGAGTCTATATTTGGAATTACGGCACATGAATTAATGATTTAATTTCTCAAGTTATCAATATATAGTACCGGAATCCTGTACAACAAAGTTTTTAAATGACCCTATGTGGTAAAATCTTGTGGATTCATATTTGGTGACCGAGGTGGCCAAAACTGAGGACCACCTCGGCCTATCCAACGATTTGGATACGTTTCGTCTAAATAACGACGTGCTAATAAAACAACACAATAAACACATTACTCTTCTAACATTTAGGAGTAGCGCCTCAAGAAGTACTGGAAGTATGTCTTGAAGAAAACTAGTGTATGTTTCCCCATTAAGTCAATAAGGTGGTCTTCAATGATTTCAACCAATTCGTTTAAAGAAAATTATTGGTGTTGAGCTTCAACTATGGCATGGGGATTCATCTGCCCAAATGTGGTTATTATGGTAGTTACTGATTACCTCTCTGGAAAAATTAGCTTCGTCGGTAAACAGAATCTGCCTTAAAAACTGAGGGTTTTTCTCAATGACTTCTAATATCCAACGAGAAAATTCAAGAAGGAAAATCTTGTGGTAATGGAGTCTGGACTCGTTGTACGTAATTTGGATATTATAACTGATCCTTTAAAATAGTCAATACCGTTATATGATTGACATGTAGCTGCAGAACAATTTTTCTAGTACTGGTGTCAGGTTGTTTATTAATTAAATTAAGTACTGCTTCTTCCAATCCGCTATATATCCGCAAAATATCTACAGAGGTTTCACAGGTATTGTAAAAAATCATATATATTTTCTTCAACCTTTACCACCCGATATCTCAAAAGTTAGGACATACGTTCGTATAAAGTTGTTTTCTTAAAATTTACCAAAGATTCAGCCCCTGAATTTTTTCGCATCTATTTATTTACACCCTGTATATTGGCTACGAATGTATAATTTTTAATTTCAAAGAACTTGTTGATTAAAATTTCAATAATATTTTTTTTTCATGCTTTATGAATTATTTTAATTCACATTATCGTTTTTCATTATCAGAAATTTTAATAAATATGTTTTTTTTTTAATTTTTCTATTAATTTTTTCGTTACTTGTGCTGATTAAAATGCTTAAAATACAATTTTTTTATATCTATTTATTACGTGTCTTCAGTTTTTGACTTCACGAAATTTTATGACTCAAATTTGGAAAATAATTGATATCTTAATTTTGTGAAGCATTTTATTCATTAAAATCATATATCGTATTTTAAAAACTTTTGAATACCACCAGGAGAAATGATTTGTTCAATTGCTAACTTTTTTTCGAAAATGTATTCATTAATAATTAAAATCTTTAATATGTAATTCATACATCAAACAAGATTAGACTTTGTGATTTTGTAAATTTAAAGATTTTGAAAATATTCTCATGTCTGATAACTCAACATTGTTACAAAATTAATTTATGCCTCATAAACCCAATCGCGCTTCATTTTAAAATAATCGCAGCTTACCAATATAAAAAAACCGGCCGTTTAATTCCGATTTTTAACGATACGAAATGAAACGTACTATTTAAGGTACATCGCCCGTACCATACCTTTATCCCTAATTGGACATCTTAATCCCGTCTTATCTTCGGGACACTATAAAGCACTAACCAGAAGTTAGTACCTTGTAAAAATTCCTGCGGTACAGTACTATATGATCATTTCAGATAAAGAGTGGTACTGACAGGAAAGCAGTAAAATATTTATGGGTTTCTTATGGCGCGGCGTATTAAGATCAGCGGGGTCTTGTTTGGGTTGGAAATCAACTAAAAAGTTAATCAGTTTCGAGCATTGCTGAAATGGCATTTAAATAGTTTCTTCTTTTAATTCATTAATAAAGATGCCTACATAAATTTAAATTAAATTGTTAAAACAGCGTGATATTGATTTAACATTTTAATTTAAGAGCATTTCATTAAATTTTGATTTGATTAAACAACTTTTTATAGTTAGGTCACTTTTTCACTGATTGATAATAATAATAACGAGTCAATTGGACCAGTTGACTATTATCCTTCTTCAATACCGTAAAAGATCGCGTTTTCCCTATCAGCGGAGCGACCTTATGGAAAATGGTACCGCGCCATGACTTTATGGTCCCTAAAAGTATTTAATTAAAAGCTGGCAAACAGGCGACCCATAAACTGACCCGACTCCGATAACTACTTATTAAAATTATGCGATTTTTATTGACTGATATAGACGATGGGTCGTGTAGCAGTGCGTCGCTGGTACTGCCTTAATGGTGCTATATGTTAAATGGTTAATTACCTGAGACGCTTTTTATAAGAACTTAATCTGTAGATGTACATGGTGCGGATATTTTATTCTTGGAGATGCTTCTGAAGTTACTTGATACATTCGGGCATTAATTGAGCACTTCCTCCATTATTATTTATTTTAAGTGTGTCGTAATTCTGATAGATCTTTGATTGATTCTTAACCTGTCATAGTTTGACAGATTTGACAACAAAATTTTCTTCATAGCATCACATGTCACCATTTGAGGTAAATCAGTAAGCAATAACACTTGTCGTCTCATCTTGTCAGGGTTTTTGTGGATTTAAATGTTAAATAATGGGTGCATTTAATGTGCAGAAGAGGTGGTAAATAAAGGTAGCGGTTTGCAAAATTTTGTTGTGATCTATGCTGCTTTGTTTGTAGTACTAGTTTGGAGATTATGTTATGAATGGGGTCCGTGCAGGATTTTTGTTTGAAGTGTAGCATAAAGTTGGGTCTGATGCTGCATACAAATACAAATCTGATATTTGGTTTAATATGATACATAAACAATGGGTACTTGAAAAAAATTTTGGATAAACTATATTTTATCCTAAAAAAAACTTACCAAAAATTGACATCATGTACCGAGTTATCATCCTCGGAGGAAAAATCTATGCCATAACAAAACCGTATTCTTATGTTTTATTTTGCGCCTTGTTCTGGAACTATAAGAAAAGTACCTATAATACTGAGATTGATATAGGGTATTAAAATGGAGATGGAAAACTTGAAAGAAGCTGTGAATAACTGCCAGATTGGATTCTGAGCCAATGTTATAAATCAAGAGACAAAGACAAAACAAAGACACAGACGACAAGAAAAAAAAGAAAAAAAATATTTTCACATGCAAACCTTAAACAAATGACAGCAAACGTGCTATAAATGAATTAAAAGCTAAATTAACAGGTACTCTTGGAAATAACTACTCTATCCATATGTACTTCTATATGTATAGGAACCTAAGCTACGGAAGCCCAAAATTAAAGTGGTAAATATAAGTAAGATATTACAGAAGCTGATGAGGCTGTTTTAACTGATGGCATAATAAAATCTAATAATTGTTTACATACAGGTTTTCATTTTAAGATAGTAAAAAAGTTGTGGAATATATTTAACTCAAACCAAAGACACATAATATACTACTTCAGAAGGAGAAAGTGCGCAGAGTGGTCAAGCTTATAAGCTTATAATTATATCAGCGTACTATAATGTTTGGAGTGTATGGGATTTAATCACTTCGCAGATGAATGTTTGATAAATCAAAATGTCTGCTCGCAATACTCGGGAAATCAGAACTATGAGGGTTGCAAGTCACAAGAATTAAAATGTGCCAACCGTACACAATCCAGGGATAGGGATGTTGATGTTAGGCATTTAAATCTGGATAATAAATACCCCTGTTTTATCAGAAGTCTGCACTTACAGAGCCAAAAAACTAATTAATATTATAGTTAGTTCTTAATAACATAATGAATAAGTCTAGTCTAATTTATTGAAAATGGCACATGTTACACATTAGAATTGAAATATGAGGATTTCAAGAATTTGTAGATATTGTGCAGCCAAATGATTTTGATGTGATTAGAATTGCAGAAACTTGAATGATCAAATCAATGGGTTGATTAAATTAATGAAACTTGGCTATCGATATGGAAGCAGAGATGGTAGGGTGGCAGTTTATTTGAAAAATTGTTATTAATGAAAGAGGTTTTATTTAAAAACATCAGATCAGATAAGTATTAAAATTACATGTAAGCTATGCTTTGATCTTAGTATTTTATATTGTACTAAAAATAATATACTAAATTGTACACAAGCTCTTGAAAAAATTTTGCCAGAAATACTAAAATAAAAATAAATACTTGTGAGTGACCTAGACATGATATATGGCTCAGGTAGGACTAATGCTGATGATATTAAGTGCTTTCATAATTATAAGTTGTAAGGTAATTAAATGTTTTATAATGTATAATAAATGTTTTATAAACTTTCAGGAAACATTCGTCCATTCTTAAGTATTTTTGAATTAAGTGTTAAATATAAATGTATGCATTAAGTATTAAATTATGCATATATTAAAAATTTGTTTTTTTAGTATATACCTCTACATAGATCTAATAAATATTTGTTCAAAACTTTGATTCCTTATTATTAAATGTATTTTTTTATTCTCCTTTAAGGTCTGAATTTCTTTTGTGTATTACATCTTTATTCTTAAACAGTCGTATATATTTGTTTTTTTCCATATATTTAAAATGTTATTAAACATTTAGTATCAATAATAAAATAGAAATGTGTTGGGTATACGCATTAAAATATACTCGTATAATAAAATTATTCCTATTATATCAATGTTTCTTCAGTCGTAAAAGTATAATATAGAGAGAAAATATACATTTTTAAGATCCTTTGGAAATGAAATTAATATTCGATTTTTTACTTTTATTAAATTTAGCTGAATTTTATTTTTTTAACTACAGCTTAAATTACGTTAAAATTCTAGTTTTCTTTCATAATTTGCCTTATATGCACTTTATCAATTTAAATCCTTATTGTTTTAATGAGCTTTGATTAAAAGCATAGAATCATATTTAAAAAATGTACAGGCAATTTAGATGCCAAGACCAAAGTACCTTCCAATAAGTAGAAGTCAAGATCGCCCAACAAATCTTTAATCAGCTGAAATCAAATAAATATGCCCAATGAAAAAACTCTGCATTTAGAATGTCAAAATTACGAGCAATTTGTAAAGTTTATTGGTTCTTTTAGTTTTATGGTATCCGTCGATTGTCAAATCACATTCAATAGTACATAATAACCGACTCTATTACCTGATTTGTATTTTGATTTTCTTCTTCTTTTTTTTCTTTTTCTTTTTCTTCTTTTTCTTCTTCTACTTCGCCAATCGTTGAATCAAACGAATGTAATATCAAACAACGTTCTCAAATTCTTTAACCAAGAGATTCTTCTCCTACTTCCGTAGGAGATGGGGTCCGCTTCATAATAGCACTCTTCCCTGGAGAACCAGCTGTGGGAACTTTCCTATTGCGCATTATGTGACTCAAGCTCTCTAGTCTTGACCTTCTTTATAATTTCCATATCTTTCCATATCATTTCCTTGAGCATTCTAGAAGCTGTCCAAGGTATTTTAAGTATTCGCCGATATAGCCACATCTTAAATGCCTAAAGCTTTTTTATTGAGTAACGGTCCATGATTCTGCTTCACAAAGAAACACTGGGAACACGTGAAGCATTCAGATTAAGATTAAGGTCATAGCTTTTAAAAAGTTTTGACATTTTTAGAAGCGCCGCTCGAAATTTTTCAATTATTCACTTAATGTCAGGAG
Source organism: Anthonomus grandis grandis (assembly GCF_022605725.1). Lineage (NCBI taxonomy): Eukaryota > Metazoa > Arthropoda > Insecta > Coleoptera > Curculionidae > Anthonomus > Anthonomus grandis. The sequence continues at coordinate 10,527,480 of NC_065549.1, forward strand.
AATAGTCCCAATCTTTGTTTATTGTTGTTTCTAGATTTGTACATACGTGTATGAAGCAACTCTTTCGATTTGCTGTTTTCTGATAGTGAGTTGGTATGAATTTGGTCTTATCTATGTTTAGCGCTAGACCGTTTTTCACTGGTATCTTTGACTCTTGTCGTGAGTTGTAGGCTTTCAATATTGTTAGCAAATAAAAGTACTCCTGGAGCCAAATTGCGTTTTTCGTTGCTTCATCTAACTTATATGTACATACATTGGTGTGTAACCTGTATAACCCTTAAAGAGATCTTTAAAAGATGTCTCATGAGACTTATTAAGTGATATTATGAGCATTGTTTAACGTTGCGTTTCTTAGGAATTCGGATGAATGTTGACTTCAGCCATATTTTCGGTATATTTTCCATATTATATATGTAGTTAGAAATATTTGTCATCCATTTTATTGCCTCATATCCTCGAGAAGTTTTAGGAGTTCAGAGTGAATATTGTCTGGGCCAGGTGTTTTATTGCCTTTCATACATTTTATGACGTTTTCCCTCTTATCTATCAGTATAAGTGGGCCTGTGTTACCTCTCATAATACCGATTATACTTTGTTCTGCTCTATTATCTTTGAAAATTATACTCTTTCCAGATTTCGACTTTCTGTCTTTTGCCGTTTATAATCATTCTATTACTGTCCACTAGCTGACCTAAAGTACGGTGTTTTGTTGTAGGTTAAGGTGAATCTGTTTATCTTCAAGCACTTCGATTTCGCGGCACTTCTCTTATATACTGCGTTATTTGGAAATCACAGAAGTCTGCCAATACTGACGACATCAAATTAAGACTGGATAAACTGCGTAGTCAGATCATCCACAACTAGCCAAAGCTTGTCATGATAGAAATTATTCGGTACCCCAACACATGGAATCCTCATAGTTACCTAGTCTACAAAAGAACTCGACCAAGATTTGCCTTTTTACCATTCTTTCAGATAGCTACCCTTGGAAGAAGCCACCCCATTTATAAACCATCGCCTATCCAGCTACCCCGTATAGCCGTGGAGTTAAATCTATAAGGGGAGTAGGACTCCACTTACCTATTGTTGCCTTTTGTGTAGTTAGAGTAAAGACATTACGCTGTTTGCTTTAGACTAACTTTAAGTATATATGTATTTTACAAATTTTATATTTTGATAAATAAATTGTGTCCTATCGATTTTTATTTAATTCATGTTCAGAAAGTAACTGGATATTTCCGGAAAATAAGAAAAATGTTCAGATAAGGCTTACGAACTTTTAGATAATAAGTGGACATTCACATAAAAGTAAGAATCCCAGATAAAAATAGAAATTTATAAAAAATAACTGACAACATTTCTTAATTGTAACGAGCTATTACCAGAAAATAAGTAAGTTTTTTAAATAGTAACTAGAAATTTCTAGATTGTAAGAAACATTTCCAGATAATAAGTGAAAAAAATTACATTGATATTTTCAAGTAACTGAAAGTTTGCAGTTTTTTTACCAAAAATTTCCATAAATTTGTAATCAATAAGGGGATATTAACTGGAAGTTATCCAGATAGTTTGAACGGATTAAAGAATATTTTGAAATATTATATAGTGAAAAACTTTTAAATCAAATTATACTCTGTATTATACTAAGTGATTTACGGGCTTACACATAATTGCAATAACTAAATATCAGGAAATAAATTCGATAAAAGAATCAGTTGAAAATATTCGCTTAGTATCAAAGATTTTTTTACAATCTCTTTTGAGAAAATAGATTAATAAATATCTAACAAAAAAAATTAGGATGACCAATTTTTAAGAGTAAATGTAAAAAACCATATAATTAGTGTTATTAGGGAGAATTTTTTATTTAAGCACTTGTGTGCATTCGAAATATAAACAAAAAACTCAATCTTTGGACTTCTAATCTGCACATTCAAATTACATACATCATAGGTGTGAAGATTGAATTTTCATTTACTCTCTGAATACATTATTTTCTCACGATAAAACATAAAAACAATCGCAACATCTATATTACACTGATGCAAGAAAACTCGTTGCGGCAATTCTAAAAAAAAGAACAAATCGTAAAGTGGCTGTTATGGCAAATATGGAATATCAATAAACTGAAAAACTGGACAAGTCATAATTTTATTAGGAGTTGCGGATTTATACGTTCAGATTTTAAATCAAGTCCGCGCGGACTTGTTTTTCTTTCGTCTCTTTCAATATTGATATAAAGTCTGGTATTATTATTTTTGCTTTTTGATCTCACTTATTAAGATGAAGTGTATCCTATCGTTTTTATACTTCATAGAGGATATGATTAAAAATGTTGACTACATAATAATCGGATGTCCTGTAGCCAAATTTATAAAACTACATGTACTATCAACTTAGTATTTTGTATTAATAATAATCATCATAATTATGTTTTTTATTAGACTCGTCCGATCATAAGTTTGTCTTTATTTAATATTTTCATTAGGTTGATTTTACTTAATATTTTCTCTTCTAAGAGTGAAAATCTAACATATAAATAAACATAAACTAATTCCTGGAATTAGTTCCGAAGGGAGAAGGCTTTATAATCTGACTGCTGTGACATTGTAATTTGAAGAAAATTACTAACAAATTGTTTCAACAGTTAGAACAGAGTAAATAGGCAGCATTTCCATTCGAAAATTTAATCACCACAAATGCGGGTGTAAATAGAATTAAACTTGGGTTGAATTGTAGGGGATTGCGTGGAAAAAAGTAACACTTTATGTCCATTTTTTCAACATGTTTTTAGCAATTTCCTTATTCGATCTTGTATTTTTTTGTGCTTCATTATTTTAATATTTTTTCCTGATATTTAAATTAAAAATGCTTAAAAAAATCTTAAATAAAGTTGATGTAAAGTAAAAAGACCTTTTTTTAATATAAATCACATTCAGATTTTGAAACCCTAATAATCCCCCAAAAGATCCTACAAATCTTGAAGAACTAATATGTAAATCACTTCAACATAACCACACTTTTCTAATATTTGACTAACAAAAATAGCCACATGAACTGAAACTTGGTTCAAATATCATGGCCAAAATGGCATTGTAAGGATGCATCAAATAGATGTCTCTTACAGAGTCAAAGTCTCCTAATACCCTTATCTCCCCTACATTGACCGGAACCACGATTTTCCCAAGACAACGTAGACATACGCACCACTCACTCGACAGTACTGACTTAAACAAATCCTATTGGTCTTTAAATTAAAACCACTTACTGTCCAACATCTCTCCGAGTTGTATAGAACCACTCTATCCCCGGGTGCTTAAAATACATTTACATCTGGTACTACTCGATTGGGCTCTTTTAAAATATTGCTAGTACAATAAGTGGAGTGTGCGAAAACGAATGACTGTCACTACCGTAAATCTATTTGCTGTCTAGATCTGCATTACAATATAAATGCTGCTGTGTCTTATAACGTTCTTTACGATGAATGGTCAAATGTAAAGAGATTTTGTATCATTTTACATTTTTATGGCCAGTGCTAGAATTCATTATAGGAGTCAATGTTTGCTTCATTGAAAGAAATTTCTCGTATTTAAGATAAATGAATGTTAATAAAGTTTAAGACCGCATGTGCAAACGATCATTTATTTCGAAACTAGTAATGATGCCACCATTCGAAAATAGTAACTATGCCATCTAAGGAATGCCATCTAAAGTAATGAAACACAAAATAAAATCTGGACAATTTAATAGCTTTAGAGGAGCTTCAGCAGATAGAATGAGCTTGCTTCTGTTGTAGTCAATCGATTTAGGATAACCTATTTAAAAAAGGTGTATAGTATTTGGATACGCTACCAGCAGGAAAAAAACTGTCGAGAGATATTAGCTCTAGAGATCTTGATGCTCAGAGAACTAAACATTTTCCATCCAACTTATTTAGACATCATTCGTTGAATTCTCAGAGATTATCTCATAAGTAGTTTCTAAACTTGTTGAAGATATGTGACCACTTATATGATCATGAACCAAAATTCAGTTCTTCTCATAGGAAGACACAGATTTGTGATAAAGAAAACTTAATTTGCTGATTTGCTGAGTATCAATAACCTACAGAATGTAGTAGATTTAATGGTATTAAACCACTTTTGAAATTATTAAATTTGTCAATGAATTTACGTATATCTGTTGGAAGCATTAAAATAGTGGATAAACAGAATTAGCCCTACAGACTAACTCACTTCTGTTATAGTCAATCAATTTAGAGAGCTAAGGTAAATATATCTGAAAAATATGTATAGTATCTAGGTACTATACATATATCAGGAAGGAAGAAGTTGTTCAGTGATTTTAGCCTTGAAAAACTTTTCAAATAAATAAATTTGTTAATGATTTCACTTATATCTGCTGGAAGCTTTAAAAGAGTTACAGTAGACAGAATCAGCCTGAGGTTGCTGATGTAATCTCAATATCATACAGTTTGTTTAGATGTCACAAAATATGTTTACAGATTCAATTCACTTTTGTTGTAGTCAGTTTAGGGATCTGTAATAAATCTGTTTGAAAGGAGTCTATAATATTTAGGTACGCTATCAGCAGAAGAGAAACTATCCAGAGATGTTAGCTCTATCTAAATTTATCAATGAATTTGTTTAAGTCTAAAGGAAGCTTTAAAAGAGTTTGAGTATTAGCCTGAAGTTTCTGAAGGCAATCTCACTATTATACACTCTGTTTAACTTCAACTTACTTCTGTTGTAATCGACCAATTTAGAAATCTAGGGAATATATTTGAAAAAGACTTGGAGTATTTAGTTATATTATCAGGAGCAAAGGAATTGTCCAGAGAACTTAGCTGTGGAGATCTTGGTATTCAAAGCACTAAACAACTTCCAATCAACTTATTAGTTGCAACTCTTTTAATTCAGAGTGATTATCTCTGTTATCTCATCTATATATAATTTCTAAAATTTTTGAAGATATCTGATATATACTTTTATGATTATGTACATAGGATCCAGTTATTATCATAAAAAGATAAGAAATAGACAAACTTATAATAAGAGAAAGTTAATTTGCTTACGTCAGGTTGTCAAAGACATTATTGTAGCTCTAAATATTAATAATTTAGAGAATATATTAGATTCAGTAATCTGGAGAAAGTTTTCAAATGAATAAATTTATCAATGAATTTGTTTAAATCTGTTGGAAGCTTTAAAAGAGTTTGAGTAGATGACGTTGAAGTTGCTAAAGTAATTTCACCACCATACAGTCTGTTTAGGGTACAAAAGATGCCTACAGACTCAACTCACTTCTGTTGTTCCCAACAATGTCAATACTCAATATCAATACCCTACTGAATATTGTAAATTAATTAAGAATTCAAATGATTAAATTTTTCAAAGAATTCACTTGGAAGCATTAAAGGAGTTTAAGTAGACACAATCAGCCTGAAGTTGCTGAAGTAATCTCACTAGCATACATTCTGTTTAAGGTACAGAAGATGCTTAGAGAGTCAAATCACTTCTATTGCTTAAATTCTCAGTGGTGATCTCATAAGTTGTTTCTTAAACTGTTATAAAGATATCTGACCACAGGATCAATTTCTTATCAAAGGAAGACAAGAAAAACACAGAATTGTAATAAGAAAAACTTAATTTACTCATATCTAATTTTTAAAGACATAGTAGCCTGATGAACAAATAGCCTGAAAACACCTTTGAAGATTATTAAAAGAAACATAAAAATCTGTTGGAAGCTTTAGAGGAGTTTGAGAAGGCAGAATAACCTTTAACTTGCTGAAATTGTTCTCATCATCATGATCACCAGTCTGGTTAATATCCAAAACTCCCTACAGACTCAATTAAATTTTATAGTGGTCAATCAATTTAGCGATCTCAATACAAATCTAGTTTAAATAAGTGTACAGTGCCCAGGCAAACAACTAAGAGATGTTGATAAACTTATCTGAACTCCTTTTAATTATATTGAACCCATGTTTCTTTGCAATATGCAGTCAGCAGAAACTGTGTAATCAGTTCCAGAAAAGAAAGATCAGTTTTTTTCACAACGTGTTGAGTGAAGCAGATGTATTTAAGAGAGAAGAAAGAGAAATTTTAGATAAAAGAAAAATTTCCTATTTGAAGATGCATTCTAAAGAATTCAAGATTTATATTGATAGAAAAACAAATTGAAAGCCGCATGTCTATTATAGACATACTGTTTGAATAATTTGTACCTTTTTTTTTACTGAATAACTGTCTATATTGTTTGCCTTAAGTACTACAAGCAGATAAAATTTAGCAAGCAGCATATTTTATTCGAGAATATTTCTTGCGTTTTAACGGTATAGGATCAACAAACTTTTTTTAATTTCTCATTTTAAAATGTATGCGAATATAATTGCGAAATTGGTTTTTTTTTCTGTACTGGAGCAATATGGGTATTTTATGTGCTTAAATCTTTAATGAACGTAACTGTAGCTTCAAGCTGATGTGGGAACAGTAGCGCTCACTAAAGTACTATTTTCCATGCGTTTTTTTATATTAAAATAACAGTAGATTATTTTTGATGAATTCTTCTAAGTCACTTGCAAAGAGAATTTAATCCAGAGCCAACAGATCTGGAGATCTTGCTGGCCATTATTCCTTCAAACGACTCCCTGAATAAGAATTATTTATATTAACCTAATAGTCAAAATATAATATTTGAATGCTAAAATAAGTGACACCTGAAAATCTTTTTGAGCTAGTTTAATATCCCTGTTGACTAAAAAATGCACCAAAATAATCAAAAAACCGCTTTACATACTACGCCCTTGGTTTCTTAATTTGACTACTAGATTAATTGCCGGTTATTCTTTAATGTCCATACCGCTAATGGTAATGGTAGAGTTGTTTGTCTTCGGCAGGCTATTGAATCTCCTCGTAATTGCTATGTTTATAGCTATAAGAAATGAACACTTTTTTTGTTCAACATCTACCGTTTACAATTAATTTAAAGTCTTTATCTAATTTGGACGTGTTTGTCAGGGATCCTTTTTTTGACACCGCGTATTATTGCCAGTTCGATGAACATGTGAGAATCGGTCCGCTTAATCGGTTTTTTTTCTTAGTTCTTGTCGTTATTTTTGGAGGATTTTTTTTACTGTTTCACGCGAGACTTGAATAAGTAGAAGAACTGTATGGAGTTGTAGGGGAACCAAAAAGACCCTCTTAGTTTTCACGTAAGATTTTTTCCAAAAAGGTATCGATTACTCTTAAAACAATCACAGTAATGGAAAATGAAATTTTGTCCAAGTAAGAGTACAGCTAGTGGAGCGGAGTTGTGATTGGGAGAAGAGGATATAGACAGTTTCTTAATTTGGTTTCGAATTTACTTTATTTAAGTATTTTTTTCTAATGAGATTAGAATTAGCAAAGTTATAGACGTTTTTGTTTGGTCCTCCTTGATCTCCTTGATTTCTCACGTATCATTTATTTACACTTTACATATTATTTACACTCGAAAAAAAAGAAGTAGATAGTGTGCCAATTTGGATTTGAATCAATCGAGTCGAATTAGTGAAGTTACAGATGATTTGTTATATTCTTGACTTTTCACTTTTTTGTCTCTGACATCAAAACTATGAGTCTGAAAGAAAAAAAAGTAGGTAGTGTGCTGATTTGGATTTGACTCAATCGAACCGAATTACTGAAGTTACAGATGTTTTTGCTTGGTATCTCCTTGATTTCTCATGTCTTTGTCTGTAACAATCAAAATTATGAATCTAAGAGAAAACAGATGTAGATAGTGTGCTAGTTTGTATTTCAGTCAATCGACATGAATCAGTGAACTTACAGATGGTTTTGCCTGGGATCTCCTTAATTATTCGTATCCTTGTCTATAACATCAAAACTGGGGATCTAAGATAAAAAGATGTAGAAAAAGTGTGATAATTTATATTTAAATCAGTCAAACCGAATTAGTGAAGTTATAAATGTTTTTGCTTGGTATCTCCTTAATTTCTTACGTCTTTGTCTTAATCATCAAAACTATGGGTCTGTGAGAAAAGATGTAAATAGTTTGCTAATTTAGATTTGAATCAGTCGAATCGAATTAGTAAGGTTACAGATGTATTTGAATGGTGTCTTCTATATTTCTTACGTCTTTGTCTTTAACATTAAAACTAGGGATCTTAGAGAATGTAATGAAGATGTAGGTAATGTGATAATTTGGATTTGAATCTTCTTTTATGTAGTAAGGTTTTCTACTCATAGGAGTATAATATAATAATGAGTGAAGTTACCAATATTTTGATGCTGAAATATTCTCATACCTTTGTCTTTGTAATATTGAATAAAAAAAAGATCTTGTTGTATTCGAGCTTCTGTTAAACTAATTTTGCTAAAAGAGTTTAATCTTCTTGTTTTTAGCCGTCTTTTGTCTAAATTGGAGAGCAAATAATGGAACTAAGGGAGGTTATATTTACCACTTTTTTCAAAACTATGGGTATAAGGAAACAATACCTTTCTGAAAATATTAACCGCGTCAGTGTTTTTATATTTTTTCATCGACCTAGAATAAGGAAAATATGCATTGCTCTCTTTTCCGTCTGAAAAGAATAAACCAAAGAATGTTTGATTTAATTTGGCCCACATAAATGATCATAAACCTAGAAGCGGACTGAACCTGCTGCCGAAGTAGGTGTATTTTATGATTCCGGATATGCGGCAATCAAAAAGACCGATATATCTGCTTTGACGATTATATTCTTCACAGCCTCACCTTAAGATATCAATTTATGGCACAATATCCAGAGAATGCACACACCTCTAGAGATTCCTTTTAAGATTTTGCTTAATTATGATAATTTAAATGCCCTGAAGAGCCCTAGTTTATAAATCGTATACAGGGTGTTGTAGAAGAATCAGATGTCGAAGAGATGAAACACAATTTTGGAATGTTTCACGTAGATTTTGTTTTTAACCGTCTTCTATTATGCTAAAATGATTATGTATGGCCAAAGGCTAATAGTTTTAAATTAAAGGTTAATAATTAAACGTTGTACAAAAATAAACTTATGCATGGCCCCAGGCTACGCATCACCCAGAATGACCTATGAATTGTTTTTGCTTAATTATAAAAGTTCTGATGAGACTAATTACGTAATAATGCAGTCTGTGGCCACATAGTGTTTGTTACATATTTTCAAATAGTCTTAAACTTTAATAACATTTTTTACCCTCTACTAGTAGTAGTAATGGTGGTGGGACAGTGTTCGGCGGGTAGGCCTAAAATTTCGTTAATATTTAAGTAATTCATCGCCTACTGGTCTATGTAACATATTTGCAAATCGTCTCGAGATTGAGTTTTTGTGTTAGGCCATGTATCCCTGCTTGATATGTCAACCTTATAGCTTACAATATTTTCTGACTTTGCATTGAGAGGCGGCAGAATTGGCATTTTTTTCTCCACTAGTTTAGTGATGGATATATGCCTTGCTACCCCCGATTGATACTGTCATATAGTGCTGTCCTTTATCCTTACATAAGATGTCAACGCCTCCCTCTGAATCCACACTGGGAGTTCCAGCAAACCCCAGAGGATGTTCAGCGCTGCACCTGGTGATTTTCATTGCACCTGTAATGCCGAGACCGACCAGCCTTTGCAGTTTTTGAGCATTTAAGGCCTTGTTTGTTACAGTCCACCAGACCACCGAGCCCTAGGTCTGATCATAGCAGCATATATCCAGTGTAGAAGGTTGAGCTTTATACCCCACTTCCTACCATCCACCCTTTGAACATGGCATAAAATGGCTTCCTGTCAAGGTTAACGCCTAAGTACTCGACCTCCTGCTTGATTTTCAATATTTCTGATAAATTAATAACGAACTTATCCTGCAAGATTTCTTCTTTTCGTGAAAGGTAAAAGCGCTGTTTTGTCAGAATTGACAGAGAGATTTGTTTTCAAGGAACACCTTTGGATGATCCTGCATCATACACTGCCTCAATGAATTTGCATGTAAGTATAACCAGTCCATCGTCTGCGTAAGCCTGCGCGTAGAACCCTTCCTGCTCAAGCTGCCTAAAGAGACTGTCCATGAGCAGATATAAAATAAATATTTTAGTAAAAAGCAATGTAATTTAATTGCGTACTAAAGATTTTAGCCCTGATTTGGTACAAAAATTAGAAAAAATACTTTCTTCTAAGTCTAAAATGGAATAAGCACTTTAAGTCAAATATAGGAAAACTAAATAAAAAAACGAAAATTAAGTATAAAACTCCAGAAAAAATATTATTTGCCAAACGATTTAGGCTCTTTATTGATCTTTCTGTACAGAACCACCACAACATTACGTTTTTGCTTAAAATATCTCTTAATCACCAATTGCACGATACCTCAAGTAAACACTTAAGAAACCAGAAACACGCAAAACAACAGGCATCCCAATCTCTGCCCAGTGATCTGCCAGAGCTGAACTAGCAGCGCTGACCCAACTGATCAATAAAGCTGGTGTGTTCCTGGCCTATAGGCCCTTGCAGATATTCCACGTTTGCTCGGAAAATAGCTTTCAGTTGAGGAAGGACTATGTTCAGGCCGGACTGCAGCAGCTTCAGAACTATTCCTTCTGGCCTAGCTGCCTTGTATGGATAAAATTCAAGGAAGAAGTGAGTCACGAGGAGATATTTTGTGTCTCCTCTTTAGTGCTTGTCCAGCTGTCTCCTATCTTTAAAGAGCCTATTTCATGTTTTCCAGGCTTTCCAGTCTAGTGGAATTGGAGATCGTCTCCAGTTCACTAGAGAATCTTTGCCTTTAACTCTTTTGTTCCTTGTCACCCCATTCTTAATGCGATTTTTCACCTTTTTATACTCATTTCAAGCTTTTTAGTAACTCTCGAAGTGTTCGGTGATGAGCTCTCCTAGACTCTCTTTTGAGTTTATCAAGAACCTCGTTCCACCATGGTACCTTGCAGGCACTCTCTTTTTTGAGAGAACATGCTGTCTCAAAAGCTTGATTGAGTAGTTGACCTCATTTATTTACCCTTGGTTCTAAATATTCTCTGGTGAGTATCGGCTCGCCTCAGATCTTAGACACTTCTGCCGGGCTTCTATACAGGGTGGCCCATCGAAAACAAAACAGGCATTTACTGGCAGTTAATTTTTTTTTGGAAAAATTCTCAGACTCCAAACACGTGCAGCTCTCTGGGCAGGGGTAACACCACCCCTAAAATCTTGAATGGAAAGGAGGGTCGAGTTTTTAAACCTCAATTTAACTTCATTTTAAAGGACTTTTAAATCTCTTCATAATGATGTAAAATTTATGTACTTCAATTCAGTAGTTTTTGATTTAAAGCTTAAGTCAAACTAATACATCATCATTAGTGTAGATCAATATATTTGGCAAAAAAGTAGTTTAAAGATGAAAAATTAACTGACTCGTCAGGCAAGTAAATGTTGGAAATGACCATCATGACTCTCCACGCAGTAATAAATATTTTGCTTAAAGCTTTGCACTGTTGCCGCATATTTTGCAATATTTGAGGAGTAATTTGAAGGCATTCATTCATAATTCTTTGCCGCAAATTTTCTAACGATGTTGGCCGAGTAGCATAGATTTTGCTTTTTAAATGACCCCACAAAAAGAAATCTTGAGAGCCATTCAATGGCACCTCTTCTACCAATCCATCAAACTGGAAATGTCTGATCTAAATATTGTCAAACACGAAATGCGGAATTTGGTGGGACACCATCCTGTTGGAACATCAACTATTTGCAACGTACCGCCGATCATTCGTATTTTCAATTATGGCAGTTAATGCTGGATCTATGACATCTTCCAGTAAAGTAATTCCAATGACATTTCACCGGTCAAATTCAAATTCCACAAAATTCCCCCTAACCTTCGAGACGTCGAGCGGTGTACCACTTGTGTCATTCCGGAATGACAGAGAATCAACTGGTTTCTCGATGTTTACAATATCGTTACAATACGTAGCCTCTGACCATGTAGTTTTTAGTACCTATTTTCAAATGGCCCAAAGTTTTACTAACATTCTTAACCCTCTATTAATTAAGGGTTTTTTTGGAAATATCACAAAAAAAGATCGAAAACACTACTTCTTTTTTATATAATATGGATATAACGACCTATTGTTTGAAATATATCTAGAGGTACTAAAACTAAAACTTTTAGTTCTCTAGCACTATGCACTAGCTGACATCTTTTAACCTGTGCCAAACTAATCCTCTAATTCACTGGGATAACATACTTCAAACGAATTTACTGCATGAAATTACACTTTGAGGCCTTTAGAATTGAGTTAAAAATTCACAAAAATATTAAGGCAAGTAATTAAACATATTTAGGCATCAATCAGAAGTCCTAATATCCTTTTAACTTACCATTTTCTCTCTCGTGATCATTATCTCCAAGAATGCCCTAAAGTAAAGAAATAATCTAAGGAACAAGGTCATTCAATATTGAAATGATATTTAGGAACATCCTGTAAGAAACACCTAGTATAATAAGTCCTAGAAAAATGTACTGTCCATACTAATAACGTTAACGTGGCCATTATTCAGTAAATATATCAAGTTTAATTGAATAGAACATTCCCCGGGCTCAGATGCTCTATTTCTCCAGCTCATCACGGCTATTGACATACCATTTAAATTATCGAAATGGTACAGAATTCTTAAGTAAATGGAAAAACGCCGGCCATTGTGTTTACCGAGCAATTGACAGCTGTTTAACAGATAATTTTCTACTTCATGCCGGCAAGTTTACACTGCAATTTTAAATGTTTTTCTCCTAAAATGTGAAGTAACATTTGTCGGATACCTTTTTTCATAGAGGTGTAGTACATACGTCGGTAATGACGAAGAAAAATGAGAATTTTAAGTGGGAAATCGGCTGAGATTGAGCGTTTACCGCGTTATAGTAATTAAGTACTGTTTTGGTATAATATTCGAGCAGTTAGAATTTTAAGGTGTGGAAACTCTTAACCAGTTAATTATAGGGTATTTTAATGATTTTTTTCCTTCAGTTAATGTAAAACCAATAAAACGGTAACATGATATACTTCATAACTTAGAAGCTGTGAAGTTATATTATACTTGTATGTTCCGTGACTGGCCCATTAATAGGTTTCCTAGCAAATCAGAAGTATGCGGAATACCGTGGTGGTTATCCGTAAATTTCATCTAAATGGTTTCAAATTGCTTAAGTTTATCAAGTGATTTATATTAGATCCTAATTGGGTTTTATGGTTAAGGTATTTGAACGGTTGTAGTGCCTCTAGGGACTCTTGGCATACATGATTATTCAAGACAATTCTTTTTTTGTCAAGGTGAAATCTTTTGAAAAATCAGAATTTTTAAAAAACAGAAAGTTCTTAAATTAGCAGATTTTGGTTCAGTAAGAGTTTTAATAATTATTACAATAAATAACTCCCTTTTGAGAAATCGAAAAAACCTGCAAGAAGTAAACTTTGAATTACCTGGAAGACCTCAAGTACCAGTACAAGAGAAATGCAAAAATCTTCAAATGCGGGGAAAAACTTCAATTGTCTGGAATAAAATGAAAAGGAAATATCTGGATAAAAAGACCAAATATCTGGATTATATTCGAAACGACTTCAACAATTCAAGGAAACAAAAAACTTCTCGATAATCCAGAGGAAGCAAAAACAACCTCAAATGTCTGGAAATAAATTAAAACAAACTGTCATTAAGAGACTAAAGACACAATAAAATTTTCGACAAAAACTGTTGGTAAGTTTTTGCTATAGCTCCTAAAAGTTAAAGAGATGTTATCTGGAATTTTATAATATGATAGATTTTATTAAGTTTCAAGAATTTTATTTAAGGCAGACTTTTCATCATAATTACATGAATTAAAAGATCGGTTTCTGGAATTAACACCTCTTGAAAAATCGGAAAACTTTAAATACCCGGAAGAAGAAAACTTTGATTTCCTGAAAAGCTTTAAATACTAGAGAGAAATGTGAAATAGCTTCAAATACCAGTAGAAAACTTGAAATGGCTGAAATAAAATAAAAAATTACTCCCAATGTCTAAAGTATATAGGAAATTACCTCAACATTCTAAGGAAACAAAAAATTTCTCGATAATTTTTCAACAGAGGAAATAAAAATAACTTCAATTGCGTTTTCTGACAATCTAAAAGAACTAAAAAATTATTTAAAATGCCTAAAATAAAATTGAAAATTACTCTAAAAGGGGCATAAAAACATCCATAAATAAAACATCACTATTTTAAACTAATTTTAACACAAAAAAGAAACATTTGAGAAAATTTAGACACGTTGGCAACGGCGCATTTTAAACAAATTTTTTGGTGACATCTAGCATGAATTTCTGCCAGAATTGGTAGCGATCATATTGTAGATCCTTCCTAGTAGATCATATTGTAGATCCTTGTAGATATTGTAAACCCTTCTTTATCTATGTTGTAGATGTTGCCGAATTGTCGAAGTAAACAATAGTATTTCAGAGGCCCCGTTTTTTTGTGAAATCGCTAAAAACCTAATGAAATCAAACGTAATAACTAATATGCGATGTTGCCAAAGAGCAAAGAGGTACAATTTTTATACTTGTGACTTCAACTCCCGTTGCCATTATATTGATATTTCGTTGAATCAATAAATCTATTGTTTTAGTGTACAGACTGCTTCTGTATATGTTATTCTGAAATTATACAGTCTGCATAATACGATTAAGAATTAAAGTGTATAACAAATAATAATTTTTAAATTTTTATATACTTTATTTTCTTTTACTTAGTTTATTAAGTTTCTTTTTTCTTACAAACCCATTACAAGCTTTTCTTTCAGGCAGCGGAAATATTAAACTTGTAAATAAAATTATTTTCAGTTGTGAAACATTAAATCAGTAATTTAATTATCGTTTTCAAGGAAAAAAATACTTTTTTTGAATTTCTAGATGAGCTATACTCTTGAACTTCTATTGTATCATTCACAATAGAATTTATGCCATATTAGACATAGAAATAAGTGACAACCAGCTAGAGTTCAGAAAGGGTATGGCTACAAAGGAAACACTATTTGGATTAAATGTTCTCATGCAGAAATGCCTGGACGTGAATCAAGATCTATATACATTTAATTTGTAGACTTTGAAAAAGCGTTCGACAGAGTTCAATACAAAAAATTTATAGAAATATTACCAAGGAAAATTATTGAAACTAATGATAAGGCTAATAGTAAACCTGTACTATGGACAAAAAACTAAAGTTAGATGACTGTTTATTTGAAAATATAGAAATACAGCATGATATTCGGCAAGGAAGTATTTTGTCTCCATTTCTTTTCAACGTTTATAGTGAAATAATCTTTGAAGAAGCTTTTGCAGAAGGAGACGAAAGATAAAAATAAACGGTCAACAATTTAACAATTTCGGGTATGCCGACAATTCAGTAACAACAGACATCGTTAAAGATCTGTAGAATCTGCTGCAAATAATAAATAACTCTTATTTATTAACTCAATATGAATTTGAAGAAAACAAAGTATATGGTTATCATAAAACAACAAAATATAGACTTAAACTTGAAAGTTGATAACATTCCAATTCAAAGAGTCAAACATTACAAATATTAAGTCTCAAGAATAAACGAAACTCCTGATCAGTTTCAAGAAATAAAATCCAGAATTGAATTAGCTAGAAAATGACATAAATTTAAAATGAAGAACAAGAATACTTCGAAATCTCTATTATAGTGCCGAAGCATGGAAACTTAAAACAGCTGAACTAAATAAACTGGTAGCGTTTGAAAGATGGTGCTATCGTTGCATTTTGTGGAAGTGCTGCGTCGTATGAACAAGGAAGAAGAAATTTATCAAACTAAAATATTTTGCAGAGGCTCAAAATACCAATTGTTACAAAATATTATATAGTCCAATGAACTGTTCCATGCAGCTGCAAATAAAGTGCGTATAGCTATGTTGATAGCCAACCTCCGCTATAAGATGATACACGAAGAAGAAGATAGCTAAGGCTGTTTTTTCTCATAACTATAATATATTTTTTTCAAGGAAGTTGAGGCAATGTTATTCAAAAACTATTCTTTTTCAGGTATTTTATTTATCGCTATAACTGTAAAAAAATTTGTTGTTCATTTTCATATAGTATCAAAATTTCTGAATTATTGGTGCACGTGTTGAACCCTCTGTTTGATGTACATTCTTTGAATAAAATTCTAATAAATAGAATAAAATTAATATAAATTCGTAAGTTTAATTACTATAATATAGTTTCACTCTCTCCTATTTTATACTACAAAAGGCATCTCAATTAACATTAATTATGAATTAAGAAGTTAATTGCTAACTGAAGCTCACAAAAACCACCCATAACTCGTACATAATAATTTCTTAATTATAATCGCTAGAAATGTTAATTTTCTTGTAAAAATTATTAACTCCACACCCGTGTCTATTATATCCATTTGCCGAAAAATAAAACTAATCAAGAAATAATTAAAACTAAGTGGTGAAACCAACAAATCAAGAAAATTGCCATATCAAAATACGAAAACGAGACGTCGAATCGTTCGGTAAATGACTTCCATAGTCGTTACCGATGTCGGTTTCGGTAATTTAGGCAACTGTTAATTTTATTTACGTTTCTGCCCCCGAAAGAGGATGATACCCTTACCATATGGTGTTTTTGTTGTTTATAACTTTTGCGTCAGCACCCTCCAATTTATTGCGGAAAAGGTTGTTTCGAACGGTGGTATATGATCAGTTAATTTTTTTGATTACCAACATTAAATATATTTAGTTCTGTACGGAATTTTTTCGAAATTACATTTAGTTTTTTCATATTTGTTGAGTTATTTTTAAATATTCTTATTAATTTGTTCGTCTAAGGCACATATAAAATTTTAATATCTGAGAGGTGTAAAAAATAATAAATAATAATTTTTACTTAATAAATGATTGAGAGCAACATCTTTAAATGTAGGTATGTACTTTTGTATAAAATTTTTCATTTTCAAGTCAAAATTTTAAATTAATTTACTTTACCTTACCTGGAAAAATATATTTTTTTGTCATTTTGTATTCATTTCAGGCAATTTAGAGTTATTTAGCGTATCTTATACATATGTAATTAAATTAATTTTGTATTTCTCGCACACAATTAATGAAATTATATGATTTATGGCAGATGAAGTATTTTTTTAAAATTTTTCCAAGGAAACTGATTGGTATGCTTAAGGTGTGTAACCAAAAATGAACGAAAATTAGTTTCAGAAAGTAGTCACATCGGCGCTGTTGGTCAGAAGTGTGCCTCACTCTGGATATACTTTTGACAGTTGATACTTTTATTGTTTTCGAATAATATTTGTTTTTTCTGATGATATCACAAAACAGTTTTACCACTAATCTTTATTTTATTCTCGACACGTGTTTAAAAGATTAAAAAGTTTTAATCTTCTTCCGATGAGGCTAACATTGTTAGCGAAACATGTGTCGAGAATAAAATAAAGGTTAGTGGTAAAAATGTTTTGTGATTTGAATATCACACCAAAGGTTACAACCATATGGCTATTTTCTTATCATAATAGCAATTATTGGAATAATTGTCTGTCAGAATAATTTATAATACATTTGCGAGTGTTTGCGGTTTCTAGCTGCCTAATGATAATTGTAAAAATGAAATATTGCTTACGCCAAAGATTTTTTATAATATTAAAACTGACGGGAAATAATGGACAAAATACGTATGTATCTTTTAAAAATGGTAAATTAATATTCTTATTGCTGAGTATCGTTGAGAAGTTTAGCCGATGCTCCACAGAACTGCATATCAGACACAGAACATCATCATTTCCCCACAGCTTTAAGTAATCCTGTCATATATTAGAAAATTAATAAAAAACAAAAAAATATACATGCAATAATTTATTTTGTAGGACTGGATTTGTTTTCGCGTTGAAGGATTTCATTAACGTGTCTCATTCATTCTTCGAACGAATTTCAAAATCAAGACTGTTTGATAAACATATAGATCTGAAATATTGATGAGAAAATGATTCATATAAAAATATTATAAATTTCTTTAAAAAATCATTTTCGTGCTACATAGACTGTTCAGTAGAAAGTGTCTGAAATAAATTGTATAAGATGAATACATTAAATTACTTTAAATAAAATTGTTTTACTTGAGCACTTATTTTTGATTTTCACTTATTTAATATGTTACATTACAAGAATTATTTTTGTCTAAAATATTATAATTCTACCTGTAATCTCTAAACTAATTAGTTCAAATTTGTACACTCTGAAGCTAGTTTGGCATTCTTTCGTTGTTGTGTTTTTTTGTCGTTGATTATTCCGCCGATTGAAAGATTTAGCCAAAAATATGAAACCTCATTTTTAGTTACTTGCTGACCTCTTTGCAATGATTTTTGCATTTTATTTTCCAACGACATCTTAAAATATTGACTCTAATGTGAAAAAAAACTATAGCACCGATTCCCTTGGTCGCGTGAGCCCTCGGTATTTTTCCACAATATCATCAAATTCATTCTAAGGTTTTGCTACATATCTTTAAACCTGCATATATGATATATAATTTGCACAATTCTTGCCATTCCTTATGCAAAATCCAGCAATTTAGGCAGAATTTCAGTTGGCGTGCTGCATCATATTCATGATTCTCCATTCGACACGGATAATGATCAACAATTTCATCTACCTAATTTTTATCGCTGTTTTGATTTCCATCAACATTTGTTTCTTTTCCCTTATCTGTTTGTGAGTCAACGAGTGAGTTTTGTGAGTAGCTGCTTGTATATCTGAATTTTTTTCGTCTCTTTGGATTGCGAGCTTTGATGCGATTGTGTATTTGTAATTTATAATCAACCTTGTCTGTTAAAATGCCAAAACATTGATCGGCGGACCTTAAATCACATATGAAATACCTTGAAGTCACAAGTATACAAAAAAAATTGAAAAAAACTCTAGACGAACTTTATTAATTTATGCTATGTGTACGTTTTTATTATTTTCCTTTGCAAGTCATAACCTTATTAAAACTCAGCAAGTATTGAAAAACGTCGTGCAAAGGAGTTATAGACATCTTGGTGGCAATATACTCATCAATGTACATTTTCATCTATATAAGGATTAGAAAAGTAGGTATGTTTTATTTTTCTAGACTAATATCGTCCACTAACGTATTATTTTATTTTAAAAACAAATTTAGTGCCAATAGCATCTTGAAAAAATAAATAAAGAAGACAGAAAATATTCGGAAATGTTATAAGGTAAAAAATTAAAATAAGATTAATATTTAGCATTGAAGTGTAATTGTCAATATTCGAAGTTAAATAGATGTAAATAATATATCTTAGAAAAAAGGACATCATGGCAACGCTGCTAGATCGCATTGTTGATGCTACCTACACAAGGAATCTTTACCAGTGACGTCGTCAAAACATATTTATATCATAAATATTTATTAATAATAGGTTATGCTTTAAATATAAACAATATTACCGTTTCTAAACTCTTTATGCGTTTTTTTAACGTACTTCATTAGAGTAAAGGTTATCTTCAAAAAAAAATCTCTGAATTTAAAAACATAAAGATTCTTGTTGTTTACTGATTCTAGTATTTCAGTGTTCTAAGATTCTTGCTTAGAAAATAAAATAAAGTTTCTATTTCGAAAGTATATCATATATTCATGATTTTCTGGATTTATATTATTTCATTTATGTTCTGCAAAAAGTAATTTTAAAATTCAGTTTAAAATTGAGTTATATCGGGTGGGCCATTTCAATACATGCACCCAAATTCTCCGAAAGTAAGTGAGATAGAAAAGAATATTTGAGACCAAAGTTGTTCAGGATAGAAGGAGACATATATCTGAAAAGGTCATTTCAACCTTGAGATAGTTTTCCAAGGGCAGAGTAACTTTTTTAAATTAGAACCCTATTTTTAGTACCGGATGCAAAAAGAGCGAAAATTTTTACATTTTTAATGATACTTCATACTTGGTTATCGTAACCATGAAAAGATCAAATCAAGGTCAAATTACAAAAAAACTGTTTTCTAGCTGTTTATTAATGTTTCTGTTTGAGTTAAACCTTGAGTCTTGACCTTGAGATCAAGACTCAGAGGAATACACTGGCACTTGAAGATCACGAGTAGCGCCAGTCCTACGAAGGACCATTTTTTTTTAATTCTGCAAGTTGTAATGTTCGCGAAAGATGTGCTTTGGGAATTGATTCTACAGACTTGTCACATTTGCCACATTCCTCCTATGTGCCAAATAGTCCAAGTTTCTAGTTAGGTCTGGATCTCCCTTAAGACGTATGGCCCTCTGGATTGAATCAAACAGCTTCAAAGTGTGTTTGGGTACAAAGGGCCATATATTGAAGCAATCCTCAAAAGGCTGACGAATCTGAACCTTGTACATAGAAATAATTTAATTAAATGTTACTCGAGAGAAGACTTCGGGGATATTAAATATCTTTTCTGGTCCAAGACTTCCCAAGATTATCCTTTTAATGATTTTTTATGACCATAATAAGCCACTTTAGTTTAGTCCTTAAATACATCCAAAAAAATGGTCTTTCAGATATTAATTATACACTAAAACTGTGCTAAACCAGTCAAAGTGGCCGCATATAGCCCATTAATAATCAGCTCGCGTTCTCTGCGCCTGTCAGACTTAAATCTTGCCGAGGAAGCTTTCTAATTAAGATTGCGGTTTCTTTCTTATGTTTTTCTAATTAGTGCATCTATTTAGCACGCGCTTTACCACTTAATTTAATAGTGATAATTAAGGTAGTCTCACAAATTACTACCATTACGTATTACCGTGGCAATTTGTTCGGGCACGGCTCATCACTTTAAATTAGATATTGAATTATCAATTATTCCAGCTATATTTAGTTTTTGTTGTTAAGGTACGAATTTTTCGGTTGTCTGAAAGAATACAGAAAATAACTTCAGGATACTAGAGGAAACTAAAAAATTATTTAAACTGTCTGGAGTTAATACAAAGTTTTATACCGGTTACATGATACATGGCAACTTTAAAATGTGTTACATGATAACTTTAAATACTGGGATGACCACAGAACTGCTTGAAAAGATTGTACAAAACAACTCTGAAGTGTCTGGAAGAAATTAATTAAATATTTGGACTGCCTGAATTAAATACACAAATACCTAAATGAAACATAAAATAATGTAACGATATTAAAAACGTCGAGAATACCAGCTGATTCTTCGTTATTCCGGAATGACACAAGTGGCATACCACACGACGAATTTGGGCCTGAATCCACATTGATACGTAATTACGGATCCGGTGGGACCCCGTGATTGCTATCAGCCAATAACAGACCCGATTATGGGTCTCTTATTCTAGCTCTAATTACTCTAAGTCTATCCTTAATTACGAATCAATGTGGATTCAGACTGGAAGGTCGGTGAATCTTCCGGAATCATGGTCAGTCGAATATTTAAGGAGCCGCGTCGCCGTTGGGAGTCAGTTGACAGATCAGTACAGTGCAGTTCGGAATATTGACGCGATATTTAAATCAGACTTAAATAATAGTAAATAAATTGAAAATAAATATTTCTAGTAGTCGTAAGGGATCGTGTTTAGTAGGTAAAGTGTGTAAATAAATTAGATGTCTATTTTTGGTGCAATTGAGTATTTAATTCACACCTTAACAAATGGGAAAAGCGCTACAATAACTTCGACTATCTGAAATTAATAATAATAATATCGTTCATTTAGCATAATGGGTACATACAAAAAACTGGTATCAAAAAAAGTATCCAAATGTACAAACTACAAAATGAATAAGGTAGCAAGGTGAAAAAAATACAAAAACATTGAGAAGTACGAAAAACTAAACATAAAACAAAAACTAAATATAAAAAGTGATAAAAACTAACCTAGTTTAAAAATAGTAAAGATAAAAATGTTTAAAATTGTAAATACAATTCCAAGATTAAAATTAAAATTAATTGCTAACATAAAATGGTAAAGTTAAAATTATGAGCTTAAAATGAAAGTTAACATTTTACATATAGAACGGCTACAAAAGATTACAACAAAACTGTCGAAGACAAGAATAAAATAAATATCACAATATTTCAATATTTATATAAAACAAATCAGGTGCCACTTGAACTGGTTCAAATTATCACAACTTTTGATGTCATTGGGTAGCTTATTAAACTTAATTAAGCCCTTGAATAAAACAGTATTGAGCATTTGACTGGTTCGACATCTATCTAACAGAATAAAATCTATACGATTTCTTGTGCTGTGTTCATGTACATCTGCGAATACTCTCTTAATTTTTGACAAATATATTCAGGTATTAGACGTTTCTTTATTTTAACGATAAACAAGTACACATTAAACATAATTCTTTGTTTTACAGATGACATATTTAGGACACAACAAAAACGCAACAGGAGTATAACGACCACATTTTAATACTAATCTCATGGCTTTGTTTTATATTATTTCCAGTTGGTCCACTTTATACTGAGGCAAACCAAACAGCAGTGCAGAACAAAATTGTAGACAGTCAATTACTTTAATTACTCTCAAAAGTATAATAGAAGTTAACCTTAACTCCCTGGAATAAATACAAATTACTTCGGAAAAAGCAATTCAAGCCAAAGCAATTCAAGTTTCGTTTAATTCTCCTTAATTAATTTTGGATTTTTGTTCATATTTTCGTAAAACCATTAAACAAAACGAAAACAATCGCCACCAGCTATCAAAATACCACAAGCACGATTCGCTTATTATACGCATGACTTACTCGCCTTAATTCACAACCAATAAAGAATCTAAATATGAACATCGTCGGCCTGTAAAGGTGTAGGCAGAATAAATACTCCAACTAAAAACCGTAAAAAAAGACCAAAAGAAATTCTTTCTTATTTTGCGCCTTAAACCGTGTGGCCCATTTACCCATTTCGATTGCAAGCGTATCTTTTTTTTGTTTTTTTTTAAAGAAAAGTAAAAGAGGTGATATCACCATCACATTTCCCCGTAATGAATTGAAAGGAGCTGGGTATATGTTCAAGAGGTAATAAAATATTAGTGGCTGATTTACAGCGCTTGGTTACTTTCGTGTTGGTGATGCCATCGAGATAATCGTAAGTTTAAGTAGGTTTTAGCAGTTTCACTTGCAGTTTTAAGCGTGAAATGTTATAGTTACTGCATTGTGGATTAACTGGTTGATAAGAATGAACTTACGTCGAATTTTTAGTTTTTTAAAGGATGCATAAGATGTATTTGATGCTGAATCAAAGTCATTGAAAGGTTGAAAATTTATAGAAATATACACATATAATAAACAAATTGAATAGCAATATATAGGCTGTTTATCCTTAATCCTTTTAAAAATCTATGGGGGTCAGTTAAAATTTTGTAGGTCTCATCAGTAAAGAATGTGAAACAATGTTTTGAAAATAGTATATATGGTTAGTGAAAGGACTAATGGCAGGGAAAAAGAAGATGAGTTTTTGGGGTTTCGTGACTTTTTTATTAAGTAATTGAGCAAGATAGAAAGGACTAAGAAAAAATAAGACAAAAACTGGATAGAGTCCAATACCTTGCATGTCTAAGCATAAAAAGAAAGTAGAACACTATTTAAGTATAATAAAACTATTGCTAATAAAATAAATAAATTTATAAACATACAATAATTAATATTAATTAAGTTATATAATTATATGGTGGTGGACTTACAATAAGTAATAAAATGGCACTTAGTAAAAAATCTTAATGTAGATCAAAATCAGAAAGGTACTAACCACTCAGAAAACTTAAACATAAACTAGGAGTTTAAGTAAAGTAAAATTAAATTACACTTTGGTTTAACTTAAGACCTAGTTTGGTTAGAAAAAAATCTTTAAATAAGTATATATGATCGTAAATAAAAATAACATAACATAAGAATTTAACTGGGTAATTTTATAACAAAATTATTCACTCGTCCCGTACTCGTCTTCTTCCACTAGATTCTACTAGATTCCACTAGATTCTATTGTATTTTGTTTGTATGTTGTTTTTACTCCTGTCACAAAGATACATTAAACGATCACACTTCTTTTTTTAAGAAATATTTTGTTATTATATAAGATGCTTAAGTTTTACATCATAAACTTGAATAGAATTGAAACGTTTGGATTAAACTTTTTTATTATTCTCGTCTTTATCAAAATTCGTGGCGGTTTTTGTTTGAAGGTTTTTAGATCATATGTTTCATTTTGAGACCACTCAACTTGAAGATATAGGGTCTTCTTGTAAGAAGTAATGAGACTTTTATTATTAATATTTAAACTTTCTAAACACCGACTCGTAGTAAATTATGTTACTCAGTAAGAAGTACAAGAAATCTAATTATAATTTTTAAATGTCACATAAAATAATATTAATCAGTAAGCGGAATATCAAAACTAGGTATATAAAGATAATAGCGCAAACATTGTTTTTTATAGAAGTAATAATAATTTGAAATATAAATATGTTCTACTTAGTCATTAACATTCTTAAAATCTTACCGCGGATAATGTTAAATTTAAAATGTGATGGTACTAGAGACTGCTGCAAAAACCTAATATTAAATTCACATGTTTCGGGTTCTTTTCTTCTAATATCATTGTCTGCAGTATCTTGATTACGGCTCAAGAGTGGCAGAGGTTTACGTGGATCTAAAAAAAGACTGTAAAACAGACTGTATAAGTTTGACGCATTACATTTTATTATTTATTATACGTTTCAGTTAAAATTTAATTACTTAGTTATTAGCTTACCTCTTGCATAACTATAATTCCCAACAAATTAAAAATTGTATCTTTTCTCGTAACCATTATTAAAATACCTCAAAAATTCAAATGATCCTCCACTAATCGAATATTGTATATCCATAGGAATTGCTAAACTTGCTCTGGATGTGAGGGTCGAAACTATACCAAGTACAAGTATATTAGGCAAAATGTCAACCTCGCCTACTAGTGTCATAACCTAGCTTATTAAGTTTTTCGGTACACTCTACTAGGGAACTAAAGAGGCTCTGGCGACTGAATGACGGCCAAAGTAAGCACTTAAGCAGTTTCCCATTTGGTTACACGAACATCCCTACTAAAATTCTTATAGCATCACAACGTACTTCTTTATGTTAAAATACTGATCATGGGAATTGAACCCCAAGATAGATCCTTCTCCTCGGTAGGGGACAATACTCAAAAGGTAGACCATAGGGCCTCTCAGGTCATTAGTCAGCGAAACCTCCGTGAAGGAAATATGTTATTACGGGCAAATGGAGCAGATCATAAATCACTTAATATTCAGAAGTCTGACATCAAAATATGCACATGGAACGTGCGCACAGTGTATCAAAGCAGAAAACTACACAATGTTATACAGGAAATGGACAAGTGGAATTAGTGAGGTGAGATGTCCTGGATGTGGAAGAACCGAATAGGTGATCATGATGTTTACTACTCAGCCGCACTGATGACCAACATGCATATCAAATCAAAAATTGCTTTATTGTATGAAAGCTCATTATATTCTCATTTACAAACCTGTGGATAAAATAAAAATTCAAGAAAATAAAAAATTACAGTGTAGTAATTAAATAAAACTAAAATTTGAAAATACAATGAAATATAAGTACAGATATACAAATAAAAACATAAATATACTATATGATCAATAACACAGCCAAATTCAATCCACAAAAAGTGTAAAAGTTAAACTGATATAAATAAAACAACATATAAGTGACAAAACTCATCTGACACAAGGCAAGAATACCTATAAAATTTATCCCAAATTAGACCATACTCACATCACAACCTATCATAATAAAATTATTCAAGACAGTAATATGCCTTGTCCAAGAGTAGTTTTTTAACTTGCTTATTGAAGTACATACCACTCTCTAAGTTTTTGACTTCCCGAGTCAAGTGGTTAAACATTTTTATTCCTTCATATACAATGGCATTTTCTGTTAAGGCAGTTCTTGTTCTCCTAAATTATTACTATTAAATCTTATTAGTCTTGTTGCATTATAAAAATTAAGTTTATATTTTTTGTGGACCATATCCACTGTCATAAGAATAAAAATGCAGGGAACAGTAAGGATTCTCTCCTGAATAAATAGGGGCCTACAATGCTCCCTAGGACCGATCCCACACAAATATCGCAAAGCCCTCTTCTGGAGAATAAAGACAGATTGAATGAGTTGACTGCTTGTAAATCCCCAGAATTGAATACCATATCTCAAATGTGATTCCATCAGGGCAAAATATATCTTCTTGCTATACCCTAGCTTAAGTTAATTCTGGTTACTCTTATACATAGTGAGCAGAAACCAGTTCTGAATCAAAGCTCAAACTTCAATCTAGCATCACTAAATACCCCCAAGAACTTATAACTATCCTTATCCAGTTGAATATCTTTTAGGGTTGTGTCTGCATATATGGCATAGGATTCATTATCATCAAAAACCTCTTTATCTATGTTGCAAACTTTAGAAGCGAGGAAGAGGTTGAA
The DNA here is from genome assembly GCF_022605725.1 of Anthonomus grandis grandis. Lineage (NCBI taxonomy): Eukaryota > Metazoa > Arthropoda > Insecta > Coleoptera > Curculionidae > Anthonomus > Anthonomus grandis. Next base: position 10,554,054 of record NC_065549.1, read on the forward strand.
GCATTCGACCAAGTACTCTCCACTATCTTAAAGAAAATAACAAAATCTCATATGAACATTATTATGGATTATTGGCGTGCTTTAAGCTATTAAGCTAGGAAAAAATCGAGGTAGTGACTAGTTGGCCCATTTGGATTGGGTGATACTGACGAGAGAGAGAAAACCGTTTATATGAATTTTGCCTGAAACAATAACTAGTAGTCAGTCAACATATTATTCAAATTACCAACTCACATATTATATACATGGCGCCACATACAAAAGAAATGTTGAACTTTATAAGAAATCAAATTATAATTTTATAAGATTTTATATTAATTAACATTAAATTCCAGAATAGCTGTATATGCGTCAAAATATATCTAGGTGCAGATATACAATCTGACCATGACCCTTTAGCCTGAAAATTTACAATCAGAGTAAAGAAGATAAAAATAACAAGGAAAAAGAAATGATGGAACCTGCTGTGATTGAAAGACTCAGAAACGGACAAAGTAAGAAAATTAAATTAAGTTGAAAATTGAATTGTTTTTGAATGTGACAACATTCAAAAACTAAAACAAGATGAGGTGAACATCGACCAACAGATAAGCGTCATACAACAGATCATAACAAACATCAGTAACAAACATCTCCAAAACACAGAAAAAAAAGACAGACCATGGATGACGCAAGAGATTCTTGACCTAATGGAAGGACGGAGACACAAACGAATTGACAGAGGAATCAGACAGCAAATCAGGAATTCGGGAATACCACCATATTTTAGGTCAGTTAGTGGATAATGGAATGGTTGTAATCCACAAAAGACAGAAAGTCGAAACCTCAAAAGAGTACATTTCTCTTCATTTCGAAGATATTAGACTAGAACAAAGTATCGGTCCACTTATACTGAGAGATGAGATTGAAAAAGCTATAAAACTTATGAAAGCCAATAAAGCACCTGGCTCAGACAACATTCACTATGAGCTTCTAGAACTTCTCGATGACGAGGGAATAAAAGGGGTTATACATATTTTCAGCTACATATACACTACTGGAAACATAAACAATCTATAAGAATCGCAATGCCAAACAATGCTCCGAATATCGCTTAACATGTCTCATGAACCATCTCTTGAAGATCTTTCTAAGGGTTATACACCAACGAATATAATATATGTGAAAAACGCATTGAAAGAACGCAATTTGGATTTAGGAGTGTAATAGCTGCAAGTCAAGCACTTGTCTGTGAAGTATACACGTACTATTTCAAAGATGTCGTGATGAATTGCAATCTGTATGCGTGCTTCGTAGATTATCAAAAAGCATTTGACAAAGTCCATTATGAAAAACTAGTAGAGATCCTTAGAAAACTAGGATTATATAACCATTATATTGGGGTGAAATAGCAAATAGACGAATAGAAGCCAAAAACAGCATTAACATTTTATCCAAATACAAATAGGAGTACGAGAAAGATGAATCTTCTCACCGCTATGGTTCAACGTTTAACATATACTCAGAAGAGGTATTACTATCAGAAACAAGCAAATCGAAAGAGTTACTTCATACACGTACCTCGGAACGACAATGAGCAAGATTGGGGCCATCCTCGTAAAAGTAAATGCCGAGTTAAAAAATCCCTAGCGACGTTTCTAAGAATGTCAAACCTTATACAATCACTCAATATTCCACAGAAAAGATTGAGGCATTTGAAATGTTTTTGAAATTGATTTGGACAGCCCACGTCATAAATGTTCGAGTACACAAGAAAATAGATAAAGATAAAGACTAGGAAGCTTGAGTACTTAGAAAAGAATCTCTTGGTTAAAGAATTTGATGACTTGGTTTGATACCACAACGACCAGCCCTCTCAGAGCTGCTATTTCAAAGGTTGAAATTGCCATGTTGATTGCTAATATCCGTTAACGGATGAGCATTAAAAAAAGAAGTAGAATCGGCCTATGGTGAGGCACACGACAGGTCTATAAGGAGACCTACGTGTATTCCAGCCTCCTTTTGGCTGCCCAGTGCATTTCAATTACAATTACAACCAAAAAAATTGTAGTTTATTAAATTGTAAATGTTGTTTCTTTGAATCGATGTATGGATCGGAGGGAGACCAACCAGATTCTGATTAGTCGCCAAACTGAGCAATTTTTCGATTATGTTTTGTCAATCAAAGATTCTTCTATTGTATTCATATTTTCCTTTTATGATTACACTCAAACCTTTGAGGAAAATGGCTTGTATATGTATGTAAATAATATATTTTTTTCTTAAATGAATTTTGGCTATACCATACAGAATGGGCATTCAACTCTAAAAATAAAGAAACCTACAGTTAAGGTCCAATTCTCATGTTAAAAGCTTAAATTTATCTTAAAAAGTTTTTAAGTTAACTTAAATATACAGTGACTTACTCGAGTTCTTAATAGTTAACTGTTCTATTTATTCATCAAATTCTTCCGGATTAAATGGCAAAATCAGAATTTTACAAGAACGCACAGAATTCCTATAAGACAACCAGATGTTTTGCACTTCATTAACACAGTGTTTGATAAAGTAATGGAGCCGGTACCCCCTAGCGCTCACTGGTAATATTTGCTCGTACCCAAGTGCCCTCTCGAAATTACGGATTTTCATTTCAAATTAATACAATCATTAACGTGGGTTATCTTGGGTTTTACAATGTTGCAATAAATAGTTGATTCTTTGTTGCTGAAACAAAAAAATGATTATTCGCTGAAAAAGTATCATCTGGCGAGTCATTTAACACCTCGGTTCATTAATTTCTCCTCTTCGATATATAAAATGATTTAAATGGCTTACACGTTTGCTCGTTACGCATAATTAGCTTAATCAAAAGAAAGGTTTCTTGCAGGAGCGTCAACTATAAATGCTAATTAGTCGCCATTAAATGGCCATTTAATTTAAGAGATCAACTTATTTAGCCATGTATTTCATTATTGGCGTTTATAGATAGGCACAGTAGTTACAAATGATTTGTTTGCAGACAAGATACTAAATCTAGATTTATTTATCTTTATAAATATAGAAAATTTCCAAAAAAAATTATTTTTTTATTTAAAAATATATCTTCTAAAGCCCTGCAGAGATAAGTATAAAAAACCTCTTTTTTAAGAAGTCAAAGAAACTTTTATACATATATATATATAAATATAAATCAATTTCAAGGAGATATGGCAAGAAATCATGTTTCATTATTTATTAGTTATAACCACTGTTAAGGATAAATATTTTAATCAATTAATTGATTATGATTTCTTATTGATCAAGTAAATTAAAAAAGAAAACATTTTTTTATTGGTTAGGGGATGTCGAATCTTTTAAGTCACCGATGTGATAAATATTCTAAGATTACCAAGCAAATCAGAAAACAATTCACACTTCATTCACGTTTATTATCAATACCTAATATCATAGAGATATATGAATAGAAAACCGTTTTTTTTTCTATCGGTGACGGTTAGTTTAGTAAATATTTTTTCTTTGCAAGTAAACTAAAAACAAGGATTTTTTTCTAGTTTGAAATCGTCAAATCTAAACTACTGTGGTAATATGTTTAATTTTCCAGACAGATTAGAATTTTTTTACTCTTCAAGAACTATCAAAACATTTGAATATCTACAGATATATAAATATACATAATTTCACTATAAGTTTAGAGAATATACCTAGACTGAAACTAAACTGACTTTCATGTTTGTCGGTCACTACGCGTAGGGATATTTTAACCAGTATATCCTCTCTTCTGCTCAGACTGTATTCATCCATTCCTGAAGCAATCCTCTTCCAAGTCCTTCCATGTCTATTCATTGACACTTGCATCGAGTTGCGACTTTGGATATTGTCGCATATCTCTTCTGTCGTCTTCCCACGTTTCTCCTTATTCTTCTTAGCCTCCAAGTTAATATTTATATCTATTAGGAATTTCTCTCGTTATATGCCCATTCCAATGCCACTTGTGTCGAGCTATTCTTCATCGGTTGAGTTTTTCTCGATATGTCTTTATTGCGTATTTTATATCTTATGCGAATTCTGAGCATGGATCTTTCTATGGCTCGTTGTGTGGTTTGAAGCCTGTTTGCAAACTTGCATATAATAAACATATGGTTTCGAGACCGTATAATATATATGTCGTATACCTTTCATTTTAGATTTATTAGTATATTTCCCGAGATTTAAGTCCTTCTTCTTTTTCTTCCTCAAATACAATGGACTCGCGTCGTATTTCGACGGCCGCCCAATCTTGTTGTTTATGGACCTACAGTTTAACGTGCGTTCCGAACCACAAGCGTTTTGTTTTTATAAGACAAACACAAACAACCATGCCCATGCCGGGATTCGAACCCGAGACCACACGATTGCATCGTGAACACTTTGCCCACGGTGCTACCGGGGTCGGCAGATTTAAGTCCCATTCTCCTAGAAATTTCAGCTTTCTGCTTTTTTTTACCCAAATAAATTGTATGTTTTGTTATAATCAGTTATAATGCAGTCCATACTCTTTATTCAACCTTTCACACAATAGTGTAAATGAAACCTTATCGAATGCTGTATGTACAAATGGCATCCATCTGACCACATTGATTTAAAAGATTTGAAATATTTTGGGTTATTTACATTAAATCGTTTACTGTGGATTTTGCTTTCATAAAACCATGTTGATGGATTTTATAATACTTCAATGAGGCGATAGTTATTAATTAATGTTTTGTCACCTGTTTTCTTAAATACAGTACATCCTTTAGCCTCTTTCCTCTTGTCAGGAAATGTATTGGTTTTCAGACTTAGATTGAATAAATAATGTAATGGATTTGATAAGATGTCGTCTAAATCTTTAAATATAAATGGCGGAATATCGTCTGATCTCACGGCTTTTCCATCTTTTCAATCCAAGCACATTTTAATAAAGATGATGAAATCTGTTCCGGGCTCTGTATCCGGTTCGAAGATTTTGAGATTTTCCATTATTCTTGTAGTCATCCTTGCCACGAAAAATAACAGGCCAAATATAAGAATCCAAAATTACAGTTTCATATTCACTCCGGTGATCATTGCAGTTTAATTTCTCACAGGTGGTTATCGGTATTTTATTTTGTTTGACACCCTAGAATTTGAGAACTATGCCTTTTCAAACCCATGACAATATATTTTTTCCCTTAAATTATTCGAACGTAACTTTATTTACTTTAAAATTATAAATTTTTTTATTTTTTGACGATTGTTAACGCCTTGATATATATATATATATATATATATATATATATATATATATGTATATATATATATATATATATATATATATATATTATATATATATATATATATATATATTTAAATCTTAATTTGAATTGTGCTTTAAATCGCTGCAGAGATAAATATGTTAATATTATAATATTAGCAAGGAGATAAAGATTTATCAGTTTTATAACGTTGATTAAAGAATAGTTTTATTTGTTCTGCCTAATATGAAATTTATGCGAATTATTAAAATAGTTTCGTGCCTGTAAACATATCTTTCCTATTTCCTCTTCATACTCAACTCTTCTATCAGTACAAAAGAGATTCAAAACAATTGTATTATTAGTAAATAGAGTTTCATTAATCTAGAGTTAACTTAAAAAATAATGGAAATGCAAGCGATGTAACTGAGTTATTGAAAAATGTTATTCTAATAGCAAAATGGTGTGGTATTTTATTTGGAGATTATAAAAAAGAGGAAGAAAATTAAAAAGAAGAAGAGGAACGAGAATAAGAAGTAGAAAAATAACTGGGTTCTATTTTACATATTTACAAGCCAGATACTATTTTAATTCATATTTATTTTTCTTAAATCTGACCCATATTAACAACGAACAGTTTCGGACCTATATAGACCCTCCTTACTGCGGACGTTCTTATACTGTTATTTTAATTAACGAATTAAATCACATATTCATCAACTTATGCGGGTTATGATTCCATACCTGCCGATATTAATTTTAATGATCATCTGAAGGGAAATAAAAACTAATTATAATCAAAATGACATCTGTGGATTGATCCCAGTGTTGAATGTTTATTCGTTTTAACATCCTTAACCTAATTACTGAATAATGGAATTTGTAACTAAAAAACTAAACATTTAAAGAATTTAATGCCTATAAGGTATATGAATATTCTTCTATGCTTAATTTTAAATCTATGGAAATTATTGAATGATGTCCAAGAGAAATAAAAACTAAATAAAACTAAAATTCCCTCTATAAAAATTAGGGTTATAACAATCCGCCATAAAAGTTTAATTTTTATTTTCCTTCCCAGCCGATTAAAATTATGGTTTTTGGGCATTTTTAAAAAATTTTTATTTCCTCATGAATTTTCATCATTTTTATAAGTTTACTGTAAAAATCAGTTTATAGGAATCAAAATAAATTCCAAACATATTCGTATTACAGTTACCAATTTATGGGGAATTTTTATAATAAAATTATGCCTACTAGTGGACTCCTCACACAATCAATTAAATCAATTATTCAAAATAAAAAATATAAATATTTTACTGGTTCTACCATATGTTGCTTCAGTTTTAACGATACGTAGTGTAGTGGTACACAAGCGCCATAACGTAAATTAACCATAACAAAGTTGAGGGTTGTCAGATAATTAACCCCTCTTGAATTACAAATTAGGGGGTGGATTGTGTATTTTTTACAGTTAAAATGTGAGTTAAAGCGACACGCGTCAAGAGTTTGACGGTTCGCTGGATATTTTGATTATTGTGATAAATTTGGGCAAAGTGTTTAATATAGAGTAGGGACTAGCAACTAGAAGATCTGGCTGATATTTCAAAATTGCTATCAAAACCAGATAGAATAGAGTGGCTTTAATAACTGTTGTATGTACAAAAATATATTTTGCCCTCTTTCAATTCTATTTTTATAAGTGTAGTAAGCAGGACTCCTTATAAGTGAGGCAAAATTTAATCTCTTATAGACAAATGCATAATAGAGAGAAAGGTATGATTTCGAATTTGTCAAATACCTAGATTGTCTATCCGAGCATTTGTAAGGATTTTGAGACCAATTAATTTACATGTTTATCAAATAACATATAAATAATATTAATATAGAAGAATACTTAAAAATTAGGTAACAAGGATTTTAATATTCCTATCCAAGTGGATATGCTTCTCGGATCTGATATATTTTCGCAAATTCTAAAGTCAGGTCGTAACGCCAGAAGAAAATGGGTAGTACTTGGAAAAATTATGAGGCCCCTCCTCATCAACTATAGTCTTTTTTTTCTTCTACACAGCCATTTCTTGATCAGATTCTTCATAAGTTTTGGGAGCTGGAATCTATTTCGACTAGAATTCTAAATATCGCAAGATGATCAAAAATTTGAGGAATCGGGTCGTTTTGTTATTTCGCTTCCTTTTCGCCATACCGAGCCTGATTTAGATGAATCATATCCAATGGCTTGAAGATATTTTTATTGTCTTGACAATTGCGTTATTAATAACGCTGAACTCTATAAGCAATATGCATATTTCAGGTAACAATATCTCAAAAAATGACTTTAATATCATCAAATGAGCAAAAATCGCCAAATGAACGCAGTAAGATTTTTGTAAATTATCTTTCCCATTACTGCGTTCTCAAGCCAGAAAAATCTACTTTGAATAACCCCTAAGCATAGAGATTTTCAGAGAATAATTTGGAGTTTTGATCGCTCAGATACTCTTCAAGAATACAAGTTGAATACCGTGACATTTCGCTTAAATTCAAGTCCTTTTTTGGATATTCGTATAATTCATCTCGCCAACCACATCTTACCTCCACTCCATTCGTACCTCTCGTGAGTCGATTAAATATCCCACTGCATGTGAGATTTAACGTAATCAAATCCTTGTTAAAGATATCTGCTCAGGAGCTCAATCGATAGATGACGCTGCAAAATGACTTACTGATACTGATTTACTGCAAAAAATTTCATAGCTGTCCTGAAGTCGGCGGGCTTTGAACTTAGAAAATAGGCAAGCAATAGTCCAAAACTCTTGTAATTGTTTTCATAAGATGATCGTCGAAGGTACGTCGATGAAGGTACTTGGCTTTCAGTGGAATCCCTTAATTGATACCTTTTCATATTAATGTTAATCATCCGATGAAACTGTACAAAAGGCACATTTTATCAGAGATCGCAACTTAAAACATTTGAAGACTAGAATTAGTAAACAAAAACTTTGTTTGAGTTTAACATGGGCTCAGGGGCAAGAGGGGTGTTTTGTTTACAAACATTCATCGATTCTCATTTCTAAAACCGCTTATAAAAAATTTGCAATGGCAACATCACAAGCTTTTTCTGCTGTTCATCATGCGAAATGTCATCATCTTGTCAAACGACTTTGTGTTTACATTTGACATTTGTGAAGTTCTGTGTTTTTTCTTTAGTTTTTGGTTGAAAAAAATGTATCATTTCAGTGTTTTTTTGAACTGTTATGATGGTAAAAACTTATATTGTTTGTGTCGCACCATGGGAAATAAGCGATTCAAGCTAATGTTTTCACAAGTAAATACCGATACTATAAATACTTGATAACATCATATCAAGGGACACCCGTCATCATAAATGGGGATCATAGAAATAAACTTAAATAAAAACTTTAGATGAATTTTAAAACTGAAAGAAACTAAGAAATCTATAATAATTATAAAATATTTAATTTCCATAAAAATGTTTTGTATTAAATGTATTAGACCTCTACTCTAATGAAGTACGTTAAAAAAACGCATAAAGAGTTCATAGACGATAATATAGTTTATAATTTAAAGCATAATATATTAATAATAAATATTTTTCATGAAAATATTTTTCGCAAGAATCTTTGATCCCTTACGTTTCTTATCTCCAGTCACCTTTTTCACTAAATGTTGATGCAAAACCTTTGCCTATCCAATACGAGCTATATTGTAGATTCATGGACACAATTCAAAACAAAGCTACTTTATCAAACATTGTTCTACCTATACATATATTCAATGAAATTTAGAGATTTTCAGTTGCCTCTTGGGCTGTATATGCCGGGGCAGGATATCATACACATTCTACAAGTTAGTAAAACGTCGCCTATATACATGGAGATCTCCTGAAGACAGATTCACCTGAAGACACTTTTTAAGATCAAATTGATTTTATTTGTATCGGGAAGAGGTATAGAAACTCTCTTTTGTCTACAAAAATATATCTCAGCGCAGATGTATCAACGGACCATAGTCTCCTGGTAGGAAAATTAAGACAACTCAAAGATAAGACCCCGAGAGTAACATCAATATTTTTGAAGAGAGAGTAAAATCCATTGAAGAAGATCAAGGTGATGTGGAAGAAATGTGATATCAGATGTAGAGACATTTTGAAAAGAGTATAGAAGACTGAATTGAGAGAGGAAAGAAGAGGAGAAAATAAATCTGGATGACTGATGGCATTCTATATCTTATGAATCAAAGACGTAAGTGTAAAAATTAAGACGAGGCAGAACACGACTTGTTTAATTTACATAAAACTAAAACAAGTTAGCAGCAATAACCGACTGACTCCAACCAGATGATATTTTTGAGAGTGATATATGGCAGGGTATATAATAAGCTAGAGAAAAGAATCGGAAACAGCCAGTTCAGATTTCGGAGCAGCCTAACAATTCGAGAGACGTTGTTTGCTATTCATGTGCTAATCCAAACATGTTGTGATGTTAACCATAGTGAGTTCCTTTGTTCCATTGTTTTTGAAAAGGCTTCTGATAAAGTACGCCATGACAAGATATTACAAATTCGAAGACAGCAGGGATGTATAGCAAAGATGTATGATATGTATGGCTTAGGACTCAATACCAGCAAAACAAAATATATGATTTTTTGCAAAGAACCCATTATTGAGGATGATGGTATTATGGGCAATAGTACAAAGGTGGAAAGAGTTCAGTTGGTTAATGTATCATGGTAGCAACGTCAATGATCAGTGAGACCCACCTGTTTAGTGAAGATCGAAAAAAATGTTAACCAGTAACGACTTAATGCTGAAGTTGCGAATGAAGATGGTACGCTGCTATGTCTTTCCAATTCTCTTATACGAAAGCATGGACATTTACCGAGATAAGGTTCAAATGTCTAGAATCATTCGAGATGTGGGTGTACTGGTAATTACTAACAATCTGTTGTGTAGATAGAATTGGTAACAACAACATACTTCTCAATAAAGATTTATCAACGATGAAAATTTTATGAATGAATTTGAGGCAATGGTATGAGAAACTACAGTCCAACTTTTGCGAGCAGCAGTAAATAAAGTAATAGTTGTGAGCATGATAGCCAATGGTGGCTAATGACGGTCACGGTACCAAAAGAAGAAGTAATCTACATCAAACGCCTTACTAAAATCACTATAAATGGCATCAATTTGAATACGATGGTAGGATACTCAATAGATTAATTGGATAAAAATCCCTGTTGTTCCAGAATGATTACTTCTTGACTTCTATCTATATTAAAAATATATTTATATAATTTTATAGTAGCTTTATATTATATTTATATAATTTATCATAGCCTTCCAAATAGATTAGCGAAAATACAAAGTTTACTTATTAGATGATAACTGTTTACTAAATTTAGTGACCATTTTTTAAAATAGGCACAATATGTACTAACTTCCATACTTCTGGGAAATTGTAATGGATATGACCATCCTCAATACATTTCTTTGGTTTGACATTAGCTCTGTGGCAATCAAAGTAGTTGCAATGTAACCTTTTTAAAGGTCATTCAGAGTTAAGACAAATTTGATAGCTGGGTGATAACTATCCATTTCCAGCATGAGTTATACATCGGTTAATGTTTATTACAAAATTCTTATTACAAAATCTGATATTTCATGAGTCATTTTCTATATAATTAAATTTCATAAGCCCGCCAAAAGATTAGAGTGCACTTAGGCTACACTCAAAGGCACTAAATTATTGGTAGAATTTTGTTTCTACTTCACAGAAGCACAGTTTATTTTACCACACAGAAGAATAAATTATTACATGAAGAATTCCATTATCTTCAGCTCTATCACTTAGCCAAGAGAGCTTTGAAGGAAAGGAGGCTTGAGCAGACAGCCATGTCTCCTGATGATAGGTGAATGTAGTATATATGCTTCATTTCCTTCTTTGCTTGTAAATTCATAAACTATTATTAATTTTAACAGTGATTTTAAAGGATAGGCTATAGGCTATAGGCTAAAGGATGGCTAACCTATGCAGAATCAATAAAAATATTCAATTCATCACATCCTCATTAATTTGTTGCCAACTTATGACTATGTTAAATATTTTTATTATTTTTTTTATGTTATTAAGCCATCCTTGGTGAAAAATTAATTGTGCAAAAAAATGTTTTAAAGGATTGTATAAAGCCTGTATATCTCATTTTAAATAACACCCTTTTACTTAAAACTGCTAAAACCAATTTAAGATAATATTTTATAATGACGCTTTTATATCTGAAATTTGGGTGCTAAAACAGACAAAAAGCTCACGCAGATTTTACAATAATTTTACATCAGAAATCGGTTTCTTATCAGGTGCATTCGCGGGTAACCCGTCGTAAAATCAAGCAAATTTACCGTTTCTTGTTTTAACGATTGAACACCGTCGGTACACGAATAATAAGTTCAAAAAAAAAACTCCCATATTTACCGCTATCAGATTCGGATTTTTTTTTACTGCCGCTGACACGGATAAATAAATAAATTCGATGTTTTTACGCTGACTTTTTAATGGCCGTTATAAAATTTTCCCGGGGATCTCGAAATTAAGTTGTAACTCCCCGTGACAAGATCGTTAAGGAAAATATGATTGCGATATACGAGAGGCTGATAGTGAAATTTTAGAAACGATCCGTATATCGATACGTTTTTTTATATCCTCGTGCGTAATAAATGTCTTCTGATGTTTATTTTATCGATAAATTATTCTTTTAGTTGCATTTAGGATTTATCCTTTTTTTTCATTCTTAATAAGCAGTAATACCTGATTGCTTCTATGGAGTCTATCAGCTTAAGAAGTACTGTGGACCAACTGATAAGAAAACAACCAAAAATGAATATCTCCAAATAGGAACAGACTGCACTTAAAGATCAACATCAGGATCCTACTAACAGGCAACGCAACCGTTGAAATGGATGCACAAAACTACAACAATAAGGTTAAAGAGGTATCAAGAATTAACCAAAAATACTACACCAACAGTAGAGGGAAAAAGTTACAGGGCTCAGGTCGACAGCAAACAGTTTTCAAAAATTCCAAATCTAATACTATACCTCTATTTGTGGGTATCCCTCAAGGACCACTTCTTTATACAATTTATACTTGCTGATTTAAAGACTATTTAAAATTTTGTAATTACCATTTGTACGCCGACGATACGACGAGCTTTATTTTCACTTTAATGCTATTAATATAACATCTGCAAGTCAAAATATTTATACCGATCTCCAACATCTAATTACAGTTTCCAAACAACATCATTTAAAAATAAACCCTACAAAATCATTAGTTACCTTATTTGGAAAACATAAAAGCCACAGATCTAGAATAAGCGAGGAACTCAAAATAAAAATATATGACACCCCTATTATAATAATTAATTCTTCGAAATCCTTAGGTCCTATTAGTGATTCTGATCTTCGATTTTATAACTGATAAATTAAACAAAGCTTATAGTGCACTTAAACTTATCTATAACCAAATAAAAGTCTTAGGTCAAGACTTAAAAAAGCATCTTTGTGATTCTTTAGTGTTATCCAATTTCAACCATTGTGATGTCGTGTATGGACCATGTTTGGATCAAGTCGACTCTCGTAGAATTCAAAAAGTGCAAAATGCATACCTTCGTCTTATAGATATAGGATATAGGATGGTTAAAGATGTTCAATCGTCGAAAATTACATGTTGTTTCTCTTAGTTACAAAGTTTTAAAATTAAAAACACCTTCATAATTATACAGTAAAGTCCAGTTTGGAATAAACACCACCGACGCTTTAGACAAATAAGTACGACCTTGCGGATAGTCTCGTTGGATTCCGAAGGACGAAACTAAGACAAAACCGTTAGAATTTTCCCGATAGCTCCCATAGAAGCCGAGATATCAGCCTTCAAAGTTTGGGATTTTTCATTTTTCGGGTATACCCACCCGTTTGGTTTTATTTCAGACAATTTTTTTTTTCAAATTCGAACTAACTATACCAGCGGATTGTTCTCATCCAGTAGATCACGAAAATACCGGGTTATAACAGGATTCGATCAGAAATAAGGGAATGAGAGCACTTTAAAAATTTGGAAATTGTCACTTTTTGACTTCGTTTTTGAAGCCAAAAATAGGCATCAAAAATGCCATATCTCGGCTATCGTAAAAGCTACGACCTTGCGGATGGTCTCGTTGGAACGAAAATACCGGGTTATAAGGGAATCCGAGCAGAACTAAGAAATCGAGTGTTTTTTCGACCTCGTTTTTGGGGCCAAAAATGTGCATCAAAAATTCCATATCTCGGCTATCGTAAAAGCTAAGTACATCTACTAACTATTCCGCGACATAGAAAAGAACTTTTTAAAAGAAGTTTTTCATATAATCTCGCCAATACTGTTCAACATTTGTCTTATCTTGTGCTACCTTTAAAAAACAAATTAAACAATTATTATTCTCTCGCCAGTAAAAAAAATATATATATATATATACATTTTTTTTCATTCGTAATATATATGTATATATCCCGACATTAATCCTTCCCCTCTCTTTCCCGTTCCTTATCCCTTAATGCATTAAATATGTGCATATGTGCTTGCTTCATGCTGCTTGCATTTTTAACTTATATTATCTAACATTTTTATATATGTTTTTTTTTTCACTTTAAAGTGTCATTCTTATATTTTGTTATATTTGTTAATAGGTATTTACTTGAGCCTAAACAGTTTCTGGCATCGCCTGAAGGCTGCATTCACATGGCCTTTTATTTTCATATTCTGTTACTATTTTCCGTATATATTATTGTATTATTATTATTATTAAGTTCACGATTATGAATGGATGTTCAAAAAACGAACTTTTCTCTCAAATCTATAGAAATGTTTAACATTAACAACCTCATTAGAAAAGAAGTATAATAAATAATGTCTTACCACACCCGACATATTTAACCAATTTAATTATTTCAGACTAAATATGAGGCGACATTTTTTATAACTTGCAGTCAATTTTTTGTAACGAAATCTAAACAGGAGTAGTACCCTATATTACAATAATAAAAAATTTGCAAAACTAGAGATTCACAGAGTTTATTCCCAATCTTAAGCTCTAAAATAAAACTGCCAACGTAGAGAACTTTAATTTTGACATAACTTTTTTAAAGTAACCTCCTCACATGATCCCGGAACCTTAAGTCAGTATCAATGGCAAGCCCTACGTTCTTTACATTTGTAGAAAAATAAATAATAAATTTGTATCACCTAATTTCAAGTGCAACCTATCTTCTAGCAGTTTTCTTTGTTTTTCTGCGCAAAATAGAATAGCCTCTGTTTTGTCAGGATTTATCTCTAAATTATTTTACCTATGTACTCATATATAGATTTAAGATCCTCATTAAAACATGCTTCAACCTCTGCTGGTTCATCGGGGTCAAAATCATGCAAAACCTGTTTATCATCTGCATAAGATTATGCATTTGAATTTGTGATTACCGGGAGTATGTCAAAAAAGTATATAAGAAACAAAAGTGGTCCAGTTATAGACTCTTGCGGTACACCAGATATTACGGTCTCAGCAGAAGAAAAAATATTTCCTATTTGTACGCACTGTTGTCTATCTGTCAAGTAGCACGTGAAAAAGGAGGCAGACATTTCATTAAAGTCCAGATATTATAGTTTATCACACAGTAAATCGTGGTCTCAATAAGATCAAAATCTCTAAAGTGGTCCAGGGAGACTAGAAGAACCGCAATGTATTTATTAAGTATCTTTACTATGTTGTCAGTTAAGTTCAAAAGACCAGTAGTACTACTATGACCAGACCAGCCTGACTGATGAACTGGTTCAGATATTTTAGAAGTGGAAGATTCAGATAATTTAATTTTTGTTTGTGCAGAGTTCTTTCGACAATTTTAGATAGGACAGGCAAGAGGTTTATAGGACGAGTTCACTTTTAATTCAAAAATAGGTTTTACGCCCAGAACTAAGGACTTAACTAACCTTTCTCGCCGTTATCTCCAGTGGTGGCCATAATAGAGTGATTCGGGGAGATCGCTATGAGGACAGCTCAATCAGATGGTATGTCTTCAATATATCGATGACACATTTATGATATATTTGGGACAAAAGCGATATAGAGCTAGCAAACTTTCTGGAGCACATTAATAATATTAGGCCAAGTCCCAAGTTTACGATGAAGTCGGAAACTGAGTCAGCACTGCTCTTCTTACATGTTCTTTTAAAGAGCAACAACGGACGCCTAGAGACATTAGTATATCGCAAACCAATACATACAGTACAATACCTAAACCACAATTCCAATTATCCTGGTTCAACAAAGGTGAAATCATTAAAGTATTGTATAGAAGGGTAGCCACAATATGCAGCAACAATGTTTATCTAACAGGAAAATAGAATTCAGCAGAACGGATATCCAAGCAAACTAGTAAAGACAACTATTAGGAAAGCAGCAGAATCAACAAGGAAAGAGCGACAGCATATGCAGGATCCTACAGGATTTTTAACGGTTCCGTACATCAAGGGAACTTTAAAGGCAATCAGGAGAATTACCAGAAATTTCAGAATCAAGACCGCTTTACTTCGAAGACAATCATACGAGGTTTAGTATAGAAGACCAAACCAAAATGCCGACTAGACACCAAGAACTACATATACCATATCCCCTGTAGATATGGCGAGTCATATATAGGCGAGACAAAGCGACAACTGAAAGTCAGGTCAAAAGAACATTGGAAGTGGACAAGAATAGAAGATGTTTCCAGGAATGGAACAGCAGAGCACTTTTGGTCCAATTAACACAACACACGTTGGATAGATGCGAAGCTTTTGTGCAAGGAGCAATGTTGGAAGAAAGGAAGCAACTTATATCACGCAAAACCAAGCAATCTTCAGCTACTCTAGTGCTAATATTCCTAACATCTGGAGACCCCTACTGTCGGGACACTGAAAGATCTAATGCACCTCACAGATGGTCGGACGTGACACACCTCTAGTAAATAGGCCGGTAGAACAGTTATTGTTGTTTTTTGTTCAGTATGAATTTCTCCACAATGTCCTAAAAAAATTTTCCATTGTTCCTGGACCCTTTGATGTAGAACGCCATTCATTTCCATACATCCATAACAAACTTTGTTAACTTTGCGGATAAATGACTCAAATCTTCAATCATCATAATCCAGATTTTTCATGCTAATTTTGCTCAAACCAGTGGTACCATAATGTTCATAAATTTCAATTGGCACTTCAGCATTTCAGTAGCAGCGGGGATGGTCATCAATCTATTGCCATTGGATCCTCTACGATGACTAAACACTAAAGTGTGTAATCATTTGTATTACTCCTATTATGTGAATGGTAACCATCGATTGTATAAACATTAATATCAACATTGTCAGCACCCAGTCGTATAAATATTCCAATTTAAGGTGATAATATGAACGGTTGAAGTTGGCGAATTGCATCAACTTTATAGAGAAGCATATCTTTATATGCTAATGATAATCGCAAGGTTAATAATACATCAAGAATACATTTGGACCCAAATTTTCTATGCAGAAAAACTTAAAAGCCAATTTGTAAACGCGATACGAATGATCGTGGACGCACTGCTGCCATAATACAGTAATTTCAGTTTCAGTAAACTTTCAGGAATATCTTCATTAATATTGCTGAATATTTTATTTTTAGGAGGATAATAATCGCTATTGATAGGTGTCGATTAAATATCTTCGCGAACGATTGCTGCAGCGGCCTCTACAATTCTGAAACATTTTTCTTTTTCATTGTATATTTAATTTTCATACCAGGTTTTGTTCGAATCACAGTTGAACTTCTACGACTCTTCGTAGTAAGCCGATAATTTTTTGATTTCAAAATTAGTATAACAGAATACTGGCCTGAAGACTGATCAAATGACTCTAGATCACAAGAGGAAATACCTATATAGCCGCTACTATAAATATGCAATAAGAAGGCGATTTCAAAACATATTTTGACTTCAAATTCTACCACACTTTGAGCGGAATTTTCTGCAAATCGGAGATCTCTTCCTACTTTTGTATTGAACAGGTAATATAACGGAATATATAATGGTATATAACGTAATGAACAGGAATAGCTCATTTTATCATAGAATTGATAGTTTCGACAATAATTGTAAAAAAAGTATTTTTTGTGACCTTGGACCCCCATTAAAAAAGTTTCACTTAGATTCATGGGGACTTTTAAGGGATGGCTTATAATATCAAAAAAGAATATAATATAAATAAAAAATTCATGAATTTTTTAGCAAGGACAGTCTAATATTCCTGGCTATATATACGGACACGATCTAAATAAAGAGCAAACTTCAATACTATAATCTCTTGATTTCCTCTCTGCAGTTACTACATAAATTTCTTTTTATAACTCGATTTCATATGTTGTTCACTCCTACGATAATTTATGTAAAAGTACAAATAAGCACCGCATATACATACATTCAAGAAAACCTGAGGATAATATAGGCATTGAGTTAATAGATATACAGGTAGGTGAGTACTATTTACATTTAAGAGAGTTTAAATTCTTGAACTCAAGCAAGCAATCTGCATACTAAAGTGTATAATAAAAACGGCGTCCAAGACAAAGTAAAAGTTTAATTTTCTCATAAAAAGTTTCATTTATTACATTCATTTCTATGAAGGAAATAAGCTTTGATAATCTTTGGAAAAGTTCTATTAAGATGTAGTAACTTATTCACTTTATGCGAAATAAATACACTTCAAACCACTCGCCAGTATACGGACAATCGTAAACATCAAACAAGAAGATAAAGTGCAAAGAAAACCGTTTAAACAACTGCCCGCACCTATTTGCAAACACCAGAAGTACCGTATTCGTTAGGAAAAGTTTTCCCTATGAACCTAAAGATGAGTAGGCAGAAAGGTTTAAAAAAATGATCATACATTCATATATTTCTTATTCCAGCCAGTTAAGTATTAATTTATTATTTATGAAGCGGATCATAGATTCATAATTTTTTATTACGCGGTTAAAACTTACAGAATATGATCATTATGCATGCGTTCGAAGAAGATGATCCTTGCAGTTGAAATTTGGAGAGTATGATCACTGATTTATGATTTTTTATCTCCTGCAGTATAACAAAAATGTTTTTTTACAAACAACTTTTTACTCCAAGTAGCTAAGTAATAATTCATTGTCATATTAATTAATTTATTAATGGTTGTATGAATTTAAAGAAGATAATCATGCATTCATAATTATTTATTACGCAGTTGAAAAAAGGCTTATGATTTTCTCATTCTAGGCAGTTGGCATTTAGAGATTATGAAATAATTCATGATTTTTATGATCTACAGTATTAACAAAAGTTAATAGCTTCCTTAGTTCAGGCAGTTGAGTAATTCATTATTTATGCATTTGAAAAAGGTGATCATGGATTGATAATATTTGGTCATACGGTTGAAAAAAGGTTCATAATTTTCTTATTTTAGGCATTTCTTTAGAATTTTCCATGATCAGCAGTGAGCCATGAACAACAAAAGTTAATAATTTCTTTAGTCCAGGCAGTTCAGTATTAATTTGTTATTTATGGATTTGAAGATGATCACAAATTCATAATTTTTTATCACGTAGTTGAAGAAAGGTTCAAAATTTTTAGATTCAAATTCAGAAAATTAATACAATTATTGGTTCATGATTTGTTATGACCAACAGAGTAATAGAGATTAATAGATTTCGTAGTTCAGGCAGTTGAAAATTAATTCAGTAATTATGAAGATGATCAAGGATTCGTAATTTATTATCACGCAATTAAAGAAAGGTCTTAAAACATTTCAATGTTCTAAGAGAAAGGTTCATCAAAAAGGAAAAAAAGGAAGGAAAGTTTCTCATTCCAGACAATTGAGTATTTATTTACTATTTAGGAAGTTAAAGAATATGATCATGGATTGGTAATTTTTGATCACGCAGTTGCATAATGGTTCATAATTTTCTTATTCCAGGCAGTTGAAATTCAGAGAATATGATCACTGATTCATAATTTTGTATGTCCAGCAGTGTAACCGAAATTAATAACTTTCTTAGTTAAGGCAGTTGAGTTTGAGGTTATTATTTATGCATTTGACGAAGATGATCACAGACTGATAATTGATCACGCTGTTAAAGAAAGGTTCATAATTTTCTTATTACAGGCAGATGACATTTACAGAAAATGTTCATTGATTCATGATTTTTTATGACCAGCAGTGTAACGAAGAGTATTTGGCAGTGCAACTTTTGAATATAATTTTTTTATTATTGCATTTAAAAATGAGGATCATGGATTCATGATTTTTATTAGCAACAGTTAAGTAACAGTTCATAACTTTCTTATTCCAGGCAGTTAAACACGGATCTATTATAAATTATGCATATTAATTAATGATTTTCTTACTCCGGGCAATTGAAGATTAAATAATTAGTTATGTATTTAAGCAAGCTGATTTTTTATTTTAGACAGTTGAGTGTTATTTTAGTTATGCATTTAAAGAAAGTAAGATTGGATTTTTTTTTAATTCCAGGCGTTTGAGATGCAATGGAGAAGATCATTGATTGATAATATTTTATTACCAGCAGTTGAGCAGAAAGTTATTCATGATTTATTCTACAAAATTATTGTAAGTTGAGCGTGGGATCCATTCATTGCTTCACAATTATCAGTGCAGGTAGTTGAGTTATGAATGCAATTGAAGAAGATGATTCATGATTTTTTGTTATGCCGTTGAACAAAAGTTTACAACTGGTATATTTCAGGAATTGAATTTCTATTCATATGCAATTAATTTGTGTATTATAAAAGAGTTCAGTACAGATTAGAGAGCATAATAGTCATAGATCATAAGTTTGAACTGAAATATGTTCTTGAAGCTATTGGAGTCTCTTAACTACAAGTAGTTGAGCATAAATTAAAGAACATGAAAAAGCACTTAATTTATGACTTTGTTATTACCAATAGTGAAGGAAAGGTATATAACTTTCTTATTCCAGGTAATTGAGAATAAGATTCACTCATTTATTTAATGAAATCGTTCATAAATCTCTGTTTTTCTATTTTTAAATTCATGTACAGTGGAATATTAATTAAGGATTTATTTATTTGAAGCAGAATACTAAGTAGTACTTGAATAAAGGTTCATAAATTTTTAATTCCAGGTAGTTGGATTATTTAAGATTTATTTTATTTAGAGCAATTATCCGTAGATTCATTTTTTTAGTGAGCATATATATTTTTTAATTAATTAAGTTTATTATCATAATTTTCTCATTATAGCTAGTTGTACATGATTTATTCATATAAAATGATCCATGAATTAATGTTTTCTTAACTACAAGTTTGACAAAAATTATATATTTTTTCTATTCCAAGCAGTTAATCCTAGATTGATTAATAATTTATTTAAAGAAATTTATTTTAGCAGAATAAATTCATAGTTGTCATGCCAATGAGTTGAACATGAATTAATTAATTATTTATTTAATTATTCATGAATTCTTACTTTCTTCACTAGATCATTTGATCATAGATCAGAGGTATTGCATGCAGTTAAGCATACATTTATTAATATTAAATTTAAGAAGGTTCATAATTATGGTTTTCTAGAAAGTTAAACTTACATATTCATGTAATGATGGGTTCATAATTTAGTTATTTTAGAAGGATAGTCAGGAAAAGAAATCTTTAAAAACCAGCAGTTAAGCATAATTTTCATATTCTAGATAAATTGATAAAAAGCTAGTGATTAGTAAAAGATAGTGATTCATCACTCATTATTTTCCTATTCTAGGTAGTTGGGCATTAATTCATGATATATGCATTTGATGATAATTATTCATAATTTTTATAGCAACCAACATGCTATAGATTTGTTTGTTAATTAAGATGGCACATGAGTAAAGTCATATTTTTTCTTTTTTACAAGCAATTCAGCATAAATTGATGACTGATCAATATCAGGGAGTTCACGCAGGTAAGACAAAAACATAATTTGAATTTGATTCATAATTGAGCTTAGATTCATAATTTTATTATTCCAGGTAGTTGAGTATAAAATTGGAATTTTAGATTATTTTCGTCTGATTTTTACGAAACTCGAAATATATCAAAACGTTTAATATAAGTAATAAAATTGTAGAGAACCACTGGGATGTATTTATTAAAAAACAAATAAATATTGACGACAAATTCATAGATTTGATCCTCCATGGATATTAAACCACAACCACATTGCAACAATGTCCGACGTTAAAATTCCATCATGGTTATTATCTTAATTATTTAAAATACACGCATGAAACCGCTTTTGTAAATTTTCCATTGTGAAAACGATTTAGTATGAAAATTCTATAAAGGGACTTTTCAAAGAATACAAGCTGCTAACTGATTGTTTTTTTTGCAAACTTCCTATTGTAAAGGTGACGGAAGAAAACGGCATACAAAGTAGTTTTATTAGACTTTTACAATCAAAAAGTTTCAACTCTCTACATTTTATCGATCGACAATCAATCAATCGACCAGTTTAACAGCTTTTATCGTCTAAATTATAAGACGATCATCAATATAAACGATGTTATGAACCTTACAAGCCGTAAAGTTGATTTTTCAATATTTAAAAGATGCATAATTAATGGGCATCTTTAGCACCTACTACGAAACACTAAAATTATGGATGCCATCTTATAAGTACCGAGCTATTTTATAGCACCGAAATTATTTATTACTTTTATTGGCCATAATTCAACAGCTATTTATGATAGGTTTTGTTATACCACACTTAAAGCAGAATAGGCATTTTTTATCTATGATTAAAAAGGTCATGTTTTATATGACTGGAGGTGACAAAAACTTTGTCTTCGATAGTAAACATTCATTAGTTGCAACAGATTTCAGATTTATCGAAGATCATGATTAGAATTACACACTTATCAATTTGAAAACGTTCATGGTGAGAATGATCTTATGTCATTTGTAATACTCATCATTAAACTCTACAGTGTGTGCATTAGAAAAATGTGATACAACTGGAACGAAAACTGTAGAAAGTAAAAAGATTAAGATTAATTTGCACCCGAATTTATGAAATTTTTAACCAGCAAAAACTGCAATAAAACAACGAATAAAAGCTTTTTTTTTTCTTCTCCAACGCAAAAACACTCCCCAAATTTGTAATTCAGATAACGTAATGATGTTGTTTTTTGTTATTAGGAAAGTGGTCATGATTTTCATCGAAATTTGAATTTTTACCATTAAAAGTGGTCTAAACGTACCAATCAAAGTTTCTTTTCCTTACCCTTTTGTTAGTTGATTTTAAATATTATTAGTAATTTTTTTTCAAGTAGGTACTGAAATGTACAACAAAAAGGAATTTTAGTGCTTTTTTTTTGATAAAATTTGGATGCAGAAAAGCCCTTAGGGAAAAAGTATACAAAACGACATAGTGGGGTAAAATGATATACTTATTATATGTAACTTGCTAACGTCGTAAGAATACGCATGCGCTAAATTAGATCATAAATTATTTAGCCAACAGTCTGGTTCCAACCACTTACTACTTCAGTTTGTCTCTGCTCACTAACGGAGGTGTACGCTCGATATTTCTAAATTTGTGGTGCAAAAATATTTTTCGCGCTTTGTTTAATTTGGTTATAATACTAGATAACATTTCGCTAGGTAAGTTGTTTTATTTTAACTGATTTTTTAAACTATTTTTTTTAACATTTAGTAATAAGAGATTTACAAGAGGAATAAGTCAAATATAGAAAAAAAATTTTTTTTGTTTTCTCTAGTCGTGTAAAATGACATAGTGCGTTGTCGGCTAAAATGACATAGTATGTCATTTTGCCCGACTTATAGAAATAATTTTTTTATTTGTTATTGCAGATTGTCATGCCCCGATTGTACGAAAGAAAGACAAATAGGCAGTCATAGAGTACAGATTCGATGTTAAAAGCCGTAGAAGCGGTCAATAATGGTGAAATGGGCTGGTTAAAGGCTTCTAAAACTTACGGGGTACCACAAGCAACCCTACGAAGACATGCTTTAAAAACAAATAAAACAATAAAGACGGGGGAAAAACGCCTCGGTAGATTTAAGCCTACTTTTCCACCAGAAGTAGAACGGCAGTTAGTTGAACATCTAAAACTTCTAGAGTCAAGATTTTTTGGACTCACAAGGAAGGATGTGTTAAGCTTGGCCTACCAGCTTTCAACACAATTTTAACCGTGAGAAGAAAACAGCAGGAAAAGATTGGCTGCGAGAATTCTGAAGAAGAAATCCGGATATAGCATTACGTAAGCCAGAGACGACATCTGCTGCTAGAGCACAGGCTTTCAACAAACCACAAGTTGCTTGTTTTTTTGAGATTCTAGAAAAGGTGATTAAAAAAGAAAATATCAACCCGCTTAACATATATAACGTCGATGAATCAGCACTCTCTACTGTGCAAAAGCCTCAAAAAATATTTGCAACAACAGGTCGTAAGCAAGTAGGAGCCATAACCAGTGCCGAAAGGGGATCCCATGTAACCGTTGTTTGCTGCATGAGTTCCAATGGTAGTTTTATCCGATCAGCCTTAATATTTCCCAGAAAAAACATGAAGAACGAACTTACTGATAATGCTCCCCAGGGACTCTTGGCATTGCTCATGAGTCTGGTTGGATGACTGGACCAGTATTTTTGCAATGGTTAAAACATTTTCAAAAGTTTATGAAGGCCTCATCAGATGAAAAGGTGCTTTTAATTGTTGATGGCCATTCCAGCCATAAGTACATTCATGGTCTGATTTTCTCCAAAGAACATGGTATTGTTCTGCTCTGCTTGCCTCCTCACTGCACCCACCGACTGCAGCCCCTTGATGTTTCATTCTTCGGTCCCTTAAAAACCTATTTCGATCAAGCTATAACCAAGTGGCTTAAGGCACACCCAGGCAGAGTTGTAACGCAATTTCAAATAGGTGCCTTACTTACTGAAGGATATGGAAAAGCTGCCACTATTCAAAATGCAACCAACGGCTTTTCTAAAACCGGAATATGCCCACTAAATCCTGATGTATTTTCAGAATACATGTTTCAAGCAGCAGAGAGAACAAATATTCCAGAATCTGAAGGTAATATAAATATAAAAAACACTATAGCTGAAGAACCTTCCTCAGCACTATCTCTACAAACTTCAAGCGGGATGAGCAATTTAAAGGACGTAACCAATCTTAAAAAAGTAATCTTCAGTACATCAGATCAACAAAATAAAAGTTTACTTGCCGTTACTGTCTCCGATCTGAGTCCCATTCCAGTAGGACCATTTATCTCAGGCCAGGGAAAGAGGAAGCCGAGAAAGCATCAGGGAACCACCGTGCTAAATTCTACTCCAAATTTGGAGGAAGCAAAATCAAGAACTACACCCACAGTCGGAAACAAAAAAAGAGCTGCAACTAAAAAGGTATTTGTTGAAACTGACTCTGAATCGGAAAACAACCCATTCTTAATAGAAGACGACGAAGATTTTACTTGCATTTACTGTGTGGAAGAATTTAAAAGGTCAAAGGCAAAGGAAATTTGGCTGCAATGTTGTTCTTGCTCGAAATTGGCACACGCTGAGTGTGCTGGAGTCGACAAAAAAACTAAGATGTTTATTTATGAACTGTGTTGCGATAATTAATTTTCTACAGAAATTTTTGGCAATATTTAATAGGGATGTCATTTTACCCACTTAGGAGGGTAAAACGAACTTTTACCTTTTTAAATTAAATACTTTAAAATGAGAATTTCTTTTTGAGTTTTTTTAGTGATTTTTATTTTGGAAAATAGAGTAGAGATGCCTGTATTTTTTTGTTAATTTTGTAGAATTAAAATATTTTTTGTTCATAGACAATTTTGATTTTTGAAAACCCTATGTCATTTTGTACACCCTTCCCCTAGAAAGTCAGTAGCTGAGATTACTGCTGTGATCACCGTTGTGATAAACCATTTACAACTGTATTAAAATCCACTTATTTTCTTCTTTAAAGCACAAAATCTCACAATTGATAATTGAAAAACTTAATGATGGTTTTCTTTTTTCCTATTACGCAAGTGCTCATAAAACCTCGATTTTCACCAAAATGCTTTGAAATTTTAACCAAAAAAAGTGGTACCAATAAGTGTTTTCTGTTATAATTGCTTCTTCTCTAAAACACAAAAATTCCCAAATAATTTAAAGGTGTTCTCAGTAGGAAAAAAAATTTTTTGTCAGGAAAATGGCCATGAATGCTCGATTTTCATCTTTACCTGATTCTTACATAAAAAGTTAATTAACGATCCCTTTTTCTTGCCATTTGTTTTTATTGATGTATGTGATTCATAAATTTGAATTGTTTGAATTCAAAAATTTTAGACTATATAAACAGGTGGTATAGTTTATGGCGCATTTATTGTTTATTGCTAATTGGAAGGGAATCATTCGTTTGTTTAGTAGTGAAGTTCGATTATATTTTACAATTTAGTAGTTAATTCTCTAGTTTGGTAATATTTTGTGAATTTATACGAGATGGAGTTTTTGATATTTAATTAATTCAATACAAGATATATCACAATGCGGTCTTTAAAAAATCAGAGAGTTTATTTTAAAAATATTTTAGCATATTTTTCCTTAACATTTAGACGTTCTTCTAATAAAGGGATTTTTTATTTATTTTTAATTCTTGCATACTTACCAAGAAAGTCAAATTCAAATTCAAAAGTTTAATGAAAAGCCAATTAGCTCTACAATTTAGCCTTAAATTGTGTTTCAATTTAATTTTCTATAATTTTTTTTGATGTTGTATCTAAAGCTAATCAGATCTGTTTAATTAACTTATCAAATTAATTAAGCCCTTTTTAAATTATTATCCATCATATCATCTAATAAAGTGGTTTTTTATTTCTCAAATTATCAACAAACCTAGATATTACACAAAGTTTATCAGATTATTTTAACAATTTTTTACATAGAAATTTAATTTTTTTTCAAATAGAGATTATCAGATGCTATAAAAATTTTATATTATTAACATATACATGTATCTTTAAACTTCTTAATCTTATTTTTTCTTTATATTTGCTACCTAATATATTAAATAAATACACTTGAATATATGCAAAAAAAGTCTAATTATTAGATAATTTAACTATTTTTTAATTTCCTTAAATGGGGCTTATCAGATATCCAAATTAATCTGAATCTAACCAAATAATTTTTCAATTCAATTTGTTTTGTCCATATACACGATGCTTATCAGATCCCAAGAATTTTAAATTAAATGAGAAAAAAATTACGAAAAACGAAATTTTGCGGCATTTTCTATATTTTATATGGAATAAAATTAAACTTAAAAAAAAATAATATTCATTTATTAAATTGTAAAACACAAAATGGATCACAAAACTTTTTTTTTGTATGATTGATTGATAATTGTTTAGTTATGTTTAAAAAAATCACTGTTGAAATAAACATAAGTTGCCGGTTACTAAAGATCACTGCTGTGAGATTTTTAATATTTCTAATATAAAAGTTAAAAAAAAACATTGATAAAAAAAGCAAGCTGCAAGTACCTTAAAATTAATTTACTAAACGATACTAACTAGTAATAAACTAGCAATAAACAATAAATGCGCCATAAACTATACCATCTGTTTATATAGTCTGATTTTTGAATGCAAACAATTTATAAATCACATACATCAATAAAAACAAATGGTAATATACTTTTTATGTAAAAATCATGTAAAGATAAAAATCGAGCATTCATGGCATTTTTTTACTGACAATAAAGAGAACACTATTAAATTGTTTGGGAATTTGTGTGCTTTAGAGAAGAAGCAACTAACAGAAAACCCTTATTGGTACCACTTTTTTTGGTTAAAATTTCAAAGCATTTTGAAAATCAAGGTTTTATGACCACTTGCGTAATAGAAAACCATCATTAAGTTTGTTCAATTATCAATTTGTGAGATTTTTTGCTTTGGAGAAGAAAATAAGTGGATTTTAACACAGTTATAAATGGTTTATCACAACGGAGCAACAGAATTTTTGCTTTAATTTCATTGATATTGTATATCTTAAAGAAGCCTTATGAAAACTGTAGGCCAATAAGTTTCCTCCCTTCATTTTTAAAAATATTTGAGTGACCCTTAGCATGGTTTTCCCTCGGGAAGGAAAAATTGAAACAAATACGAAGACACTTGGTGTTGTTGGCTTTTTTGGATTTATCTAAGAGCTTTGACAGCGTGGACCATAATCTTTTATTAGAAAAAACTTGAACTATATGAAGCATAAGTACCTGCATTGAGGTGGATAGAAACTTCTTTTGCAAGAAGATCGAACAAAGTATTTTTGGAGAAAGACAGCCAAAAGTTATACTCAGACTGTAGAGATACAGCTCGACATTGCGCAAGGAAAGCATTTTGGGATCCTGTCTTTTCACGATCCACATAAATGACCTGACAGACTCTGTAGTAAGTGGTTCACCTAGTCTAGTTAATTTTACTAATTACTCTAATAGTCTCTTTTGGGAATAAACCTTAAGCGGCGTTCTCCTACAAATTCACCGGTCGCTGGTAGCCGCGACTGAGTAGTTACTACCAATTCGCTAAGACAGCACTAATGTAATTTGAATAAGTCTGTTCTCCTAACTTCCACTATTATAGCAATAGTTCCTCCTACACCTCCCGAAGATGAAATTGATGCACTCTTCAATAGTTTCGCGATGACACTGAAAGCTTTTCCACCACTGCTAAGACTAGAAACAAAACATCAAATTTTTCAGACAATTTCAGCAGCAGAACTTCAATTGGTATAACCCGAACCTCCCCCTTCGCAAATATCATCCTACTCGTATAAAAGCATCAGCACTCCAATGCCTTCCCCTAATGTTTGGCAACAAGATGCGTCTTCGACATCGGACACATCCCAATATTTTGGAAACTTTAGACCTTAATTGTGCCAACTTATTTAGTTCACTTAAAGTTTTCTTACAAATTATATACTAAAATAAAATCGATTAGTTATCATTCTCATTTTCTTTACATTTAATTTATGCCTAGTACCTTTAAACTACATTCATGCCTTTTTTAAGTATATACATACCTCAATGTTACTGCCAGTTTTTCTGATGGAGTTATTGGGTCTCTTACCCTATTACAAGGTTTTAGTTTAATATCGTCTTGTATAAGATTTAAGATATAATTAAATTAAAATCGAGAAATTCTTTTTAAATTTCGTTTTATTATCATTTAATTGGTTTTTAATTAAAATAGACTGAAAACCTTCTGTTTGCCTATTTTTAAACATAGGCAATTCTTTCTTTTTACATCCGTCATTTTTTAGTGACAAAAGTAAAAGTAGATTTTCCTCTTCAGCCTGGTAATGTAATAACATTAAAATAATCGTCTTTTTACTAATATTCATTTCACTATTTTGGCATTACATTCGCTAGGAATTAAGAAATACTGAATATTATGTAGAACAGTTTCGGACCTGGCGACCAAGTAGCAGCTACTCAATCGCGGCTACCAGCGACCGGCGAATTTGTAGGAGAACGCCGCTTTAGATGCGCTCACCAGGTCAGCAAGAGAAACATTGGATCGTTGATTGAGAATATGGGAATATATAATATACCTATTATTTAATCAACGATTAGATAGGGCCGGGAGTTGGTTTGGTGGAAAAAAACTTTTGGTTAACTACGATAAAACTAATTACTTTTTTGTTGGGTATTGCGTCACTATTTTAGTAAATATCAATTTAGAAAATATTTTCTTATAGGTTCAATTATTGAGCATATAATTGAATATTTATGATAAAACTGCTTTTATTTATTTTTAGTCAAATTAGTCTCGTGACGAGTATCTAGAGACTGCTCATTTTGACTAACCCCCTGCGAAATTCATAAAAAAAGTGATATCGATCAAAACCTTACTTGGCAGGAGCAACTTTAAAAGAACTTGCATTTTCTCCTATAGGGGGCAATAAAAAATTGTGTTGGCTCCTATTGTCACTCTATTACGTGTTTATTATTATGCACGTTTATTACTTATTCTAGGCAGTTGGAATCAGTTCTTGCACGCTTTTGAAGTAATTTTTTATTTCTTCCAGGTTGTTGATGCCACTGGCGAGTTATTCCACGAATTTGTTATCAATTTTTTTAAATATTTAATTATTTGATACGTGTTTATTCCTGGTGTATATTTTGATTGCCTTTAATTAAATCTCTCATTGTGATTGTCCAAATTACGATTGTTAGTTATAATTTTTTACAAAACCCACCTTATTGATTTAATATAAATTTTAGATTCACTTCAGTCAGTGAAATAAAAATGAAAATTCACTGTATATTCTCAAAATAATCTGCTTTAA
The DNA here is from genome assembly GCF_022605725.1 of Anthonomus grandis grandis. NCBI lineage: Eukaryota > Metazoa > Arthropoda > Insecta > Coleoptera > Curculionidae > Anthonomus > Anthonomus grandis. The sequence goes on from NC_065549.1 coordinate 10,583,747, forward strand.
TCTTATACTAAAAATTTGGTAGAAGCTATTATACCATTAAAAATATTAACAAAATAAAGTAATTTACGTAATTAAACCCTTTTGCCGTTTCTGTCAAAAGAAAACCCGGCTTATTGGTAAAATATATCCGGATTTTGGTTGCCTTGAGTCCGAAATGCACCGTTTTTAATTACCCCACCGGCAGATATCTTTATCAATAAAATCTCGTATTTAATATTATGAAGTCAGCGGCTATCTTTTACGACGATCTGTAAATTAGGGAAAACATACCGGTAGGTACATCATTTCGACAAGTCGTTCGCCGGAGAATCGTTTATATATGATCAACCCGGGAAGTAATGTCGAAGAATTACCGAAAACCGAATATACTGGTTTTAAATTGGGTGGACGGCCAAATTTGCGGTTAAGACGGTCCATATTTTATCATTCGTGAACCAGTGAACGAACGGGTCCATGTAGCACGATTAATTTTTTATTATTAGGAGTAATTGGGTATTTTGTACAGGGGAAAGTACATTTGTATATACAGGGCGATTAAAAAATAATTTAAACCGACACTAAGTGTGCATTTTTTATGTAGGAATCTCATAAAGTATAACTTAAATTGTAATAGATTTGATTAGTAAATACCTATTATTATAAAAAGTTTAGCGAAGATATAAAAACTTAGCAATAAAAAAATACCTTTAAATGCCAGGAATAAGGTGAAAAATTAGTATAAAAGTAATGAGTTGAAAAGCTTAAGGACACAGGCACTAGCCCATAATTTCCGAAAACATTTGAAACGGCTTCAGTTTCCGTAGGAAAAATAATAAACAGCGACTTTAAACGTCAAAAAAAAACGTGTTGCAATCAACTGCCTGGAAAAAGTAACTCCTGGAAGAAAGTAATTATTTGCAACCTAGACTGAGCCAGCAAACATCCAAACTCATTTTTCATTTAAAGACATTTATTTTCTGAGAGAAAACAATATTTCACTAGAGACCCTTAGTTTTTCTTTTTTATTTTCCTTTGCTTTATGCACCTCTAGCTATTGCTCAACACTATTAATTATTCCAAAGAGTTGAAACTCAAAGTTTTCTTTTTTAGTTAATTTCAGACAGCAAAAGCGTAGAGTATCAGTTATTTTTGTTGAAACAGTTAAGCCATATATATTTTTTTTATATTTTTAAAAATCATAAATTTATTTTTTTTTAGTTTAGCCATAATATTAGTGGTTTTATTAGTCTAGGGAGTTGAATGACTTATTTTCATATTTTAATGTTCCAAGCAGTCAAGTCAATTATATTGTTGTTTAGGACTATTATTTTTCCAGAGGCAGTTGCTCCATGGTGATTTTTCCGGCGTTAAAGCTTTAAGTTCATGCTAATTTTGTTGCAGTGGAGATATCACTTGGCCCCATCTTATGTTACCCCAATTCTTATCTGAATCACCATTTTCTTTTAGGGGAGGATGTGAAATAAAAAAGGCTGTTCAATAACATCGATAAAGACTTTTGATCGGTGGCCATTGTCCTGTTGGGAAGGAAAAACAGGGATTCTGCGAAATGGGGAAGGTAAATGTTTGATCAAGGTCAAAACTGATTTCCTCATCTCCTCCTCAGTCCTAGTCACTGATTGTGATACCATTTTGATGGTGATACGATCAAATTTTTATAATTCCCTTCCATCCTTCTATATCCTAAGCTAGTTGTTCGGCTTTGCGTAAAACTTGATTAATCAGTATTTTTGTTTGATCAACACAGCTTAGAAATCTTCCCTAGGTCTTTTTCCTTCAAATCTGCCCTCGATCATCGTACTTGTTTTTCTGGCAATGTGTGCAAACTACTATAAATATCACTGTTGTATTTGTTTAAGCACTCTATCTTTTACTTTGAGTTGTTGCACTAATGATACATTTGTTCAATTTTCAACCCAGGATTTTTTTAACACACTGGTTACTTTGTAGGGACAGACAACTTAAAATTACTTAAACCGGTTAATAACAATAAAAAATTAGATGCCAAGGGATAAATGTGCGATTCCTTATTGTCAATTGTATAGTTTAGATAATGTTTAAAATTTTGTTCGGCCATGATTCATTGCCTTTAATTATAATATTACTAAGAATATTAATTTGAAAAAATGTTATAAGGCTTTTAAAAAGACGTGCTCGTAGATAGATATAGATAAAGCTCGTGATTACCATCTAACCGACTTTAAAACGCCAAGGTCACTCATAAAGTCTCAAATAGATAACGGCCAAAAAAAAGGTTTATCAAACTGCAATACTAAATCTTCTACTTATCTCTGTGTCACATCCTAATTCGTTTCTTATGAGAAACCCCAGGTATATGAAACTATTTACATACTTCGTTGCCCTTAATGTCTTTAATATGTTGAAGATGTTCTATTAATTTTTTTTGTCTCACTCCTATTAATCTTTAGCACATTCTCTTTGCTTTTCTCCTACATACTTCACATCATGTTTTCCATTTTTTCTTCATTTGAAACGATGAGCCATTGATCATTAACACATTTGTCATCAGCATATCTCAGGTTATTCATTTTTTGACCCCTCTAGCCCTTTTTGCATAATGTGTTCGCTGAAGATATTAAACAGAGTTGGAGGGATGCAGGCCTATCCTGACACCGGCGTCTGTTCTGAAATTATCGTTATGTGTGTTTTTTATTCTTACTGTGCACTTATTAATTTCCGCATAGAAGTCTTATCAGCTGAATTAAGTGGTCAAGGTTAATCATCCCTATCTTTTCTAAAATTGACCAAAGATCCTGCCGTTTTACTTTATCGAAGGCCTTTGTGTAATCCCCAAACCACATAAACATAGAGATATTAAATTCACGAGTTTTTTCGATTAGCTCTCTGACATCAAGGATGTGTTCTCTTGTGCCTTTTCCAGGGACAAATCCCGGTTTTTCTTCTGAGATTTGAGGCCATAGAAAAGCTTTCAGTTTTTCGTGTATTGCATGATATTACATGATTACATACCTATTTGCGCATGATATTAATGCTACGATTCTATAGTTGTTGCAATCTAGCGGAGTTTCTTTTTTGAATATAGGGATGGAGGTGGATGTTGTTGTTGAATGGTCGAGCCACTCTCCACTATCTCAAATCTTTTCTGCAGATCTACAGGTGTATACCATTTACTCCATCCTCTCCTGTCTCTTGTACACCCTCAGCTGTGATCTGGTCTGCGCCAGGAGATTCTTTATTTTTCTAATTGCTTTTCTACCTCTGACTTTGGAATATTGGGTTCCCTCTGTGCATTGAACTTGTCGTGATTTATATACCAGGGGTATCTGCATACAGTCTTTGGAAATATTTTCTCCCAACTTCCGCAATCCCTTTTACACCCTTTATAATGTGCTGATTCTCATCCTTTCCTGTTTGCGTAATTGGCTTAAATTCTATGTGTTAAATTGGTTTAAATCCATTATTTTTGTGCTTTTCATTTCTATGTTTAATCTTAACAATTCAGTTTTTTGCTGTCGTTCTAATGTATAATAGATCTGATTATTCTTCTCTCCTCAAGAAATTACTGAGTCTGTAATTTCTTTTGTGAGAGTTTTTGTGTAAGGAGTGTTTTTTCTTAAGGATCTTTTTTTTGTATTCTGGTTCTTTGTACATAACTTTTCACATTTCTTCTGGACTGTCTTGTGTCTCTAAAATGCTAGTTTTCTTTAATAAGGCTTTAAATATTTCTGGATTTGAAATCTCCAATCTTATGTGGGTCTGGTGCGGTTTAATTCTTTTTAGTTTCAACTTGAAGCAAGCCTATAATGTAACTAACCCATGATTACCTACATTTGGAATATTAGCATTTCTTGTATCTTCTACCTTAAAGTTAAAATCACCCATGATTATGAAGTGGTTGTTTATATGAAATATTTTTTATTGCGTCTTCTATAGAGGAGTTGAGGTCTTCCGCTTCATTGTCTGGGTTGGCATGTAAACTTGAAGAATTTATTTAATAATTGCGTATTTTGTGACCATGACAAGTCTTTTTCTTCTGAGGTGTATATAACATGATCTACCGTTCGGAAATATCCTTGTCCTTTTCAATGGGTCTCCTAGAGTCTACATATTTCTATTTTCTCTTTTATAACTTTTCATTCTACTATATGTAGTTTTCTTGGTTGTAATAATCCTTGGACACTTCAATTTGTTATTGCTATTGCTTTCCTTGTCACTAACATCACTAATTTCGAATTACATAAAACTCCTATTTGAATAACCGTTGTTTTTCGAATGCAACAAAGAGGGCACCACGGCTCTAGTCAAATAACTAGTTTTTTCATTTTTATGTATTTAGGTAGTAATAAAATTACTGTTTGCAATAGTTTTTAATTATATCCTTTAATTATTATTAATACTTATTAGAATTTTAAATATTCAAATATATTTTCAATATGTCTAAAGACACTAACTTTACTAGCCTCTAATTACAGAAATCTCCGCCTTGAACAACCCAGCAGTTGTTCCCCAAGCATAGTAAAGAGGGCACCACAGCACTAGTCAAATGTATTTCTTTTTCATTTTTATGTCTTTAAGTAGTAATACAATTCGTATTTAAAATATTGTTTAATTATACCTATTAATTAATATTAATTTTTATTAGAATTTTAAATCGTGAAACATAGTTTTAAGAAATCTAAAAACACTAACATGACTAACCTCGAATTACAGAAAGCTCTGGGTTAAACATCAATTTTTCCCCAAGCATAACAAAGAGGGCACTACCGTACTAGTCAAATACCAATCTTTTTAATTTTTATGTATTTATAAAAATAAAATAACATAAAAAAAAATGTATTATAGATGATATGTATTTATAGATAGTAATACAATTTCTATTTACAAGAGTGTTTAATTATATCCTTTAATTATTATTAATGTTTATTAGTTTATTATTTTTAAGAATTCTAAAGACACTAACTTGACTAACCTCGAATTACAGAAACTTCCGGGATGAATAACAGTTGTTTCCCAAGCATAAAAAAGAGGGCACCACGGTACTAGTCAAATGACTATCTTTTTCATTTTTATGTATTTAAGTAGTAATATAACTGGTTTTGCAATAGTGTTTAATATATCCTGTAATTAATATTAATGTTTATTAGAATTTTAAAATCCTGAAACATATTTTCAAGTATTTTAAAAACACTAACTTGACTAACCTCAAATTACCGAAACCTCCGGGTTGAACATCAGTTGTTCCCCAAGCATAACAAAGAGGGCACTACAGTACTAATCAAATAACTATTTTTTTCATTTTTACGCTCTTAAGTAGTAATACAATTCGTTTTTCAAAAAGTGTTTAATTATATCCTTTAGTTAATATTAATGTTTAATAGAATTTAAAATCGTCAAACATATTTTCAAGAATTCTAAAGACACTAACATGACTAACCTCGAATTACAGAAACCTCTGGGCTGAACAGTTGTTCCCCAAGCATAACAAAGAGGGCACCACGGTACTAGTCAAATGATTATCTTTTTCATTTTTATGTATTTAAGTAGTAACACAATTCCTATTTGCAATAGCGTTTAATTATCTCCTTTAATTAATATTAATGCCTATGAGAATATTAAGTCGTCAAACGCATTTTCAAGAATTTTAAAGACACTAACTTGACTAACCTCGAATTACAGAAACCTCCTGGCTGAACATCAGTTGTTCCCCAAGCATAACAAAGGAGGGCACCACGGTACTAATCAAATAACGATCTTTTTCATTTTTACGTTTTTAAGTAGTAATACAAACTAATAACAAGGTAATCATGGGTTAGTTACATTATAGGCTTGCTTCAAGTTGAAACTAAAAAGAATTAAACCGCACCAGACCCACATAAGATTGGAGATTTCAAATCCAGAAATATTTAAAGCCTTATTAAAGAAAACTAGCATTTTAGAGACACAAGACAGTCCAGAAGAAATGTGAAAAGTTATGTACAAAGAACCAGAATACAAAAAAAAGATCCTTAAGAAAAAACACTCCTTACACAAAAACTCTCACAAAAGAAATTACAGACTCAGTAATTTCTTGAGGAGAGAAGAATAATCAGATCTATTATACATTAGAACGACAGCAAAAAACTGAATTGTTAAGATTAAACATAGAAATGAAAAGCACAAAAATAATGGATTTAAACCAATTTAACACATAGAATTTAAGCCAATTACGCAAACAGGAAAGGATGAGAATCAGCACATTATAAAGGGTGTAAAAGGGATTGCGGAAGTTGGGAGAAAATATTTCCAAAGACTGTATGCAGATACCCCTGGTATATAAATCACGACAAGTTCAATGCACAGAGGGAACCCAATATTCCAAAGTCAGAGGTAGAAAAGCAATTAGAAAAATAAAGAATCTCCTGGCGCAGACCAGATCACAGCTGAGGGTGTACAAGAGACAGGAGAGGATGGAGTAAATGGTATACACCTGTAGATCTGCAGAAAAGATTTGAGATAGTGGAGAGTGGCTCGACCATTCAACAACAACATCGAGCATAGTTTGTATTACTACTTAAAAACGTAAAAATGAAAAAGATCGTTATTTGATTAGTACCGTGGTGCCCTCCTTTGTTATGCTTGGGGAACAACTGATGTTCAGCCAGGAGGTTTCTGTAATTCGAGGTTAGTCAAGTTAGTGTCTTTAAAATTCTTGAAAATGCGTTTGACGACTTAATATTCTCATAGGCATTAATATTAATTAAAGGAGATAATTAAACGCTATTGCAAATAGGAATTCGTATTTGAAATAGTGTTTAATTATATCCTTTAATTAATATTAATGTTTATTAGAATTTTAAATCCTGAAACATGTTTTTAAGAGTTCTAAAGACACTAACTTGACTAACCTCGAATTACAGAAACCTCCAAGATGAACAACAGTAGTTCTCCAAGCATAACAAAGAGGACACCACGGTATTAGTCAAATACCAATCTTTTTCACTTTTACGTTTTTTAAGTAGTAATACATTTCGTATTTAAAAAAGTGTTTAATTATATCCTTTAATTATTATTCTATTTACAATAGTGTTTAATTATATCCTTTAATTATTATTAATGTTTATTAAAATTTTAAATCCTGAAACATATTTATAAGAATTCTAAAGACACTAACTTGACTAACCTTGAATTACAGAAACCTCCGGGCTGAATAACAGTAGTTCTCCAAGCATAACAAAGAGGGCACCACGGTATTAATCAAATAACAATCTTTTTCATTTTTACGTTTTTTAAGTAGTAATACAATTTGTATTTGAAAAAGTGTTTAATTATATCCTTCAATTATTATTAATGTTTATTAGAATTTTAAAACGTCAAACATATTTTCAAGAATTCTAAAGACACTAACTTGACTAACCTTGAATTACAGAAACCTCCGGGCTGAATAACAGTAGTTCTCCAAGCATAACAAAGAGGGCACCACGGTATTAGTGAAATAACAATCTTTTTCATTTTTACGTTTTTTAAGTAGTAATACAATTTGTATTTAAAAAAGTGTTTAATTATATCCTTTAATTATTATTAATGTTTATTAGAATTTTAAAACGTCAAACATATTTTCAAGAGTTCTAAAGACACTAACTTGACTAACCTCGGATTACAGAAACCTTCAAACTGAACAACAGTAGTTCCCCAAGTATAACAAAGAGGGCACTACGGTACTACTCAAATAACGATCTTTTTCATTTTTACGTTTTTAAGTAGTAATACAATTCGTATTTGAAATAGTGTTTAATTATATCCTTTAATTAATATTAATGTTTATTAGAATTTTAAATCCTGAAACATATTTTCAAGAATTCTAAAGACACTAACTTGACTAACCTTGAATTACAGAAACCTCCGGATTGAACAACAGTTTTTTTGCGAAAGCATGACAAAGGGGGCACCACAGCAGTAGTCTATGTTTTTCGTTTTTATATATTTAATTGTTATAAAATAATTTTTTTTAGATTTAAACGGAACATAGAAATTTGAAGACAGTCTAAAGTAAAAAATTAAATGTTCTAAATAATTTGAAAATGTAGAATTTCTGAATTACATATAGAATAGATATTTATTATAAAATATGTATAAATTAGTTTTTATTATTTGTATGAAACAAACTAATTTAAATTTAAAAAAAGATTAAACTAAAATGTAAAGATTAATTTTTTTTAAAGGTTATTAATTAAAAGACGTAATATTAAAATATACCTACTGTTCCTTAAAATCCGACTTCCTGAAAGTCGAAGTAACATAGGAAATTATAAAAATAAATAAAAAATTATTTATTTTTTGACAATTATATTTTATTTCGAGAATTACAAATATTATACTCATAAAATCAATAGTAAAATAACTTGAAAATTTGTCTTACGTTTATTAATAATAATAAAAAACTTCAATAAAAAATTGATTAAAAGAAATATGCATCGGCCGGGAATCGAACCCGGGCCGCCCGCGTGGCAGGCGAGCATTCTACCACTGAACCACCGATGCTGTGACAAGATTTTTTTAATTATCTCTTATTATTTCCCGTACATTTTTATAATATTTAATTTTTCATGCCAATTAAAACAATATAAATTAATTTTAATACTTATATGGTAAATTATTGAATTAGCAAAAGACTATAAAAAAAAAAAAAGTATTAAATGTTATTTATTTACGCATATTTTGTTGCAGATAATTTGGTTTTACAATTATTTTAAAATTATTTGTTTATATTAGGAATTAATTAATAAACTGTAACAATCGTAGCCGCTGCGGCGCATATACCAGTTGTTTTCCGTCATTCGGCAATCATTAACCGATTCCAAACGATCTATCGGTTTTAACCGCGGTTAAGCCCTTGGTTGACCTGGAACAGTCCCTTTATAACATAACCAATCGTGTCCGCTTGGACGTGTTTGGTTGAAGCAACTTCGTAACTTGTCAGCAGTCGCTGTCATCATTTTGTTTGCTTGTAAATAATACGCCAGTAATGTTATATGTTATTAGTTCTTAAACATAAATATCAAAAAAGAAAACTTATTAGCCATAATAAATTTTGTGTCATCTTTAAAAAGAAAATAATTTGTTGTTTGTTTTTATTTTTTCCGGCACTTATTTCAATATTTTTGACATTTGACGTTTAGAAAACAGCTCCGGACGTGGCTAATTACTGTTCCAAATTGATGACGTAGAAAGGGCTAATTGGTGACGTCACGTATCACAACACGGTTATAACTATAACCGCTTGGACGTGTTTGGTTAATACCATTTAGGAACGGTAATTACCGATAGAGCGCTTGGAATCGGTTATTGTGTGTAATCAGATGATTATTTTTGTGCATTCGACTTTTTAGTAGAAAAAAACGATTAGTTTCTGTTTGAGTACCAATATACTTTAAAACTAAGTACAATAATTAAGACCAACAAATTTTCGGCTTCATCGGTAATACGTTTACACAAGTGTCTTCTCTTCTAACTCGTCTATAGTTCCATTACCTGTCAATGTCAACTACTACTGTTCATTGGATGTTGGATTTAAATTCGACATAAGGAATTTTCAATATTTAGGGTGCTTTGTAGCATGTGATCACAGTACAGGCTCGGACTATAGGATTTTTGAGTTAACGGCACTACTCTAGTGTAAAACAAATTATTGATGATGCGATTTCAAAATTATTAAAATATTTTAAATAATTGGTATATGTATTGATTAACTGTATTGATTAAACACCCAACTTTCACAAGTTTAATTTGAAACAACTGTTCACGGAATCGGGAGTGTTATGTGCGATAACTGCTCATCAAAACAAAACTTTTATGAACACCTACTGGCGGGTCAAAGTCCACAGTCCACTTCTACCGAGCAAGGTTCATTAATTCTATATCTTCATTCAATTTAATTAATTTATCTTAACCAGTGTACACCCTTCCGATCTACCTCTTAAAGCCTTTTATTATTGTCTTAAAATTATTAGTGCTTTTTCACATAAAACCATGGCCTACTTACCGCGAAACATCGTCAAGGGCTCCTCGATTATTTCGAAAAGTTTACAATTTAATGGGGTAAGAAGTTTCTCTGTAGGAAACCAACTAAATGAGAAAAAGACCCTCAAGCCTGTAGGACAGAATATTGTCTTAGTGGATGGAGTCCGAACTCCATTCCTTCTGTCTGGAACTGATTATTCTAAGCTGATGCCCCATGAGCTTGCTAAGGTGGCTTTGAGAGGAATCTTACAAAAAACGGGGGTTCCCAAGGAGATGATTGACTATATAATCTATGGAGCTGTCATCCAAGAGGTAAATATGGCTATAGAGTTAATAGTTATACTTGCAAGTTCAATTTTAAAATAAACTGGGGCATTAGCAAAAACCTATTGTAGACATTCTCATACTGTTTAATAAGCTGAAAACATGGTAGGTATGTTTTAATTAGCTGTTCTGGCTTAGCCAAAAAACCCCTTCCAAAAATAGGTTTATCCCAGTAGAATCATTATTAAAATTCACCAATAACTACATCTAATAAGAGTTTGAGATAAATATATACAGGGTGTCTCACGACGAATAGACGCGATCAATATTTCGGAAACTAATTATTCAATATTTTTGAAGATTTGTCAACTGGGCACAGTCGATGGGGGCCACACAACTAAAATATTTTGACAGTTGTGACGTTTCCGGTTATACCGGAAGTAGGTGTCAACTTCGTTATTTTAAACGGAACACCCTGTATATTTTTACATTTTTGGCTTTTAAATGAAATTCTAGGTATATTTTATGTATCATGTCCTATATCTAAGTGTAACCGTTTTTGACATATTTTTAATTTCATGTGAAAACCTATGTTTATAAGCCCTATCATAATTACCGATTACTCCCTTTTAGTAGCCTTTATTTATTGGTTAGTTTTGGTTTTATTTGAGAGGAAGGACCACTTTAAAAGACTATTTTAATATTTGACTAAAAAACGATACAGAGGGGTCAAAAAGTAGCATTTAAAATTAAAATGAAAAAATCATTAAAAGTCAATTTTTTTAAATAGAAACCTTCTATTTTTATAATTTTTTCATAAAGATAATTAAAAATAAGGTTAACTTTATATAAGGTTATCTAGTCCAAAAATTGATACTTTTTGAAGTATTGGCAGTTTAAATTTGGCCTAATATTAAAAGCTGTATAAACACGGCTCAAGGATTGTTGATTAGTTGATCATGACGGTTGTCATAGTAACGCAATAGAAGAAGAAGCGGCAGTAAGACCATGGATTATATGCATTAAATTTATAAGTGACTTGCTATTTAAGTTTTCTTCGTAAAAGTGTTATTTACTGTATAATTTAATTAAAAAGTGTACATTTCTGTTATAATCCATTATCTTACTGTTGCTTGTAGCGGTTACTATGACAACCGTCATGTTCAACTAATCAACAATCCTTGAGCCGTGTGAAACTATACGGCTTTTAATATTTGGCCAAATTTAAACTGTTAATATTTCGGAAACTATCAGTTTTTGGACTAGATAACCTTATATAAAGTTACCCTTATTTTAAATTCTCATAGTAAGAAATAATAAAAATAAGGGGTTTCTGTTTAAAAAAATTGACTTTTAATGATTTTTTCATTTTAATTTTTAATGCTAGTTTTTGACCCCCTTATATCTTTTTTTAAACCAAATATTAAAATAGTCTTTAAGTGGTCCTTCCTTTAAAATAAAACCGAAACTAACCAATAAATAAAGGCTACTAAAAGGGAGTAGTCGGTAATTATGTTAGGGATTATAAACATAGTTTTTCACATGAAATTAAAAATATCTCAAAAACGGTTACACTTAGGTATAGGACATTATACACAAAATATACCTAGAATTTCACGTGGAAGCCAAAAATGTAAAAATATACAGGATGTTCCATTAAAAATAACGAAGTTGACACCTACTTCCGATATAACCGGAAACGTCACAATTGTCAAAATATTTTAGTTGTGTGGCCCCTATTGACTGTGCCATGTTGCCAAATTTTCAAAATGTTTGAAAAATTAGTTTGTGATATCTATCGCGTCTATTCGTCGTGAGAAACCCTGTATATATACAGGGTGTATGACATTTGTAGTAAGGTATTAGGATCTTTATAGTATAGCCTGACATAATTTTTTTTGGATAGCTGTCAGAACTCCTGCTTTTTTACTTATCACCTGCCTCCTGCTCTCTACATTATCAAATTTAAGTAGGATATGTCAGATAGAAAGATGAAAGACAATGTGCTATATTACATAAGACAAAATCTTGTGTAGAAACATAAAAATGAAAAAATTACAAATTCATAGAACTCATAACTCATTATTAAACAATAACAAAACATACACCTTTAATAAGCAAATATACTTCCTTATTTTTCTACAAAGGGGAAGGTTAGCTAAAGGCTATTTAAAATTCTACATAGCAAAACATTTTACAAATAGAAAAACAAATATAAAATTGACACTGTAATCACAATTTTTTCAAGTTTCTTTTGAACATATACAAACTATCATTAAACAGTATTTAATGTATTAAAAAGATGAACCGCAGTGTACCTAAAAGGTCAGATAAATAGAGCCATTGAATGATGCAGAATGGTCAGTATATTATGTCTGGCATTTCAACTTTCTGCTGTATTTCTTAGTAAAAGTTTATTATTTATTTATTTATTAATGACAGGAGACTCCATTACATAATTTAACAATATAATAACGGTAACTTATAAGCAACTTTAAAGTTATCCAAGATAAGTACCATAAGTAGTAATCCAAAAATATAATAATAATCCTTCATAATATAACAAAATCAAATTGCATTACAAACAAAATATTTGAGGTCATTTCAGGTTCTTTTACAGGTGATCAAAATAAATTGTATGTGGTGGTGACTATAGTAAATGTTATGTAGACAAGTAAATAACTGAATATTATTATTATATATTTTAATAATATTTTATTCTAAATTAGTTATAATGATCATAAAAAATCTTCACAGCTAGCTGGTAGGTGAAGGGAAAATATTCATAGATATCCTGATTTAAAAGTCTAATGGTTCTAATAAAACAAATGTAGAATAAAATACATTTTTTCCTGAACAAAAGACTAAAGAGTCTGTTTCCTTTATAGTGTTTGTTTCCTTAATAATGTCAAATCACTCAATCCCTAAAGTGTGATTCTGGACCACATAAGTTTTATGTAAGTTTGTATGTACTTTTCAAGTAATTTGGATATCAATTATAAGTTTAAAACCATAATAGGTTGCAGATCTTAATTTTAAAGAATTAGTACAGTTAGAAGAAGAATTAGTATTGTTAGTAGCATAGCAATGTATCTATGATTAATTTTTTTTTCTATTTCAATTTTATGAATATAACTTCATCGTTAAAAAAAATATTGAAAAACTTTAAATTTATTAGGATATTCTCATTAAATAGTAATTCACTGGACTAATGTATTTAAGTTATACGCACCTCACTATATAATTATTGCATATCTTAATAACTTCACCAGTGTACCTACAAAAGTAGGTACATTTTCATACAATTTCGATCAAAATTACTTAACTCAATACTTAAAAACTCCCTCATAATGCAGAATTTATAGGTTTTTTTTTTTTCAATTAAGCTATTTAATTTAATGATGTTTGATGTTTCCTTATGTCTGATACAAATTTCAGAAAACATTAATCTATCTGAAAACCAATACTTTATCTCATTTTGTTGTACCTTTAAATATCCCTAAAAAATATGTGGCATCCATGAATTCATTTTATTATATTGACAATTTGTATTTAATTTGAATTATGGGAATTTCAGGATCAGGTGGTGTTCATGGATTTTAATTTTTCTTATAGTATCATCTTATTAATATACAATATCATTGCTTTTAGGAGGAAAAGTTTCAAAAAATAAAAAAGTACTAGACCATATTTAAAACAATAACTTGATGATGGACACTCAAAACAGAAAGGTCGGATTTTAATTTTAAAAAAATTGAAAATATCTCCTTAGTTGTATTGCAATATGTTTTTTAAATGTTCAAATTTGACTGTGCTCTTGGTTGACAAAAGTGCCTTTAACCCTCAAAATGTTCTTATGCAAATAAAAAATTCATTGCAATTTGCTTAAGAATACTCATGAAAATTAATTCATGATAAATGCCTTAAACAGTAGTGAAAATTAAGAGAAATTGCAAAAAATGTCCAAACCAAAACTGTCCCAATTACCCAAATCATTGAATCAATCAATAATATACACAAACACATTTGTACCAATTTATTCAATGTAAAACTGAAACAAAATGACTGACACAAACAAATGGTAAAATGACATGATGCAAAAGAAAGAAGGCAAATAGCTTGACAAAAATTCAGTTCAGCAAAATCATCAGCTCATCAACTGTTATATTCATGCCTATTTGTTGTATTCATATATCTAATTTTTTTATGAACAAGGCAAGCAGATTCCTATATAAATAAGGAAGGAAAGCGATAAATATACAGGCGTCGGATGGTTCTCTTTTGCAAGACAAAAACACTATTAAATAAGTTATGTACCCCAGAAACATTCCTCGCCATTTCAAAGTCAACGCCTTTATATCAATTTCAAAAAAGTATGAAGTTTTTTAAACGCCTCTCAAGTTTTGCCTAATTATGCCCACTAATGTTAAAATGTTGATGTTGCAATGTATGTGTTTCAAAACTTCAACTGTTATGCCTTTTGAACTTTGCTTGACAAAATTTGTTCTAAGAAATGTTCTTTCTTTGACTAAAACTTTTTTTTAAATATTGTTCTTAATTCATGAAAAATGTTCAAGTGACTAAAACAATAAGGAAAAAATGCCCAAATTATCCTAGAATCACGTTTTTGCCCTCGAAACTCCTCAATAGTAATGACAGATATTTTAATGTCTTCTGTTTTCTTGACCTCTTAAATAACTACATCAAACTCATTTGAATTAGGTATAACGTTAATATTAAATCTTACAGGTTAAGACGTCCAACATTGCCCGTGAGGCAGCATTATGTGCCGGTTACAGCGACAAAACCCCAGCCCATACCGTTACTATGGCATGCATTTCATCGAACGTAGCAATGACCACCGCAGTCGGTTTAATAAACAGCGGAGTCTACGACATGATCGTCGCGGGCGGAGTAGAATTCATGTCCGACGTACCGATCAGACACAGCAGAAAAATGAGAAGTCTATTAATGCGACTCGGCAAAGCCAAAACTCTACAACAAAGACTGTCATTAATCGCTAGTATTAGGCCCGATTTCTTTGCCCCGGAACTGCCGGCCGTTGCCGAGTTTTCCTCCGGTGAAACTATGGGACATTCGGCCGATAGGTTAGCTGCTGCTTTTGGTGTCACCAGAAAGGAACAGGATGAGTTCGCCTTAAGGTCACATACGTTGGCTCAGCAGGCACAGGATAAGGGTTATTTCACTGACTTAATGCCCATTTTGGTGCCTGGTAGCGATAAAGAAATCACAAAAGACAATGGTATTAGAGTGAGCACCCCGGAGCAGCTAGCCAAGTTGAAACCGGCTTTTATTAAGCCTCATGGTACTATCACTGCTGCTAATGCTTCATATTTAACAGACGGAGCTTCTGCTTGTCTTATTACCACTGAAGCTAAAGCAAAGTCCTTGGGGCTGAAGCCTAAAGCTTATTTGAGAAACTTCTTGTATGTGTCACAGGATCCTATAGACCAACTGTTGCTTGGTCCAGCCTATGGAACCCCACAGGTTTTGGATAAAGCTGGATTAAGTATGCAGGATATTGATGTGTTTGAGTTCCATGAAGCATTTGCTGGTAAGAGGCACCTTTTTTTGATTATTTAGGTGTAGGATAATAAATAGAAATAGGAAAATGATAAAATTACATAAAATTTCATATTCAGGTTGATAACATAATACAGGTTGTCCCAAAAGTATGGACACACCCAAAAATCTTAGCTTAGGAAATATGGGCGCTAGAAAAAATCTTTAAATACAAAAGTTTTGGAGAATCAATCGGTGTATCTGATGGTGACCTTAAACTTGACCTTGAGCTTGACATTCAAAGTTATATGAAGGTCAAAGCGATTTTTTTTTTAAGGGAACCCCTATTTTTGACACCGGATTCTGAAAGAGCGGAAAATTTTACGTCCGGGTATGTATTAAGGTATGAGGTTGAAGTAATCCAGAGAGGTCAAATAATGACTTCTTAAAAATCTCGCGACTTCAGTGGTAAAAGAATAAAGGTCAACCCTATACAAAATACAAATAAACAACAAATAAAGGTCATACCCTAGGTAAGTCTTAACGAGGAACCCAACGGTGACCTTGGATTTGACGTTGAACCTCATTTTCAAGGTCATTTGAAGGTCGACCTCATTTTTCAAATGGAAATCCTTATTATTTGACTTTTTGGGATTACTTCAACCTGATACCTCAATACATACCCGAACATAAAATTTTCCGGTGTCAAAAATAGAGGTTCCCATTTTAAAAAAATCGCTTTGACCTTCAAATAACCTTGAAGGTCAAGTTTAAGGTCACCATCACATGCACCGATTTATTCCTCAAAACTTTTGTATTTCAAGAATTTTTCTAGCGCCCATATTTCCCAAGATTTTTAGATGTGTCCATACTTTTGGGACAGCCCGTATATTTCATTAACGTTCACTAAATGTAAAACGTCTTTTGAATATATTGAAATATTTGTGCACATTTCAAGAAAATTCATTGCTTAAAGTGTTATATTTTGGTGATCAGCAGAGTGTATTGCACAGAAATACTTAGTCAGATACATGCTTAAACCACAGCATAAAGAAACCAGCAGTCTCACTCCGCTCGAAAATGTAAGCGAACTAATAGCATCCTCAGCCATGCCGCAGCCATGTTCTCCGGATGCCGAGCTCACTGTTTATCGAACTGTGTTCATAGGTGTATCGCCTAGTTCAGCGCCGTACTTAGTGACTATTTTGATAGCGTTTTTACAAAGCGTAGCGTTTTTTATAAAAACTTTTGTATTAAAAGAGGGGTATGTCAAAAATTATTAATGAAGCAAAATAATTGACTTTGCCAAAGTTTTTAATAGCTGCAAATTTGGCTGTATGGCTTAAATAACATAATTAAGCATCAGTTAAAGTTGCAGCAATGTAATATTATTTTTTTTGGATTTTTAAGGATATTATTTATATTTCTGCCATATTTAAAAGAGTTGCAAAATTGTATACTTTTACTTTAGTTGGTACTTAATAATATAACAAAAATTCGCAGATGTTAGAATTGTTTTGAATTGTTGCTAACTATTTGTCTTTATTTATTGGCCTAAGAGTTTCTATTTGTTTTGAAATATTACTTTATTTGTATAATTAGTTATCTTTAAACCAATATGTAGTCAGATGTTAATCTAAAAGCGTTACTATACAGGGTGTTAATTAAGTATGTACCATAAATTATTTAACAGGCGATTGTTTGAGTAATTTTAAGACAAAAAGTTCATATGAACATAGGTCCGCAAGTTCTCTGGCGGTGTTATTTATAACATTAAGGAGCTAATTTACCCCTAACATGATTAAATTTATTAGGTTCAGTGTAATCTCGAACGGGACCTGAAGAAATATTTGTGGCAAAAAAATTGGGGCACCTGAATTTTGTGCCATTTTTAATATCTTATTTGATTTACACTCAAATACAAATACAACTTTTTCGTATCTCGCTTATTTTTTGAGAAAAAAAGACCACTTAATTGCATATACCTGGATCACACAAGGAATTTGGGGAAAAGTTTCATTTGGAATTTATTATTAACTAAGCAAGATACGAAAAAAATTCAAGAGACAGAAAAGTTTTATTTGTATAATCTACAGAACATAATAAAAATTGCACAAAAATCAGTGGCATATATTTTAGTTGTTGTTAAATTTTAACACCCTGTATATTGAGAACGAAGAATTTCTGGACATATGTTTATATGAACTTTTTGTTTTAAAATTACTCAAAGAATGGTCTCTTAAAGTTATGGTTCATACCTAATTAACTTCCTGCACGTATTCTTCTATATCGTCGTTGTTAGATGTAGAAATGCGATGTTTATTTTTGTTTAAATATTTTGTTAATGTATGAACTTTATTTATATTAAAAAATCAATATTTGTACTATGTAGGTATTTTTATTTTACAAGATAATAACATCTAAAAAAATGTTGTTAAGTCCGGCTCTAGCCAAGGCAAAAGCCGCGTGGACCGTAGCGAGTGTCAGCGGCATCCTTACTATAAGCAAAAATGCCTCGCCTGCGTTAGTACACATGCACCGAACTCGCTTATTCAAGCCAATGTATTTTTATTGAAGTGCGACTGCTGGTTTCTTTATGCTGTGCTTAAACTACAACCTAGAACTCTAGGTAGAATGTATTTTGAGCCATTAACAAAAAATTATATTTACTTTCTATTGTGCTATGTCCCAGAACAGGCTACATCATTTATGTCAATTAAAGTATGTATATAGAAAAACACTACCTGCTGATATATTGTATATTGTCCATAGAATTAAGTATGTTATTTTTTGCTGTCATTAGGTATGTACTATCATTTTATACGGTTACATTTTAATGAAATGAAATTAATCTTTTACGATGAAATATTTGCTTACGCAAGACAGTTAACAAAAAGAATAAATATGGTAATATCTAAACCATATAAAGATAAAATATTGTTAAGTTTAAAATTCTTAGAAATACCAGAGTTAGAGCATAATTTTTGATTATCAATAGTCTTTAAAAAGTGCCTACCATGCCGAACAAATGTATGGAAACATTTTTAAAATATAAACAAAAAAAACTGCTATACATTCAATTTTTGTTTATCTGCAAAACTAGCCATAGATTCTGAGTTTTTGACGTTTCTTTTTCTAATTTGGTTTTCTCAGTGCGATCGAAGATTCTCTATAGGGTTCAAATCGGGTGGTCCGGAAGGCCAATCCAATACTCGAACTTTTTTCATATGGCAACAAGTTTCTTTCCAATATGTATGTAACTGTTAGCTTCTAACTTAAATTTTTTTCTGTTTTTAGACAAATTGGTTATTGGACACAATTTTGTTTATTTACCATTTTTTCGGATTCAGATAGTGATTCAGGCTCACTATCAGTTGGATAATAATCTCTGTCTGCTATACTGTATGTTGACTGAAAATATCTGAAAAATTCTGCATAGACAACAAAATATTTTATATTACTTAGCAAATGGCTTGTGACCTTTGTATCTAGTTAAACGATAAAGAAATCTCGTTTTTTTAATAAAATGTGTCTTAAGTACCTTGTTTCCCCAAGTCCTTCAATTCATATGCTGTTGAGGCATACATATAAATGATGTTAATTGTACAGAGGTTTGTTTGGAGTTGTATTATTAAGTATTATTATTCGATCGGATACAGGGGTAAAGTTTATTACCGGTTGGTTTATCTTCTTGGACACTAAAATTGCGACTCCATACTCGGAGGTATTCTCCTTAGTTTCACCATCGTGCGTCACTAATTCTTAAGATATATATTCATTCTGTCCATTTCTTGCACAACATTGTTTATTTTTTCGCTCATAAAAGCTCCACACGTTCCATGTACGTATTTTGATGTTCGAGTTTTTTATGATAGTTATCAGTTTTTTATGTTGATCTGGATTTTTGAACTGACTAGCGGACATGGACCACATACATTAATACTTAAATGCTTTTTTTTCCAGGACAAATTTTAGCAAATTTCAAAGCGATGGACAGCGAATGGTTCGCCCAAAGATACATGAACCGCAAATCGAAAGTAGGCGCTCCGCCCCTAAACAAATTCAACTTGTGGGGCGGCAGTTTGTCGATTGGACACCCGTTCGCCGCCACCGGTGTCAGGTTGGCCATGCACACCGCCAACAGGTTAATTAGGGAGGACGGTCAATTGGGGCTGATCGCGGCTTGCGCTGCCGGTGGACAGGGTGTGGCCATGATTGTCGAGAGGCATCCAGATGCGACACCAAATTAGGAGATTTTTGTTTGTTATTATATTTTTTCCTTCGGTAAAGTGTCAAAATTAAAAGACTCGTGTTACTAGAGTCCTAAAGCATGAGTTGTTTGTGACAGAGAATGGTTTTTTTAGGTACTATGTATTTATTTTAAAGTTATTTTAATATTTACGAGAAAACTGTATACTTGTATGTTAAAAATGTTAGATTTTATAGACTTTATTCAATAACTTTATCTAACAATACTGTCCCTTTTTATATTGTATACAATGATAAAACATATTTTTCAATAAATGGTATTATTATACTTGTTGGATTTATTTGTTAAGGGTGGATATTATTGGTATAATGATAATGTTCGAAAGATGATCATTAGGGACGAGCGATGTTCATCGATAGTCAGACAAAACGTAAAAAAATCTTCATTAGAATGAGAATCTATTATCTATCTTACCTATTACAAAGTATTTATGTCGAATTTTTCAATAAAATACCTATTTTTTTTTAATGTCTCGCAGATCGTTACATTACATAATAAATATAAATCAAGATAAAAATGTATGTAGCCGTTTATGGCAAAAACAAATCACGTTATTATTGGTCACTTGCATACCCGGTGAATCTCGACGAACCCCGAGGTCATTCATTGGTAGATCGTCGAAGAATTCCTGGTGCAAGCCGTCAAATAAGCCTAGTTATGAGTCCAAGGTCTGGAACACCTATCGGTCTTCCAATCTTATGTTATTTAAATTTTTTTTCATTTAAAGTCTGAGGTTCTTCCGGAAGTTTCAAGTGAAGTGGAGTGCTTTGGTTTCTAATAAAACGCATGCTTTTGTGAGGTGCCCAGTCTAATAGCTTCCTTTGGTTTTCAAAACATTTTAGTAGTTTGTAGCTATAAAATGCCTTTACAAAGTTTTCTTTTTTTTTTCAAAGAGTTTTGGCACAATGCAACTTTGTTAAAACCGCATGAAAAGCTCTGGAAATACATGGTACTTAAAGAGTCATTTGAAGAGCATACACACCACAATTTTTAATAATGTATTTGAAGATAAAGTGGAAACAGCTAGTCACCATATTATTGCTGACACTTCTAACAAAACTAACAGCAGCCTGGGCCAGTATTAATGATATTCAAAGTATACAAAAAAAATCTATCATCATATATTCATTGACAACGGATATATGGACAGCAACTTTTCAGGAGTTACATTGCATTTTGTATAGAATTCTGAGATAGAAACAGTTCAACGTTGGGGGTAATTGAGCTGAGTGAAAGACATACTGCAAAATTGGGGATGGAAAACTGGGCTCAAAACGCTATTTGGAAAAAAAGCACCTGAACTGCTTATTCGTGTATCAAATCAAGTGAAAGACGTTGTTTCTTTGCTTAAGCAAAGCTCAAAAGCAAACTGTGTAAGTTGCAAGATCCGCAGAACATTAAAAAACTTATTCAACAAGTCCTAACTCGGGGAATTCCACATATTATTACTCGATATCCTTCTGCACCATAAATGTTGTGAGACACAGACTCTAAATGAAATACAAAGGTTTTACTTCCGTTAAAAGCTGATACTAGGCAAATATCTGGAGAAAAGTATACAACTATCAGTGTATAGCAATAGCAATTATTTCAAACATTACAAAAAGTATTTAGGAAGTATTACCGCCGTATCTGATGTAGCAAGAGAACTTTTGCTTAAAGAGTGCTCGAGGCATTTTGGATCTGCTAAAGAATAATGTTTCTAAGGGAAAAAATATTCAGATAAAAAATATCTCACAATAATCTATTTTTACTGTATAAATTTCTACTAGCGTATAACTGCGCTTGCCACCAACGGCTTTTTGGTCTACCTTTTTTTTTTTGTTATTAATATAATAGGCCGCTTTATGCTGCTGCGGCAATTTCCATTATTGCAGCTTCGTCAGTACTACCTCAACTACTTCAAATGAATTTTATTTTTAATTTATCGCAACACCAAACTTCGCTGCGTAA
The DNA here is from genome assembly GCF_022605725.1 of Anthonomus grandis grandis. Taxonomy (NCBI): domain Eukaryota; kingdom Metazoa; phylum Arthropoda; class Insecta; order Coleoptera; family Curculionidae; genus Anthonomus; species Anthonomus grandis. The sequence continues at coordinate 10,605,732 of NC_065549.1, forward strand.
CAAAAATTGTTGCGCGACGATGTTACAAAACGAAGAAGTTCTTGTATGTACACGCCTTTACAAAGTCATAAGTGCAGGGGCGTAGCTTCAAAAAGTCAGCAGGCGGCAAATCTCGGATTTTTTACGCAAAAATCAGGCAATTTAAAGACAGAATCGGCTACTTGAAATTTATTCAAAAATTCTTTTATATTACATTAAAAAAAAAGTTGAAAATTGAAATGTAACGTTATCAATTTATTTCAAGTTTTTCTGTATTTGTATGCTCATCCCCTCACCTGGATCATTGTTCCTTCCGGGCGCGATCCTGTCCCTAATTCACACGGGAGTGTCTAATGCTACGTTTATAGTTCCGTATTTAGCAACCAACGAGACGGCCATATTGGGGTCATTCATTACTTAGAGTAAAAGACAAAAAACGAGTTTGGGAGGCAGGAAAGCTATGAACCGCGTAAAAGTCATTCTTTTATATTCGTGACTTTTCGTCAATTCTTCCTATTTACCATGGTTGTATAACTGTAATGTAACCAAAACTTTCCGGAGGTAAACTCGCCTCCCATTCGGATATCCGGGCGGAGGCTGGTCGGGGGGGTCCATCAGGCGGATCAAAAAGCCTAAAAATCAATTTCTGCAACATCAGAGGCCTAAACACCAATATTAATGCAGTACACCAACACTTGTAATCAAATAAGGCATTTGCAGAAACAAAGGTAAAACCTTCAACATCAAATGTTCACCTCATTGATCCTGGATACGATCTACACACCCGATTTCGTCTAAACTTTGGATTGGCAGTATTTGTCAAGAACAATTTGAGTTGCCAGCGGGAGGAAACGCTTGAACCTGCGGACTTCGACGTCATGTGGTTCAAAATAATAGCCAGTGGTGTCACGAAATTTATCTGCTGTATCTACAGACTACCAAGCGACACCCAATATAGACGGCTCTTTTTGAACCTGGTTGATTGCATTAACCATCTGCAAATTGACTACCCAAGCGCAGAAATCATTGTCATGGGTGATTTTAACGTTCACAATATCAACTGGCTGCGCTTCTGCAACAAGAACGACGATGAAGGACGAGAAGCTGAGCTATTTGCCACCATATGCGGGCTTACGCAGCTTGTGGAGGAACCTACCAGAATCCCCGATCGAGACGGCGAGTTCGCGAGTCTCCTTGATCTGGTCTTGGCTTCAGATCCTGACTCGTACACAGAATCAGTACATGCCCCCCTAGGAACCTCGGACCACAAAATGATAACCGTCTCTTGCCAGTTGGAGGTTAAAACGCAGGATCCTCCGATGCCGCGGAAGGTATGGCACTATAAATCAGCAGAGTGGAACCATCTTCGGGAATTTTATCGCTCATTCCCTTGGAAAGAAGTCTGCTTTAGAACCAATAACATTCAGAATGTGCAAACCAAATTACAGAGACGATCTTGGCAGGAATAGAAGCTTATATCCCTTTTCTTCTAAATGCGGATCAAACAACATGGTTCAACCTGAATTGCAAAACTAAAAACGCAGCATATCGCAAATGGCGTCAACATCCTTCCATCGAAAATCGGAGGAACTTTTTAGCCTCCAGAAATAGCTGCAAGCGAATTATTGATGAATGCAAAGAGAGTCACTACAAAAGGATCAAAAACAAATTGCTAAACTGCCCAAATAGTACAAGATCTTTCTGGTCGGTATCGAAAGCCGTTAGTCAAGGATTTGCTAAGTCGGCCTTGCCACCCCTAACAGCAGATGATGGTTCTATCGCGGTAACAGCAAGGGAAAAAGCCAACTTACTGGCTAAACACTTCGCGTCCAATTCTACTCTGCACTCGCAAGGCAAAACACCGCCATATTTGCCAAGGGTAAATTCATCGATGGGAGAAATTTCGTTTCCCCAACGGATTATAAATAAAATTCTTAAAAGCGTAGACACCAACAAAGCTTCTGGACCCGATGGAATTTCAGCCCTAATACTAAAAGGTTGTGCAGACGAATTGACTCCTCCCTTATGTAGACTGTTATAAGCAGGGCCAATTTCCAACAAGCTGGAAAACTGCTCGAGTGCAAGCTGTACCCAAAAAAGTTAAGAAGACGATGCCCTCCAACTACCACCCGATTGCACGAGTTCCAGTAATATCGAAGATTATGGAGAAAGCAGTCAACCAACAACTGTTAAGATATCTGGAATCATCTGGATCAATCAGCGATCATCAATACGGCTTCCGAAAGCTTAGATCCACCGGCGATCTTCTGGCCTACGTCACACACTTGTGGACGGAGGCCATGGAGAAGCACGGCGAGTCCCGCTCAGTCGCTCTTGACATTTCCAAGGCATTTGACAGAGTGTGGCATGAGGGACTACTAACCAAGCTCTCCTCAATCGGCATACAAAACTCATTATTGAATTGGATCAAAAGTTTTCTTGAACAACGAACAATCCAAGTAGCCGTCGATGGATACCTCTCCGACAAATTTAACATTAACGCTGGAGTCCCTCAAGGATGCATTCTATCCCCCACCCTTTTCTTGGTATATATCAACGATTTGCTAGGAACCACTGTCAACCCAATCTACAGCTTTGCGGACGGATAGCACACTTATTTCCACATTTAAGTCCTCAAAACCAACGACAGCCGCAAGTTCTCAGAATCTTAGGCAGCAACAAGTAGCTTCAACCGACAACGATATTAGAGCAATCTTGGAGTGGGGCGATAACAATTTGGTCAATTTTAACGCTAAAAAAACGCAGGCTGCAGTATTTACGATGAAGACTAACCTTGGTGGCCCGGAGCTGATTATGGCAGGGAAAACATTGCCAATGAAATCATCTTTACATCTTCTAGGAGTCGAGGTCACCAACAGTGTGTCCTGGCATGACCACGTTGCCGAGGTCGCCAGGGCGGCTTCCAAAAAACTCGGAGTGCTTTTCAAAACGAAAAAACTGTATACATCAGAACAGCTGCTGACTCTTTATAAGGCTCAAATACGCCCTTCCCTCGAGTATTGCTCGTATGTCTGGAGCTCTGCACCCAAGCATAGTTTAAAGCTGCTAGATTCTATACAGAAGAGAGCTATTCGTCTTATCGACAAACCAGAACTGACAAAGCTGTCTGGATAGTCTGGAGCACAGGAGAAAGATGGCCGATCTCTGTTTATTGTACCGTTATTATCACGGTAAGTGCTCCTCTGAGCTGGCAGGCCTGATTCCACCCAGGGCTGTTCCGGCAAGATGGACGCGTCTAGCAGTTGCGGCTAATCAACATCGAGTCCACCTGCCTACCCCAAGGACGTCGCTGTATCGGGACTCATTCATCTGGAGAACATCTTCTTTGTGGAACGGGCTTCCGCCTCACATATTTCCCGACGCATACAACCTACAGCGATTCAAGATAAACGAAATAATAAAAAGAAAAAAAAAACTCTAATAATCTCGAGGTTATATCTCAAAATATGATTCTGCGTTCTTAATCTCGCGCAAGTCAATTCCGGTTAGTTTTTTACGTGACATCGAGCTAGAAGAAGTTATAAGTGACAGTTTATTTGAATTATTATAGCAATTTATTTGTATAAAATCATTATTAAAAAAAACTACAGAAGCAAGAAAAATTCACAAGGCAATAGACTAAATTTAAATAGAATCACTATCAAGAGACATTCAAGCATTCGAACGGTTATACCTGGTAAGGTGAGAAGTGTCAAATCTCTTCAAGTCAAAGTTCTAGTCTGTCAACCGAAACAAACCGCTAGAAAAGGGCTAAAATGGGGTCAACATTCAAAAAATTTTCCTCCTAATCAGCTGATACTCAGGCTCTTGAAAATTAGGAAGAAAACAAACCTAATAGCATCTAACAATGTAATGAATCCATGGGCTAATGGGGAATATTTTTTATGACCCCAAGGAGAGTCAACAACAATAAGTAGGGACAACCACAACCTAATCAAATAAACCGCGTGAAAGGGGCTATAACGGGGTCAAGGTTACACCTAAAAAAAAATTCTGCCAAAATCAGCTGATATCGATTGACGTCCGTTTACCCTTGAAAAATGAAGAAATAAATAAGAAATCTTAGACGTATTTTTCAGTCAAGAGAAGCCCTAATAACAACTAACACCCTACATGTCACGATGCTCTCTCTAAAATATATTATAGCGGTGTACTCTTGGCTGTTCCCTTGCCTAATTTCACCTGTCCTCTCCATTTCCAAACACCCGATTTTAATTGTGGTGTCCTATGATGCTTTCAGGTATAACTTCTTTGAAACTGAACAACTACCCTATATGGAACTAATAAGGCATAAAGGGACGTACGCCGATTACCTTACCAATGTCTTTCCGACAAAAACATTCCCGAATCATCACTCAATAGCCACAGGTTTATATGCTGAAACCCATGGGGTGATTGGGAATAGCTTTTATGACCCCCAACTAAAGCAAATTGTCAGGATGGGCTATGATATGTACCATTACAATGAGAAGATTGTGCCCATATGGGTAGGTTTCACAGGTTTTTCTCATTTAGAATGTTAAAATTGTGTTTTTTTTTAAGAGGTTGAATGAAGATAGAGGAGATGAAAGGTATTCGGCTAGTGTTATGTGGCCTGGAGCAATTTTTCCATATCAAGGCAAAAATATCACATGGGCTTTACCATTTGAAATGGGATATGACTGGCATAAAAGAGTTGATCATGTAAGTAAGAAGACTTAAATAAGTAAACCATAATTATACATGAGAATTACTTAATAACAGAGATATTTTGCTTTTATGTGTAGGAAGTTTTTTACGATTTTAAAGAGCATGTAAATATTAGGGGAAATGATTTCACAACATTTCAATTCATCATCATTTCATTCATTTTCAACATTTTTTTAAATTTATTTGCAGAATTGACATAATTATTAAATGTATAGGAACTGACATAACTTAAAATCTATTTTTTTTTTAGTTTTTGCTTCTAGGTTCAATGCTTTTTTATCTTATGCCTTTTGGCATTATTGATAGTGATTTAATTTTAAAATCTAATTTTTTACTGCTTTTTCTACTAACTTTCAAAAAAAACCTATGCTTAAATGTCTTCCTTTCATTATTAGGCAATTGAATGGATTACAGACCCAAAGAAACCTGCCAACCTGGTCATGTTATACTTTGAAGAACCAGACACCCATGGGCATGCCTTTGGGCCTAACTCAGAAATTGTCAAAGATTTAATTCATAAATTGGACAATATTACTGGCTATTTACATGTAAACATTCATTTCTAAATAAAGCCCAAGTTCCTCATTTATACCTAAACTTTATTTGTAGGAACAACTAAAGGTGCATAAGCTCACTGACCATGTAAATGTGATACATGTGAGTGATCACGGTATGACCACAGTAACTCCTCCACATTTTATAAATATAACTAAGTTTTTGACTAATGGGACATATGACTGGGCAGGAGCGAGCCCTGCTATTCAAATTATACCTCATGAAGGACATCACAATAAAATTTATGAATCATTAAAGGCAGCATCGAAAATTAATAAACATTTTCAAGTGTTTAACAAGTCAGATTTCCCTGAAAGATGGCACTATAAAGGGAATAGGAGGGCTCCCCCTATATTGGTCATGGCTGATGTGGGATATGCTTTAGATGATTTGATCATTGCTGCTCCACAATATGCTAAGAAGTATAATTTCACTTGTAAGTAGAATAAAATGTCAATAGTTAAGGTTTATATTGTCCTGTTTTTATTTTGCTCTTAGTCTAACAGTATTAAACTAAAAAACTTTTTCCTTATTTATTTATTTATTCAACATCTTACAAACATGTAAAGGTACTTACATGTAAGGGATAATGATAATGATAGACTAACTAAAATCTACAAAATAATATATAAATTATACAAGGCATAATCAATGTTAGAGAATTGTTCTAAACCATTTTGCAGTGCTAAAGTATTACATGTTTTTAACATTAAAGTAAAGTAAGAACAGCCGCACAAGTTAACACAAAAATCTCCCTGCATTGTTAACCTTAGATCAATATAAGGAACTCTTGTCTGTATTTATCAATTCTATCAAATAACACTCATTATACAGGGTGTAAAATTAGTGGACGAAACGCGAACCCTGTATTCTTTGGTCAAAAATAACCTCACTTTTTCCTATAAACATATATCGGCAAACGCGCCCCAAGGGAGCTACGCCCTTTTTAAAGGGGGCACCTAAAGATGGTTTTTTCCACTTATTTTCGAAACGGGTAAATATAAAAATTTTAAATTTTGGTATTCTCCCAATTTTGATATGCTGAATTTAGTTGTCATTTCATAATTTTCATTATATAGTCAGGTGCGTATCATTTAGGGGGTGAGCCTAAAAAAATACCTAAAAAAAAATTGTGTGCAAAGTTTTTGTTTTTTTTTCTTTAAATTTTAAAAATTTAAGGGTTTTTACGTAAAAAAGTACCTCTTGGTCAATAACGCTAGGAATTACCATTTTCGAGAAAAACCCATTTTGTTTGAAGACATCCATTGAGAAACACTCTGCAGGTGGTGGTGCAATTCGATATATTTACCTCGCAGTGACAAAGAGGTTTTGGCAAATTCTGTGAAAATTAGATCTAACTGTTGTTTATGATCCAGTGCTTGTGAAATTTGATCTGTAAAGGCACACAGACTTATAACCGACAAAACCATGTTGCTCCTTACATATAGATGGGGTCATAAGCGTTTTTATTTTGTTTCAAAGCAAATTTTCGCAGATTTGAGCCAATGAATTAAGAACACTTATGGCCCTATAATTTTTTACAGCACTTTTTGACTTATTTATAAAAATATTATTTTGCACAGACACTGAAAATATGTGAGCCAAAGGTTTAACAAGAAAATCTACACAACACTTTATAGATGTAGCAAGAAATGTTGTCCCTACCAACACTTTTCTTTGGTTTTAATTGCTTAATTGCTATTCTTACCTACTTGTTCCCCAGTGACCATAGCAAACTTAATATTGCCCCCCCAAGGTAGAACATTTTTTTTGGGACAATTTGCCATGCTTTTTGGTACTCTTTCTCTACCCATTGTGTTTTGTTTAAGTTTTACTCATTTTGCATCTATATGATTTGCACATTTTTCATTCAAGATGTTTTTTACCACTTTTGTTAACTTGCAAGGCATCAAAGTCAAATTATTTATTTAGTGAGGAAGTATGACACCATAGAAAAAAGCCAAAAATATTTACCAAAGAAAGTTTATCACCCACCATTAGTTACACTTTGGTTAACTTTTAAGGCTTCACAGTAAAAATTTTAAATTCTAGAGGGAATTGAAACCATATATGATACTTATACCATGCAAATAGGTGTAATATATGCACAAATTGCCCTACCTAGCCAAATAGTGAACCCATAATTACATTTCATCACTACGCGCCTTAAGAAAAGGCATCTTGTCACTTTTTACAAAATCCTACATGGGAAATCTGGAGCTTCTGAGCTAGTTCAAAAAAATCAATATTATGCTCCACTGAGAACAAAAGCTACTGAGAGTTTTCACTAACCAAACCACTGTACTAACTATGGTCTTAATAATTTCCTCACTAGAACAATCAGATTAGCAAACCAACATCATACCATTGACCTTTTTGAATCTTATAGCATCCTGGGTCAAGTTTTAGCAAACATTAGTTAGATCTGATTAATTATTATTACCTAATCATTTTCTGTGAATCTGTATGTGATATACGTTAAAATTATGTATTAATCTATTATGGTTGTCTAATCTAAATTACTTAAAGGGATAAGGAGAGTTTTGTTATGGAATGCCCTATATATGTCCACCAACCAAGACTCTGAGAGCAGCAACTTTAAATAAAATAATTTGGTTATTTTTCAGTAACAAACTCTTCAGAATTCGGGGTCCACGGCTACGATTACACCGTAAAAGAAATGCACCCTTACTTCATGGCGGTGGGGCCAAAAATCAGAAAATCTACAAAAGTGGACCCGTTCGATACCGTCGACTTATTTAATATATTTTGTGCAATTTTGGACCTTAATCCCACCCCGAATAACGGCTCCACAAACCCAACCGAGCAGATCGTATATGCAACCGCTGACGTCGTCCTCACCAATTTTCTGATATTGAGTAAGTGAGATAATAAATTGAACAACATTTTTATTTACTGCGACTTATAAATCTTACGAAATATATTAATAGGAAAAAAAAGAAGAATTCCGCTCCCTAAAGTGATTTTTTATTTTTGCAGTAAGCGGGGTTCTGGTAGTTTTAGTCTTGATAAGTTTATCGATGACTTCGACTCTGGTCGCCATAAGACGGCAACAAAGAGCCGCGACCAATGCGGCACTAAATAAACGTTTACGGCAAAGTTTTCCGAACTACATTGAGGCACAGCATTTGCTGGAGCCCGAGGAGGCCTAAGTGAACACAAATTTTATAGGGAAAATATGCGTGTATGTGGGTGGGATAATGGGGTATAAAAGCAACTAAACTGATCGATATTTTGAAAGCTTTTGATGAAAAAAATGGTATAATTCTTATCAACGCTCTTCTAACCAACGTTTCGGCACTACTTTGTGCCGTCTTCAGGTAAGTAACCCAACAATCAATTGAATCTTTAAGTAAACATTTTGTGCAGGATGCGCTTTTTGTTAGAGCCCGATAGAAGAATCTACAGAGTATTCAAAAAAATGTAAATACGAAAGTTTCTTGACTTCAACATGGTTCTTAATTTTTATTAATACAGGGTATACGAAAAATACTTTACCGTCAATGCCAAAATTTTAATTGGAATTTAAGTCGGGTCTCAAATATGGCTTATTGAAAATACAGAAAAATGTCCAATGGTCTGACGCACCCGGTATACATTTAACCCTTTGAAGCCTAATGGGTCATATGTATCCCAATGCTAAAAGGGTTGTAGTATATAATCTAAAGATAATCAAAGTTTCTGATAAGCAAAATCAATATTTATTCTACATATAGAAAGGTATTTCAAAAGAAGTAATATAAAAGTCTCTAGGTGTGGTATAATGCAAAAGATTGTTGGCATAAAGATATGGAACAAATAGTTCTTGTGCTTTTTTGAATCTTGCATTCAGCACATCTGTTACGTCTTTGTCTAGTTTCAGTTTGATTCGGTAATAGTGATCACCTACATTTATTAGGGTGGGAGAAGACATTGACGAACGACCATATGACGTTGTACGAATCACTTTATCCTCCGGTCTTCCAACAGCAATGACTTTCTGAAACATTAACCAAAAATGACAAAGGAAGCTTGTGGAGGTGGTGTGTCTCTTTATAAATGATTCAGGAATTTACTGCGATTGTAAGAAGGATTTTGCAAAATACCTTCTTCCATCGCTTTTTTTTCTATTAATATCATATAAGCCAGTCAACTGATCTGACAAACATACTCCGCCCATATTGAGGTTATAAAAGTTTATACATTCGGGGCAATTGATCTTTACTTCAGTGACATCTCTGCTTGTACGATCACCTTTGATGATTGTGTTTTGATTACAGTTAGTCATAACAAGTACCTTTTTTGTATAGATTTTATTTAATAAATGTCAAAAACAATTTTTATTAAATACAATATAATTTATATTTTACAAGTAGCAATTGACTAAAGAGCTCCTGTTTCACATCCTATATTTATAAGAGTATAAATGTTGCATAAGCTCATGACAATTATTTCTTCTTGAACCAAACATATTAAGCATAAAGAATATAATTTATCCATTCAAAAATAAGCTAGCATGCCTTGAATCTGCCAAAAATATAATTTGCTAATTAATAATTTGAAACAATCCCATTACAAGTTGTATTGCTTAGTTTTTTTGATGATCAGAAGTGAGAAATTAATGAATGCCTATTGTAAGGCATCATAACTACGATTCCATTACTGTTTCGTGGAAATCCGTTTGTTCTTGCTTTTTCTTAGTTTTCTGATACAATATGAAAATTCTTGCGATGGTTGATTGAGCAATAAAACTGAAAAGACTTTTTGGCTATAATTTATAAAAAACCATAGAAGAACTTTGATTCAAGTCAAGAAGTATTAGGCAAGGTCTGTTTTCAGACCACGCTTCGAACCAAACCCAACCTTTCTTGCTATCAATTCGACGATCTTAATCACCACTCATATTTTTAGACTCCACTTTTAAATCACTCAAGAAATCGGTGTCAAGATCTTCCTTTGACATAGTTGGCTTTGGTCTGATGGGGCGCATTTTTTTGCTTGTTCTTTTGTAGTAGTTCTAGACATGTGCCTCTAAATCAATATCACTGCTATAGAGGCACATGTATCTAGTTGATAGTCAGATCCAATGTCTGCAAAAAGGTCTTCAAGGTCAGCTAAACAGTATGCAAGATCTTCCATCTCGGTTATAGTCAGTGGTTTTCTGTAACAATCTGAGAACGAATGGGTCCACCGATAAGACGTTTTGGACAAATATGCCCCAGTTGCCATTTATCCTTCCCAAAATACATCAAATATTAACAAAACTTGACAACTAACGTACCTTGACATCTTTAATATATTTATTAACATCACAAACAATTTGCGCCTTATTGATACAAAATTCGAATAGAGCGATCGTATAAAGCACTTATTTCTCTATCAAGGATTTTCAAAATAGAAAATATACAAGCCGTCCCATTTCAAATTTTAGAATTGAGGTCTGTGCTTTCCATTAAACCTCGTATTAATAAAACTGCAATAATTAAAAAATATGTTCAACACCCAGAATCTCTTGCAGGTAAGTTTTTGTCGAACACTCTGTAGATTTGGAGAAAAGTTATAGGCCTCTAATAAAATGCTCAACCAAATTTAACAATTTTTTGGATTAAAATGAATTATTTGCTTTTATATCCCATTTAAGTATTCAAAGCCAGTGCTTAAGCGCCCAATATTATTGAATGCTCAAAACTATAATTTATTTTTGTTATATATTGTTATAAAATTTGTTGAAACTAATTCGTCCATTCCTAAGCCCTTATTTTTGAGGTTTCCATCAAATTTAAGCTGGATCCTTTAAAATTGTTAAATTATACTACAGGGTTATTCTATTATAAAGGCTGTATAATATGTTCCGCTTAATTTCTGAAGTTATATTGGAAATATATAAACAATTATATGGTAAGCGATTTGCAGGCCGACATATTTTTTAACGGATATGCAAAGTTGGGACAATAAATCGAGTCAAATTCAATCCGGTTCAATCAAAATATATAGTACTGTAGTCAAAAAAGAGTTTTTCTAGTCATTTTAGGAATATATATGTGTAAAATAGTAATTTTGCACGGAAATTCGGTTTAACTTGCAAAAGAAATTTTTTTTTAATACTATTAGGTTGAAGTTTGTTGCACATTTAGATGTTATAAGGTGTAAATTTGTTTTAAATATTAGGTTTGAGATAATTTTAGATTTACATATTTTAATACAAGGGAACTCGATTGATTGTAAGAAAACTACCACTAGATAAATTTTGGAGACACTTAAAATATTCCTATTGTTTTCAAATTTTAAAAAAAAACTTTTTTTTATATTTTCTCTATTTTTTGTCAGAAATTTTAAGTTTGTCTAATATGTATGACGACCGAATTAAAGGACATATATTACTTATATGTACATTGTAAATCCCATTTAATTTTTTTTCCACTTTTGGTACACTAAAATGCGCAGTTTAAACGAAATTTAGAGAAAAAAAAGTTAAGAAAGTTACAGGGACGATGCTGACGTCTAATTCCGGCATAACTGGAGATGCCAAAACTGTCAATATATGTTTCCCAGTAAGCTTGCCATGATGCCAAATTTTCCTAGTCATAGTTTCCCTATATACTAGATCAATAGAGTTCTCAGAAAATTTTATAGTTGATGACGTAAATTGTTACTAATATGTATATAAAATTGTTTTTAGCAACTTTTTGAAACAATAGTTTAGAAAGCAATAGTTGCTTGGTGTTATTGCGTACAAAAATTTGTATTTATTATAAAAACTTTCTTTTCTGTTCGTTTCTATGGTTTCAAGTGTAAATTATAAATTTGGCTTAGACAAACACACAAAAAGGGACCCTTCTGACACTTTTATTCTAAATTAAGGTTACTCATGTTTAAGCATTTCGGCTATTGTAATAGCCATCATCAGATACATAACAATAGAAAACACATCACAAAGGTAATATGTTATATAGTTCTGTATCTAATTATGGCTATATAACAATAGCCGAAATGCATAATACATTAGTTTAAAGATGTTTTGCTTTTTATTGTGGGGAGAACGACAACCTTGCGTAACCTTTATAGTTCCACTCCTCTGCTAAGTATGGACTTCTACACAACAATTTATTTATTGCTGTGTCTCTCTAATTTAAGTTTAATATTACTCAATATAAGTACAGAAAACCCTAGAAAAGTGATGTGAGTTGGCCAAAAATAAACGCAATGATTAAAATTAGATACAAAATGGATATAATAGGTTTATTATACATATTACATACTATATGATAAAATTTATTCTCAAAAATAAATGTGACTCAATAAAGCTATATTAATTAGATTTTAGGACTTGTTTCAGTAACCTTACGTAACATTTTTAAAATTATTAAATAGGGAAAGTATCTTCCTTACTTGTTCTTTTTTGTTGGCAAAGTTGGCTAATAACGTAAAAATGATACGGCATAACAATTATTTATAGTATATGTGTTGGAAATTATTTAAAAATCATCTATGCATGTGGGCTTTATAAAGAAGCATTATGTATATTGCTCGACGGATCATCAATCCAACTCTAAGATCTACGATTAAAAAATATGCAGATCTTAGCCTTAATATGGGTTATCATTTTAAAATATATGGAACATTTTAACTTAGCTAGGTCTTATTTATTTGTGTCAAAATAAACATAAAGGGAATCCCTTAAAGACCCTACAGAACATTATAAACGAGGATTAGTAGAAGAATCTAAAAAGAAGAGTTATGTACCTACGTGAACTAATTACTACTATATTTTATTTTAAACCTAGGAAGTTTTTATTTTATTAAGGTTCAATCGTTAGCATAAAGTCGTAACGAAATGTACTAGTTTTTAATTTTTCTTTATATAAGTAAAACTTTATTTAAAAGGCCTTCTGTTAGTTTGAGTTTATAATTCAAGACTTTATAGAAGATTTTATAGGAAAATACTTATCTAAGGTTAAAGCATCTAAATGCACATACCGGGATAACTTTTTTTATTTTAGTTTTAAACGTGTAAATCACAATAGATTAAAAAGTTTTTGTCTTGTGATTAGTGTTGTAAAAATCCGGATTAATTCAATATCCGGACAGTATTGATTCGGATGAATTGAAAATTCGGTTTTTTCATCCAGATTAATTCATCCGCTCGATGTCTCGCCCGTTCGGCAAATTATGTCATGTTTCAGGCTCGATGCTCGGCCGTCCGATAAACGTTTTTTATAGCTGTTTTTCGAATATAAGATATGCATTATGCAACCCATTAGACATTTCGTTTTTACGGATTTCTACATGATGTTAAAACTAAAATAGCTAATTATGTATGTAATAAATCAAGTGTATTTTAAACGATGCAAAATATCAATACGAAAATGCTTTGTTGCCGATTGCCGGGTTATTTGTCCGGGCGATTTAATTAGGATTCTCTTAGCCGGTGGAACGTTGAACTTCGTGAGCCTCGTGCAAGCTCAAACAATTATTTTCATCGTCGGGCTAACGGACGACGGGCGGCGTGTATCCGGACGATTTAGATATCCGGATTGATTCGGAATAATTTGATATTTGGATTGAACAGACGATTAATCCGGACTTTTCGCATCACTACTTGTGATATTGTGGTTAGACAGACAACTCTAGAGGTAAGTAAAGACATGTAATGAATTTATAGTTGAAATAATAATACTAATTGCTAAATATCAAAACTGCAATGGAAGGTGTTCTAAGGCCTGACAGAGTCTGAAAAAAGCCATGAATAATTAGTTAAAATTCCAGGCAAAATATTATTTAAATATTTGCTGCAATAAAATGTAAAGTTATTTGAAATGCCTGGAAGGTATAGGAAACTATTTTCAAGTCATGTGACGTCAAATTTCTAGAATTAAATGAAAAACTACTTAGAATGCCTAAACACATTAAAAAAATGATTTCCAAAGCCTAAAAGACAAAAAATTGCTGCTACAGCTTGAAAAAAATTATATTCTGTTTCAAGGAGAATTCTTCAATTTTTATAATTGTAATGTTTTTTTTTCAAGTCATTTGTTTTGTCCAAGAAAAATAAGATTCTTAAAAAAAAGGTAAAGAGATTCTGATCTTTTGTGATCTATTTACTTTTATGCCAGTGAAAATGACAGACGTATTTTGGCAAAATTTTTTGAAAAATGGTAATTTTGACTTTGAACATTGACCAAAAATTTAAAAATCACAAAAAATATGGAAGACACAAATTGGTCTGATTTAATTGAAATTAGCGGTTTATTTAACCGGATATTGAAGTTTAATACCACGAGACACTTAATGTTTTTTGCTTTTGATCCTATTTACTCGAAATAAAGGATCAAGGTATTTTTGTAATATGCTAAGTAAATATATCCCTAAATACAAATTAATCATATTATTGATATTGGCAGAAAGAAACTCGCAAAACTCTCAAAAAAGTTTAATAATAAAATACCAACTCAACAATTAAAAAGTTTACTTATAAAAGAATCCTTAATGTATTTTAATGCACGATCCCTTGGAGCTTTCCCTGTAGTACCCGTTCGAAATGGGAGCCGTCATAGTAAACTTTACCACATTCCTCGCAAATATAAAAGAAATCGTAGGAGTTGATCACTGCCGGAGGCACCTGTCTGATCCCTATTTGAGCGCCCAAACGTGTTTGGCATAATCCTATGTCAATTCGTTCATCGGTATCTAAAAGAAAACATTATTTACGTCAGTACTAATAAATTATCTATGCCATAAGTAACAACATATTTGGGAAAGAACCTCAGTACGGTTTTAAATGTCAACTAGTGTGGGGAGAATCGAATGCATTTCGAATCGAATACATTTTGTTGCAATTATAACATCTCTTAAATTGAAATTAAAACTATAATAATATATCGTGGTCGTACAAGCAAATCCCTTTAAGTCCACTTTTTGACGAACTTGAGTTTTTCGTACCACTAAGTCCGCGCGATGATTTCTCATCAAGTCAACAATCATTTAAGTCCATTTTCCCCATACTTTAAAAGATATAGGCCACATGTATTTGCCTAAGTCCAAAATATTTTAATTTTGAACAAAAAAAATCAGTTATGTGCACTTAAGCGATTTTTATTAGGAGCATGAGACAAGTTTAAACAGGAAAAAACCTGTAAGTCCATTTAAGTAAATATTTACGCGTACTTGTGTTATTTTATTTGCCGGCAGTTTACATTATTTTGTTATTTGTGGCGGTTGGTCAGTATGTCTTCCAGAGGGAAAAAACTTGTGTTTATGGCGTGTAATAATACACTAAACCAGAGAAGTAGTAGTGATGAAAACTCTATTAGTTATAATAGAATAATAGGCTCTAACGTGTACAGGTTTTATGAAAGGATTGGGGAACAGCGCGATGCTACACCGAAAGGTAAGTAGATAGAACTTCTTAAATTTTGGATATTTAGAGTTAAAATGCATTTTACAGTTACAGCAAATTATTATCTGTTTCATTTTTATTAGATTTTTATTCGCTAGTTTTAAACTGTGTAGGGACTTCAGTTTTTTTTCTGTTTGTGGTATTCGTAGGTAAATGGACTTAAGTTTTTCTTCCTGTTTGTGGTACTAGTAGCTTAACGGACTTAAGTTTTTTTCTAAATTTTAGATAAAAATATAGAAATTGAAAGAGGGTCTGAGGTGGGAAATTTAAATGTATCAGAACCGTCTGTTAATCACGTGTCTCAGCATTCCTTCAATGAAGACGATTTAGCCTTAATTAAAGATAGTGATGACTCGATCCTAGATCCAGACTTTAATGAGATGTTTAGTTGTCACAGAAAAATTAGAAAATGCCTTAATTGCCTTACTTC
Organism: Anthonomus grandis grandis; assembly: GCF_022605725.1. NCBI lineage: Eukaryota > Metazoa > Arthropoda > Insecta > Coleoptera > Curculionidae > Anthonomus > Anthonomus grandis. The sequence goes on from NC_065549.1 coordinate 10,621,802, forward strand.
TATTTTTTTGTAGAGCTTGGAAATGACACACAGCTTAAAAGATGGAAAGAAAGTCAACCTAAAAAGTGGAAAAGAGCTGTGGCGAAAAAAAGAAGAAGCGAGGGACTTGATTACGTGACTAACAAAAACAGCGGCCAGCCAAGAAACCTCAAGCCATTAACTGTGAAAAGTGTTGTTTTAAATGTCAGACAAAATTTTTAGAAGAGGAAAGGCAAACTTTGTGTTTAACGTATTGGAGAATGAATAATTTTACACGGCAAAAAGATTTTATTCTTGCAAATGTCACAAGCTCTTCTCCAGAGAGAAGAAGACAGAGAAATGGAAATAAGGCTCCTAGAAGTAATTCTAAACAGTACTATTTTACAAAAGATAAAAACAAACTAAGAGTTTGTCAGGCATTTTTTTTGAAAACTCTTAATATAAGTGCTGATGTTGTAAAAAATGCATTTTGTTATAAAGGCTCTTCTGGCGTCTATGTCGGTGAAGACAGACGTGGCAAATCGGTACCCAAGAACAAAACCAGGCCAGAACTTCTTGCCGATGTAGAAAGGCACATTCAAAGTTTTCCGACCGTACCCTCACTTTATTACCGAAAGTCAACTAAAAAGGAATACTTGGACAGCAAATTATCAATAGCTAAGATGTACAACCTTTATGAGGAATATGTAAAACAGAAAAAAAAGAAGCTGTATCGTTCATAACGTATAAAAGGTATTTTGGTTCCAAATTTAATGTATCCTTTTTTCACCCTAAAAAAGACCTTTGTCAAACTTGTGAAAAACATAAGACAGGTGATGAGAGTCAGACCGATATTGAAAAATTTGAAAGACATGAAAGTCGTAAAAGGGATTGCTACTCTGCCAAAGAAAAGGACAAAATATGCGGTCTTAACGACCCGACATTTATTTCAGCAACTTTTGATTTGCAGTTAGTCCTTTAAATACCCTGCTCCGACGTAGGCCCCATGTACTACTCAAGAAAACTATGTGTTTTCAACCTTACTATTTATAACTCGGCCCGTCTAAATGATGCCAACTGTTATTGCTGGACTGAGATTAACGGAAAACGAGGAAGTTCAGAAATAGGCACTTGTTTGTTTGAATACTTAACACACCTGCCTCTGCATGTAAATCGGGTGTCACTCTGGTCCGATACATGTAGAGGACAGAACCGCAACCAACATGTTGCAGCTTTACTGCTTTATTTAGTGCAGGTTACGCACCTTCAAGTTATTCAACATAATTTTATGGAAAGTGGGCATTCCTACATGGAGGTGGACTCCATGCATAGCTCAATTGAACATGCAAAGAAATATGTACCGGTTTACACAATTCAAGATTGGCTTAATATTTTTAGACTCGCCAGATCAAACAGAAATAAAAACAAAAAAAGTCAACCATACAATGTCCAAGAATTAAAATTTAATGACTTCTATGATCTAAAGGCTTTGCCTGTAAAAATACTTCGAAATAAGAGTAAAGACACAGAAGAAAACACAGTCAATTGGTTACTAATCAAATCATTACGTTACTCAAAAGACAAGCCAGGCATAATTGAATTTAAATACATGCATTCTGACCCTTATAAGTATATTAATGTTTTTGGAAGGGGGAAAACCCCAACTTTTTCGAAGGTCTTAAAACTATTATACAGCAAGCAACTGCCAATCACTGAAAAGAAGAAAGAGGATCTTCTAAAATTGTGCCATAACAATATAATTCCGGCCGAATTCCATGGATGGTACAATTCTTTGCCAACATCCACAAATGTTGAACAAACACCAGAACACTTGGTCGAATCAGACAGTAGTGATGATGACGATGATTTACCATTAATCACTTATGTCCAACAAAATAAATAAATTTATCAGAAAAAAAATGTAAGTCCAACCTGTATGTAAAAAACGTAAAATAAAAAAAAACTTAGATGATATAGGTGTTTTACTGATAAATTATCATTAAAAAAAAGCTAACAAATCATGTCTACAGCTTTAAAATATCACATATTCAAAAACAACTTTTACAGGCAAATTAAAATATTTTTTTCCATTTTTCTCACAATTCACTTTTATGGACTTATACGGTTTTACTTGTACGTCCACGATATGTTCTGTCCCAACAACTCTTACTTACTTAATTCACTTATTTCGTTAAGTTCATTAGACATTTTTTATCTATTGCTACTGATCACGTGTCCTGTTAAATTAAAAATACATTGGCAAAACCAACCGGTTTACAGGACATATTACAAAAGAGTAAGGTTATTCCTAAAATTGATAGGTTAGAGAATCAATCCTGTGAAATTAATTGATGAAAAAGAAACCAAAAAACAAGACCAATTGGCGCAATTCTGGAGAAGATCTATTTGAACCTGAATGAATGTTGGAGAGGTTGATTCATGTGATTTCTCGATTGCCCGATACTACTACATCATTGAACATGAGCTGTATAGTGAGGTCTCCTAATTATCATATTCACATTCAAGATATTGAGAAGTTGCAAAGTAGGTTTTTTAAATATTACTCTTGTAAGTTGCATTTGGATATTTCTCAGTTGACCTCTGACCAGAGATGTATTTTATTGGAAATCCCTTCATTGGGATCGCGAAGAAGGCGGCGAGATTTTTTTTTTCTGTGTAAATTCATTAATGGCTCGATTGATTGGCTCCGCTTTGCGTCTTTTAAAATTAATATAATTAAAAAATTATTTTAACTAAAAAATTTCATCGTCTATTTAAGTCATCATCTATTTAAGTGTTGTTTTCATAGAACCAGTTACTTAGGACATTGAAAGGCTAGAATTAGTGAACAACTTTGTTTGAGTTCAACATGTGCACAGGGGCAATAGGAGGCGTTTTGTTTAAAAACATATTCATCGATTCTCTGTTGTTAAGTTTACAAGCATTTTCAAAAAAGGAAATTTTCAGCTATATATCAACACATATAATAATGTTAATTTAACTTATTGATGTTAGATTTTGAATTAAAAATCAAAAGTAGAAATAAATATATTTTATTTTAAGCGCAAAAATAACAACTTCAAAGCAAAAAAAAAATTAACATTCTTATTCCTAAAACCGCGTCTAAGAAATTTGAAATGGCAACTCCGCAGGCAAAAGCTGATGTCATCTTGACAAACTGGCTTAGTGTTTACATTTGACATTTGTGAAGTTCTGTGCCTTTCTTCAGTTTTTGGTTGAAAAGGGAAAAAAGTCTAATTTGAGTGTTTTTGTGAACTGAGTATCTTATCATATTTTATGAAAAAAAAACATGCTTCATGTTTTATTAAAGAGAATAGTATTATTTTGTGCCTGTCAAAATAAGCGACAAATTTTTATGATAGTATAAAGTTTTTTTTGCCATTTCTACATAAGCATTTGGCATCATTCTATCAGATGTTGCAAACAAACAAATTGCTCATAGTTCCACGGCAATGCTAATTTTAGCCTTTCAATGTTCTAAGACCAGTTATGTGCTGGATGCAAAGAGGTTGTGTAACAAACCTAATGTAACAATTATAATGTTTCTCTATCCTTTTAACACTTTTAAGAATAAATATAAATAATTGTGATTTGTGTACTTAAAAAATGTCCTAATTATCAATTTTGGTATTCTACTTAAAATTCAGACTTTATATGTATTTTACCATCTTAATGTAAACATGATTTAATTTTAGATTATAATACACATTATAAAAATGATATTACCGTTGGAAGCTTCTTGTGAATTGTCGACCAAAGATTGTAACTTAGAAGTGGTGTTTTGTAGGTAAATTGGTCAATTTCTGAAGAAAACTATTTGTTTCTAGCTAATGTTTCGAATTAAATTTAATTCATCTTCGGAGCTCGAAGTCGTAGCTCTCTTGTCTGTTTGTACCAGTTTGTTCGAATCATAAATATATTTTAATTGTATTGCCTCTTGCACATAACTGGTTTTAATTTGTGATATCTACGTGTTTATCCCTGTAATGTGTGCTATTTTAATTTAACACAAGAGAACTACGACTGCGAGCCCTGAAGAATGAATTAAATATAATTCGAAACATTGGCTAGAAAATAGTTTCCTTTAGAAATTGACCAATTTACCCAAAAAACACTAATTTCAAATAAAATAATACTCCTTATTGTCCTTATCAGGACAGATCAGAATCTGGTAGTTGTTGACATTAATTCCACAATTATCAGTAATGTTTGTATGCACTTTTTTTGAGGTTTGTAACTATGCTTTCAAGATTATTACATCACTTGTAATTTTACTGTGATTAATCTTTAATTTCCTTTCAAAGTTGTCACTTTTTTAATTTAGGTCCTTTTTTCCAAAAGAGTCTGTGGGGATATCATGTATAGTAAATACGGTAACATACAACTGCGGGATTTGTATAAAACATTTCAACAGAACGTTTACTCTTAAACAAGAATCACGTGCTTATAATAAATGTACTTTGCATCTTATCTATTTTTAAATAACTATCATCAAAGCATTTATATAAAAATTAATAAAAACATTAGACTGCAAAAAGACCTTAAAGAAAAAACTTTTTAGCTTTGGAAATTGATCTTAAGGAATCTTATGTTTTTAAAATGATTTTAATTTTAGTCTAGATTGAATAATTTTAAACCTTACTAAAACTATTAAATCTTGTAAACCCCTTAAATAATATCTGACAAAAATATCGTTAATAAGCCAAAAGTTATATTCTGATTATATATGTTTAACTAAAAAAAGGATCATTTTCACTCACACAGATCCCATTTCCTACTGCTCCCATAATCCGGCCTCCCCGATGATTTCCCAAGTCCATAACCCACGTCGTCAAAATCCTCATCGCTGGTAAACCCGGTGGCCTCATCTCCTTCATCGTCCAAATCGGGGCCGTACTTTGATGCTGCCGACTTCTCGTACAGCGCCTGAACCGTTTCTTTGGGCACTTTGGCGAAACTGTTGCCATTACAAGCCTGAATATTAACGGAGAAACTTAAATTCAAATATATTTCCTACTAAACTAATGGTTGATATTTCTCTATAGAGTTTTGTCAACCTACCATGCATCTGCTAAAAACGTGCTGTTTTGTTACGATAACTTTGTAATAGTCGAGCACTTCTTGCAATTGTTCGTCCACTTGATCTGATTTTACTCTGTAGCAGTGGCCCGATGGTACGTATCCGTTTAACTGTAAAGCAAGTTGAGTTGTTGATAAGCTTAAATGATTCTGATGGCTAAATGATTCTAAATACTACAAGTTCGTTGCATCGCGTTCACACTATAATTGGGTTTCAGAGTATCCCATATTTTACTGCGCGATCACTGTTTATTACAAGAATTGTCATTATTTCCTTTACGTTCAGATATACCGCGTGCTTATGTTTCAATATATTCGTATGGTATTTAATATTTTATTCATTATTAAGTAACATCCAGGCCAGAATACTTGTCATCCATGGTTCATCTGAGACCACTTTCTAGAGGTTACATAAATAGATTCGTGATTTTGCATTTGGCTTAGACCATCGGGTTAGAGTAATTTGCGGCTAAACATGATACGTTTAATTATTACCTAACTTTAAAAGGAAATTTTTGTTCAAAAGGTGTCAAAAGTCTATATTTAACAAGAAAATAACATTTGAGAGATGCCATGTAGTTTTACATAAGTATAAATAATATTACGCAAGAAACTGTCTATAAGTAATTTCTAATAATAATAATAAAGTGTTTCCAATTAGCTCATGTAAGTGCCATGTCCCATTTGATCACCAGAAAGAACTTTCTTTTTTAGTTAATCGAGAACATTCTGTTCCTAACTGTGCTCATCATAATAGAGAAATTTTTGAACCATTTAAATACGTTATAAATTTAGCTGATTTAGCATTTAAAATTAAATCTGAAACTTCTTATTTTAAGACAGCCATAATCACCCCAATATTCAAATCTGGCCATCCACACCTTGTGAGTAATTACAGACCCATCAGCGAAATAATTTTTCGAAAAACCACTTAAATATAGGTTAAAATAAAAAGATTAAATACAGAAAATCAATTTGGTTTTCTTGAGAAACTGAGTACAACTGATGTAATATTGGAGTTTACCAAAAACGTAACGAACTGTCTAGATAAAGGAACCTATAAACTGTTTAGCTGGATCTCGCTAATGCGTTTGATACGGTGCCTCATGTAACACTTTTAAATGTCTTAAATAATTATAGGGTGCGAGGGATAGCCTTGAACATATTTTCTAGTTACTTGAGCAATAGGATGCAGACGGTTAAGATTGGTAAAACACAGGATATCGTACTTATTATTTTTTGCTTATATAAATTCTTTAACTAAACTAAGAACAAATACCAGCACGTTATATCATACGCCGATGATATTTTTATTTTTTTTAATTTTTATATACAGGGTGGCCAAATAAGAATGCGAGGTACTGTATCTGGGAAACTATTCATCGTAGAAGCTTGCGATAAAAAAATTTATTACTAAAATGGCCAAGAGAATGACCTGGAAAATATTTTCAAGTTTCTAAAATGGCCGCTAGGGGGCGCAACTGCAATCTTGAATCTAGAAAACTGATGTTTCTGTAAATTTTGCTGAATTAACCTAACAAAAAAATAGCTGATTATTAAAGTAGAGACTAATCCGAACCTTTTTTATTTGAATAGTTTTGCTGTATCTCTAAAAATAAAGTGGTGGGGGGTGTTCAAAAGTTGGCTTAAAACACACCCTGTATACTAAAAACGCCTTAGCCGATTTTATCAAACTTGGGCTAGTTGAAAAGAGCTATTATTAAGCTACGAATATTATTATATTTCATGTTTTTTTAGTTTTACATCTCGCCGCTAGAGGGCTTTTTTCGGCTTTCTGACACAAATGACTAATTTTCTCAAAAACTTAAATGCAATGGTATAAATTTTTTTATACAAAAAAATAGCTTAATGACGCCTAAATATGCTTGCGAAAACCGCATCTTAATATCTTCATCCTGACCTAAAATTTAGGCCAAAGAAAATTTTATATGGAAATCCCTTAATATTTATAAAAACTACAAAATAATTTATTTCGAATTTCTTTTATAATGTAAGTTGTGGCCCTATAAAGGACCGATTTTAAAAAGAAAGGGTTTTAATGCCCCCGTAAATGCTCGAAATGCTGACCATCACACTCTATGCATTGCTGAAGCCTCTCATGGGTAGATAGAACTGCAGCTTCAATTTCGGCTCTCGATATGGTATGTATTGCATTACGAATGCGGTTTTTCATATCTTCTCTAGTCGTAGGCTGAGTCTGAAATATAATGTCCTTTAACCGCCCCCATAAATACAAATCAAGACAGGTTAAGTCTGGGGATCGCGGAGGCCATGGAAACAGGCTTCCTCTTCCAATCCACCGCTGTTGATAAATGTTATTAATATGCTCTCGCACATTCCTAGCAAAATGTGCTGGACAACCATGCAACTGCAAAAACAAATTTTGCCGGACTTCCAGAGGCACATCTCGAAAGTCGAAAAAAACATTGCCATTTAGAGATTGCTCAAAAAAATATGGTCCAATAATGTTGCCTCCAAGTATACCACACCACACATTGAAACTCCAGTGCCCTTGGTGCTGAACTTCACGCAACCAATGCGGATTTTCTGCAGACCAATAATGCATGTTATGCAGGTTGACTCTACCGTCACTATTAAATGTGGCTTCATCGGTCCAAAGAATTTGAAATAAAAAATCTCTGTCCTCGCGTATCATGCCTAATATCCAATGGCAATAGTCCAACCTACGGTCAAAGTCTGCTTCTTCCAATGCCCGATGTAAATTAACATGATATGGGTGCATTCTATAAATATATTAAAAAAAAAGCTGAACTTAAATAAATCCATATATGGCGATGGCTATTAGAATTTACCTATTGTCCTTCAAAATATTTTGAATCGTTGTTCTTGATATGCCTAATTCAAGGGATAATGCTCTTGTGCTAACATGAGGATTTCCTACAATATATCCCAGTACGCTGTTAATATTGTCCACATTTCTTCTAATTCTTGGCCGTTGAAACCTAGGCCGAAAACTACCATTGGCTCGTAAGTTCGCCACTAATCGGGGAAAAAATCTAATATCGCAAGGACTTCGATTTGGATATCGAACAGCATAAACTCTTTTTGCTACTGCAGCTCTTTTTGCTTTTAGTGATATTAGGTAATATTTTCAAAAATGGTAAATTTTGTTTTCAAAAGTAGTGAATTTTAAAAAGTTCCAAAATAATTAGTATAAAAAAATTAAAATTTAAGGGTATAAAATATTCTTTGGCATATATTTTAGGTTAGGAACAAGATATCGAGTTGCGGTTTTCGCAAGATTATTTAGACATCATTTAGCTATTTTTCTATGAAAAAAAAATCATATCAACGCATTTAAGTTTTTTGAGAAAATTAGTCATTTGTGTCAGAAAGTCGAAAAAAGCCCTCTAGCGGCGAGATGTAAAACTAAAAAAAACATGAAATATAATAATATTCGTAGCTTAATAATAGCTCTTTTCAACTAGCCCAAGTTTGATAAAATCGGCTAAGGCGTTTTTAGTATACAGGGTGTGTTTTAAGCCAACTTTTGAACACCCCCCACCACTTTATTTTTAGAGATACAGCAAAACTATTCAAATAATAAAGGTTCGGATTAGTCTCTACTTTAATAATCAGCTATTTTTTTGTTAGGTTAATTCAGCAAAATTTACAGAAACATCAGTTTTCTAGATTCAAGATTGCAGTTGCGCCCCCTAGCGGCCATTTCAGAAACTTGAAAATATTTTCCAGGTCATTCTCTTAGCCATTTTAGTAATAAATTTTTTTATCGCAAGCTTCTGCAAGATGAATAGTTTCCCAGATACAGTACCTCGCATTCTTATTTGGCCACCCTGTACAGTCATATACTTATATAGTTATATACTTCATACTTTACGGATGAAGTAGCCGATAAATTCAATAAAAATAAAATGGATCGTTTCTGAAAAAAATGTTCGAACCCATCAATTTTTTCTTTTTTAAATTTAAATTTTTCTACATGGAAGTTAAATATACAGGGTGACTCAAAAAAAAGATATGACGTCATCAATATGTTTTTTAAATGGAAACCACCATTTTTTACTGCAGAATCAAAAAGAGCGCATTTTTTTACAAAGGATATGGTACAAATGAATAGTGATTACATAAGCAAATATTTCAGGAAAAATGATGATACTCTTTTGGCATGGAATTTTTTGCTATGGGATTAAGAATTGCCGTTTTCCATACATATGGATATTTTTGTTAAAGGATACATTCGTTCGCAAAAACATAGCTTATTATCCTTAATTGAAATCTCGTCGAATCCTATGGCATTAGATTTTACTAAGGAAACAAATTACAGTCATCAAGAAGTTTAAAAGTTAATTCTTGATTATTTTATTATATTATTTCTATATAAGTATATAGCTTCCCTACTTGCACTATCTGGGAAAGCGTTTTAAAAAAAAAATTGGTATGTTTTTTTTTAGTTAGAATAGTAAGTGCTTTTTAATTAGAAATGTCTCTGGCAAATCGTTTTAAAAGTGGCAATCTCTAATTAAATGTAGTTTTTCTGCAATCCTCCAAAAGTCTTTACCTTTTTTATTTGAAAGCTCATTAAAAAAAATATATTTTCCCGTAATATAGCGTATTTTGTGTAGTTTCTTAATTCCGTGTAGTATTGTATTGAAATTCTGCTGGAAATTTACTTTAAATAAAATAATATATTCTCATTAAAAAATTGCACTTTATCATTAACATCCTACATATGGTAGATGAGTTAAATGAGTTACTCATCACTGATAAAATTTTCCATGTTTATTGTATTATAATCTCTAAAAGTAATAATTTTTTGTGAAGCTTTTATATTATCATATTGTGTAAATATTAAAATTGAAAAAATATAAAATATTGAAACTTACCATTGTAAAACTAGCACCCCTGGTCACGATATATCTCTTCTCATCTATAGCATACTTCACACATTCCTTATGGTCCTGGTTATTTTCTAAAATGGCAGTGTCCACCCCACATCTCCTCAGATTTTTTCCCAAACCCTGTAGCATTGTGTCACATACAATTTTCAATTCGTGTGCTTCTATTTGCTTCGCGTGGGGACTGGGGGGTTGTGCGGTAATATTCTCTTCGCGTTTTGTTTTATTCAAATTCCTGCCCTTCTTCGCCTTTTTCTTTGGCGATTTCTCGTGCTGTATTAGATTGAAACAGATGTCGTCGAAGGGACAGTTTGCGTCCTCGAAGCATTTTTTTAGCACGTCATATACCTTAAATAATTGCAAGAAATAACTAATGAAGGCCATAAAAGATAAGTTAAATTACTTCTATGAGGCAGTATGCATCCAGTCCGGCATACTCAATTTGTGACTGCCTTAAAGGCCGTTTTTCCCAGTTTGAAAACTGTTCAGATTTATCTAAGGGATGTCCCAAACAGTGGTGTACTAAAGTACTTAGGCTGGCCCCTCCAGTTTTAACTTAAATTTGCGTTTAAAGTAAATTATAACACACATATACATCTCATATGTTACCTTCATAAGGCAGCACAATTTTCGGATATTTCTCCACATGTTTCCACAACATACACAAATCTAAAAACCCTATTTGTTTCGCGTTCAAGTTCAAATTAGGCAGCGCTTGCCTAATCATGTGAAGATCACTTGATAGGCCAAAACCTAAAATTCAAATAAGCTAAAACTTAATTTTCTTAATTAAGTCACAGTGTAATTACCTAATTTTAAAATATCACAATTGTTGAACAAAAATTTCCCCAGTTCAAGCCAAAGATGAGGCATTTTGTGTCCCAAATTAACGATATCGATCACAAAGACTGATTTTCTGGAAGCGATTTGTAATAGGGCTAATTCGCTGTGGCCACCGCCGAAACTCGGTTTCCACTCGCAGTCTATTCCAACCACGTCCACACCCTGAAACCCCAGAAGAATTATTATACTATTATAATTGCAGGATATCTTCCTAAAATAGTAAAGGTTTGTGAAATACAGCAAAATTAAATCTTTAATAGTAAGGAAGATATCCTGCAATGGCAATCAATATGGGACATAGTTATAAATTAAAAAGAAACCTCTAAAGAATCCAGGAAGTTCTCAAAACTGAGAGGTTCATCCACCAAAATTATCGTATCAGGCGATCGTGAGTACTGATGATATTGAATTTTGTTTTCTGCAGGTTCATCCCAGTCTTCTGCAGGCAATTGAAAGGTTTCTGTATGGGGTAACCTAATAAAAGACCATAAAAAATGGAAATTTGCAAACAATAGGTGTAATTGTTGTCAAACCTGTTTTCCTCAAGCATTCTGACATTATAAGGCCAGTCTTTTCTATCAATGTTGTAAAAATGAGCCCATCTAAGTGCCTCGGCAAATTCTCCATACTGAGCCACTCCAACAATAAGCTCTATCTTAAGTTTGTCCTCTTCTCCTACAGCCTCTTGGACCATCTCTTTCCAACTTTCATCCCCTAAAGTCAAAACTTTAAATCTCAAAGCAAAAAACCACATTTAAATCTTACCAAAACTATTCTCAACAAATCTTTTTCTTAACAAAAACTGTAAAGCGCCTTCATTCCTACGCCGATTCAAATTCGGCGTCAAATCACTGGACAGTTTAAACATCTTAACCAGCCTGACAATAATTTTTTTCCAGGACTTGCTGTGCATCTTGTCAAATTTGGCATCTGGTATTTCCTTTTCACTAAAATGTCCTTATTAGTTAGGTCCCTTCAATAAAACTGCTCGACAAACTTAATATAGTGCCCCATTGTTTCCCTTACTGATGTATTACTTAATACCCCATCTAAAAATTCAACAAGTTCGGCCTGGTGCCTTTTGCTACCATGTAAAAAATCATCTGCACATTGAGGCTTATCTTGGATGATTAATGGAACCAAGAAGTCTTGAATGGAAAACATATTATGCAGGCCTAAAATGGCAGTATATTGGCAGGCCTGCAATATATAAAAAAAGTACACTAAAATCAATAAACAGAGATGTTATACTTACCTCTTTATATAGTTTCCTATCTATAAAACACTTAATAATCTCTACAAAAATATCACTTTCTTGAGCCAGTTCGAAAATCTCAAAAACAAGTTTTGTCACTGATGGTAAACTTTGTTTGGTGACCACTTTGAATGCATCGATTTTTAACTCAGTGGTCAAGAGGTGCCCAATTTTATTTCTATAGTTTGTAGACCATCTCCGGAACTCCTCTATTAAGCACATGGGTAGTGACTTGTTTTTTGCACAATAAAAATCTTGACAGTTGTACAGAAGCTTTAGGAACTGTTCATAGGGATTTGGACTATTATTGAAAAATAAATCCAGCTTCGATATCACTTGTGGACTTTTTTTCACTAAAACATTATATGAAACTATATGTATAATGTTGATTCAATCATATTTAAGATTTAATTTTCAATATATGAAACTTAAAGGGTATTAGTCTGTTGTATTCTTCAGGGGTTCCAAAGTGATCCAATCTTGGCTCTCTTGTGTCCTCAGTTGCCATAAATAGCATAGTTTTTAAACTTAGGAACACTGAAGGTATAACTTTTGTGGATGATTTTAAGTGCTACTATTTATTTAATTCAATTGAAGACTATGAAACCCTTAAGAATGACTCTTGAAATACAGAGACCTGGTGTGAAGCAAATTCCTTTAATTTAAATCTAAGCAAATGTACCAGCAATTCACGCAATTTTCAATATAACTACATTTATAGCAACACTTTAACAAAAAGAGCTGAAGAAAAAAGATTTTAGCTCAAAAAGGTGCAGGTGATGGTGCATTTTTTAGTATGTATGAATTATTTGATCACCACAGTTTGACATTTAAATTTCTAGTCCTATAGCTGGAACCTTTGATGTGACAACCAAATCACAAAACAGTTTTACCACTTACCAAAACCCTTTATTTTATTCTTGACATGTATCTTCAGGAGAAGATTAAAACTAAACTAAAACTACTTTCAAGTGGCCTTTTATACTGAAGATGTAACATCTAATTTTCAATTGTTATTAACTGATTGGGCTTCATTTTATCTTTTAGTTTCCTAATTGATTTCTTCACTTGGCTGAACTTTGACAGGCCTAACTAAGTCTCTAAAAACAGTATGAAAGCCTTTTGTCAAGATAGGGTCATTTGGTATTGCAATAAATTTGCTTATTTTCATACTGTAAGAGTGTTTTGTGATTAGAATTTCTATAATTGGAAAAGTGCATTAATGAGATATAGACAGACCTAATTTAACATTATTTAAGTGGATATCTGTAATTAGATTTTTGCTGAGTGATAAAATAAATAAAACATTTGTGATTGTGTCCTGTACTTTGCCAAAAAGGGGTCAAAATTTAGCATTTTGTTCTCAATTGCCATTTTGCAAAAGAGTTATATACTCTAATAATGAAATATAAAAAGGCATGGTAAGAATAAAGAGTACACTGAATGGAACCATAGAATACTAAAAACAACTAAGATTAACTTTTAAATAAAATATAAATCTTTTGCTGCTCATTAAACTATGAAATTAAATTATACTATGAGTTAAATTAACTACTTACACATTTGAAACAATTTATTTAAATCCTCAAAAAAGCTCATTTCTTCCTCGCTCAACTTAAGATTAATCCTAATATCTCGGCAACAATTATTGTCATGCTTGGATATGGTTTGAAAATTTCTCTTCCTATCACTATTATGGTTCGAATAACTCTTGTGATTTGAAGGGAAATCTTTTTGATCATTGTGGGGCATGTACAGCTTCCCTCGACCCCTGACACCCCTGTGTTTATGATATGACATTTTAGGGTACTACCTGCAAGAGTGGAGTTATATTGGTGGAAAGGGGTACGTGGTGCCGCCCCATTTCGCCTAAATATAGGCCAGCGAATAATTTATGAAAATTTGGCAAGTTTAGTTTAGTGAAAGTTTGTACTAACCTAAATTTTGAACAGTCAAAATGTACAACAGCCCAGCTGGTTTCTAAACTTAAAATGGTTTACAGGTGTAGGTCCTTAAGAGTAAAGTACAAATATTTTTCTTATCAAATCTAATGGGAGGTATTATGAAAAAGGTTTAAAAATGGAAAAACAAACAAATTTTTTGATTTTCTTCCCTTTTTTTCTAACAGAAATGACAGAAATCAGCTGACACTAGCTGCCAACTGAAAATATTCAAAGTCATTTGACCAATCATAGACCAAGATTGATTTTATTAAAAAAACTTCGAGTTGGGCGCTGATTATGACACTCCCAATAAGTTTGTTAGGTTAAGTTAGCTGTTTGAAACTTTTTTTTTAAAGTAGTTGAAAATTTGCTGCTATGTAATTACTGATTATATCGAAAATATTATCATTCAGAGACACCATGGCTGCAAATTTAGATCCAGATGATATACAGATCCTGAATCAATTAATGAGTGAGGAACAAATTGAAACTGAAGTAAGAAATTCACAGTTGACCAATGAATAATTCTTTAAAGTTTTAATATTGGTTTCTAGTCTAGAATGATTATATTTTGTTTCTAAAAAACAATGCAAATTTTTTTTTAAAGTAATATGTGCTGCATTTAAGTAAAAGAGGACATCCCATAAAGTATATTTGGAAATACTGGTGTGGGGTTTTGTAACACTGCATTTTTAAATGTTTTAATTACTGTAACAATGAAGTTACACCTTGTTACAGTAAATAAATTATTAGTTATACCTATGGATTAAGTTTTTCCAACCGAAAGTTTTTTTTCTATTAAGTTACACATGTATCTGACCAGAAGCTTTTTAATGCCAATCAAAAAAAATGGCAATAGTACTGATACTTACAATTATTGAGGTTTATGTATTCAGTCTGTAATTCCTAAGCTGTTTCACAGGCTGTTTGTCGTACAATTTTCATGACACTGTAAGCAATTGCTTAGTGATCATCAGCATGCATTTTTTTTATAGTAGGTCTATAATGACTAATTTCTTCACTTACCAATATGACATAATCACTGTATAGGTTGATAGTCTGTATGCAGACTTCTCAAAGATCTTTCATAGGTTTGGTCATGATCATCTTATTAGGAAGCTTAAGGCTATGAGCCTTGGTGAGACCTTAATCGAATTTTGTCATGGTTCTTTGACTGGTGACACACATGTAGGAGAAATAATTATATTTCCAATGTTGTTCAAGAATCTTCAGATTTGAGTGATGTAATTGTTCATTCAAAGCATGTTGCTTTTGCTGATGATTTTAAAGTATATCAACCCATTGAGTCATATCTGGATGCTGAGCTACTTCAATTGAATTTAAATAATATTGCTGGGTGATGCAATAGCAAAGGTCTGGAACTAATTATAAAGAAGTGCTTCGTCCTTCTAATACAATTATTAATTATGTATACATAATCAACAATGAACTTAGGTCCGTCACTAGAAATAGTCTACATCTATCACTTTACCATTTTAAATTATTTTATTGCTCTTTGGTTTATTCCTTGTCCATCTGTAACTTAGTCGTCTTATTATGATTGTCATATTGAAGGCATTGAGGATGTACAGAGAAAATTCGTACAATCCCGTTCTTATAGAGCTGAAGTTAGTATTTTTTGTTTATTATATTATAATATAGTAGTATTTCATAATTATTACATCAATTATAATGCTATCAGTATTTAGTTTGATATCTCTAACCTTGAAATCAGATGACATCATTGTGATGCTTTAACATTTTAGAAGATCTTGAATGGTTTACATCATTGTCCTACTATCTTAAAAGCCTGCTAACTACAGGTTTTTTCTTGTCTCACTAGCATTTTATGTTTCCATTTTCTAATGGCTTACAGTCATTCAGATCAAAAATGGTCAATCTTAGACTTTAACCTACATTCTTTGTAAAGTGTTAAATTATTTGTCATATGTAGGTTTTAGCTTTGTTAAGGATTATTTCTACTGATTTAGCCTTCTGAGGTTTTATTTTCATATACACATTCTTTTAAATTCTAGTATTATTTTGTATTATTATATTAAATAGAATTTTGTATTATCTAATATTCTTTTTATTTTAACTCATTTAAGAACTTTATCTTCAATATGCATGAGTTTTGTCATAAAATCTTTATCTTATAAGAATATATTTTTGCAGAGATCTAAAAGTCATTTGAATAAGAGTGAATTTGATTTCGAGTTTGATTGCCAAAAACTTGAACTTGAAGATGAACAGGATGAAGAGGAAGACAATATATTTGAGGTATTGCAATATTTAATAATTTTTTTTTAATGTGACATGTATGGGATTTGTTAAAAGGAGGCAAATGAAGTGCTAGAATGAAATAATTACTTATGTTGGTATGTAGCCTACTATAGTTAATACAGTAAATTAATAACACTCTAACAGGATTTACAATAAAATAACCTAAATTGATGTCAAAATGAAGTCCTCAAGCAAGATAAATTATTAGAAACTATTAAACTAAACATAAGTAGAACCCTAAATAACCTTAGGTAACATCCCTGAACTACAAAATAGGAGGAAAAACTATAAAAATAATTAACATATTTATATTTTCATAATGATATGTTTGTAGGATTCTTTTCTTGATAAAAATATACTAAGACTGTTATAGAGACAGTGAATCATAATCAGTAAATATTTAACATTCGCACATATAAACAATCCCTTGGTTTTAGGATAGTATAGTGAGTTTCTAAGAAAATTATACTCAATTTATTCACATTTTTGCCAAAAAAGTGTAAATCCCTATTTAAATCTGATTAAAAAATCCTATTTTTATAAAAAAAGTGGGTGAATTACCTTCATTGAAATTTTTCAAAACAATATTCTTAACTTTCGCATTGGAAAGAGTCACAAGTTAAAAAAAGAATGATAGCGTTTATAGGGTAATCCTGATTCCGGATCATGCAAGATTTGTCATCTCAAAAATTAAGTCTAATGAACAAATTACCAACAGTATTGGATGTAAAGACAATAAATATATTATCCCACAAGTACTTTTTGTGAATATCTTTGTGCGTATCTCAAAGTATGTAACTTTGAACTATTTGCAGTGGCCAAAAGTTTAGTTTGTAAGCCCTAACTCATGCTATTATACATTACAACAAGAGATTTCTAGATCATCAAATAATTTATTGCCCAATATTTCACATACAATTTAAATTCTGTGAATCAAATTTGAATATAGAGCTAAGTCTTAATTATAAAACAAACTCATTTAAATGCAGTTCCTGCTAAGAACAATATTTTCTGTTATATTTTAACTATATTTTCCATCTCTAACTGTAGGATGATTATCAAATGGTTGATTACATTACAAACACCGACCTAATGACTATCAGACTGGATAATCCCCAAAATTTCCTTACTGAAGCAGAATCTCAACTATTAGCCTCTTGCACAGACCCTTTATTAAAAGAGGTGGCAATTTTAAATAGAAAAAAGAACATTCAACTGATTCACTATCGTAAGCAGATGAAATTGTTACTTGAGGAATGCCAGGCGAGCATATTGCAGTACCAGCGCATATTAATATCGAAGCAACCAAGAGTAAGAATTGTGATTATTTAAACGGGAGTAGAAATGTAAGTTTAAGCTTTTAGGTAGGCTGTTCGAGACTATGGAGGATCGGTATGCCATTTTTTAAAACCTCCGACGATTTTCCGTGCCCCAGAAACCCTGATCTTGTAAGAAAAGAACAGAGGAGGGAACTGTTGTTTTACGATTTGATATCTTATCATAGGTGGATTCCTAGGGATATGGTGAAACTTAAGAAATGTTAGGGCTTTAAGCAGAACCTATGACATGTTTTTATTCTTATACATTTATTTGCAGGGGTGTCTTTTCACTATAAATTACGCAGAGAGACCGACTTGCTTAAGCGTATAAACGAATTGAAAAACTCTGATAATAAAGAACAAATGGAAGAGATTGTAAACTTGGAAGTACAACTGGAAAAACTGAAGAATAATAAAAGTGAATTGTGTCCTGCTTTAGGGTGTGAGGATGCTTTAGTGTGGAAAGACGCTGAGTGTTTGTTTACAAGAGCTAGCAGGTACATTTATTTCAAGTTTTATTATATTCTAAATTAAATAAATACTAAATATAATTTAAATCTAAAAAATATTGAAAGATTATGCGATGTTAATCATAAATTGATTTTTTTTGTCAGAAAACAGGAAACTCGAAAAACAAATTTCAATGTAACGATATTTTTTTAGGCATACAGGAGAAGAGTGCAGAAATATCTGGACCAATTACATACATCCGGATATTAATACGGGCGCGTGGTCATCTGAGGAGGACAAGAAGTTGAGACAATTGACCAAAGAGTTTAAATGTCAAAACTGGGACGAGATCGCCAAACGTTTAGGTACGTAGTTTAAATAGTTAAAAATATTAAATGTATGTTTTTAAAAGGGAAAAAATTCATGATACTTGACTTGAATATTGACTGGATAATTTATATTGTTCTCTAATAAGGTATGGTCTGAAACAGAAGCACCTGAAGCGGGTTATATTTTCTCATAAGAAAGTTCATATATCGTGCTGTTTAATTTTTTTGTATTTTTCACTGAAATGTTTTTGTCACAAAAAACAATTATTAAAAATCCAGATACGTTTTTAGTTATT
Source organism: Anthonomus grandis grandis (assembly GCF_022605725.1). NCBI lineage: Eukaryota > Metazoa > Arthropoda > Insecta > Coleoptera > Curculionidae > Anthonomus > Anthonomus grandis. The sequence continues at coordinate 10,640,476 of NC_065549.1, forward strand.
TTTTTTGCAAAGGTAAGTAAAGGGATTATCAGTCTTTCATTTGTACAATTTTATGGTTCCCAGAAAATATGAAAGTTTAATTTCGCTTTTTAACTTTTTGTTCTTTAAAAAATGGCAATTTAGTTAAGACTATATAATAATATATTAGATTTTTTTACATTTCTTATTATATTTTTATATTTTTTTACTTTACTCTCTTACAAATCTTTTTTTTTGTTAAAATTATTGGTACATAACTAATGTGACACCTTGTATATAGAAAAACAATTAATTAACTTTGCTCAAAGTCAAAGATACCTTTCTTGTCATAACAAGATAAGATAGTGGTAAAGTAAATATAAATAGTAATAACAAAGAAAAAATGCTGCAAAAAACCTATGACGAATAATAAACAGCTAAATAAAAGCTAAAATAATAATATAAATAATCATTTATTTAGCACCTGGCTAGTTTAATCTAAGCTAAAACTAATTTAAACAAAATTCTATTAATAATAATATTAAAACTAGTCATAGAACATTGAAAGGCTTTAAATGTTCTATGTGAAAGGCTTTCAATGTTCTAAGAGACTAGCTCAAATAAATTTTTTTAAGTATGTATTGACACTCTTACAAAAAGCTCTTCCACATTTAACCCAATCCGTTAGAGAATTGTATGAGCAAATTCCATTATAAAACAATAATTTTTGCAATGCAGTTGTTCTGACCGTGGAAATAATAAAATGTTGGTCTGATCGTAAATTGTCTTCATGCAGATTTTCCCGAGTTCCAAGATATAATTTCAAATAGGTCGTTTGTAACCTATGCACAATTTTATAAATTAGAATGGTATTCGCTCGTTTAATGCATCTTTGGATGTTAAGCCACTGTAAGACATTCAGCATGTTCTGAATGGTAGTATAGCTATCACAATTTAACGAAATAGGGACGAAATATACGACTTTATTTTGTTGTATTTGTAAACTGTTAATATCTTCTTTTGTGCATAAAATTAATATTGAACAACAATAAGAAGAATTAGGAAAGATAATAATATTATAAACTAACTGAAATAAACCTTTTAACACACAACAGAAAAATCCAAGTGTCTTCCAAATTTTGTGACACATGAAGTTAACATTATTACTGAAAGTTAATTGGGGATCTAACATAACGCCTAAGTACTTAATGCTAGAAACAAAATCAATATCACCTCCATAGATACTAATTTTATGTCCCAATCCACAAAAGTTTTAACATAAAACTTTAGAACCGATCAAAATATATTTTGTCTCCAAGCTATTGAATTTCAATTTATTCTATCAAAGTCATTCCTTCAGTAATTCAAGTTCTTTATTTATGATGGTGGAAATTTGCCCAAAAACTGTACCAGAAACAGATGTTAAAGTATCACCTGCAAATAAGTTCATAAATGAGTTGGTTAAACAGTTTTGTATATCATTAACGTAAATGGCAAACTTATAAAGGCCCCAATACACTCCGTCGTGGCATACCCCACATACTTTCCCTAAGAGATGACACATTTAACTTTAGTATAATGAAATCTATGTTTTAAAGAATACTGTATTCAAACTAGGACATTCCTTTTATACCATAGAAACTAAGTTTTTGTACAAGTATCTCCTGTCAATTGTCTCAAATACGCGTTTTAGGTCTACAAATACACTTAAAGTATATAAATAAATAATCATTTATAGAATTTCCTAATGTGGAAGTCATAAGATGAGGTATTACTCATGTCTCTTTCAATTCAAATTCCTAATAACTAATTCAATAGTTAATTATAGGCAACTATATACAGGGTGTCAAATTATGTACATATCTTGGTACTTAATTTTTTTTCAATTTAAGTATTAGTACCCTGAAGGATAATTTCTAGAATTAAGCTATGCCATAATTGGAAAGACTTTAAAATTCTAATTTAGTTTGGTCAAAGGTCTATCTTAATAGTGTTAAAATAAAAGGATGTTATTTGCACACATTTAAATAAAAAGAGGGTGGAATATCTATATATTTATACTGGAGTGAGACAACAGTTTATCTAAATCAATTCGAATTGCAGAATTCTCTTGTTTTACTTCTAACATAGAACTTTTTGGAATATAGAAAAAGATTTTTTAACTAGGCCTTTCTGTCCAAATATATTAGTTGTAATACAACTGTGATGACGAGTGTAAGATTTTTATTATCAGAATCATGAATAAACTTTACTTTATGCAAAGCAAAATAATAGACGAAGGGTCCTGTTTACTTCACAATCTTTATTTCAAAAATCCCGACGCGTTTCGGTTGTTAAACCATTGTCAAGGGAAAACAATGTAAGTAAAATATAAAAGGGTGTTATTAAACTAATAAATTAATTAAAAGCATAGTAAAACTTACATGATATTATCACAAAATGTCCATAATTTTTTTTTATTTGTCGAATCAGTGGGCTGCCAAGGCAGTTGTGCATGTAGGTCTCCTGATGGACCCGTCATGCCCCACCGGGGGTTACCAGAGCCCAACGGCCTTAGAGAAACCGATAAGGCTCCCTGGTCTGAAGGACTTAAAGTCGCTCGGTACACTGAAAGTGTTACCCAAGAGACTTTAAGTCCTTCAGACCAGAGAGCCATGTCCAATGCAAAGAGCAGATGTCCATAAAAAGGTTAAAAAACGGCACACACATAACATTACAATATATTAATCTAAAAAAAAAAACTTATCACATCGTATTTACAAACAATAACGGATTTTGGTTTTTTAAAAATTCCGTATGGGTATTTTTTAAAAACCAAATTATGCACAGATATTTAATACTAGTAAGAATAGAGACATCTAGGATTAAACGCGGTTAACAGAACATTTTAAAAAACAGTAAATTCACAGTAATCTGGTAAACTACTTAAATAAATTTACAATCTTGGCCGCCTCTCGGTAGTGGGCGTTAATAGGTTCGTTCAGACAATTAACTTGTGTATTTATTTCTAGTTTTGCTATTTCTAGATTTTGTAATATATTTAACTTTTTGCTTTCATTTAGGTTATGCAAAACTTTGAAATTGTCGTCTATATTAAATGAATGACCTATTTCTCTTAGGTGCTTAGGACCCTTCGTCTATTATTTGGTTTGCATAATGATACTTCACCCTGGAGAAATTTATGGTAAACTTTACTTTAATATTGATATCATTTAAATAATTTTTCTGCAACTGAAAAAGTAGTCTAAACTTAGCAGCACCAATGACTAACACGCATCTTGTACGAGGAGACAAAACCATGGTTAAAGAGGCTTATAAGAATTAAAATCTATAGTTACAATGAATGTAAAATTTGAAATACACCTGAATCATGGGACAATTATAAATAAGCTTTGGAGAAATAAGTTCAAATGTATACTAAACGGGGAAGAAAAGCATTTTTATGAACAGAAAATTAACTATGTTAAAAGCAATTCTAAAAATATGTAGAAAACCCTTATATCCATAATAAATGCAAAAACAGATGTATGTAGTAATTCCAAATTGAAAACAAAACTGTTTCTAAACAAATAAAAATTGTGCAGTCATTAAATAATTTCTACTTGGATAGCATTCTGGATATAGTCAACTCAATAGACTCATTAACAATAACTCAGTTAAAGTTTGATCAATATTGTGACATTAATACTGACATAAATAACACAAGTATCATAAATTCTCCCTCTTATTCTACATTTAAGAAAATTATCAGATTTGTGAAAATTATAGTGTTTCAATAGGTTAATAAGGTAAGTTCTGATGGAATAGACTTCGTTTTTCAAACTACCCATTACTGAATCTTATACACTCAATTCTGAAAGTTGATAAAATACCAAAAGATCTAAAGTGTAAAACCAATTTCAAAAACACAGAGCCGAAGGGAACCAGAACATTATCGCCCTATAAATATCCTTCCAGTTATTGAAAAATTAGTTGAACTGTTCTGAACTGAAAATAAGATAATAAATAAAAAGCAATCTGAATTTAGAAGATATCACGAATGTCAGTCTGTTATACAATTAATTTTGCATATTTGGCTGAGACCTTGGACTTAAAACGAACCTTCGAAACAGTATGTCCAAGAAAACTTTTATTAAAATTAAAAAATTAGCTATTGATGGAATAGTCTTATCTTTTTTTGAATCTGACTTATCTAACAGATATGGTCAAATGTAATAATTTTTTTTTGAAAAATATCAAATTGTTTATGGAATTCCACAGGGAAGTCTCCTTGGGCTATTGTTATTTGTCTTGTATATGAATGACGTAACTTCGACATTTTGCCAAATACATCAATTGGCCGAGTCATCTTTCTTAGCCTTTAGTCCTTTCTACAACTCGTAATGAGGAATTAAAGTTAGTTAATTCATGGATGTGTCTCAATAAATTAAAAGTTCATTTGTTAAAATTAAAATGTATGATAATTGGAAAATTGAAAAATAGATAAAGAAAACTTCACTACAAATTTTAGTATCAAAAAGAATAATGAAAATATTAAATTTGTTAATATTTTCATTAAAAACAAAATAAAATACCTTGTTTTTTTATTAAAATTGGGTTTTTGTCTTGGTTAAGGTACTTACAAACAAACTATATTTACAAAGAAATTATATTTTGCAATATTTATTTATATTTCAAATTGAATGACTAGGTACAAAAAGGACTGGATTTCTGGTATGCCAATACTACTTCAGGGTGGTCGAGAAACCCATCAAAACAGGACGTTTCAGCGAGGAGGAAGACCAAATGTTACGCCAATTGGTTGATAAACATAAACAGCCTTGCAAAGAAGGTTTGAAACGTGTCATTTAACATTACACTTTACTTCATTTATTTAATGGTGTTCCAGGTATATTTATTCCTTGGGCAAAAATCGCCGCGATCTTTTTAACGAGATCTCGAGAACAGCTTTTTTTCAGATACAAATATTATTTATGTAATGATACCGAGGAAAATAAGGAAGGTTTTAATAGGAAGTTTACACAGGCCGAAGACTTGTTACTTATGGTGCTGGTAGATCGGTAAGTTTTCCTATTATTTAGTTATTCTTGTCATATCAAGCTCCAAAGGTCAAATGTATATTAATAATTAATTTATTTAATAACAGAATTTATAGAAAAATTTACACAATATTTTAAAAAATATGGGCATCCAGGTATTCAGTATTCGGTAATTAATAAATTTTATACATATATTTTGATTTCTTATCATAATGTTCTAAGGCAACAAATTATGTTTCTATTCCAAATTTAATTATTTATATCTTCTCAATAATATTACATTTTAACTTAATAAGGTTTAAACAACAACAAATATAAATTTTTTTCGAATTAGGCTGAATAGGCAAATCTTTGTTAAAAAGGTAAATACTAATACGTTTTGTCAATGGATTTATAAAACTTTCTTGTTTTTTTACTGTAATATTTGTTTATTTATTTATTTATTTTTTTGGTTATGCACTCATTTATTTTATTCTTATAAATCCATATATAGAACCTAGGTTAGAACAAGGTATTCTTGCAACTTTCGGTAAAATCAATGACAGCTAGTAGTTTGAGGTCAAGGCACTTATTAGAAGCAACTTGATTATTACATATAGATATCTGCATGCTATTTTTTTTTAATCGTTGGGTCTTTAATATTTCCCAAATTATTAAAAATTATATTTTTCGTAAAATGTTCACTAAATGCTAATTTGAAATTTATTTTATTTGACATTCATGTATCTAAAAAACGGCCTTTTTGAAAAAGTCTGTGGAGATTTACCTTTTTTCATGCTCTGTTTTATTGTGTTTATTTACTTACAAACCCTAGACATAAAAATCCCATTACATGTTAGATAAGATAAACTTAGGTATAGGGGTATAGATCTTTCAGAATTAGTTCTTAAAGTAAATTTTTAAAAAGCTATTGATATTTAGGGTTAAGCGAGAAGGGGTTAGTGAATATTATTTTTATAATTCAAGAAAAAGCAATTTGAAAGTACAGGAAATATGTTCTGCTGGGTTAAGAGATTCATGTAAACCACTCTTCATATCTTAAAAAATCTCTCGATTTTCTCTTTTTATCTTGAAAACAGTTACTCTTATTCACAAATTAATGTCCTAAACCTTCTTTTAATACTAGTCATATGACTCGTCAGGTCGATGATTTTCCTCTATACCAATCCCTATATTCTCCCTTACCAGAAACTCGCTCATATACCCTTGTAAAAAAAATTACAATCGTGGTCCTCTATATTAGACAAACATTAGATATTAAAAAGTTTAAAAGCAAGTTAAAATCACTTTTATTATCTAATGCCGGGTTTCCACCAAGCGGACAGTACAAAAACAAAACACAGACTCAGTCCGTTTATGACACTTCGCGAACTGTTCTGGAACATTTTTGATGTTTTCAGAACTTTTTAGTCTTCGAATAGAGTTTTTACGAATACAAACAGTGTCCCGGCGAGTGTCGGTAACTTCAAAGGGTCCGCGTGTTCTAGAAATGTTTGTCTGCTAGGTGTAGACGTCTTGAGACAGTTTGTTTTTAATTTCGTTGTTGTGATTGAGTGGTTTAGTCTAATTTTAATGCGTAAAGAGAAAACGGCACAATTCTTGTTATAGATGGTACCGAAATTTTAAATAAATACAATTAACTATGGTACGGAACTCCTGTTGCTAGAAACCTCAATGTAATGGCAAAACGATCCACTGCTGGGATAGAGTCTCTGTAGTTGGTGTTGCTCTTGCTAATGATAGGGCCAATTAAACAAAATAAATTAAAAGTTCTTAAAACTTGATCGCAATTCACCTCCTATATTTATATCATCTTCTCTTAGATCTTGCAATAGTTTAGAAGTCACATTTTCTCCTTTTTGCCTTAAAGATGGTCTAACCCAAAATCGACGTTTATTTTTGTTCTTTTTATTCATAATAAAATATGCAGCTCCTAGCAAAAATAAATCCTCGTCATCTTGTCTTATTGCTGCGCGCCACATTTTCACAAATGCCGTGTCCGGTGTCTCGATGTAAACTGAATAAAACTTAAACAGGACATAAAGAGTTTTTATTGATTTCAGTTCGTTGCTGGTGTAAACAGAAAGTTCGTTAGGAACACAACAGTTTTGAAACAATTTCAAAACAATACTGTTCGAATTTTCTGTTCAAACGAACAGTTCGTGTTTTGTTTTTGTCCTGTCCGCTTGGTGAAAACCCGGCATAAGGCATATTATAGCCTTGATGAATTTTTTACCGATACCTTCTGACCTGTGCTCTAATATTTTCATATTTTGTAATACTCTTTGTTTTGTTCTGTTATTGTTTAATTTACTTCATCTGTCTTACTTATTTTATTTTATAGTTTTGAAATAAATTGATTCTTCTGTGAATTTGTAATTTTTTAGTTTTTAGGATGCCTGTTCACAAGATTTAGTTTTACGTAATATAGCATTTTCTTTCTTTCTTTCTTTCTCATATTAAAAATATCACGATTTCGTAATTGATTGAATATTCTACTAATTGTAGTTATTATATGGGCAATTTCAACATCTCTAGTCTCAGTCATTATCTCTAACTATTATCCAGTTTCCATGAAGTGTGAATATCTTAACTTTTTACTTTGGCTTCAATACTATGTTTGTATGATTCTTCAATAATTTTACGTTTGTTTTATCTTTTATGTGGGGTATATACCAAACTTTAGTTCTAGTTTTCTTCTTTAGGTTTGGCAAAAAATTCACCCAAATCGAGAAGTATTTTCCCCAGAGGACCAGTATGGCGTTAAAGTCGCGCCACAGTGGCTATTTAGGAAGCTCCAGCAACAAAAAAGGTCTGTCTGTAGCCATAGATTTATAGAGTATTTACGTATTTTTTTTTTTTTTTAGGGGGTTTCATATTAGAAGACGACCAACAAATTTTAGATTACGTCGCAAAAAACGGAACCGTTTGGGCACCGTTGGCCAAAATTATAAGACGCACCTCGACGCAAACAAGACAGAGATACAACGTTCTTATGAACTATATTAGAGAACAGGGGCCGGATTATGATTTGGCGAATGCGCCCAGAAGGGTTTTTCATGCGGATACTTTTTTTTGTCACAATAATGAATTTCTAAGGTAATTGAAAAATGCATGTATGTATGGATTTTCAACAAAAGGCATTTATACTGTTATCAAAATGTTAATTATTCTCATAGTTTATTATTTTAAGTTACTTTAGTTTATTATTTTCACCTAGGGAGTCTAGTTTTTAAATAGTTCATCTTGTTTGAGGCTTCCATTTGGGCTTATATTATTGTAAATTAGATTTTCTATTTTATAAGTTGTATACTTGCTTGCTTTGACTGCCAGTATTCTCTTGAAATTACTGGTCTCCATCAGCAAAAACAATGTACGAAATTTTAAATATTTCTAAATTGTGCCATAAGTCTTTACCAGAGGTAATTCTGCAGTTAGGCGGCTTTTGTCAAAACTAACGAAAAATGGTCGGGTTTTTTGCAAAGTAGGTAGATCTCGATATATATTTTTCACTAAAAGTGGCGGTAAGCCAAATTTTATCACGAAGAGGGTATTATCACACACTATAGGACGCGATTAATCATTAGAATAACCTTGTATACCATTAGTTTTGTCAACAAATAGGTGACAACTGAGGTGAGGTTAGGTGTGGTGTTGCCAGTTTTGTTGTCGACTTTGTTGCGTTTTGTCACTCTGCGGCTGAAGCCTTGTCTCTAGTCTGGCTTTCTCTAAAGTGGAGAATTCACTCTGAATTTTTTTAGTCATTCATTATCATGACATATAAAAAATGATGAAACTAGTGTATAATCATAACATTATACACTAGTTTCATTACATATCACTTAAAATGTCAATTACATGTAATAAACACAAATTTGTTTGAATTGAAAATTTATTTTTAGGAGTACATCATTTTTAAAATTTCTTTTTTTTTAAGTTCTATCAAAATTCACATATTTCCGGCGAATTATTTCGTATCATTCCGCCACTTTTAATTTTTTTTGGGTAAAATTAGGCAATTTAAAAAAAATTGTAAAAATACGCAAAATTTGATGAGCGGTGCTTGAGCAATTTAAGATCCAACCCAACCCAACCCGATGTTGGTTGGATGTGAGTTGATGAACTCTTGGGTGTTAATGAACCTCGGGAGCTTACGCTCCCCGTTGGGTTGGTTTGGGTTGGGTTGCGTTGAGCTGGGTTGGGTTGGGTTGGGTATATCTATGGTCTGTGCGCAGCGCCTTATGTTCCCCTCGCGGTGATAGAGAAACGGAACAAACCAAAACACTGCACACATACTCCCAGAGTCGACAACCCATTTGACAGATAGCGACTATCATTTAATTTATGCAAAAAAAAACAGCAAAAAATTTAAATAAATCAGTTTACCTCTATTTGTGAGTACACATTGTTTATAAAGAAACTATTTGCAAAATACACCTTCCACCACTTTATTCATTTTTTGCAGATAAAATTAAGCCATTTAAAAAAGAAAACCGGTAAAAAATTTGACAAAAGCCGCTAGCGGAACTGCGGAATCATATTATTTTTAATTCGGACCAAAATCTAAAAATTACCAAAATAATAATACATTATAGGTGTCTTCGGTATGTTTGTTGCACGAAAATAACAGATTTAGTTATAAGAAAAGGTAAAAACAGTTTTTGTGAATTTATTTTACGCATAATACCTAACATTTCACGTGACTAAAAAAATATAGGGTGAATTCGCCACTTTAGAGAAGGCACTCATGAGTCATCTACACTGGGGACAAGGCTGAAGCTGCAGAGTGACAAAACGCAATAGACGACAGAACTGGCAACACCACACCTAACCTCACCTTAGTTGTAACCTTGTAACCTATTTGTTGACAAAACTAATCGAATACAGGGTTATTCTAATGACGTTATTCTATTCATGTCCCATAGTGAGTGATTTAGTGCGTGATAATACCCTATGTGACCACATGATAATATGATTCTTCGTGATAAAATTTGGCTTTCCGCCACTCATAGTGAAAAATATATATCCAAATCCACCCATTTTGCAAAAAACCCGACCGTTTTTCGTTAGTTCTAACAAAAGCCGCTAAACTGCAGAATTACCAAAACGGATGGCGTTTCGTGACATTTGAATCAGTTTTTTGGTTTACCTTGGAATTAATTGAATAACAGTCAACTCGAGTCAGCGTTTTTTTGACGTTGTCAATAAAAGTGTGTTCATACATATAGAGTATTCCTGGAGTAATTGAGGCATATAGGATCAAAACCGGCTAAATCCAATTTTAGTCAAAAATATGTTATATACATGATTACATTCGTCATAAGAATATCTATCCACATGAACAGAAATTCAGTAACAAAATCCATCTAATCCACTATAAAATATAGTTTAAAAACTGGGTTCAGTTTCAAATTCCCTTAAATCCAACTTGGTTTCTTTTCAAATACCGCCAAATCCAAATTAGCCAATCAGATACTCAGCTAAGTGGTCATGTGGTCAAAATAGTATTCCGTTGATATTATTATTTTGAATTGCTGTCAGAAACGTCTCGTTTGCGGTTGACATCAGTATGTTTTTAAAGTTTATTTAATTTAAAAAAGTACAGTATAATAAAAGTAATATGCGATAACACGAAAGAAATCGTCGTAGTAAATCAAAATAAGGCTAGAAAGAGGCAGCGAGCTCCAGAAAATTGGAAAAGGAATGTGGAAAAGACCAGAAGGTAATGAGTTTTGTTTACATTTTTAAAGTTAAGAAAAACTAAGGGTGGTGTGTTCTTCTTTTAGATATTCTGCTGTAACTCTACCAAAATACCCAAAATGTAAACATTGTACTAAAAGTTATAAATGCAGTACCTTGACAATGTTAGATATTAAAAAGTTTCATAATGCTTTTTACGAAAACCAAACTAAGGTGGGTCAAGACAACTTTATCATAAAGTTCTCCCAGATAGAGGTACCACGTCGCCGTCGAAATAACAAGGGAACATCCAGTCGACAATTTGCGTGCAAGTATTTCATCCCAAAGAATCAAAATAATAATTTGGTACCAGTTTGCCGTGAAAGTTTTTTAGGTGTACTTTGCCTTCGCCCAGATAGAGTAAAAGGTGTTTTGCATCGACATTTCACAAGTCGTAATATGGCAAAAGAAAGGCGAGGTGGAAATAGAAAAGAAAGATTATTTCAGCCTAGAAGACATGCAATAATTAGTTTTATAAAAAAATTTAAGGCTATTGAGTCTCACTACTGCCGCAGCAAAACGGCATGCAGAGTTTATTTACCCAGCAGCCTAAATATTCGGCGTTTGTGGAAATTATACAAAAGCGAGGCTTCTCTGGAGCTTCAGGTAAAAGAAAGTTATTTCCGATCAATTTTTAATACCCATTTTAACATAGGGTTTGGATCTCCACGTACTGATGTATGTTCAAAATGTTTGGAGCTTGGAGAAAAGCTAAAAGAGGAAAAAGATGCGAGTGAGAAAAACAAGATAATGATTGAACTTCGAATTCACAAACTGAGAGCAAAAGCTGTTTTTGCAAAATTGAGAGAAAAAAAAGAAGGGTTGCTAATAATAAGTTTTGATTAAAGAATTTAACTTTGACCAAAATTCCAGATCAGAGTGTATACTACAGCAGACAACTGTATATGTATAACTGTATATGTATAACAACAGTCACAGGAGACTCTCATTCTTCACTTACTCCAGAAAATGTTCGGATTTTTGCATGGACTGAGGATAAACATCGCAAAGGAGCAAATGAAATTGCATCTGCTGTTTTTTATACTTTAAACCATAGTAATTTTGATGGTATTGAAAAAGTTCGTCTTGTCGCTGATGGATGCGGACAAAATAAGAACAGCATCATGTTGGCAATGTGTTTTAAATGGTTGAGTACTGCACCTATAAAAGAACTAGAGCTTGTCTTTCCTGTTGTTGGACACTCGTATATTCCTCCGGACCGGGTATTTGGTGATATTGAGAAATCCATTAGAAATATTGAACAGATAGTAGAACCTATAAAATACCTGGATATATTTAGACAACATGGAACAGTTGTTGAACTGGGTAAAGATGTGCCAGTTATGGACTGGAAATCTGCTTCACAGGAAGTTTTAAATCCTCCATCTAAGTGGCATTTTAAATTCAATATGTCCAAAAGGTTCATATTAAAAAGAGGGAGGAATAATACCGTGACCATAAGGGGAGAACAAAGCTATATGTCTGACCTTAATCAGAGCAAATCTGTCTGTAAAAAAGGAAAATCTCTAGATTCCTTAAATCCCTTGCCAATACAAACTGGATTACCACCAAAAATTAATAAACTAACGGATTTGTCATCCCTATTAATTAAACATTATGGAGCCCAGTGGAAAGATTTTGGTAGTCTAGATTATTATAAGTTAGTGTTAGAAAAATATCTAGGAGAGACTTATCCGCAAGAAAATTATGAAATCGATGTGGACGACCAAAACGATCTCTGTGAACCAGTAGAGATAGTTCCGGATTTAGATTTTTTACTTGAAGTGTGTCTTTTTGTGATCTGAAGATACTTTAAAAACATATCTTTAAGTAGTCCTATATTTCTTTTTGTTATATCTGTTAGATTTTTTTTGGTTTAATTTTCTATTATAACTTTGTTTCGTGACAAACTACACTAAGTCCATTTTATTTACGATCAAAATCCACCAAATCCAATAGTTGGTTTCAAAATCCACTAAATCCATTTTTTATTTCCATTTTCTGAATTTCGGGTAAAATTCAGGATATTTTCTTTTACTTAAATAGAGTCTAATAGTATCCAAGAATCTATAAACAAAACTTTAATCCTAAAGTTGATTTAAAAGTTAGTTAAATAGTTTTTGGATTTTTCTGAAAATTTAAGTAAAGTGGATTTAGCGGGTTTTGATCTTATATGCCTCAATTGTGGTCCAGAAAGGAGTGAGTTCCTGAGTTATAAATACTTATTGTTTTTAATTTTTAGTAGTTAAAAAGCTCAATACAATTTCCAATATTTTCATTTAATAATTCAGCGTTTTATCCCTACAGGTCAATCGCAGACACGTTTAAAATGGCCAAGCATATTCCCACATTAGAAGAAGTGCAGCTAGCACTAGCCGAGGCCAGAGAAGATAAAAAGAGAAAAGAAACTCGATTCAAGCCGGTCGTCGCAAAAACCTACTCTAGGACAAAAGGACAACCCCAGATTCGTACTTACCAAAAAGGAATTAATAATTGCCAGAAACTTAGTACTAGTGATCCAATAAAATCTGATCATAAAGTTCAATTAAACGAAGGCCTTTCTGAGGTAGTAGATCTAAGTTTTATTAAAACAACTTGATAGAAAATTGTGTTTTTTTTAGGTAGAGCCACTTAGAAAAGAATCGTCAACAGTAGATATTGACTTGCCAAAAGATGTTCAGAATTGTGACAGAACCCTGATCAGATACTCGACTATAGATACTTTAAATGCGGACCCTAATGTGGTAAAATTTAAAGAAAAAGGAAAGATTTATAGAATAGGTAAAGCGGTAAGTCATCACATTTTAAAAGAGCAGTTTTAACAGTTCATCAGTAGTCAAACTTAAAATTTATTCATAAAAAATAGCTGTCTAAGACAAATTCGATCTGTGATTTTAGGCAATAATCTAGTGTCATAAATGATTTTCAAAAAATTAAATTGATTCTTATATTTTAGGGTATATGCAGGTATATTCTTCTTTTCTTTGTTGTTTTAGTTTAACTTAGTTTCTTTTCTATTTTATGCCAGTGAGCAGTTTTCCCATGTATTTACACTTCCAATGTGATGAATTTGTAAGGGTAATAAATAAATAAATAAATGAAAAATATTTCAATGAAAAACCGACATAAATAGTATATAATAATGTTTTTATACTTGGGTTACCGAACAAATGGAGTGGTCCCGTGATCGTTCTGCGCCGGAGGTGTGGCCTAGAGCCTCGATAGGGTTCATGACGTTTTGGTTGAATTTTCTGCTATTCGAATATTTGAATCTTCGCAAATATATACTTATATTCAGCTATAAATTTAAATCTCCCTAACTTGTTATTCCTTCTTTCATTTTAAAACACATTTAAAAAAAGATACTTAAGTAATTCTCAAAACCAGATTATGATCATAAAATTATATTTTATAATGTCCGGGTTCATCAGAAAAAAGCGCTCCCTGAGCGCTCAATTGTTGCTCAGGTATGACAATTTTTATTGGTCCTTACTATTATAGGCAAAACTTCCAGCGCTCAGGTAGCGCTCGGTTCTGATGAACCTGGCCAATTACACCCTAACTGTTTGACCTGGCACGATTACTTAAAAGGATTAGCTATCCTTTTTCGGTAAACCCCAATATATTAACATAACTTTGCATAACAAAATACTTAAAAGGGATTATTATATCATTACCTGGCTCAACCTCAAAATCAGTTTGGACTAACAGGCGACCGTTTTATATTTTAAAAAAAGCTGCTTACCATTCCCTAACTTTTTCTTCAAATGGCCCCATTTTGACAATAGCTTTTTTAATTTTGAATACAATGGAAAAAAGTTTTTTTTTTTCATTAATATGATTGAACCAATACATTGAATACGATTTAATTATTAATATTAATTTTTTTATAATTTAATGATTCAAATAAGATTATATCGTTCGGATTATTATTGGGCTTAGGGATCAGTAAAATAAAAGTCCTAGCCTATTTAAATTTTCCGACGTTTCGCAAAATATATTTGCATCCTCATCAGGGCACTTAAATATAATAATAATAATTAAGATAACAGACAAAAAAAGTGTTTGTACAGTTAAAACTTAATTATAATAAAAATAAAAATTGTGAATTAGATGAATTTTGATAATTAATTTTGATACAGCTAACGTTAGATACACACCTATGATACAAACGAAAGAAGAAAAAAAAGGGACGGATATTTCAACAATGAGAATATATTTTTTATATTTTTTTTTCTCAATGTTGTAATATCCGTCCCATTTTTTCTTCTTTCGTTTGTATCATAGGTCTAACGTTGGGTGTATCAAAATTAGGAAAATCAGGTTATATTTATTTTTATTAAGTTTTAACTATACACTTTTTTTTTCTATGTTATCTTTATTATTATTGTATTTTAGCGCTCTGAGGATGCAAAACATTTTGCGAGACGTCGGCAGATTTAAATAGGCTTGGACTTTTATTTTATTGATCCCTAAACCCAACAATAATCCAAACGGTATTAATGTTAATAGTGCTCCTCTCACACCAATATTATTTTCGTATTGAATTTTAAAACATAAAAATTATAAATCAATAAACAATAGATCTCTTCAAAAATAAGAGAAAATTGCGTTTTTTTTTTAATTAAAAAAAAAAAACTTTTTTTTCATTGTATTCAGAATTAAAAATGCTATAAAAACATTTTTTTTTAAATGGGGGTGCCATTTGAAAAAAAGTTAGGGGTGGTTTCTCGGGGATGAACTAGTTATTAATATTTTTGGAAAGAGCATTGTCTCCCATAAAAAACGTATTTTGAAATTTTTTGCTAATTTCAAAAATGGCGAAGTTCTATGCTGTTAAAAGCATTTTCGGACACCCGGTATATGCTTCAATTATTTATTCTTTACTGAAACTGCTTCATGACAATCCTACTATAACGTGTTTTTTTTTCGTTTATATATAGTTTATAATACCTAATAATACAGTTCCTTTTTTTTTATCTCGGGTCATAGGGTTTTACGTGTAATATTTTCAACCCCATGTTAGAACCTGTTCTATTTAATCGATAGGATTGAAACTTGGTACAAGTGAAGTTTAAGTTAACAGACTTTAAAAAATCCCATTATTTTGCAAAAAAATTTTCGAGAAACCTATTTAAAATACGTAATGATGAAAAAGTTTGCTTTTTCTGCACCTCGTAACCTTCATTACCTTTACTCTTTAAAGCAGGTAGGCAAATATCTGACAGTGACACAAAATAATTTTTAAATTGCTCCATTGAAATTGTTCAAAAACTCTTGTCGATTTACACTACGGAGGAACGTATTGAGATAGTTTCAAACTACATTAGAGGAATGTCGGCGCAAGAAGTGGTAGATAATTTTGCCGTGTCTTATCCTAACCGTCCCGTCCCGTCTAGATCAACTGTACAATGGTTTCATGAAAAATTTATTACGATTGGATGCATCGCCAGTTCTCACTTAAAACGAAAAAGAACCGAAACTGTAGTAGACGAAGAATTTAAAATGGCCGTAGTATGCTTGGCCGTTAAAGAAAATCCAACAAATAGTCTTACTCAGTTTGCTGAAGTTACCGGAAAAAGTAGGACTAGTTGCTATAAGGCAATCAGAAAAGAAAAATACAAATCTTTTAAAGTTAGAAATGTTCAAGAACTCTTGCCTAATGATTATTTTCTTAGAATGCAGTTTTGTGAACTGTGGATGGAACGAATTAACAACGACCCCACAATTACAAACAAAATACTATTTTCAGACGAAAGTAGTTTCTGTACAAATGGTACAGTCAACAAACAAAATACTCGAATATGGGCGCGAGAAAATCCTAACGTCATCCAGGAAACGCATACCCAAACAAGACAGAAACTTAACGTGTGGGCAGGAATTCTTGGAGATCGAATAATTGGACCATTTTTTATAGAGGGTAGCCTGAATACTGCAAAATATTTAGAATTACTTCAGGTGCAGGTCATTCCCGCATTAGGAAACGCTGTTCAAAATGGCAGGATAATTTTTGAACATGATGGAGCCCCCGCTCATAGTGCCGCGACTATTACCGAGTTTTTGAATGCCACGTTCCCAGGACGCTGGATTGGACGTTTTGGGCCATCTAAATGGCCGGCGCGAAGCCCCAATCTTTCGCCTTTAGATAACTTTTATTGGGGCTATCTATCATCGAAAGTGTTTGATATTGTTAGAGGCAGACCCAACAATATCGAAGAACTTCGTAATAGAATTATTGAGGCTTCGCGTACCATTACTCCCCGGCAGCTCCTAAATGTTAAAAGACATTTCTACAACTGTCTGGGCTTTTGTTTGGCTCAATTTGGAGGTCACTTTGAACAATTTATTTGAAAGGTTTTATTTGTTTATTGTTGATTTGTGAAAATATATTTTTGAGATTTTGAGGAAATTATTTTGTGTCACTGTCAGATATTTGTCTACCTGCTTTGAAGTGTAAAGGTAATGAAGGTTACGAGGTGCAGAAAAAGCAAACTTTTTCATCATTACATATTACGTATATATCATTACGTTTTAAAGTCTATTAACTTAAACTTCACTTGTTCCAAGTTTCAATCCTATCGATTAAATAGAACAGGTTCTGACATGGGGTTGAAAATATTACACGTAAAACCCTATGACCCGAGATAAAAAAAAAATGCACTGTATATAACAGCGGAAGAGTCTTATAGTAGAATTCATCCATATTTTCATGTTTTATTACAGTTTCTTAAGTTCCATCAATACAAATTAAGAGACTAAAATAGTCAACTGTCATTAAAAAACACTACAAAAATAGAAAATAATCCCTAAACATGTTTTTACCTAAAATAATATACATATGCATTTTGTATTTTTAGGTCAATAAAGACCGCAGTTCTAAAATAAATCAGAAGAACCTCAAAGTGCCGCCAACAAAAACCCTCGTAGGCCTCGATAGTATTTCATCCGTTAATAATTCAACTACATTAAAACCCCAGGTATGTTATTTATTTTTACACTTGAATATATTTTTTTGCAAATAATATTTATATTGCAGTTGGTGTACCAAAGAAAAACGAAAAAGAATATAGTATCGGAACCAATCAAAACCGAAAAAGACCAAAGGGGCCATCCGCTGGCATTTCAAACCGTTTTTATTCCAGGTTGCCCGTATCTCTCTATAAACGAAGCCGAAGTAGATCCTTTGGCAGTAGACTCAAATAAACCGATAGAACCGAGAGAAATCCTGTTGCATTCGCCTAAACCCCAATTAAATTCGAGAAGAAAAGCAGAGTCGCCTATTATAGGTGAAAATAAAAAACTTAAAGGGAATCCAAGCGGCATGGTGACGGGTAATTTCAGTATTTTAAAAGGACAATTAATTTTAGAGGATGCCCAAAAGGAGATGAGTGACGATCTGAAAGAATTAAAGTTAATGGAGGAGTTTTTGAAGAAGGAGAAGGAAAGTGTTGAGGAGGACGTTTTTGAGATTTAAGTGTTTACTTTTGTTAATTTATTTCTGGTATTTATTTTTAATATTAAAAATAAATGTGAAGTATAAAAGGAAAATCATTGTCCTAAAATACTTGAAATAAAGGTTCCGCGGAACACCTGTTTGGTTGCATTTATACATTCCACTATAGGAATTCGGCACCCGCCTTTAGTGGTTGATATGTGATTTATTACCAATATAGCCAATCTCAGTCGGGTGCGTTTGTTTTGTTGTATAGGTGTAAATATAAATTCTCACTTATTTACCATTTTAATATGGACTTGGACCAACAACATAATTAAGGAGGTAGCGCAGGTATTGTTTTTTTATTATTTTATTTTTTTAACACTTTTTTTCTAATTTTACTAAATATTTCAAGTGAATCAAATATTTCTTAAAGAGCTTAAGTGATATTTTTATGTTTTGAGAAAAACAAGAAAATGTGTTTGTTCTTAAAGCCCTTAAACTCTTTAAACTTTTTAATTTTTTTTTATTATAGTATGGCACAATTACAGGTGTAAATTAGTAAAACACTGGATTAATTTTTGTTTTATTTAAATGTATGCATGCTTATTTTAATGTATGCATTTTTTTAAAATCTCGATTTAGGTCCTTTTAGAAATAAACATTTGTTTTTTAAACGTGCCTATTATCCTTTTATCTTTATATTATACGTTAACAAAAATAAGTAACTTAGTATTACATGGATATAGAAATCTTGTTCATCTTCAGTACTCACTGATTTAAACATTGTAGATGGGTTATTTTTGACTCTAAAATTGGCACCATGCCCTCAGGATATATTGATACTTTGGGTAATTCCATATTTAAGTGACTTTTTTGTTTTGGTAAAGCCAAACGGAAGTGGCTAACACCAAAAAACTTTTAATGTATTCTATTGCAATTATATAACCTAGAGTTTCAGAGCTATATACAATACAATTTCCACCTTAAACCATTAGTTACAGGCCTGCTTTCTTATTATACTTAGGCCACCATTCCTTAAAGTTAAGAATCTGATTGGTTTGAACTTCCTTTATACTGTAAACTTCCTTTGAGCACTTAAATTCACAATAATTTCCGTGTACTTATGAATTTAAAAAATTCTATCAAATTTTTTCAAGTATCTCCTCATCACGCCAAAATCTCTATCCCAGGGTAGAAAGGAATGCCCTCGAATAGGGAAAAATATTTATTTTTGTCAAAACACTTCGAGTCTGTAAGGGCTAAACCTCTGTTTTAACAAAATAAGTTTAGTGAAATACACGTAATGCAATTTTTATAATTTATTCCTAAATGGCGCTAAGTTCGTAAATTTAGGTCCTTTCTGCACTAGATGAATACTTTATTATATATATGAACACAACAACGCGACGTACTAATGCTACTTAGTTCCTTTCTACACTAAACGCTATGGTTTGACTCCATGATTGTTTTTTCGCGATAAAAAAAGGCCAAAACTGAACTTAGGCCCTAGAATTGATTCAATTATTTACATTTATATTAACGTAAACTCTTAAAAAATTATAAAATTCTCTTATTTAGCCTAATAAATTTATAATATTCTACGTATTTGTGTCTTGAACAGTCGACAAAATCAAATTTTTGGCTTAATCCGTTCCTAGCGTGATTTGTAAATAAATCGTTTTAAAGGTATCAGTGACTTAATTTTCACGTTTTTTTTTGTTGATTTAGGATTTAGAGATCTAGGCCTTGATCATTTTTATTTCTGATTTTTTTGAAAAAAAAATCAAATTAAAAAAAATGTTTTTACATTTAAAAAATAAAATGATCATGTCCTAGATTATTTTCTTCTGTAGTTATCTGTGAAAGTTTCTTCCAATTTTGTAAATAAATAACAAAAATATTTGTTTAAAAAACCCCTTAAAACCCTATTTAACGTAATTGTGAAGTAAGCACATAAAAAAATTATGATTTCCGGGGTTGCAATAATTTAAGGGGTTAAGGACAATTTAGCTAAAATATATTTAATTAAGGGAATTTATTTTATTTGAAAATTTATTAAAATGTTGATGGTTTGTTACAGTTTTCTAAGTATCCCTGTAGCTGCCTCAACAGCCAGGAATGGTCAAAAAGGGAAATGAACACAAAAGTTTCTAGATATATCTTCTATAGTTTCAATTTTTCCGAGTATCAAGGCCAAAAAAACATTAATTAGATGAGCGATTTCATGTTATTATTAACCTAATTTATCTTATATTGAGTTAGGTCGTACAGATGTTGCTAAGTAATTTAAAAAGTATTTTATTTTATTTGAGCCTCTGCTGTCGTCTGTACTATATTTAAATACATAACTATACATCTTGGATAAAATACATGTCTTAATTATTGATGTCAGAACATTCTTCTCCCAAGAATTTGGTGCGACATCTAATGTTCCACGGAGGTTGCATCTTGAAATTGTGGTTTTTTAGATGACAGTTCTCAGTTTTTGTTGTTGATATCATTAAGAGACAGTACTGATAATATAGATCAGAATGTCATACAAAATTATGTAAATATTGTGGGTAATTGGCTGGTGCAGGAATAAGGGGATGTTCCCAAGTGCTTTTGAATGCAAATTCAGTAAACTAGTAGGATCCACACAAGTCTGTGAATTATAATTTGAATAGTGCGCTTCTGATAGAAGTACCTGTTATTATTAGTTTGACAACAGACTTAGTTTTTACGAGTATTACGAAAAAGCGAATAAGATGTTGATATTGGCCAGGGGTACAGGTTTTTACCTTTATTAGTATATTTGCCAGGTCTGAAAAATATTAAGGTGAAATAACGAGTGTCTGTTGGTAGTCACATAAAATCCTAATATTCCTCTTGTGCAAATAGTGCAGTGCAGAAAATTGTATCACCTGAATTGTCCCATGAATAGAATGTGCAAAAATGTTAATCGTTACTATAGCTAGCTTGAATTTTTTGGGATGTCCTTATATACTTTTAAGCTCACTTTCAACAAAATTGATGTAGGTGTAGATTACCGCATAACAAGTTGTAAAGGTGATTACGTTTAAATAAATAAATAAATAAAATAGGGTAATTTTCCGTAAAACTGGATATGTGTGTAGTGGAGATTCATATTGAAATGTTGCTTGTTTTCTTGTTGAAAATTTGATACAAACAATAATTTCATGGGAAAATGTAATGGTAGAGACCAAAAAAATATGGAAAAAAAACACTATGGAAAATCCATTTAAAATTAACAGTAGTTTTATAAAATTATATATCTGTATCTTCATAATTATTTCAGAAGCGAATGTAAAAAAATTGATTATTTTCTGTAGAGGGGAAAAAGGTCTATATTTTTAAGCATTGACATTCTAGTTCGAAGCACTGTAATAAAATCGTATTGTTCATTTGATATCTAATTAATAAGATGAGGAAAAAATACTGAAGCGGAAATAAACTGACAGAAAATGAGAAAAATATATGGATAACTAAAAAGTATTAATCAAAAATCCCCTTAGAGTTAAAACAAGCTAATTTATGACTCAAATAAAATGCTTTCTTGGAATCCAATTTTCAATTAAAAGTTCATTTAGCAAAATAAATTATTTGTGCAACAGTTTATTTCATATATGTAGATTAAACATGGAAATTTTCTTTAAAATACCATGGTACAACTTAATTAACATCATTTATTTTACACAATAATTACAATACTTAATAAATCAACTTGCGGCTGGCAAATTCAAAAGTTTCTTTACGGCTTCTTTATATTTCGAAATAGTGTACTCATCTTCACCTGCAAAATTAACGATTTTAATATATTAATTTACAAGCTAAATCCCGTTATAAATACCATCATTCATATAGCTTACAACAGCAGCAGAATATTCCATACTGTGAGGGATTTCTGAGCTGTCTTTATTAAATATAGCTTCGATACTCTTTTTGGACACATTGGTTCCCCAGTCATAGTACTCCATATCGGCTTCCGTTTTTAATTCTTCCCATGGCTCAATTTTCTAAAAAATGGAATACATTAGTCTTAACATACAAGTTCACACTGTCAGTGAAAAGGTTTATTTATTCAACTCAAGTATTTGCATTGAATTAAAGGCTTGGTAACCACCTATTCAGAGAAGAATTCTTCACAGCAACACACAGACTATAGCTGAAAATCTGTATAACTCATCACAATTTGATATTACCTATACAGATCGGTTAAAATCATTTGACAAATTAGATCCACAGATTCTATTGTATAAGCTTAAGCAATTTGGTTAATCTGATTTATAGTCTTACATTGTTGAGCTTATGGCTATCAGAACTATTACAGTTTGTTTTCATCAGTGACATCGCATTAAGTGAATACAACATATCCACATTAGGGGTACCTAAAGGTTCAGTACTTGGCTCTAACGATGTGTGTGTCATACTTAACTCTCAAATACTTCTTTATGCTGTTGATCTTAAAATCCTCTTTCAAATAAAGTCAATAAATGTCTGCAAGCAAATCCCTCACTACATAACTTCTCTATAAATCACAGTAAGATTAAGAGCCGAGAATTTAATAATGTGTCTTAAATGTCATTAGACAGTAAAGAGTATATTAAATGTCAAAGACACAAGCTGCTCTACTTTAAAACTCATGGTGCTTATACTTCTTAAAAATACCCAGAGGAAGATTTACTTAAACTGTTTAATACGAATAGTCCCATGGTTGGAACCTATGTGACACTTGAGATTAACTGAGAATAAAATAAAGAGTTTCGGTTAGTACTGTCTTCAGATTTTATGTTTAATATGCAATCCCTTTTAATCAGAAGAAAATATTTGTCACAATTCTTTTATTTAAGTAACTGAACAAAGAACTACACAAAATGAAATTTCTAGTACCTCACCAATCATCAGGTCAAAATTATTTTCTGTATGTAGAGTTCGAAAAAGTGAACTCCTATTTATATCAAGTGTACTACACACAATAATGCTAGCAGAGCTAAATGCTACAGAAATTAAAAACCACCTATTTTATAACTTTACTCCTCATGCTCCTATATTAGTTTAACCTTCCTTTACTGTTGACTGTCCCAATACATATTATTTCCTTGTAATATATTCATAAATATTGTTAGTTTTTGTTTTAATAAATACGTAAATTATTGTTAGTTGATTAATGCCTCTTTTAATTTTGGTTAATTGTACCTAATTAATTTTGAAATTTGTTGTCCTGCTTTGTAATTGGGGTTTTTCTGTTAAGCAGTCAAGCCAAATAAATTTAAAAAAATTGGTATTTATGAAATTCCAATCCCAAATGTCAGAAAAATTGAAAGAAGGTACCAAGGAGAAACAACAATCTGTTACACCAGATTTGTTTAAAAAGAGATTTAAATAGTCACAAAATGTTCAATTACAAAATGAAAAGGTATAATAAACATCAAAATCTGCTATCTTTGAAGGAGTATATCTTATTGGAGCAAAATTTTAAAAATTTGAAACCAAATTCTCACACTTACTATCTACCCAATGTTCCACACCCATTGGATTTTCTTTTCTTTTGTGTAAATGAACAAATGAGAATTCGTAATTTGATAATGAGGATCTAGAGTTAGAAATAAAAAACTTCTAAAAGGAATTCTACAAAATAATCAAATAACACAATACTTACATTAGATTCATGATACAAAGCTGTCACCAAATACATTGCATAATCATAATTTTGCTTCTTCAATGGACATCTGTCGGTCACAATAGTTACAGTATCATTTTCTTTATTATATCTCTCTCCCACAAGTCTCAAAAACTTGTCCCTAGCTCTATCACTTAACCCCAAACTGGCCACCTTAAACCGCACAGTCACGATTCTTGCCATATGATCTCTAATTGTCGGACTGCTATGGCAATAATCACTGGTAGTGACTTCAATCGGGAAATGCGTTTCAATGTTTTCCTGTGTATCCAGGCCACTGGGCCAAGGAGTGCAAAATTTCTTTAGAGCTTCGCATTGCCTCTTGATTACCGGAGGTGTTAAGTGGAGAAAATTTGGGATTTTCATTAGTTCCGCGTTGGCATACTTGCCTGGGGCCGGAGCCCCTTTTTTTGTATATCCTTGTCTTACTGGTAGGGGGACAGAGGCGGGATGAAATGATCGCGGACCAGGCCATACACTACCCCAATCTTGGTTTACTGCCATTTGTTTCTCTCTGCAAGTATGATTGGTTTGTGTGTTTTATTCTAATAAACATAGATTACTTAACAAAAATGTAATAAAAGGACTGATTCAGCTTTTATACATGAAGGTTTTAAATTGTTTATATGGTGAAGACATTATAATATACAGGGTGTTGTACAGCCCGGCGGGACATAGGAAATCCCATGTAATTTTTAATAGGGTTAAATATTGGCTCTCCTAATTATTTTAGAGAAAAAATGTATTAAAGTAATTTAAAGAGCACTTAAATCTGCAACCAACAAGATAACTTTTGATTTTGTAGGTTTGCCCGTTTAAAGGTTATTGGCGAAAATGTTTTTTTTCTCGTCCCGAACTTACAGGTAACAAGGTAAGAAAATTAGGTAAGGGTAAACTGCCAAGTAAAGTTGTCATAATAAAATAGTGGTTTTTATAAACGGTCGTAAAACTCATTTCTAACATTCACTAATTGATAAACTGAAATTTTGTTACATTCCATAGGACTTTGGTCGAGTTTTGTCACAGTTTTTTGACTGGTCGCACACAGTTGGTCAGGATAAGTAATTATATTTCTAACGGTATTGAAGTATCTTCAGGCGTGCCTCAAGGTTCGCATATTGGACCGGTCTTTTTTAACTTGTTCATAAGAGATTTGAGTGATGTAATTTTTCATTCAAAACATCTTGCTTTTGCTGATGATTTTAAACTGTATAAAGCCATTGAGTCATATCTTGATGCTGAGCTACTTCAATTGGATTTAAATAGTGTTGCTGAGTGGTGTAATAGCAATAGTCTGGAACTGAATGTAAAGAAGTGTGTATGTATTTCGTTTGGTCGTTCTAATAAAATTATTAATTATCAATACACAATCAACAATAACGAACTCAAGTCAGTTGATACAGTTAAAGATTTAGGTGTTCTTTTTGATACCAAGCTAACTTTTTTGCCGCACATTTTGGATATTATTAACAGGAGTATGCGCCGTCTTGGTTTTATCACAAGAAATAGTGTACATCTTTCACCTTATTGTTTCAAATTACTTTATTACTCTTTGGTACGTTCCTTGCTTGAGTATGCGTCTGTAATTTGGTCCCCTTATTATGATTCTCATATTGAACACCTTGAGGCTGTACAAAGAAGATTTATAAGATCCCTTGCTTATAGAGCTGAAGTTATTATACTGTATATTTATATTATACTGAATATTTTTCGTAATTATTACATCGACTATAATGCTATCAGTGTCCAATTTAATATCCCTAATCTTGAAGTCAGACGGCATTATTCTGATGCTTTAACGTTTTATAAGATCTTAAATGGTTTATATCATTGTCCTACCATCTTGGAAGCAATTCCTTTTAACACCTGTCAAAGAAGGATCAACTCTTCTATGTTTCGTTTACCCTTTCATTCGGCCAACTATGGGTGTTTTTCTCCACTGACTAGGACTTTGCGTTTCTTTAATGAAAATAGTTTGGATCCATTTTCCGGCGGCTTACGATCATTAAAATCAAAAATAAATAATCTTACACTTTAACCTACGTTCCTTGGATAGTGCTAAGTTTTTAGCCCTGTTAATGACTGATGTTTTTTCAGAGGTTTTATCTTGGTATATATATATATTTTTTTTTTGTAATTCTAGTATTGTATTTATATTGCTATATTGTCTAGTATTTTGTATTATCTATTTTGTTTTTGTAAACTGGCTCTGCCGTATATTGAAATAAATGAATAAATGAAATCGCATTTTTTAACTCTTCGAGATTTGGATAATTCTTATCCTTGTAAATTTTATTTTTTAAATGGCCCCACAGAAAAAAATCATTGGGAGAGAGATCAGGAGACCTTCGTGCCCAATTTATTACGTGTCGCAGGTCAATAACATTCCCATTGAAAGTGTTATTTAGATATTATTGAACAGCAAGGGTAGTATGCGCCGGGCAACCATCCATTAGATACCAAACCTCTTGATTTTCCCCGGCAAGATCATTTAAACTTGGCAAAATTTGTTCCTCTTATAGTTCTTAATAATAATTTGCATTTACATTTCGATTGAGAAAGAATGGTTCTAAAATGTGGTGTCCGAAATTCCCCGTCCAAACATTAAATTTGTGAGGATACTGAGTTCGTGTTGTTACATATCTATGCTGATTTTCTTTATCCCAATACTGATAATTTTGATTGTTAGGTTCATTGTTTAAAGTAAAAGTGCATTCTTCTGTGAAGCAAATATTTATTATAAAATCCCTATCCATGTTTGCCCTTTTCATTATATGTAAACAGAACTCCTGTCACCGTAATTCATCCCCATCTCTAAGCTCCTGATGCCATCCATATTTGTACAATAAATATTTCTGTTTTTTAAAAGCCCAATACGCAGTTCGGAATAGATATGATCTATCCAAGATTTCTTGTACTTATTTTCCCTTTATTTTCTTCCACATGTAAAAAATCCCATTAAACCTGCAAGACTCTATCATTTTTTTCTTTTTCTTGCCTTCGATGATTGTTTGTTCATTGTTTGCCTCACATTTGCAATTATTATTTACTACAGTGCCCTTTTGCTCAAATTTTGTAAGAGTTCTATTAACTGTTAATTTTCTTGATGTCAGCCTATTTGGGAAAAAAGCTGCAAGTCTGAAATTTCTCGGTAACTATTGCCTTGGTAAAACCATTTAACCATTAGTACTTTTTCTTCAGTAGTGTAACTCATAGCTAAGTTTTTTAATGCAGTGAAGTTATTATGACAAATTATTTGATGTTCATCACCAGTCATTGCAATTTTGGTTGACACCTGTGAAGATGAGGCAATAAAAAAGACTAAGCAGATTTTGGAGCTTTTTAAATTATTCTAATACATTTTTTCTGTAAAATAATTAAGGAAGCCAATATTTGGCCCTATCAAAAATTACATGGAATTTCCTGTCCCGCCTGGAGGTACAACACCCAGTAGAGCTAATTCTTGCCTACCTGGGGGGAAAAATTGGTGATTTCCTCAAAGTCTTCTTAAACTGTGCCGAGTCTTTACCGGCCCTAATATTTAAAGCTAAGAACTCCTCTAAAGAAATGGAAAAAAAAGCACATTAATACTAAGACAGTTCTAATTGGTTGCAATACGATCCTTACCATGTTTACTTTCTGGGGCGGTCGAATATGTTGCAAGTATATGTTTTTCTACTTTTCTTAGGGCTAATTTTTCCAAATTTCGCATTAAATTGATCATTTTGGACCCCACTATTTTCAACAACAAAAGGAATAAATGCACATAACCCCAAAAGTCAAAACTCATCCGCCGACGTACTTTTAAAAACTATTAAAGTTCCGTAATGACATTTGCAACACCGCTAAACGTCATCGAGGAAAAGAACATACATAACCTCACAATTTTAAGTTCTAACCTCAAAAATATAAATAAAATTGGTATAGAATAAAATTAAACATACATTTTCGTTTTTAAATAAAATGTCTAACGAAGAGGACGACTTGCCACAACTGTCCGCAAGTACGTTTGCAGCCCTGCAAGAATTTTACAAAGAACAAGAAGAAAGGGAAGCATTGCAAAGCAATATACAAGAAATTGTTCAAAATGGAAATGTTGTGTTTGATGAAGACTGGGTAAATAGCCCTATAATATATAATAAAAAAGTTATAAGGTTCATAAAAATAATCCCTTGTAGCAACTGAGCCAGTTCTGGTATGATGAAAGCACAATTGAGGGTCTAGTACAGATGGTCATAAATTCTGTGGGCACAAGGGCAAAAATTGCTCTTGTTTCCTGTCCCACCCTGTATAAACTTATGAAGGATAAAACTGATTCGTCTGCAGAAGGTAAACGAAAAAGTGTTTTTTATTTTAAAGTGAGAAGGCATGTTTCTGTGAGATTTTTTTTTTGTATACATTGAATGTTTTCTAGTAAGGGGATGTATTAAAGGAAATGAAGTTCCATAAAATATCTTGGGACAATAATTGATTCTCACTGAAAATCAAATGTCTAATTAATAAGTTTTACTAGATAAAAGAGATCTTAACCCTTTCAGGCACATAAAAGAAAAAGTTATTAATCAAAAAATTTTTAATAATATATAAAAACTTTATAATCTAACTTATAACTTAACTTTAATTTTTTTTCCTTAATTTATTTACAAGTATCCTGCAGGACATGGTTTTATCTGGTAACCACTGTGAGGCACAACATAAACTCGTTCTGAAAACAAAGCCTTAAATTTATCTGGTATGGTACGTAATAAAACAGTTTTTATCCGAATTGAGACATAAACCAACATTACAAATATTGCAGGCCCATTTAGTTCGATGTGGCATTACTGCAGTGCTACATAGAGCACAACGTCTAGATCCTCCATGGACAGGCATATAAAGAGCATTACTTTTTCTTACCTCAGGCGGTACGTACGGCTTGTACCTATTTTCTTTTATGACGCTTTTTTGCCAGGAGTGCCTTTTTTAGTCGCGCCAATAAGCCCAGAAATTATTCTAAGGCGAAATAACTTCATATAGTTAGTTTTTCCACATTCGGTGAGCTTCGATATAAAATATACGAGTTTACCACAGAAACATCAATGAAGTGCCAAAACAGTCTATGCCACCATTTTCTTGATTTTCTGCCAATACTGTAGCAAGATTTTATGTCATTATTTAGGTAGGATTTATAAAAATTAAAACTGTAAATCAAATCAAAACTAAATAACACTAATTACAAAATATATTATCAAATTCCATGTTCATACTAGATAACTCATACTGGTTTTACTACGAAACCATAACAAGAAACGTTTTTACTAATCTTACTTTTGCAGACATTTGACACATATCGCTCTAAACATAACCGTAATGCTACACACCTACTAATCATATTGTACTTACCGCTTAATTTTATGCCAATTTACAATAATAAAAAAACACCCGCGAAATTGGATACTTCTGCAAAAAACCACCTGACGGGAATATTTGAAGAACGGTAACCTCAAATTGAATCGATAGAATGCCTTGAAGATATTTAATTCAACGAGCCGATAACAGATGTCGCTAATACTGTCGTTGGTCACTTAAAAACCACTATGAGACAAAATAAAGACTTTTAATATGGTGGTTTCATAGTGAAACCACTATGCCTGAAAGGGTTAAATTAAAGACTCATTATAATGGTTTATAAATATTAATATGTAAATAAATTCTTTTTTAGTAACCCTATATGAGTTTGATCAAAGATTTGCTGCCTATGGTAGTGACTTTGTATTATATGACTACAAGGCACCATTAAATATACCAAGAGATAAGGGAAGTTATTATGATATAGTAATAGCAGATCCCCCATTTTTATCTGAAGAATGTTTAACTAAAACTGCTGTGACAGTGAAATTTTTGACTAAAGGAAAAATTATACTCTGCACAGGTATATTTAGGCTGCTTAACCATAAGAAGTTACTTAAACCTAATTGTTTTTAGGTGCAGTAATGGCTGATTTAGCTCAAAGACTATTAGACCTTAAAAAAACAGAATTCCAGCCTAAACATAAAAATAACCTAGCAAATGAATTTTGGTGTTTTACCAACTTTCCTTTGGACAAACCGGTTTCATAGCAATAAATACGCAACAACTTTTATATAACACTATTTTTATTATTTACTTAATGTGTGATATGTTAACATGAAATGCCCCTATTTAGTTATTTCAGATGTTGTGTTTTCTTGGGTGGTCCCGTCTAAATGAATGTCACATACCACAATATTATTTATTTTACATGGTGCAAACTTAACAACACACAGGTTCATATTATAAGCCCTTAAAAGAATTTAAAGCAAGTAATTTAATTGCAAATTTAGCACCAAAATGTTAAGGTTATTTGTTTATACAGGGTGTTTAATACATATACAGCAAAAATGTAAGGAAATATGGAATAAAGTTGGATACTAGGTGTGCAAGGTTTAAAGTAGTTTTTAATTCCTAATTTCATTCAAATTTTGTGTGTGTATTAGTCAATTTATGGTGTGTCTTTTCACCCTATGAAATGACATATCGTCAGCTAAGTGCGTTAACCTGCTAACTCCATTTTTAGGCCAAATACTGATTTTTATACATTTTAAAGCGTAATAATTCCGTTTTACACCTATACGAAAAAAGGCTACATCAACTTTTTACTCTAAACCCGAGTAATCGGCCAAACGGAAAACTGCTTCCTTAATGTTTAATTTATTCGCCGTTGAAAATCTGCTATCTCCGCTGTCATGCGTTAAACTACACATACCTGTTGCCACTCGCACACGTGCCTCCGTTGTTTATACGAATTTTATAGAAAAATAATAGTAGTTGAATGAATGAATAATTCCAAAGCATTAACTGGCCAAAGGTAAGTACCATTTATGTTATAATATAGTTTATTTGTTATTATAATTATTATAACTTATAAAAAATAGCCTATTACGAATATTATGGAGTTAGCAGTTTTTCCAATTTCATTATATTTATTTTTCTTGATTATAACAGGTTTTCTGTAAGTAAATCCTTAAGGGCATTATTAATTATTTGAATTATAATTACATTTTTAAAATTATAATTATAGTTCTCCCGTTTAGATGATATTCCCTAAATATAAATTTAATAGTCAGTTAGTTCATACAGGGTGATTCCAGTTAAAAGGAAATCATCAACTTTGGAATGACTCTGAAGTTTAAAAAAACTATAAATTCTTAAAAAAATTAAATTATTTTTTTTTTGTTAATGTTTTTATTTTTTTTGAATACCAATACTGTGTACCCACTATTGAGTTGCATAAATGTTAGGGAGTTTTGTTTTTATTACAGATGAATCGTTGTTCCGATCGCAGTAGGCTAATAGTACAAATGGCTCAAAATATCTTTACGGAACCCAATGATGATGTTACCTTAGAAGATAATTTAGTTAACGCTGTCGATGTCGACAGTGTTTTATCTGCTGGTGAAGAAAATATGGATATTCCGCTGAATCATGTTTTGAATTTGGAATATGGATAACTCGACTCTTACATCACATCAAATAGACTGTCCTTTTGCTATAGAAAATGACGATGTCACACTACTTTCTTTGATCGAAGAACCAGAATGCTTAAGTTGGAAGTAAATTATACAGAAAAGAAACAAGACACTCTAGAATTAGGTACACCAAATTCCGCATCCTTGACCCAAGATACAGAAAAGAACCGAGATACTCGAGAATCAAGTACAACAGATTCCGTATCCCTAGCCGAAGATAATACGAAAAAGAACCATGATATTATAGAAGCAGGTATAACAGATTCCGAATCTTTGGCCGAAGATCAATTAGATCCTGACTATTCAATATCGGATTCTGATCAGAGTAACTCTTTTATGGTGACAAGCAAGCGTCCAGTGGTTTGGATATTGCAAACATGTTTAAAGAATTTTTCCAAACTGTTTATTCTCCTGGTATTGATAATAATCAGCTGCAAAATGGTCCCGCTAATGGTTTAAATTTAAATATATTATTATTAAATATATTTATTTAAACCATATTATTTTAATATGGTTTAAATAAAAAATTACTAAGAATACTAAGATCTTAACATATGATATATTTGAAGGTATTAGCTCACTCCCTAACAAGATTACTGCAGGCCCAGATGGGATTCCGAATTTTCTCTTGAGAAAATGTGTATGTACTCTTGCTATTCCTTTATCTTTGTTATTTAATGCTTCCTTACAAACATCCACATTTCCAATTGCCTGGAGGGAAAGTTTTATTGTGCCATTGTTTAAAGCTGGCCG
Organism: Anthonomus grandis grandis; assembly: GCF_022605725.1. NCBI lineage: Eukaryota > Metazoa > Arthropoda > Insecta > Coleoptera > Curculionidae > Anthonomus > Anthonomus grandis. The sequence continues at coordinate 10,672,609 of NC_065549.1, forward strand.
TCGGGATGTCATAGATAATTATAGAAGTATTTGCATTCAATCTTCAATACCTAAACTTTTTGATAGCCTTATAGCTAATCAACTTTCTTGGTTATGCAAAGGCTTAATATCAGATTCACAGCATGGGTTTTGCAAGAATAAGTCTACTGCCACTAACTTGATCTGTTACCAATCTGATCTTATGAGTAAATTAGAGGATCATAAACAAATTGATTCTATATACACCGATTTTAGTAAGGCGTTTGATCGTATGATCATCAAATTCTTCTGTCAAAACTGATCTCCGTAGGGTTTCATGTTGATTTTGTGAGTTGGATTAAAAATTCTTAACTGGCCGTATTCAAAGGGTCAGGGTAGGTGGACATCTTTCTGATCCTATCAGCGTAACATCAGGTCTCCCTCAGGGAGGGCATACATCACCCTTATTATTTAATTTATTTATTGATGATATAGTTAACTGTTTCCTGTATAGTCAGTGTTTGATGTTTGCAGACGACTTAAAATTTTGGAGGGTGGTTGGTAGTATTGTGGATCAAGAATTACTACAAGCAGATATGGATCTCCTAAATAATTGGTGTGAACAAAACAATCTTCATTTAAATGTTAAGAAATGTTGTGTTATTAGTTTCACTCGCAGGATCAACCGGTTTCAATCCAATTACTTCATTAATAATGAGCCACTGAATTATGTTGCATCTATTAGGGATTTGGGAGTTATTTTTGATGAGAAACTCACATTTATTGATCATATTAATTCAATTTCTGTAAAAGCATCAAAATTGCTAGGGTTTGTTATGATAAACTGTTCATATTTCTCAGTCTCTTCAACAAGAAGGGTTTATTGCTCCCTAGTAAGAACTATATTGGAGTACTGCCCTGTAGTTTGGTCTCCATACCACCAGATTCATATCGATGCTTTAGAAAGAGTTCAACATAAATTCCTGAGATATTGTGCTCAAAGAACTTTAACTGTTATTGAGAACCATGACTATTCTTATATTGAAAGTCAATTATCTATTCCGACACTGTCGCAACGCCGTAATATTTCTGGTGCTAGTTTTATATATAAGATCGTTAACAGGCTTATTGATTGCCCTGCTCTGTTGGGTCGCATACGATTTAATGTTCCTCATCACGGGTTGCGCCATAATGTAACCTTTAACATTCCATTCCACAGAACATCCTATGGAATTAATAATCCTATGGATAGGTATATGAATTTGTTAAACAATTCGAATATTGATGTGTTTAACATAAGTTCCTTAATGCATCTAAAGAGGTCACTTACTTCATAATTGTGCATAAAATTTTGTATTTACATTCTTGCATATAAATTATAAAGGTTGTTTCTAGTATATGTAGTATAGGTGTTTTTTACTTTGATATTAATTTTTTAAGTAGGTTTAGATTATGACAGTTGTTTATGTAAATATTATTGCTTTGTAAAATTTACAGTGAATGGGGTTTTCTTGTATTATAAATAAATAAATAAATAAAAACCATCCTCTGGTTCCATACTCTGACCATTCTGACTCGGATGAGGCGTTTGATTATCCAGAAAAAAGCAAAAAACGAAAGAAAAGATTCCAGGTTGATAAATCTGAATGGCTTGTTGAAAAAAATAAACTTTTACGGGAGAGAGGTAAACCATATTTGGGAAGAAAAAAGAGTAATAATCGGTGGAAATATGATGAACCCAAGCAGCCACGAAAAATGAAAGAAAAGTGCAGGTGTCCAGTAACTTCAAAAGGCATACTTAGATGTGCATCAATAGAAGAAGTTGACAGAAAAACAATTTTTAATTACTTTTGGCAGTTGGCGTAGGAAGAAAAAAAGATATACGTTGAGAGTTTAGTTAAATCTATTCTTCCAAAGAGACAAGGACAAAGAAATATTCCCGACGAATCTAGAAGAGGACAAACATTGGAATATCATTTAAAAATAAATGATGAATTGGTACAAGTATGCCGATTAATGTTCCTAAATACACTGGGTATTGGAAGATGGTCAGTGTTAAATTGGAAGAATATATCAACACCAAAGGAAGCTCCTTATTCACGTAGAAACAGTGAGAAAAAAGCTAAGCCTTTTCAAGATGCCAAAGAAAAACTGTTTGAGTTTTTAGATTCCATGCCTTCACTTGAGTCACATTACTGCAGATCTCAAACGGAAAAGAAGTACCTCCTTCCAGAATGGCATTCGAAAGAGGCATTATAGGACTTTTATGTAAATGGTGCAAAAATCGAAGTCTAAAGCCACTATCGATAACCATTTTTAATAACGGGTTAAATACACGAAATATCAATGTACCCGCTGAGTATATACAAGTTTGTAGAAATGCTCGTAAAATTCCTACCCCTTACGAAGTAAATTGGAAAGGAAACTAAATGTATACTTTCATAATGCAGGTGGTTTGCGAACTAAAATAGCTGATCTGCGGAATGCTGTCAACAGTTGCATATATGATGTTGTGATTTTGGTGGAGTCTTGGCTTAATGAAGATTTTCTAGACTCGGAGTTAAGGTTCACTGACTTCAATATTTTCCGTCAGGATCGAAGTTACACAAATACAGGGAGGCAAAGGGGTGGTGGCACTTTGATTGCTGTTCGTAAATGTTTTAAAGCCAGGTTATTACAGACCAGTGATTCAACCCTGGAACACATCTTTGTGCTTGTATCATGCAGTGACAAGAATATCATTTTTGGTGCTGTCTACATCCCTCCTGCTTCTCCTTTATCAATTTATGAGGAATTTGCCTCTACATCCATGGATCTTGCGAGTATTCATACTAGTTGTGATATTCTATTTTGTGGTGATTTTAATCTGCCACATGCGGTATGGAGGAACACTGTGAACGGACTGCATGTTGAGACGGCTGAGTCTATAACATCTGCAAATGTGCTATGTAGTTGTTGTAACTATCTTAATCTTAAGCAGGTGAATGGCTTGCCAAATTTGTTTGGTACATTTCTTGATCTGTTTTTTCTCAAGTTTGTCAAATGTTAAAGTCATATATGCTACTGAAAATTTATCACCGGCATCAAACCACCATCCTGCTTATGAAATAAGTATTCCTATTAATTGTGATTTTAGTCTTAAGTATGATGTTTATTATTATGATTTTGTAAACTGTGATTTTGTTGCCATTAATAATTACCTTGCTTGCATGAATTGGGATACTGCTTTTAATCAGAAGGATATTAATAAATGCATTGATATTTTTTACAATGCTCTCTATTTTGCTATTGAGATGTTTGTTCCAATTAAACATTTTAAATCATCTAATTTTCCCACTTGGTTTAGTAGAAAATTACAGAATCTTGTTATTCAAAAAAAGATTGCTCACACAAAATTCAAAAATAGTAAGAATCCCATGGATTATGTTAATTTTTCAAATTTGAGGAATAAATGTAAAACTCTTCGTGATGAATGTTTTAGGTCATATATTGAAAGATTAAATACTGAAATTTCTCATGATCCTTCTTCATTTTGGAAACACATCAATAGATTACGTAGGTCTGATTCATACCCCAATAGCATGCATATGTAAGCCGAGGTTGCTGGTAATGGTCAAGATATTGTAAACTTATTTGCTAGGTATTTTGAAACTACATACAGGCAACCGTCCGCAAGGCTCCTGACTATAAATTTGATTACAGTCTGGATTTAAATCGCATCTCTTTTTCTTTATTGGACATATTTGATGAAATCTTACGCCTTCCGAAAACATTTTTTTGGCCCTGATGGTATCCCATCTGTTTTTCTTAAAAACTGTGTGTGCACTCTGAGTAAGCCTCTGCATCACCTTTTCAATCTTTGCTTTACATCAGGCAAATTTCCTGATTATTGGAAGGTAAGCTTTTTAACGCCAATTCATAAAAATGATAGAACTGATATTTGTAACTATAGAGGTGTGTGTATTCAGTCTGTAGTTCCTAAACTGTTTGACAGGTTGTTTTCTGTGCGATTTTCGTGGCACTGTAGGCGATTGCTTAGTGATCATCAGCATGGTTTTTGTCAGGGTAGATCTACGGTGACTAACCTGTTGACTTACCAGTATGATTTGATTGGTGCTTTTGAGAGGTCTGTACAGGTCGATAGTGTGTACACAGACTTCTCAAAGGCCTTTGATAGGGTTGGTCATGAACATCTGGTTCAGAAGTTTGGGGCTATGGGCCTTGGTAGGACTTTGGTCGAGTTTTGTCACAGTTTTTTGACTGGTCGCACACAGTTGGTCAGGATAAGTAATTATATTTCTAATGGTATTGAAGTATCTTCAGGCGTGCCTCAAGGTTCGCATATTGGACCGGTCTTTTTTAACTTGTCCATAAGTGATTTGAGTGATGTAATTGTTCATTCAAAACATCTTGCTTTTGCTGATGATTTTAAACTGTATAAAGCCATTGAGTCATATCTTGATGCTGAGCTACTTCAATTGGATTTAAATAGTGTTGCTGAGTGGTGTAATAGCAATAGTCTGGAACTGAATGTAAAGAAGTGTGTATGTATTTCGTTTGGTCGTTCTAATAAAATTATTAATTATCAATACACAATCAACAGTAACAAACTCAAGTCAGTTGATACAGTTAAAGATTTAGGTGTTCTCTTTGATACCAAGCTAACTTTTTTGCCGCACATTTTGGATATTATTAACAGGAGTATGCGTAGTCTTGGTTTTATCACTAGAAATAGTGTACATCTTTCACCTTATTGTTTCAAATTACTTTATTACTCTTTGGTACGTTCCTTGCTTGAGTATGCGTCTGTAATTTGGTCCCCTTATTATGATTCTCATATTGAATACCTTGAGGCTGTACAAAGAAGATTCTTAAGATCCCTTGCTTATAGAGCTGAAGTTCATATTTTTCGTAATTATTACATCGACTATAATGCTATCAGTGTCCAATTTAATATCCCTAATCTTGAAGTCAGACGGCATTATTCTGATGCTTTAACGTTTTATAAGATCTTAAATGGTTTATATCACTGTCCTACCATCTTGGAAGCAATTCCTTTTAACACCTGTCAAAGAAGGATCAACTCTTCTATGTTTCGTTTACCCTTTCATTCGGCCAACTATGGGTTTTTTTCTCCATTCAAATCAAAAATAAATAATCTTACACTTTAACCTACGTTCCTTGGATAGTGCTAAGTTTTTAGCCCTGTTGATGACTGTTTTTTCAGAGGTTTTATCTTGGTATATATATATTTTTTTTGTAATTCTAGTATTGTATTTATATTGCTATATTGTTTAGTATTTTGTATTATCTATTTTGTTTTTGTAAACTGGCTCTGCCGTATATTGAAATAAATAAATTACCTTAACTTCACTTTTTTAAAAAAATTTGATAAAATTGACTTCTTCAAATGTATCCGTCCAGGAAGAAATAAAGGTGATGCAAAGGTAACGCAGATTAGGGCATTGCAATATATCCCAGATGGAGGTATATTTTATAAATTAAGTTTTGAAGATACATGGCAAATATTACCCCAAAGAAAATCTTCAAATGTAAGTTCCTGTCCATTTGATAGTCTAAATCAACTTTATACTAAGAGACGTAAAATTTCAAAAAGGAAATTTAATGACCTACAATTCCTAAAAGCAACCCTGCCTGTCGACTACCATGAGTTTTATGACAATATTTCCCATGATTAGTTTGTTTTGTGTTTTAATTTTAGTGATTTAGAATGTTCAAAATAGGAAATTTTTTTAGATCTGATTTTCTGTTCATATTTTCCTTATTACCAAAGAATGTTTTTTTTTTTGTATTTTTGTTAAAAAAAAATAAAAATAAAAAAATAATGATGGTTTTTATTCAAACGTTATGATTTGGAAACAAAAAATAAACAACTATGTTGTAAATTGTAAAATTAGAATGTTTTTTTAACTTCCTGTAAAATGGTAGAAAACGGAGTTAGCAGTTTAACACACTTAGCCGACGATATAAAGTTATCTAACTTATACTCTCACATATTTTATGCAATGTCCATAAATAGTTTCCTGAGTGGTGGAAAATACCGAAAATTTGTATCATTTTTACGAATGGCAGTGTAGAAAACTAAGGACCAGTTTCAATTCTGCCCGACTTTCTGAATCCTTTAAACCTCATGTGCATCACAAGTTGTCTTATGAAATTAAATATGTAATTACAGAAACAGGGTTTTTTCCAAAAAAAGATCTGTGGTTACTAATATGGTGTGCTTTCTACAAATAGCATATCAAGTAATTAATATGCGGAAGTATTTACATCATAAATTGCCTGGAGGACTGTAGGAGGATGTGTATAGTCTTTGAGTGGTGTGAAAAAAAAAACAAATTATCCCTTAAGTGCAAAAAAATTACTATTTTTAACCTTAATTTTGAGAAATAAATGAGATGGAGTATAACCCAAGAGAGGTATTTAGCAGGAATGTCCCCTGGAGTTTGAATTGACAGTGAAATTAAACATGAAAAAGATAAACTCAGCTTCCAAATGGCCTATAAAATTAGACTTTACAAGAACTAATAAGAATTAGGTATACTAAAGCCCTACATATAAAATATAGACAATACAAAGTTTGGCCCCCATAAAATCTTGATGAACAATATGCCTGTAGTGAATATGGTTTTGTGGATAATAGCCCTCTTAGAACTGAAGATTGTCAGAGATTTAGATTCCTTGATATATCTAGGCAAGTGATTAAAATTTTTAAAGAGAGCATCTCTAGCCACTGAGAGACCTTAGTTTAACTAGCGGCAGGAATCTAAGTAATATGAAATTCTGGTGTAATAGGCATATACTTTTCCACACTTTTTGTCCAATATATAAACCACAAACTAGAATATGCATGCTGCAAGCAGACTTATTATTTTTTTATGGATAAAACAGATTTGCTGGAAGTTGTCAAAGAAAATCTATACATGGTTCTTATTATCCTTTTTTGGGCAATAAGCACTTCGCTAATATTACTTGAATTATCCCATAAGAAGCCCATGAAATAAGAAAGAATTGACACAATAAGTTAGAGTAATACAATAATATATAGACAATAAGTTAGAGTAAAAATTTTCCAGTATTTTTAGGTTACAAGCCTTTGGGATTGTCTTTTAATTGGAATTTTTACCTGAGCAAAAAATGATTTGAATTGGCATTTTAAAAACAATTATCCCTGGAATTTGTTGTAAATTCTAATAGACACAAAGTAAATTGATTTAAAAAAAAAAGAACTTGTTATAACATACACACAAAAATTCGAATAAAATTAGCGTGGACATTAAATGCCTTTTTATTTAATAAACGCCCTGTAAAAAATTATTTAGAGTGGTTCAGAATGAAAAACTGACTTGTAGATTCCGGACTGTAAAAAATGAGATATTAATATCTGCATTTAAACCTGATTAATGTTACCCTTAATATTCAAAATAAGCTGCGATAAATAACATGCTCAAAAAATTTAATATAAATTTTGTGATTTATAATGGGAGCATTTTTCTGAACCACTCCATATTGCAGTAAACATATTGGAATATTGAAGTTTCCCACATAGGGTGGGAGTTAACAAAGCAATGCATAAATTTGATAAAAATAAAGGTAATAATTTTTTTCCAAATGCTCAGGCACTTAATATTCATTGGGATAATAATAGATTGACTTATTTGGTTCTCAAAAGTGCGGTAATTTTTTAAACACCAATACTTTTCGCAATTTATTTATACCATTGCATTTTTTTTATATTGGAAATACTTATCAAATTTATGCACTTGTTGCCCACTGAATATTTGTCGAATCTATCCTATATTTTATAAAAAAACAACCTCATTTCGTAACATTATTATGATTTTCACAAACTCGCATAATTTAACAAAGCAACCATAAAAAATTATCTTTGTTTAAAAAATATTCTTTACCTTACAGTCTTATTAAAAAATTCTCTTTAGTAATATTGAAGTTATGTCGTTACCATAATTCCCTAATTGAATGATTATAGTTTTAATGGTTAATTGTTTTTTCACAACAAGAATACAAATTTTTTAATAAAAGAATGATAAAGCTCAATAATTAACATACATCCCATAATGGTTCAGAATGTTTAATGTGACACTTGGTGGTATCTTATATATTTTGGTTAAAGTAAAAATGCAAAACGATGCCCCTTTAGTACAATCAATGCTTTTTTGATTTTTTTTCTGTTTGAAAATATTAAGCAAAATAATTCCAGTTTTAATTGAATAAATTCTTGTGATGATAATATTTTTGTTTTGTTTTGTTCACTGTAAATAAAATCATTAACCTATAACCAGCAAGACTAATTACTTATTATCTTATATTGCTTAAATTACTAAAATGTTGTTTAAAATACCCCTTCAAAAAACTAAAACGATTTCCACAATTAAAATATAGTCCCTGTATTTGAATCCTACAAACTGTCGTCCAAATAAGTCACATCTTCACTTACACTTATCATCCCAGTCTCCTCCAATGCCTGCCTAGTAAGTCGATCAATTTCATTTAATAAAAACTGTGTGTCGGTATCTACAGTGTCAACCTCAGAGTGAATTGAATTCTGAACACTGTCCCACTCAAGACTGTTTGCAGATGATGACACCCTTGAATAGTCTGAATCTGTGTTCATAAGGTTTTCTTGGTTCGGTTGTGAAGTTAAAGGGTCTTCAGGAAAAATGGTTGTTCCCCTAAAATTGTTGAACTTATCTCAAGATTTTTTTATTTATTATTATTGTTATTATTATAAGGGATCAACCTCATTACTAATTAATAATTAATACATAATTATTAAATTCTAACAGAATTAACAACCATATTAAACAACACTGATTTGGCTCTGATAACTGAACTATAACCTATAAATGAATATTTAAAAAAAATTACCGAAAGCTAATATAACAAATATTAAAATACCTATATAATCAAAAATAAAAAATAAACAAAAAGATTCAAATAATTTCCCTAATTTGATGCCTAAACTGAAACAAGGTAATGTCTAAAATGTTCACTTCACCTGAATTTAATAATCTTAAGGTCCTCTTAATTGGAGAATGAGATGCATAATTAGTGCCATGAATAGGCAGGGAAAACAAACGATTATATCTTAGGTTTCTAGTTGGCACCTTAAAGAAAATCATCCTCAGGAGTTCATGGTAATTTATATGATTAAACAACTTGAATATTATATTTAGATCTGAATGTAAACGTCTTTATTTTAAAGTTTTTAGATTTAGCATCTCTAAAGCAGAGTCATATCCAGAATTTTCATATTTATATATTAAGTCGCTGTTCATGTAAAATGGTGACCAAACCATTGGGAATGACTGTATTATTTACCCTAGTCTGATCGCAAGCACTAAGATTATTTGGGCTATTCTGTTCATATACAGTGGAGAAACATTGAGCAAAACCCTATGCAATTTTCTCACACCCCAAGAATCCATTATCCTTGTAATTCATCTAATTAGGCATTCCATTTTGCTCGATTACTGGTCCTGTAACACTTATGAGCCTCTTTCTTTAATTTAACCAATGATCTTAATTCAGTCAAAAACCAAGAAGAAATCTTAGATGTTTTATACCTTTTTAATGGCACAAAGAGTGCTGTAGCCATTCCTAAAATATGATAAAATTAAGAGACTATGAGATTAATATCATTCGACACTGATAAAGCATCCTAGTTAACTGCACCTAGATAATTATTGATACCATTATAATCGGCCATTTTAGTCATAGTAAAAATCAACAAATTTAATGCTTTTCCTATCAGCACTAGCAGGGACTATTGAAAAATAATATACTTTATGATGAATACTCATTAAAAAGATATCAGTAGCCTCATTAACTAAAAAGACCAGTCTATTATTAGGAATTGTTATCTGTTTATAAAAATTCCGGTATGAGTAAGATTGACCTAATGTTAACCCATGTGAATTCAAAGGGCTCTTCAGCTGGCTTCAGGTAGATTAAAATCGCCAAAAATATAAACATAAGTACCTGAATACTCCTGCCTAAGGATGTCGACTAAGTGGCAGTGCCCTTCATACAAACTCACCTCCGAATTTGGTGGAATATATACCCCACCAAGTACAAAACTACTATCACCTAATTTATATAATAAAAATAACTGTTCAACAGAATCATATGCCAACTTAAGCTTTCTAACATAAACAAAGTCTTTGCCATAAAATAAAACTCCACCTCCACAACTCTTGTTGCTTATAATGTTAGACCTGTCACAACGGAACAAACATGTTATTTCGCTGCCCTAGTATTACAAGGGTGTATGTAACAAATTTGGAAATTTTTAGATTTTGGGATAACACAGTTCTATGTGTAATAAGGTATACATAGAACCTTTTAAAACTAAAATTAAGCAAACAGTAATCTCAGAATCATAAAAAAACCAAAGGTGTATGTCCTAAAAATTTCAAAATTTAGTAACATAGTACTATGTTGAACATACACCTACGATATACTCATTTTTAAAAATTTTTTTTGGTGTTTGAGTATAACAAGGTACTATGTTGCAACATACACCCTTGTAAGTCTAAATTTTTGGTGTTATTCGTGTGATTTTGTATTTTTAAAGTTAGGTTTTTCAGTATTATTTATATTTTGCGGAGTAACGTCGTGTATGTTTTTGTATTTTTTTAACATCAAAAATGAATAGCAGTAATGAGGGATCTGATATTTGTGATGATTATGATTCTGACAAAGATGCAGAATATAAACCACCTCAAAAGAAGTCTAAAAAACACATAAGGTAGGTATGTGTAAGACAAGTTTTTTTATAGTTCCAAGAATACGTATTCGAATATTTTTAGCATTACAATACGGGGCAAGAAAATTGATATTCCTGGTCAACCAGAGACTTCGGACTCTAAGCCTGAGTTTAATGAGGGTTTAAACAATAAAAGCATTGACAAGAAAGAGAAAATTTCCAGGTAACTTTTTGCTCTTACTTATTATTTTTAAGGCTGTGGTATCATCATTATTAAATTTGTAAATAACCTTACAGTGCAGTAGATCGGCAGTTATTCCCAACCCAACTTAACCCTGAGGCACATTTTGTGGACTATTCCCAGGACCGCTCCCTAGAACATTCCATAGACCACCCTGACGAAGTTTCCATAGAATCTCCCATAGAAAGCTCCTTAGAAACCCCGAGGGAGTATCTAGTGGATGATCCCCTAGATCGGCCCAATAATCATGTAGTCGAAAGCCCCGTACAACACCTTGTTGAAAATGAAGATATAGAGCCCGATATAGTGGTGCAAAAAACTAAAAAAAAGCTCTCACGTAAAAGAACTAGGAACTTGAAATCTGAACTGGGCACAAAATATTCGAAAAGAAAAATATGATAGGGGACTGGAATACGTGTCAGAAAAAAGCTTCGTCCTGCTAGAAAAATTGTAACAAAAAAAGATTGTTTGAATAGATGTTACTTTAAGTGTGCTACAAAAATAGGTGAAGACGATAGAAAAGAAATTTTTTTAAACTATTATAAGCTAGACGCCAACGAAAAGAGAATGTTTATATTAAATACGACGACCAAGTGTACAGTTGAAAGAAGAGGAAAGGGAAAAAATTCGGAAAATTCAAGAAAAAATAATACTTATGGCTATTATTTTATTTTAAATATTAAAAAAATTAATTCAAATTAATTATTATTAATTAATTAATAATCAAAATCTTATGAGAGAGGAGAAAAAAAAAGACAAAGAAAGTGGCATACCAATTTTAAATTTTGACTTGTTGAGAAAATGTTTTAACTTGCCCAAAGGGTGGCATAAAAAACTTCTTTTATAAGTCCAAACTTAACTTTTACAATTTGACTGCACATTTTTCAGTGGACCAAAAATTTTATTGTGCAGTTTGGTCGGAAGCTATTCGTAGCCGTTCTGGTCATGACATCGCAAGAGCTGTCTACAAAATTCTTAAAAGGATTACAGAGGATTATCCTCTATTAGAAAAATTAATTTTGTGGAGCGATAGCTGCGTCCCACAAAATCGTAATAGCTTGATGAGTTATGCTATTGCTCATCTTTTACAAGTCAGCTTGAGTTTAAAGAAGATTACAATGAAATGTTCCGTACCAGGTCACTTGTGCATCCAGGAAGTCGATTCGGTTCATAGCTCAATTGAGCGCACTTTACGTAAATCTGAATATTCATCTCCTATTTCTTTAATTAGGATACTTCTTAAAGTTAATTCCAGAAAACCATATACCATTCTTCAAATGAGGGAACAAGATTTTTTTGATTTTAATCACTATTCCACTAAATTGAATTATAAATCTGTTCCATTTTTAAAGGTGGTTGGTTTAGAATTTAACAAACTTGTCGGCAGAAATAGCAGATCTGATCAGAAATCTTAGATGCTAAATTTAAGAATATTATTGACCCTAGGCAACATGGCTTCATTCATAGGAGATCAATTGCAACCAACTTAATGGTGTATGAAAATGCCTTGTTGTCTGGCTTGAAAAATGGACAGGTAGTTGACTCCATTTACATAGATTTTTCCAAGGCATTCGACAGGGTTCACCACCAAATTTTATTCTAGAAAGTGTAGCATCATGGGTTTGATGGTAGCTTTCTACACTGGGCCATATCTTTTTTGTGAAATTGGACCCATATTCTCAAACTTAACTTTGTAGAACATATCCAAAAAACCGCTAATAAGGCATATAGGACTTTTAGGCTTGATTAAGAGATACACTAGAGATTTCCTTAATTTATCTAAATGCTCTGAGAACATTATATGTGGGTCTGATTCGGCCCATTCTGGAGTTTTGCTGTACAGTGTGATCACCTTATCACAAATATCACAGTGACTCTATAGAAAGAATCAAAATAAATTTTTGAGGTATGTTGCCCAAAAATTGAGAATTCCACTAGATCAGATGGTATGATGACCTGAGAAACCTTTTAAGACTGGCAAAACTTTCAGAGAGGAGAAGAAAATTTGATAAGGTTTTGTCTATAAACTTGTAAATAATCAAATCAACTGTCCTGAGATTTTGTCAGAACTATCATTTTTTGTACCACCAAGGCAATTAAGACCAACTTGTCAAAGGACAACATCACAGGACCCTTTATGGACAAAATAGCTCAAAAAATCAAATGATGTGAAGTGTGACTGGTATGGAGTCTGATCTCTTTCATACAACTCTTGGACAAATTAAAAGACAAAACTAAAAACTCCAGATCCTTCGAAGAATAATTATTTGACATAGTTTTATCTCTTGAGGAGAGCTCGACTATGTGTAGTAGGTTATACTTTATAAGTACCATGTTGCAATTTTGGGTTGTCAGCATTTCATGATTTGTGATTTCATGTTGTTTAATGACTAGTTATTTTACACTCGATTGTTTAATGTTAATTAAGTTTTAGTAAAGCAAAATCAATTATGTACTTTTTTACTAATAAGGGCAAAGGAACAAATTGAAAAATGCCAACTCTTTTTTACAATTTAGTCAGATTCCCCATCTTAAATATGATAACCCTTTTGACATTATATCCAATCAATCATATCAAATGAATATAATGAAATTATGTCATTGGTGTAGTGAATCAAACAGGAGGGAAAAAACAATTTTGAGATGATTCAGATAGTAACAGAAAAACTAGGTACAGCTAGGAGAAAAACTCAAATTAATCAATATGTGATTCAGTTAATTATAAACACTAGATTATTTAGTGTGTAAGAAATAATTAGATAATTTTAGTGTACCACTCATATTATTTTACAACAAATACCTCTTAGATGTTTGTGAGACAATAAATAAATGAAAACCATTTCCTTAATAGTGAACTTACCAAGAGCTTCCAGAAGGTTCATGTACCATGGACACTGGGAGTGTTTCATGTTCCCACTCCAGGTCCAAAGAGTTCTCGGGAGTGGCTGTGTCAGTTCTTCCTAAGAGAGCCCTGGCATCCAGACACTGAAGCTGTATATCTTTGCTAGCATAGGAACTGAAAAGCTGTGTGAAAGCACTTTTAAATCCCACTTGGTGAAAACTTACCTTTGAGGTGAAACTCGTTGTGATTCAGGAAGTCTTTGGTAAGAAAGTTGAGGGTTTACCAAACCTGCAACAACCCCGGCTGACTTTTTCTAAAAAAAAATTATTGTTACAATACAAGGCAGTAGAGCCTACAGAGGGTAAAGAGCAATAACTTATGGCATTATAAAAAGTGTATACTAAATTACTACTCTTTGATTGCCTGCAGGCTTTAAAATATTTGTGTAAAAGTTTAAAAGAAGTAGTCTCGGGTTACCTTTTGCCTACTTTTATGTCTTTCTAAAAATCTTGACAAGAAACTCCTATGAAGGCAAGAAACCAAAAAAAAAGTTACACAAAAACACACACAGAATTAAATCACTGCATGACTTACCTTTTTTCGTTGTTCTCCTCAGAAGTTCTCTGGAATATAAAAAAGTTAGTAGCAAAAATCATGAGGAATGTAAAGCAGTACCTCATCAATAAGGAAGGAGAAATCACTGCGGGAATTCGTGAGCATGGTAAAATTGCAAGGAGCCCCTTGGTTTCCGCATGACGGCAAACAACTGGAAAGGCAGTTTCCCATCCTTTTGGCAGCCCCTTAAGGACTGCATGAAGTTTAACCCCCATTTGGGGCTTCTTTACCTAAGAAACCCGTGGTTACAGACCAAAGCGCTTCCTATTCGGGTTTTATTATTAAAAACAGGGCACTTTGGATGTTTTAATGCGTAAAAGCGACTGGATAGTTTCTTTTTTAGTTTGGAAATTATCAAAAAAATATAAACAATCCATCCAGAAATCTGGCACATGAATGACAGTAGTAGGATTGACTCACAGCTGACAGCTTTGCTCGTACATGATTGGTGCACTGCCTGTCAAACGTCAAGACAAACCATAAACATTTAGGAAAAATTAACCAAACTTTTTAAAGTGCCATTGGTTATTTTCCAATTTTCATAATTTCTAAGATTCTTCAAAATGATCACGTACGAGCTAATGTTGCTTTTGCGATTGATGCCAAAAGTAAATATGAATAAATTGCATTTAATTTAATAAGTAAACTCTTAAACACCTTTCAGCCAGAGGTGAAGCAAGTTCTCCGAAGAGCAACAGACCATATTTTTGAGAAAGGGGGTTTTATACGAAAGTTAGAGAACCTAGGAACACGAGACATGCCTTATAAAACTAGTGTGCATGGTGTAGTATATAAACAAGCCAGGTAAGCATTTTAGGGGTAGTCAAATTAAGATGGTCTTTAAGGGTTGAATAACTGAAGGCATGAAATGGTATGTTCCAATGATTGTTTTCCTATTTAACTAAGGATAATTAGTCTGAGTGACTGTTGTAATATTTGATTGTAAGTTAATATTTAGTTAATGTAACCAAAAGTAGGCATTAAATTTAATGCATGGGTTTATAGTGAGAAGTATCAGAAAGTTTATGGATTCATTGTACTGAAAAGAAGTGAATATTTCAAATGAGGAGCTTCTGGAGTATGCCTATGTTATTTAGTCTTTGTCTTTTTGTGTGGTCTAATTAAAAGTGTGCTGAATAGGACCTTATGATGTTAGGGCTAAAAGAAAGATATTCCAAAAACTTACTGGAACAATGCAGAGTCATACTAATTGTTCAATACTTGTATAAGTAATTGAATAGCTTAATTAGAGATACTTATAATCAGTCCTGATTGCATTTTAATGTACCATTCTATAATACTAAATATACCCCTACATTTTATTTACCAATACAATTACTTTGGTTCTCAGTTCATGATTTGTCTGTCTGTAAAGAAATTTAGGTCAAAATGAAACTTCTTTATTTTTTTCCCACTTATACACCTTAAAACTTATAAATATATTTTAAGGTATCAGCATATTTTAATTTATCAGTAAAGCAAAATACAAGCTTATCCACCTGATTAGTAAAAGAATTAAATAGAAACGAAGAGGCAGTGGCTAAGCGTACGAGTAGACAAGGTAGACACTGTCTACCCAAAATTATCCAGTTATTTGTCATTAATTTATTACTGTAATTGTTGAATAAAAAATTAACACAGAACATAGTCGCTCTCCTTACTATTAGTATATAGTATCTAAACGGCTATAATATCTAAGGCGCGCCCCGCCTAACGCACCAATTAAAATAAAAATACGGGGCTGACACCCAATTAATGTATACGAGCCCCAGAAAGACACATTGATATTTGTCTTTCGAAATTTAATCGAACCAAATACACATCAAGCAGGTGACAGCGGTTCGGCCGCGTCAGTATTCAGCCTATTACATATGCAAAATTTACTCGCGGGAAAGACATTCGAGCTTTTGTCTATCGACCAGCTATTTTATTATGCTGTTGAGGGTTTGTTTATGGACATGCTTGATCTGGTTGGCCGCAATACATCTTCAGTTTTGTTTTGTTTTAATTTAATAATTAGTATTTTTATTTTTGGGTGTATAGAAAAGGATTTTTTAGTGGATATTTTAGTGGTTCTTTATGACCAACTGTTCGATAATGGCAATTGTATTTTAGTTGTGTTTGTTTGTAAGTAGTATTTATTTTTATCTATCTTTTTATGCTAGTAGTAATAATTTTTTTTCTTTTTTATATCACTACATAATTTTTCTCTTTGAGTTAATATTTCATGCGCTTTCATTCTCTATTACATTAAAGTAAATAATATTGAGTACACATTTTTTTCTAATTAATGATTTTTATTGTTTGTCTACCCGAAAAAAAAGTTCACACTTCGCCACTGTGAAGAGGTGTCCTCATCAAGAATCTGAAAATTCTTGACCTTAACAACTTCTTCCCTGTAACAAAGTACTCAATCAAGCCAACTTGCTACTACCTAACTATTATTGCTTCTGATTTGTTTAATAAAATATTCAAAGTTATATTTAACATACAAGCTAGTAAAGAGAATGTTTTAGGAAGTTAAGCTCAACTGGTTATAAAATTTTTGCAACTAAATGCAACCCGTGTTCTAATAACCTAAAATCACGTTAAGAACTCGGCTAAGTAATATTTTATAGGACGCAAAAATAACTTATTAAATGGTATTTATTAGTCAATTAGGCATTTTCAGAAATAAAATTATTTAAGCCATAGTTATTGTCTTCTGCATAGAAAAATGAAAGGAGAAGCAGCTGATCTTATGGCCCTAGAGAGAACTATAAATCTTATGTAGCATTTCTATATTTATTTACATAATATTTTATATTTATGTATATGATATATTATATGGAATAATAAATATAAAGGTTTCAGTAATAATGCAGTTGGAGTAACTAAGTTCAATAACAAAAGGAGAATAAGGTAAAGTAGAAAGGAGTAAAAATGTTTAACCGCCCCTAGATATACCTACTATAAATAATTTGTACATCATGCCAATTCTTATAGTGTACTTATTATAATTTACTTTCTCTGTTGTTCTGTCTCTCTGCTGTTCATGCTTAATTATTGATAGGTTATTAATGTTTACTTCCAGCTTTGTAAATGAGATGTATTAACAATTTTAATAATATTTTGAAAAAAATTATATCATATCAAACACTTGATTAACAAACATAAGCTCTTATGATTGGGTTATAAATAAAGCGAATGTTTCTAGAGTTTAACAATACATTGCATATTGAGATTTCAAAGCTTTTAAAGAGCTACACTCTTTTAAATCTTTTCTCAGAGTGCTGTTAAAAAATGTAAATAAGTAAAAAAGTCCATAATAAACACATAAAATCATAGTCAAATCGTATAACAACATGAAGAGGTGTTGCTATTATTTTGGACAATGCATAATCATCAATTCTCCTACCTGTATATGCAACTTCATTTGTCAAATAAGGAGGCAAAATATTTTTTAATTTAGAAATAAAACAGGCTATACTTTATGTTGTTTGCTGTACATTAACTAAATTAAGAGTATCCAGCATAGTTCTAATATAGTTCTCGTGTTGCAAAGTAATATAGTTCTCATACAATGGTTTTACAATTTTTGCAGTGTTGCACATTGACTTATGGTTAGGAAACTAAGTAAACTTCCATAGTAGTTGAAATGAAGCGCAATTCTTAATTTGTAGATTGTAAGTCTTGTAAATAATGAGACCTAATTATTTAACCTGAACAAAAAGCCATTTTTTTCATATTTTTTGTTTAATGTATTCATAGAGCAGACAGATTTATTTCAGGATCTAACATTACTCCTAAATATTTAAGATTCAGCATGCTCAATTAGCAACGATTTTTGGTTCATTTCTGTTTATGTTGTTTTGACAAAGATGTCTTCAGCTTTATTTTTGTTTATAGATTTTATTTTTAATGTCAAAATATTGAATTTTATTTTATTTCCTTTTCATTTTTAAATTATTTTCAATTAACCATGTAATTAAGTTTTTCAAACCAAATCAATATATTAAGCAAACAGGCATATATTAAATTGTGTCTTTTGGTCCAATAGCTTACATCTATCTTTAAAAATCCTTTTTAGCTATTTCCTATGTGAATTCAATCTACCCCCGGACCACATACGATACGTTCAAGATGAACTTGGACGAGACATTGATATAATAAGAAGGAGAGTTTATAAAAAGATGGAACCTGAAAAGTTCGACTGTACGTTGCATGAAGAAATAACGCCCCCACCTTATAGAAAAGATGTCCAAGAGCTGGTGGCTGAAGCTAGGAAACATGATAAACCTAAGTTTAAGTATAATACTGGTCTCGATTATTATCCTTTCCAGAAATAGTTATTTAGTATGTATGTATAGTTCTTTGTAGTTTTAAAATAAAAATCTTTTGTTGATTGGCACCCTTTGTTTTTGTCTAAATGGTAAAATATTGATAACCTCAGAATGCTTTTTTACCACTTTATTTAGAAAATTAGTCTAATAAACAAACTCAAAAATAAATAGTAATGAAGTAATAATAACAAAATAAATGGTAATTTAATTTACATTCTGGACAAACTGACACTATTCACTATTTTAAATTAAAAAAATATGATTATTAAAAATTTATTATGATTACCATAAAACAATTACATAACATAATTGTTATTAATATTGATATTTTTAGTATGTCCTTTAGTCTCTCCAGTAAAGCATTTGTTTAAACAAGTCAAAACACACATTTGGCTATATAAGAGAATAATATTCCCAGACCTTCTGAAATATCACAAAAAAAAAAGATATCTTTACTGGATTTTCCTTTACTCTTATTCCAGAAGTATTTTAAGATTACTTAGATACCATGGTCTTATAATATATAGATATAACATTGCAAATGTCAATATTTAAATCACTTAGTACACTTCTCAAAATAGATCCCTCCTACATTTCCACCCCTGATAGCTTTTTGGACATTTTGTTCAAATACCCTTCTGTTGCTGGTCAGTACTTCAGCTGCTTCCTTATTTAATGGGTCCTCTGCATTTGGCTCTAAGAATAAGTATTGCAAACCATAAACAATGCTGTTTATGGTCAATACTGGTTTCCAATCCTCACGTAAAATATTTAAACAAACATTTCCTTGCTGATCAATATTCGGATGATAAACCTGGGTTTCACATTTAACTTTAGGTGGCTCATGGGGATAATTTGGACCTACTTTGAAATTGAACATGAACCTTCCTCCTTTGTAGAATCCCTAAGTACAAAGAAACGTTACTAGTGGCACCAAGAAAATTTAATTTTTATTACCTCATCGGGGCATATTACCAACTTAAAGTTCAGCAAGTCATCAGGATCTGGAAATTCTGTGTTGCATGTTTTGGGCAAGTTTAGCTCATTTATGTCTGAAATTAATGCAATTTAATAACAGCCTTGATACTGTTTTATTGAAAATCAACCTTTGGTGATCCTTAACTGGGCCGCGGAGGCCTTTTTCTGGTTACCAGTCCTTGGTGTCGCCTCACCGTCCTTTTTTTGTTGCTTTAAAGAAAATAACTTTATCATTGTGGGATTTACTGAGGCACTTTACTAATCGCGATTAAAGGTACATAAAACTTTAATAATAAGAAATAAAGGGAGTTTTTCTTTCTGGTGAATTGAATATTTTGGTTTCGTGTTTTGCGATTTCTCTCTCGGGTAAAGTCAAGGGTTTGACAGTGACAGCTGTCTCTGATTGACATTTCCGCGCCATTTCCATATGCAAATGTCAAACCGGACAGCTGACATTAGGCACATCCTAATAAGATTTTAGGTTACAATAACAAAAACATCAGAAATGATTTTAAATAAAAAATGTCAATCTTTTTGGCCCAAAGTAGCCTTTTTAAAAAAACACTATTCACATAGTTCCAAAAATAGGTAAGCCTGTTGATTATTATCGAAATCTTTTAGTTCATAGCAGTCTCTTTAGTACAAAATGGAAAAGTGTGGTAGGCTTAGAAGTTCATGCCCAAATTCAAACAAACAGCAAACTATTCTCGGGGGCTCCGACGACATTTTCGAGCCCCGTTAATAACAACGTATCGCTTTTTGATATGGCTACCCCAGGCACCTTGCCAGTATTAAATAAAAAGTGTGTCGAAGCTGGAGTGCTGACAGCCCTCTCGCTTAATTGTACAGTCAATCCAGTTTCTTATTTTGATAGAAAACATTATTTTTATGCTGATTTACCTTCTGGCTATCAAATTACCCAGCAAAGAGCTCCTTTGGCCTCAAATGGATGCCTTGAGTTTCAAGTGTTTTCTCCAGGGATTCATAAAGTTCCTTACAAAGCCAAAGTCAATATAAAACAGGTACTTAAGAACATAAAGATCAAACAAATTATATACATAGAAGGGCATTTTAGCTACAATTGGAACAAGACAGTGGCAAAAGTTTGCATGACTTTGATAGGAGTTTGGTAGACTTAAACAGGGCAGGTATTCCCTTAATGGAGCTTGTGTTTGAACCAGATTTAGTAGATGGAGAAGAAGCCGCAGCATTAATAAAAGAATTAATGATTATACTGCAGAGAATAAAAACTTGCTCCTGTAAAATGGAAGGTAAGCTTAAACTTACCTCAGAAATAACATGATCAAATGAAAACATTTCTTCAATAGCACTTTCTGTGTCTTCAATCAGCATGGACTCTTCCACTTCATAGTTTGAGTCACACAGTTCCATAATGTTCAGTTTAATTCACAATTATAATTTTGACAATGTAACTGACATCCTTTCAACCCCTTTATTGATCATTTTTAATGGTATGCTCATAATTACCTATAATAGTGAAACATGATTTACAAGAGCTGTGAAGGATAAGCAATTAAGTTTTTAATTAATAATTTGGGAAACCTCCATTCCAAAAACCTCTTTAAACAATAATCCCCACCTTTTATCAATCTTGTTTTAATTTTATTTGTTGCAAGTAAAAAATAATTTATTTCCATTTCTCTATTTTGTGTTTTAGATTTAAAATAAGCATACTTTTAATTTTTTTAATACTTCTTACAACCAAGCTATTTTGATTCAATTTGACAAAAAAATTTCAGAGGGAGCCTTAAGGGTGGATGCTAATGTTTCAATTCATAAAAAAGGAGAACCATTGGGCACCAGAACTGAAATAAAAAATATAGGGTCAGTCAGGGGTGTAGCGGGTGCAATAAAATATGAAATTGAGAGGCAAATAAACATTAAAAATAATAATGGCACAATAAGTAATGAGACTAGGGCTTGGAATCCTGAGAAAAAGATTACTGTACCTATGAGGGATAAGGAAGTTCAGCAAGTACGTTTTGTTGATAATTTAAAGTGTTTACATTTGCAGTTGCCTTCTTTAGGATTACAGGTATATGCCTGAGCCCAATTTACCCCCTTTGCATATAGGAATGGGGCCAGTTAAGGGAGGTACTATTAATGCTGATGAAATAAAATCTCAAGTACCAGAGTTGCCTGAAGAAACGCGGGTCAGGTTAGTTAAGGAGTTTGGGCTTACATCACAACAAAGTATTATTCTGGTTGTAAGTATTAATAACTTTTTAAAATTTTTGATTAGAAATAGGAATCCTACACATTTTTTTTATTGCCAATGTTCTGCAATTATTACTTTTATAGGTTTACTAAGTCTAGCATTGCTCAAAACATGAATATTTTTATGGGTCAAAAATTCACAACTGATTTTAGCATTTCAGGCAAGAAATTTTCAATAGCAACTCCAAGTTATGTAAATTATAACATATTATAACATATGTGTAACACTTAAAAGAATGGAATATAATAAAATAATAAATAATAAAATAAGAGTACTAAAACAATGTTTAAAATAAATCACACCCAAGACAGTATTAGTTAAAAATTACTTTCAAGGTAGTCAATTTGGCTATAAAAGGCCTGTTTTCAATTCTGTTATTTTGTTTTTAAAACTGTGAAATGAAAAGATTTTTGTATTGAGATCTGTAGTTTATTTAAACAATTTATTACTGGGCAATCAGGTCTATTTCTACACTTTCCAAGTTTCCAAAAACTAAGAATCTATTTATTTTTGAATTTAGTGTATATATATAATAATTTAGTGTTGAATATACATACCAAATTGGATATTGTTTGACTTTGAGGAAAATCCATATAGCTCTGGTCGAAAAACAGCGCCAATGCTCGATGTTAGCCCATTCATCGATTATTCGAACATTAAAAGAAAATAAAACGCATCTCTATAAATTGATACCAGCTCAGGGTCTCTGTCTCATGGAAAACAAGTTTCATAGGACAACGGATTTTTGTGAACAAATGATGGCAAAGTTAGATAACAATGAAATCCAATCAGAGTATATTTTGTTTTCTGACGAGTCCACCGTTACACTTCATGGTCATATTAATCTACAAAATTGACGCTGTTGGTCTAAAGAAAATCTTCACTAGATGAGAGAACATACCCTGAAAAGGTTAAGGTTTGGGCAGGAATTGTTGGAGATTATATCATAGGTCCCTTATTCATCGACGGCAATAATTATTTAACACTGCTCCAAAATTATTTCGTGCCAACTTTGACAAACTTATATCCAGCAAACCCACAAGTTCCAGCTAATATCATAAGGTGTTGGCAAGGGCATCTACTGCGCCTATTTCCGCTCCTAGCACGAGTGTCACGCCCGCGCCAATCGACGAAGCCATCCTAAGTGAGCTGCATGAGCGCCAGAAAAGGGCCAACAACATTATACTTTTTAACTCTGATTTGAAAGATGTTGTCCAGACTAAGAAGCTGCTGACTGACTTGTGCGAAACTACCGTCAATGTGCTGGCTGTTAGTAAATTTGGAAAGCCGAATCGTAATGGGCGGCAGGCTGTTAGGGTGATCCTTGGTGGTACAGACGATGTTAGGCTTGTTTTGAAGAACAAATTGAAGACTGTCGGTAAATTCTTCATCGAGACAGACATGACGCCTCGGCAGCGCAATGAGCTTATGGCAGCCAAATCAGAGTTAAAGCGGCGCAAGGACGAAGGAGAAAATAATCTTTATATAAGATACATCAATGGTTCCCCCAGAATTGTAGCAAAAAACTAGATTCGCCTTTATTTTCACATGCTAGTGATGCCCACTTAACTTGTTTTTATCAAAATGTTCGTGGTCTTAACACTAAAACTGAGACTTTTTTTCTTGCCGCCATTGCTCAGGATTTTCACACCATATGCATCACCGAGACATGGTTGAGGCCAGAGATATCTAGTGGTGAAATATTTCCAAAGACTTATGATGTTTACCGGTCGGACCGAAAATTTGAATCCGTAATTGCCACACGAGGTGGCGGAGTTCTCTGTGGAGTTTCTAAAAACATTGTGTCTGAAAAAATTAGTTTGTCTGATTTTTGCAACAGTATTGCGCCCTCTATCGATGTTGTTGGCTGTAAATTTACTATTAGGTTACAGATATTTTACATGATTGTTTTGTACATCCCACCATCTATCACATCTGTAATTTTCGAGCAATTTCTGGATCAGTTTACACTTTTAATATCAAAGCTAAACCATAATGTAATAATAGTGGGCGATTTTAACGTGTCTGATTTCTCTATTAACTCACCTACAGGTAATCATGTTAGTCAGAAGTCTATTGCTGTGAATAATTTTGCACACAACACTTTTAATCTTGTTCAGTGTAATCACATCCTAAACTATAATAACAGACTATTGGATCTTGTTTTATCTAACTTCACCTGTACTGTTTCGCGTAGTGACGTGCCTTTTGTCTTGGAGGATTTGCATCACCCTGCACTGGAAATTGATTTTACCGTCTCAGGTCAACGTGTCCATAATTTTCAGCTTAATAAAAACTTATCTCATTCTTTTAATTTTAGAAAGGCCAACTTCCATCTCCTTTATGACTCGATCCTTGAAGCTGACTGGTCTACTGTGTATTTATCCTCTAACGTTAATGATGCATGTGGAGCCTTATATGATATATTGAATGGCATATTTGCCGCACACATTCCTCTTAAGCAGCAACGTAAAAGAAGATTTCCAAATTATTATTCTCGAGAATTGATTAGGAACATTTATAGGAAAGAAAAGGCTTTCAAGGACTTTAAAATGTACAATTCTCCATTCTTTCAAAATAAATTCCATTCTCTTAGACGCCTTATGAAACTACAAATACGCAATGAATATAAGTTGTATATATCAAACACCGAAAGGAATATTTCTTTGGACCCATCTAGCTTTTGGAATTTTATTGGTTCTAAGAAGGCTGGTACCAGGATTCCTGGTATGATCAGGCTACCCGATGACGTGGTAATTAAAGACCCACAAGACATAGTTGATGCTTTTGCACTGTTCTTTGGTGAGGCATTTATACAATCAAATTTCATTAACCATTCGTCGACGTCTGATAATGTGCCCCACTTTGACATTGCCAACGTTGATGCTTCCCAGATTATTTTGGCCAGTAAAAAACTCAAAAATAAGTTAACATCTGGTGTAGACGGTGTGCCTAGCTTCTTGGTTAAAGATTGCATTGGTGTCCTGGCAGATCCGCTGACCTACATTTTCAACTTAATACTGTCAACAGAACAAATCCCTGAAATTTGGAAGACTGCCAAAATAATACCTATTTTAAAAGCTGGGGACTCTGATTTAATCGTGAACTACAGGCCAATCTCATTACTCTGTAACTTCTCAAAACTTTTCAAAATTATCCTGAATCGGTCGCTATTTAGTCACGCAAAAGAACTCATCTCTGTAGACCAGCATGGATTTTTTAGCGGGCGATCTTGTGTTACTAACTTATCCTGTCTGTCTAGTCACATCTGTGAATCACTTGATGTTAATACTCAAGTCGATGTTATTTATACCGACTTCCAAAAAGCCTTTGATCGGATAGATCACTATATTTTGCTGCATAAATTAACTCAGTATGGTTTTTCAGGGAGATTATTTAATTTATTTCATTCCTACTTGATTGGTAGATCTCAATATGTCGAATATGAGGGCTTTAAATCGAAACTTTTTAACGTAACGTCGGGTGTGCCACAGGGCTCGAACCTGGGTCCGCTCCTGTTTAGTTTTTTTATAAATGACTTGATTGAGTCACTCACTTGTCATAGGCTGGCTTTTGCCGATGATTTGAAGCTATATTTAAATGTATATGGCTTGGAGGATTGTGTTTTTCTTCAGAACTGTCTAAATACATTGGAGGTATGGTGCGCTGTTAACAGGTTAGGCTTGAATGCGGCTAAGTGTAGTGTGGTCAGTTACTCTAGATCAAAAACACCCTTACATTTTAATTACTTTATTAATGATACTATTTTCAGTAGATTAGAGCAAATTACTGATCTTGGTATAACCTTTGACTCTGAATTTACATTCGTTCCACACTTCAATAACATAGTCAAGTCAGCCCTGAGAAGGCTTGGGTTCATAATTAGAAGTTCTCAGAGTTTTACCTTGGAGTCTACATTAAAACTGCTTCTCTGTTGCTTTGTGAGATCAAAACTGGAGTTTGGCTGCGTTATATGGAACCCGCTCTATCAGAATCATGTTGGTCTCCTTGAATCTGTTCAGCGTAGATTTGCTAAGTTTTTGGCCTTCAGGCAGGATGGCATATATCCGGTAAGAGGGTTTGATCATCGGCAACTATTGGAACGCTTCAATCTACATCCATTACAACTCAGAAGAATGATCTTCTCTGTAAAATTCCTGCATGGGTTACTGAATGGATTCATTGATAGTCCTGTACTTCTTTCCGGTGTACGTTTCATGGTGCCTAGGCTTAATGCTAGACATCCCCTAACGTTCTTTCTGCCAAGGCCTCATACTAACATCCTGTTGAAATCGCCACTATATACAATATGCGCTATATTTAATCGGATCTGTCACATGTGCGATATAAATTTCTCTCCGGTTCATGTGATTGTCGATATCTTGGTGGATCATTACTCTTGGGATTAAGACCCATGTGTTTAAGTTATAGTTAGTAGGTATATTGCAGTTAATTTAATTTAATTTAATTTTGTTGAATATGTGATTATCTTGTTAAACTTTTATAATTGGGTTTTTATATCATATTAATAGTTATTTGTTCTAATTCTTTGGATAACTTTTGAGAATGTGACTTTACTTTACTCTTTTCCTTTTCTTTTCATTCTTTTAGGTTTGTTTGTGTGTGTTTTTTTTTTTAACTATATTTTTCATTGTTTTGCAACTGTTTCCTGTTATTGGGCAAGTTGCCTGTTGGAAATAAAGGCTTATTATTATATTATATAAGATGGAACACTACCTCATTACCAAATCAATGTTCAGCTCAACCGAATAGTTCCAAATTGGTGGATAGGGAGTCCAGGACCGATGGAATGGCCAGCACGATCCCCTGATCTGACATCATTAGACCATTTATTACGTCAAAAATATTATCTACAAAATAAAACTAAACCCCCTGACATAGCTGACTTAAAAAGACGAATAACGGTTGCGATTAGTTCGGTTACACCTGAGATGGTAAGTTAGAAGAAATTTCTATTTAACCCTACAGTAAACGCGTCGGGTCTAATAGACCCAGACAAAAATATTTGTTTCTGTAATTCTGAAAAAAAAGCGCGCCAATTAGTGCGCGCTCTAGTACCTTTTAGTGCTGCACCGCTACGCATTTATCAGTAGTTTTGGCCCAGTCAAGTGAGAAACAACAATTTTATACTTAATTTCGGTCTCGCAGACCCAACGCGTTCCTTTTGGTAAGTTTTATTTTTATTAATTATTTTGGTTTATTTTAAGATTTGTTTGCTTATTAGAAAAAAATATGAATGATATTTACGGCTTGTTTGTTTTTACAGAAAAATGGATCCCTATATGAAAAAGAGGTACAAATATTGACCCAACTTTATAAAGAAGTTCCATCTGATCCTGAAAATTATTCAGATTCTGAGGCTTCAGAAGCGGATCCACAGTATGAAATCTTCAGTGATCACCAGTCTGATAGCGAGCAGGAGATAGAGGAAGATGAACTTATTGAAGAACCACTTGATCAACCAAGAGTAGGTGGACGTAGTCATTTACAATTAAGTTCAAAAGACTGAATGAAGTGGAATAAAATATGCTTTCCTAAAAATGTGAGAACGCGGCAAGAAAACATAATTGTAAGATTACCCAGAGTAACTGGCCCAGCTCAAGATGCGCAAACTCCATTCGAAACGTGGCAGCTTTTTTTCGACGATGATATCGTTATGGATTTAGTAAACAGCACAAACATATATATTGAAAGTATCTCTCAGCGATTCAAAAATAAATCTGATGTACGGCCGACAGATGTAATTGAGATGCGCGCACTAATTGGTCTGCTTTATCTAGCTGAAGTTTACCATGGAGGAAGGACATCAATTTTTGAATTTTGGTCGAGGGATGGTACTGGAGTGGAAATTTTTCCAGCAACAATGGCTCTAAGAAGATTTCGGTTTTTACTAAGGTGTTTGCGAATGGATGATATTCATACAAGGGAAGAGCGTAAAAGTGAAGACAACCTAGCTCCAATTCGAAAAGTTTTTGAAGCAGTGGTGCAAAATTGCCAAAAACATTACTCTGTGGGAAAACAAAACAACAATCGACGAAATGCTGTGGGCTTTTAGGGGGCCGATGTCGTTTTAGGTTGTATATACCCAATAAGCCGGCCCGATGTGGACTCAAAGTATTCTCACTGACATACTCAAAGTCTTTTTATACTCTAAATATGGAAATGTATTGTGGCAAATAACCTGCAGGGCAGTATTCAGTAAGTAACAACGCTTCTGATGTGGTTGAAAGGCTGTGCCTAACAATATCGAAATCCCGAAGGAACGTGACAATGGATAATTGGTTCACCTCGGTTGAAGTGGCCAACAGATTACTAAATAATCATCAGTTGACCATAGTGGGCACCCTTAGGAAAAATAAGCCTCAATTTCCAAGAGTTTTTTACCGTACGACCAGAAAAGTCAAGTATGTTTGGCTTTACTAAAGATTTGGCTATTGTGTTTGTGTGAAGTTATCCATAAAATGTCAGCCATAAAGTTACCGCTCCGCGTGACCGGCCTACTATTTGTGTCAGGCCGAATATTTTTAAAAATCTAAGGAAATGAACATCATCTGTAAAAAATTACGTAATAGTACTAATTTTTATCTTTTTGATGCATTAAAAAATAAATGTAGTCTTAAAAAACAAGCGTATATGAGGAAAAATAATATTTTTTAATGTTTAATATTAGTTATTTCATTTTCATAATTTCTGATATTTTATGGTGAATGAGTTCTTATATTTTAATACTATGATATTTTTACTTTCGATACTTTTAAATATATATAAATTTAAATTCTATCTCATAAATAAAAATAAAATTTGAATGGAATCCAAATTTTTTTTCGAGATTTTGTATACTTGGTGCCTTCCTATTTTTATGCAAATCAGAGTGCATGAGTTTTGTTATATAAGGGATTTTTGGGACACTCTTAGGTATACACTAACATAAGTTTAGATAGATGCCACCCCTTCGTAACCTTTAGAAAAAATTAAATTTGGTCAAAATCCCGATTTTTTCAAGAATGTTCGTTATTTAATGCTCTCTTACTTTTATTTACTATCTAAACTTATGTTAGTGTATACTCAAAAGTATCCTTAATATCACTATTAAAACTATTAAAACAAAACTCATGCACTCCGATTTGCATAAAAGAAAGAGGGCACTAAATAACGAACATTCTTTAAAAAAATCGGGATTTTGACCAAACTTAATTTTTTCTAGAAGTTATGAAGGGGTGGCAACTATCTGAACTTATGTTAGTGTATACTCAAAAGTATCCTTAATATCACTATTAAAACAAAACTCATGCACTCTGTTATGAAGGGGTGGTAACTATTTTAATCAATCAGTAATGATTATCATAATATTACAATATAATAACTCATCCACCATATAATATCAGAAATTATTAAAATGGAATAACTAATATTAAACTTTAAAAAATATTATTTTTCCTCATGTACGCTTGTTTTTTAAGATTACATTTATTTTTTAATGCATCAAGAAGATAAAAATTAGTACTATTACGTAATTTTTTACAGATGATGTTCATTTCCTTAGATTTTTTAAATTATCCGGCCTGACGCAAATAGTAGGCCGGTCACACGTAGCGGTAACTTTATGGCTGGCATTTTATGGATAACTTCACACAAACGGCTATTGTATCGTATATCCCCAAAAAAAAACAAGCAGGTGATATTTCTAGCGACGTCATACATCACGACGATTCAAGTGATGCTTTATCTGGAGCTACTTTTTATAATTCTACCAAATGTGGAGTCGATACTGTCGACCAACTTACCGCAAAGTATATGTTGCTAGAAATACGCGTAGATGGTAGTCTTGTATGGGCTGCTCAATGTTGCTGGTGTTAACGCTCTTGTTATATATAGAAACAATAATATTAATAAAAGCAGCATTGATAGAAGAATTTTTTAATAGAAGAAACAACTTGGTATGGAGCTCATGTTGGACTACATGAAGAGTCGAGTAACCTCGCAATACTTGCCACGTGAAATTCGACAACTTGCTGCGAGGATTAGTGGTACTGAGTTGGTGGAAGTTGTGGAAAACGTTCAAAATAAAAGGGGAAGATGCAACTTCTATAAAGATCGTAAAACAAAATATACCTGCCGTTTAAGTAAAAAGTATATATGCCTCTAACATACTGTAACTATTTGTGAAGTTTGCAAAAAAAAATTGCCATATAAATATTATACATGCCATATT
This sequence comes from Anthonomus grandis grandis, assembly GCF_022605725.1. Taxonomy (NCBI): domain Eukaryota; kingdom Metazoa; phylum Arthropoda; class Insecta; order Coleoptera; family Curculionidae; genus Anthonomus; species Anthonomus grandis. The sequence continues at coordinate 10,702,787 of NC_065549.1, forward strand.
ATATTATACACATTACATGTGTCAGTGAGGCGGAGCCTAAAATGTGTCATAAGTTTAATTTTTACTTCTTAGGTCAACTAAGTAGAATATTGCGATTATTTTCTGTTAGAATATTACCTTTTGTTTGTTCTATTATTATCTCTAACAAAAAAATAAATTTTTGGATGTACTACAAAAATGTAGTTTTTGTAAGTACATCCAAAGATTTATTGAAGATCTCAAACGTTGACATTCATTTAATGTTTTTTTTGTTGTTTGATTAAGACATAAACAGTATTACTTATTGGTTTTTGAGAGTGTTCTAACGAATATATGTAACCAAATAATTTTCTTTGTTTTTAATGCTAATTTTTGCAATATATCGGAAAACACTTAATATCTCCGAAACAGTTGAAAATTGATATAGGGCATTGTATATGAAAAATGCCTAGAATATTCTGAAGAATCCAAAAATTGAGTAATGTACAGATTGTCGCATTTAAAATGAAAAAGTTGATATTGACCACTCTTACATGACACCCTGAAAAATTTTCTGTTGTTGTAAAAATACCAAAAAACGTTCAGACGTTTTTTCGAAATTGTCCCTATTTATTTTATATGGGGTTTATCCCAACAGGCTGTACACACACTGTATCTTATAAAATACACTATTTTCAGAATGATTTCCATCTTCAAAAATTATTTGAGGAAACCATTACTGGAAGAACTTTTAACCCATCAAAGTTTGCCAACTTTCTTATTTATGAACTGTACCAGTGTTTAAATGACAAAAGTATGGGAGTCCAAGATATGTAAGTATAAATAAACAATAAATGCCATTACAAACATATAGGTTCTCTTTTTAATTCTGTTCTAGAACATTCGATCTACATTATATAGCTGATGTTATGGATATGATAGAAAATGCCACAATAAACAGAACCACCGCTGTTTTAGTTTTAGAAGAATTGTTGCAAGGAAATCTAAAGCAGCCACTGAAAGTATGTGCATAAGTTTTTTTAGATTTATATTTAATAACGAATACGTTTTATCAGATTGTAGAGGATAATAATTGGAGACAGATCTCTGATGAATCAGATTTAAGAGAAATATGCCAGCAAGTAATGCAGGAGAATGAAAAGGCTGTTAAAGATTATTTATCAGGAAAGGAAAAAGTATTTAAGTTTTTAATGAAGGCCGTTGCAAATAAAGCTGGAGGCAAAGCTGACATGAAAAAATGTGTTCAGATATTTAAGACGTTATTGTTAGAACGTTTAAAGAAATAAAAGTTTGTTATAAAGTAGTTTGTTTTGCCACGAAACTTTTTTATTATCTGCGTTCCAATATAAACATTTCATGGGCTTTTGTGTTCGTTTTGCGATAAACGATTAGAAAGCAATAAACATACCAGTTTTGCATATTAAAAATGGTTGGTTTTATGAAAGCAGCACTATTAAAATAAACAATTATTATACGCTTTTACCTAATCTGGTAATTTGTGTAAGCAAATAATGAACTTTATATAAGATACTGGAACTAATTGCTTAAAGTTTCTCCAATTAACTAAATACCCATAATTTGTAGATAATTGCCTGAAATTAAACACGTACAAGTTAAAATAATAATATATTATCAAAGATCAAAAAACTTACAGTTCATATTGCAAAGTAAATTGATTGGAATGATAAAATCTGGGATATATATTTTTTTAATAGAAATAAAACATAATCTTTTGTGCATACTAAATGCATGTAAAAATATTTAACTTTCTACTAAACCCTTGAAAAATTATTGTTTACATAACATACCCAAATCTTGCATGAAGTACACAAATGCATTTAATTAAAGAAAAAATATTGGTTCTGAAAAATTATTTAAATAAGTATACGTACATACACACAGTAAATTGTATTAAAAGGATTTTTTGACCACAGAATTACACTATATATTACATTTTTTTAAAAATTGACAATAGAAAAACAATTTTACAAAAATTATAAGTTTATAACGAAAACATGATGATTATTGGAAGTTGAGCTGACTATGCCATACGGATAGACTGAATAATTTGGAAAACTGCTGATCCACATACAACAAAGATGAAAAGAGCTAGGAGCCAGGGGCCTACTGGCGAGCTTTCCTTCTCTTGTTTCTGAAAAAAAAAATGTTATTTTAGTTTAAAAATAGTTTTCAAAAAATTATTATAGACAGTTGTAAGAGACCATTTTAAAGACTTGTTATACTACTGCGCTCAATTGGATTTTGGATGCACCAAATCCAATTTAATCAAAACATTTGGAGTATAATAACAGTAGAAATTACATAACGTACTTTATTGAATTATAAATTCTACTAAAAGTAAATAAATCTATTTTGTTAACTACACACTTATTTTAAAAATTTCCATTCTAGTAGACAAATTAAACTAAAATTCTGAATGTAATTTTTTCTTAAAATTCATCATAGAAACAGTATTTTTTATTTGTGAGGGTTGGTAGTTAAATTCACTCATGCACTTAAAAAATCATAACAAAATTGTATCATTTATACTTATTGTTCCACATGTGAATTTGGTCCCACAGTACGACTTATAAATATGAACCATTGTGAGGTAGCATAATCTTTCTCTTATTGAAAATCATTATAATGTAGATTGCATAACTTCTGTTTCTCATGCCTCTGTATGAAACGGTATGCATTTACAGTAGTGGAAAAATGTAGAGCAACATTTAATAAGTTGCTAAAATAAAATATTAGATGATGACTTTTAGCATAAAATTTCTGTAGATAAAAACATATGGTACTTAAAATTGGTTTGCCAATAAAAACTGTTAATTCTTATTTCGTTTTACCAAGGGACACAAAAAAGAATACTTCAGAGTGGAAAAAAGTAAAGCAATATTTTTGAAATATTTCTCAAATCATGCAAAATATTTTACTTAGTGTTAGTTTAAACTGATAGGTTGACGGTATTTGGCTGCTTAATATACCTCGCGGTAAACATTTATCTGTCGATATTAAAAATAGAATTGTTGATTTATAAAAAAGTGTTAAAAATGAGCCTTTTCTGGGATCCAGTAAAATAAAGCACCGCATATCCGAAGAGCTTGGAGTAAACGTGACTTCGAGGACGGTGAGATACACTATTAGAGGCCAAGTTATTTTCCATAAGACCTGCCAAAAAACCGCTGCTGTCAAAAAAAATAGACGTTCCCGTTTAAGTTTTGCCAAAACGCATCTACATTATACAGAGCATGATTGGAAAAAAGTAATCTGGAGCGATGAATCCAAGTTTTGTTTGTTCAAAAGTGATGGAATTGTGTATGTTAGACGCCCTGTTAATAAAAGACTCAACCCCAAGTATACCTGTCCAACAGTGAAACATGGTGGTGGAGCAGTAATGGTTTGGGGATGCTTTTCGGGCTATGGTATGGGCCCCCTGTATAAAATAGGTATAATGGACCGGTTTCAATATAACATATTAGAGAGCTAAATGATTCCATATGCTGATGATACTATGCCTTTAAGACATTTATTTTAACAGGACAACAATCCCAAGCTTTCTTCTCAGTTCGTAAAAGCTTGGTTCAGAAAGGAAAACATTAATGTAATGGAATGGCCTTCAAAATCCCCTGATCTCAATCCAATTGAGAATCTGTGGGACATTTTAGATTCCAAAATCAGAGGAAAATCTTATAAAAATCAGCAAGAATTGTTTGAAGCATTGAAGGAAGCATGGGTGAATATGGATCCAGGGATTATTTCTAAGCTAATAAGATCTATGCCAAAACGTTGTGAAGATGTAATTAAGAATAACGGGTACTTTACAAAATATTAACTTATGTTTTTTTTTATTTATTAGAAATGAAATAAAAACGAATATTAAAAAATGTTGCTTTACTTTTTTCCACCTAAAAAATAATTTTTTAATACAAAAATACTAAGGACAAAGAAACATGTTTTTTTTTCTTAATATTAAATTGCTTGTGTAATAATAAATTACTGGAATTAATTTTACTTCTGGTTTACATTCACTGCTTGAAAAAATAAAGTATTTTCAAATGTTGCTCTACTTTTTTCCACTACTGTATATTGATTGAATCACCCAAGTGGGGTTGTATTATGCTTTTTGTATTTTTTTTTGTATTATTCAATTTGTTTTGACATTTGGTATATTGATTTGTAGATTAATATTTTGTATATTTAGAGTATTAATTTTATGAGAACTAGAGACTATCATTGCTTTTGAATGACTAGCTTAAGCTTTAGTTCATTAATATTTAGAAAAATACATAAATTTTTTGAAGAAACCTCTGCATCCTCTCAACTACTCTAATAATATTAGTTCCCTTTTTATTGTTTGGTATTATGTCACTATTTAAATAAAAATCTCATTAGAAAATACTCTCTTATATGCTTAAAAATTGAAAAGGAGACCATGATATTAGGGTTATGTTATTACTTACATTAGAATGTGATCCTAATAGAATTCAAAAATAAAAAATAGATAAATAAAACGTATTTCCAATATTCCAATTAATTTTAATCTTTATGTCCTGTTCTACCTCTCTTTTTAGCTAAAAGTTTTTAGATAATTTATTCTAAAGTTATTGCTAAATGCATGTCATGTAATTTTTAATGTTTTATGTGAGATTTATGTTCATTAATTCTTTTTGTTGATCTACAGGTTTCACCTATGTTAAATTTACCACATGTACAAGGAATTTTATATATTAAACGTTTATTTGATTAATTCTCAATAATTGAGCATATGCAATAGTATTTTCTAAATTGATTTACTGAAATAGTGACAGAATACCTAACAGAAAAGGTACATAATATTATAGATTTTATTTAACAATATTGGCATCACTATATTCAATTAGTGTGTCACCAGCAAACAGATCAATAAATTTGAGGCCCTCAATACAATTGATCATTCATGAAAATTCTTAATAAGAAAACAACTTCTATATGATTAGACAAAAACCGCTATTCTCAAAATGCACTTTCAGACTACAGCAAGCAAATTTTGATTTGAGAAACTTTTTACAATCAATTTGATGAAATTTTTCTCAATTCAAGAGGTTTCAGACACATATCAGATATGACAAAGGGAATGAACAATGCTCTACTAGCTTTTTTGTGCTGTTTTTTAAAAGTTTTATTAAGGGACTGCTATTTTTCAGATTGTTTAGCTATATTTTTTTTTTTTTAAATATCTTGAATTGTATATAGTGAGGGTTTAATTAAACTATTAGTTGGCATGAGCTACTTTGTATAATATATAGACAATGTTTTTGTGGATAGTATGCCAAGCTTTAAGGGTGGATAGGTGGGACCTCCAATAATGGTATATCAACCAATTTCATTCACCTTTTAGTTAATTAGGAAGAGCAGAACATATTGCTTTTTTAAATCTGCAATACATATGTATTATTGACATAAAAATCTTAGTAGCTGGAAAATTAATTAAAAAATATTAGAATTACTAAAAAAAAGACTGACATCTAAATTTGCATTGTATTTGTTCAAAAATTAAGGGCATTTTAAAACTTCCAGTGCTCTTAGAACTTCTGTGGTTTATATTTTTTCTTAAAAAAATACTTTAAAAAAATTCTTGGTATTAACTAAGATGCTGACAAAATTTAAAGGTCTAAAGGTCTACTTTAACAACTTTTCTAAAAATCATACCTGTATATAATTATGGTAAAATAGAGTCTAGTTTGCACATTAGGATGTAAGGTAATATTATTATAATATGCTTTTACAATAATGAGAAAATTCTTTATAGTACTATAAATCCTCAAAAATTCTTTTTCCAATGCTTTTATAGTTGAGTTGCGATTTTAAGCCTTTTCCTATAATTTCAGGTACAACTAAATGTCAATTTTTTTTTTTTTTGAAAAAAAATTCCACATTAAAATTTACTCTTTCTGCCATCAGAACATTGATTCTGGTAAAATTACACATTTTAAACATTTTCCCATAATTTTAGGAAGTGATTTTTCAGAAAGTTGCTTAACTAGAATTTTAACCTTCCTGGGACTACTTGGGTGAGTGCCAAAGGAAAAAATGTTGGTACATAGGTGAGATACCATGAATACCTATCGAATTCGGGCAATTAAAACCATAAAAAAATATGGCAAATAAAGAATTATTCAACAAAATGATTTAATTTTTTTAGACAAATGATATATATTCAATTACAAAGTATTTCCGAGTAGTAAAGTAAAAACTTTATTGTCTTAAAAGTTTTTATAATATAGAATACCAATATTTATATTAAGAATACCAGAAAAACTTGCAGGAGAGCCAAATGCTGTAGATTTTTTCAGAAAACTGTAAATAATTGCTATAAAAGCCAAAAATAACTTTCAATATGATGATGTCTAATAGTAGATTACTAACAGGGGATGAAAACAAAAAGTGTGCTTAACATCACATGTAATTTTCTAAAAAGGCAAGGAAATCATAAAATATAAGCATTCTATTTCCTCCTGGTAAAAAAAGTGGCCTTTTTGCTATGGGACCAAAGTAGCACTACTGAAACATATGGACATGAAATTCAAGTTTTGAAAATTTAAAAAAGGCAACAAAACATGCGTTTCTTAGCAATGGTCATTAAAAAACAGCCACATACCAAATAAATTACCATAAAGAAACAATAAAACCAAAAGAAAAGGAACAATATGGAACGCCAAAGTGGTGTGTGTACTTACCGACGATTTGGGTACGTTTCCCCTCATTGTCACCATTTTGCTGGCTTTTTCGTTGGCGATACGCATTCTCTGCTTTGGGGCCATAGTGTATGGATTTTAGTTTGTTTTTTCGAAAATTAATGAAATTTAAAAGTTTTTCCGCAGCGACACGTACTATCACTTTCTGGACCAACCCGAGAGTGTTTTCGTGTGTTTTGAAATGGTAAGTTGTGAATTGTTGACACGTAAGTGACGTTCTGCGACGTGTTTGACAGTCGTCACTTTGGGAGTGGCTAAAGGTTTGATTTGACTGAAACCTTCGACTATTGACTATACGGGATACAAGATGAAGTGAAAAGACATCGTGTGGACCATAAAGATTTTTTAAAATTCTTTTTGAATTAAAATATTAGAACACTGTGTCCCCTACATAACAAAAACTGTTTTTTTTACAGTCTTTTGGTGTTTTTAATTAGAGCCACAGCAATAGCCAAGTAGAAGAAGAAACAAGAAGATGCTAACCTAACTTTTCAATCAGCTGTCAAAAACCAAAACATTGAATTAGGTAACACATTCAAATCAAATTTTTATACAATTATGGCCTCAATTTTAAGGCAACTAACGAAAACCCTTCGCAGTCCTACGAACAGGACTACAGGTAACCTGGCAATTCACTATTCAACCACTTTTTACCTTAATATATTAACATTTTAGTTGCCTTAAACTGGGCCCGTCTACAAAGCACAGAAGCAAGCAGTGCTCCTACTGAAGAAATTAGACGTAAGCCAAAAAATCAGTAGAATCTAATAAAATTAGCTTTAAATTCTTTTAGCTACCGTAAGGAAACATGACCACTTGCAACGGTCACAATTAAAGGAGTTTGGCAAATATGTGGCAGAATGTTTGCCTAAATATGTTGAAAAGGTACAAATTACTGGAGGTGATGAGCTGGAGATTCTAATTGCCCCTGAGGGTGTACTTCCAGTGTTGCAATTTTTGAAGGATCATCACAATTGCCAGTTTTCCAATTTGTCCGATATTGCTGGAATGGATGTTCCTTTACGCCCTTACAGGTTTGAGGTATGTACAATATTTATTTTATAGTCTTATTATTAGATTAATTAATAACTAATCTAATAATAATAGAAGAAATTGTTTAAATTCAGATACATAGTTCATATACGTTCATATAGACGTCGTCGCGCTCGCGGCTACCGACATTATAATGGCGAGCAAGTGTCTCAAAAGCAAAATGACCTCTGGCCCAGATCTAATTCCTAGTTTTTTAGCTAAGGACTGCTCTGTTGCACTTACAGACCCTCTGCTCCACATTTTTAATCTGATCCTTAACACAGGTACTTTTGCCAATATCTGGAAGCAAGCTAAAGTTTGCCCTATCTTTAAAAAGGGCGATGCTGGAACAATAGAGAATTACCGCCCTATATCCATTCTATGCAATTTCTCAAAGTTATTCGAGTTGGCTCTCTATAAATTAATTTTTCCCAAGGTTAAGTCCATGCTGGCCAATGATCAACATGGCTTTGTTTCTGGCCGCTCATGTACTACAAACCTAGCATTCATCTCTCAGTTTGTGTGCGAAGCACTTAATGATAGAAGCCAAATCGATGTTATCTACACAGACTTCCAAAAGGCTTTTGACCAGATTGACCACTTCATCCTATTAAATAAGCTTGAACGCCAGTTTGGATTCTCCGATCGCTTGATAAAGCTCCTTAACTCTTATTTAGTTGACCGCTCTCAGTTTGTAGTGGTCGAAGGCTTTAGATCTGCTTGTTTTTCACCCACCTCTGGAGTTCCTCAGGGCTCTAACTTGGGCCCCCTTCTCTTTAACGTTTTCGCTAATGACTTGATCTCCACCCTCAATTGCTCTCGGTTAGCATATGCTGATGACCTAAAGCTTTTCCATAGGATTGACTCTATAGCAGATTGTGGTCTACTGCAAGAGAACATCAATACTGTACACCATTGGTGCACTTTGAACCGGCTTAACCTTAATGTTTCCAAGTGTAATGTGGCCAGCTACTTTCGTATCAAAAGTCCAATTGCCTTTAATTACTCAGTTAATGGAGAGTCTCTGGCAAGGTCTACCTGTTTCAAGGATCTTGGAGTCACCTTTGAACAAAAATTTTCTTTTATCCCCCACATCGAAGATACTGTTTCTAGAGCTACTCGCATGCTAGGCTTTATTATTAGAAATTGCAAACTTTTTTTGAACACTGCCACTGCCAAAACGCTCTACTATGCATTTGTTAGATCCAGCTGGACTACTGCTCCCTCATTTGGTCTCCCATTTACAACCAGCACATTCACCTATTAGAATCAGTCCAACGGCGATTCCTTAAATGTTTGGCATTTAAGGATGATGGAGTCTATCCTCCAAGGGGTTTTGACCATAACCTGCTGCTCTCTAGATATACTGAACGGTCACTTGCGAAGAGGAGAGAAATGCATTCGGTGAAATTCTTGTTTAATTTACTTAACCATAAAATTGACTGCCCATCCCTTTTGCAAAGGATTTGCTTTCATATACCACGCCCAGGATCCAGACAGTGTCCAGCTTTTAACTTGGACACAGCCAGGTCCAACATTCTGTACCAGAGTCCTATTCACTTTAGGTGTCAAAACTTTAACACTATTGCTGATTCTTGTGACATTCACCATGACGATTTGGCACTTATCTTGAATCACCTGCGTATGGTCGGTGGGGGAGGCTAGGTTATTTAGTTTTTAGTTATTTAGTTTTTAGCTTGAATACATTTATTTACTCTTTTTTTTGTTCTTTTGATTTAAATTAATTCTTGATTCTTATCCTAATTTAGTGTTGATTTTTTATTATTTATTTTCTCAAGTTCACTACTTCTTTTTTTTTATTATATAGCAATTCTTTTATAGTTCTTTTATAGTTTAGTTGCATGAATCTAATACAATTCATGCATTCGTACATTTATATATTTAATTGATTTTCCTGTAACTGGGTATATGTAACCTGTTGGAAATAAAGCTTATTATTATTATATACTAATATGAAATATTCTTATATTGACTAGAGTACATTGTGCGGATTGCTTAAAATCAGTCTTTATTTGCTTCATTGTGGTATTAAATAAGTCAAAATGACTTTTTCAGAAGTACATACATACACACATCATTCTATTTAAAGAAGTATCAGGTATTAAAACATTTTTTTAGTTCTTATTCAATAATTAATTATAGGAATCACCAATAAAGTAACATTTCTTATATTTATAAGTTATTGATTACATAATAAATAAATAGTATAGATTTAGGCGACATATAACATTTAATCTTACCACATTCAACTCTATGAGCGTAGATAGAATTAATGTGGACTTGTCTAATTGAAATTCAGGATAAACTGTAAGCAAACACCAAGATATGTTAATTCAACCTTTCTACTTATTCTATCAATTATAGGTAAAATGTATAACATGTTTTTTACACTAAAGGTTCAATTATGGCATTTAATAATATTTGAAATGAAATGTTGTTTATTTAGTACTTGACTGGTTAAATCTAAATATACATGATCTTTGTTTGACTGTGTTATTTGTATAAAAAAAACAGGTTTGCAATGCACAGTAATGCAACCACAATGCCACATATAAACACAACACAATTCCAACATATTGCCGACTTTTGAAGTGTTTGAGACAGAGTGCTTCTGAACATCAGGGTTTGAAATATTTTAATCATAATAATAAAATATTTTAATAATCTGCCGGAAGGTATCATAGATATGCTACTAATGCAAATTTAAGAATATCATTAAAATCACTTTAGTCTATGGTACTAATGAGCTTAATTAAAGCTTTAATTTTAATTATTTATATTTTCTTCTTATGATGATTGTATTTTTAAATTTTTAAGTGTGTATATTCAAAGTTTATTTATCCGGTAATTCAGTCTAATTAGTGTTTTTGTAATTTACTTGTAATGTTGACATCCTTGCTTCTTTTTGTCTTAAGTCATAATTAATTTATATTAGTGTGAATAAATAGATTTTAATAATTCTAAAAAAACACTTATCTACTAATGAAGTAAATACCTTAATGTTTGACAATGATTTTATGTTTGTAGGCAAATCTTTGAAAAGATATAATCTCTCATAGAATATGCAATTTTTGAAGTTTTGTTCTATTTACTTGGACTACTTTATAATTTGCCTTAATGATCTTATAATGGATATTGATCCCCTTTTTTAAATATGTATGACTTAAAATATGCTGGTAATAAGTTCTGCTAAATTTTATAAATCAATATTCTGTCTAACTCAAAGCCACTTAAGTGTTTCAGTTAGACAGAATATTAGCATACATAATAGAAGCATAAAACAGGAATAGAAGCATAAAAGTATTCACATAACTTTATTTTGTTATACCTTAAGTCTATTTATATCACATTGCTTACAAGATATTAAGAGAGACATACAATAATTAAAATGTAGAAAAATAATTGTGTTGTAAATAACCTTTCTAATCCAACAAGACATATGAATTCATATTCTTTTAAAAAACGCTTTTTTAGAAATATACCAAACCTATAATTATAATTTCCAAAATCTAATTGTGGGTCTAATAGACTCTTAAGCACCTTATTTTTTGTACATATTCGATAGTTTCACCACCCAAACCTATTGTTAAACCCTTATCACTAATTTTTCTACAATTATTCTTAGTACCTAAATAAATTTTGTGAGAATTTAATTTTGGTTTATTTACACAGAGCCAGTACATTCACAGTTCACTAATACCATGATTTCTGCAATATTAGTGTCAGACTCAAGTCAGAAATAAGTGTATCATCAGCAAAAAACTAATCCAACGATGTTTTTAAAATTTTATGGATGTGGACCAACTACACTTCTTTGTGGAACTTGTTTGCTGTTTTTGTTGATAATTTATTTCCCACATTTGAAAACACTAGACTTCACACCATAACTCTTTGGCTTAATTATAAAATACCTGTATCCATAATTTCAAAACAACAAAAATACACTGAGTACGACTTAGAACGAATAGCAGATTCAAATGAATGTCTACACCTAGAGCCAGATTGGCCCTTATTTGGTTCACACAGCATATTTTTCTAAAATTTTCTCTAATGGTGGTAATAGATTGATTGGTCTGAACTCGCGGAAAATACTCAGTGACTTTTGGTATTGGCACTACCGTTTTAGTTTTATATTATATTCAAAGACTTTGTGTTAAACTGGGATACTAAACTTGAATTACTTTATAGTTCAAGAGGGTCAAACATTAAAAAGGCTCTCGGAATATTTAAATTTTTTTTGGTAAATCACAAAAAGGGTGCAAAGTTACTCTCCTGCAGTATCCTAGATGTTGCTAGGAATTATTTAGATAATATAACCTTAAGCTGAATCATCAGACTATTTACTGCCTTGTTTTAGATAATCTACAACATCCTATCAGTTCGTTACAACTCAAGAATTAGAGTTAAGACATACACTGATGAGCTGACCCCAGTTGACTCTTGCAACAACATTTACAAGGCGGCAAATTGGTACGAGAGGGAAATCTGGGATATGTATGGAGTCTTCTTTGCTAACCATCCTGATTTGAGAAGAATTCTTACTGATTATGGTTTTGAGGGACATCCATTTAGGAAAGATTTCCCATTGAGTGGTTATGTTGAAGTAGGTGTATCTAGTTATAGAAAAGAATGGTATAAAAAATTGTCTTTCATAGGTGAGATATGATGATGAAAAGAAGAGAGTTGTTGTTGAGCCTTTGGAAATGGCACAAGAGTTCAGGAAATTTGATTTGTCTGCCCCTTGGGAGCAGTTCCCTCAGTTTAGAAAGAAAAACTTGCCTGCTCCTGAGGAAATTAAAGCGGAAGAGAAATAAGTTAATTTTTGGTAAAAAGTGTAAGTTAACTTTGTTGATTGATGTAATAAAGTTGTAAGTAAGAACTTGTTGAGTTTTTGTCTTAAAATATCCTCTGCCTAGCTTGTAAAATATTGTAGAGAATTTTGTATGAATATTGGAGATTAGAGAGCATGTAGAAGTGAAAATAGTTAGACAACTTGACCTAAATAGGTCAAAACAAGGTTGGCATGATTTGAATCACGAAATCAATGTATATCAAAAATTTGAATTGAAATCTGAAATGAAATTTAATTTAATTATTGGGATTCAATTTATTTTTCGAGAAAAACGCGTATTTATAAGGCTTGTGTGTAATTTTTTGTGGTATTAGACAGTTTAAACTTAATTTATATTGGTTGGCTTAGAATGGATATGAAGTGTAGACTGTTTCATTTTGGTGTTTATTATTTAAAACATATTTTTTTAAATTTATTTATACATATTTCGACGTATCCTCTCTTGCTTCTTTTAAAGAATGACTATAATTCCTAATGAAACTAATTCCTTCCTGGATTGGAGTGTCATAACAAAATTTTAAAAGAAATTTCCAGTAAATCAAATTGATCTACCGTAGTTAAGGTAAACTATAAAAGAAAATATTTATTTGAATTAAAACAACAAACTTCTTACTTAAATAATCATTTTAATAATAGAGCGTATAAATATTATTGCAGTTTTACTGGCAGAGGAAACATTTTAATTAATTTCGACACAGAAAAGCAAATAGACCTTATAACATAAAAAATATTTTAGACAGACAAAAACACACTAGGCAAAGGAGACACTTTTAAGGGGTTCAATTACATAAAAATCTGACCAAACAACAACAGTCAGACGTAACTACAAAACGTTTAACATCCAGTTACCCACACTGGAAAAATCACCTTGATACTTAACATTGTAAAAATAAAATAGTAAATTCTTTGTCAAATGCCTAAAACTTGAGAAATGCTTTTAACAAAATTTCCTAAATTTACATTAACAAGGCATTTAACATTTTAATGCTTATCGCCGCTTTAGTTTTGGCGGTATCAATAATTCAAACGTAACTTTTCATTTATTTTCTTAAGAGTAAGTGTTGTGCTTATCTGAATATTCTGGATGTAAATGAGTCAGGATTAAGTATATTAAATTAAATTATTATTAGCCAATATTGAAAAAGAAATAAGTTTTATATGGTACTATATAAAACCACGTTCACGCAAACGTTTATGGAGAATATGGCCGCGAATATAGACAATAAATATTTTTAGAGGTTTCAAGCAATTACCTAAACAATATCACGAATATAATGAAAATATGCAGATATATCTAAGATTTACCAACATTGGTGCTTTTTTCATTTCAGAAAAGCTATTTTTAATATCAAAATCACCCAGATTGGAATAATTTTGATTGTAACAACTTTCATTCAGCCAGAAGATAATAAAATTTGACATTAAGATTCTTATATAAAAAAAAACATATGGCCTACAAACAAACTTTAATAAGTCAAACTTGTACTACTTAAAGAACTTGATAACTTTTTTACTTGGTTATCAAGAAGGAGATGTAATATTGCAAATAAGTGCACCAGATAATACCTTAGCCCTTTCGAGAGGTGCATCGTCATTAAAATTATTATTAATTTTTTTGCTGTGTAAATTTTGTAAATATTTAGGTATTTTGGAAAACTATACACATGTAGTAATAGGATAAATGGCAACTGGGGCATATTTATCCCAAACGTCTTTTTCAGTAGGAAAACTGTATCCCATTCGAAAAGAATCCAGAACTGAGACAAAAAACGCTCTATCATTTCAAAGCCAAGTACGTCAAAGGAAGTTTGACACCGATTCCTCAAGCGATTTAGAAGTGAAGCCTGGAATAATGAGTGATTAGATAAAGATGCACAGATCCTCGAACTGGAACAAAGGTTGTGTTTGGGTGGAAAAAACTGAAGCCTTTATACCACACATTGCGTGAAATCAGCTCTTGTGTATTACAGCTTGATTTGAATCCAAGTTCTTCTGTAGTGGATGTTCTCTATAAATTATTTCCAAAAAATCTTTTCAGTTATATTGCTCAGTCAACCAATGAAAACCATTTCATGTTGTATAGGAAAAAGCAAGAATAAACGGATTCCCGCCAAATACTAATATTATGGCTTACAATAAGCTTCCTTCAATTTCCAACCACTGGTCATCAAAAAAGAGCGCAAATAAAACTTGCAGTAGCCAGGGATCGTTTCAAATTATTAATTAGCAAATTATATTTTATTAATCCAAAAAAAACAGTCAACGCTAGCAAGATATGCCAAGTCGAAGTGTGAAGGGTACATTTCTAATATGTTCCTCTGAAACCGATAAAGAGAGGAATAAAAATTTGGGCAAAGTGTGACGCTCAAACAGGCTATGTGTATGACTTCAATATTTATTGCGGAAAGAAGGAACTTTGCAATGAAGGAACGTTGGAAGAGCAGTAAATAAATAAGTAAGCACAGTAAAGGAAAAGGAGATATCTTTTGTTATTGACAGGTTTTTTCACATCAGTTCATTTAATGATTATCCTATCAGTTCCTGCTGTAGGACATGTATTACTACTCGGAAAAATATGCTAGAATTTGCAAAGACATTTTATTTAGTTAACATCTTAAACAAGGTCAATCGCGATCGTTAGGATTTTGTTAATTTTTGGATCGATAGTGACGAATAAAACACGCTGTGTTTCTAGTGATTTTGCAATGAGTGAGTGACTCAAGGTAAGATATGTTAAAACTCGTTTATTTTTTCGTTCTTGTTTTGATTGTTTTTAACAAATAACATAACATACAGACCTTTTTATATATTTGTGGTTATGTTTCACACTTCTTGATCAATCCAGGAGCGTTCAATTAAACGAGTCCTTTTAAAAGGACGGTAGGATTATATACTACTATGTGGTTTTTTACAGGTATTGGAAAAAACCACTAACCATGGCAGAAATCTTAGAGGAATTGGAGAATGACTCTACGTCGGACATTCCTACAGGCATTACAATTTTTCCACCCGAAAATGCCAACGAAAACTGCGATACCGATGAAGATTCTGGGGCTGAAGACGATGTAGTACCAAATAATTTACCCGGAATGCAACTAAGGGTCCCGGCGGAAATTGAATTTGACGTAGAAGGTGAAGACGACTGGGACAGTGATGACGATCTACCACTGTCCACTTTTGTTGAAAGGCGACCTAAACACATAAAGACGTTTGACTATACTCTCAATAAAGATTTAGAGTCTACATTTATGCAATGGCAATCAGTTCAAACCGCACAAAGCAATCGTTCCCCTGGAAATATTTTCAAGCTGTCCTTTGATGAGAACTTGACAGGAGAAATTGTCAATTTTACCAATATTTATGCACAGCAAAAAAACCGCCCCGGTAACGTTACTGCAGACGAGATGTACTGCTTCATAGGGGTGTTACTTGTCAGTGGATATACAACTGTTCCAAGGCGACATATGTATTGGCAAAATTGCAACGATGCCCAGAATAAACTTATATTAGCCGCTATTTCCAGAGATAGATTTCAATTCATAATGAGTAATCTTCATTGCAGTGATAATATTTCCCTTGTTAAAAAAGACAAGTACTCTAAACTGCGTCCTCTTTTCAAGAGCCTAAATAAATTTTTTGATTATGCCCCAGTTAAAGAGAATCACAGCTTTGATGAGGCCATGATACCGTATTTTGGGAGACATAGCGGTAAGCAATTTATTCGAGGCAAGGTTATAAGCTGGGGGTATACATTTTGGGTAGGTACCCTACGCCTTGGATACATTGTTTATTTTGATCCCTACCAAGGTGCGTTGACAAGAATTCCGGACAAATATAAACACCTGGGTTTGGGAGCGTCAGTTGTTCTCCAATATGCAGATGTTTTACAGAAAATGCCTTACCAGCCCTTTCACATATTTTTTGACAATTTTTTCACATCTTTGTCACTTCTAAAGGAGCTAAAATTGAGGAACATCAAGGCAACTGGTACTATACGTGAAAACCGAATCCCACAATCTCCATTTAGCAATGCGGCAGTTCTGAAGAAAAAGACACGAGGTACATTTGAATGGGGTGTTGCCGATAATGAAATCGCATTATGCAAATGGAATGACAACAGCGTTGTTACTTTAGCCACCAATGCGTGTTCAGTTTTGCCAGTAAATAAGGTCAAACGATTTTCACAGGCTCAAAAAAAGCATGTTTATATAGATCAGCCTCAATTGACCAAGGCATACAACGAAAATATTAGAGGTGTAGACCGTAGTGACCAAAACATAAGCCAATATAGAGTTTCAGTACGAGGTAAAAAGTGGTATTTTCCGTTATTTTCCCACTGTGTAGACATGGCCTCACAAAACTCGTGGCAACTCTATAGGAATAATGGTGATACTCTTGACCAACTTCAGTTTAGAAGGGACCTAGGGACACAGCTGCTCGAAACGTACAGGAAAACAACTAAGAGAGGACCTTCGAAATTGCCAAAAACTGCATTCCAATTCTCACGTTACGACAGACTAGATCATTTAGTTACATATCACGAGAGTCAGCGGAAATGTGCTGTCTGCCATAAAAAAGCAAATTTTGTGTGCCAAAAATGTGAAGTTGGTCTTCACCCAAAAAACTGTTTTGTGGACTATCATACAAATTAGTTTTTAAGTATTTTGCTAAGCATTTTGTAAGATATATAAACATATTTTTAAGTCTTTACTTATTTTTCTAATAGTAGCCCTGTATCCTACCGTCCTTTTAAAAGGACCGCCGTTTTTTCCAAAACTGGAAATTGAAAAAAAAATCATGATTTTTTCTCGACTTATGGGAGAAGGTCCCATTGACCGTTTTTAAGAAAAAAATATACAAATTCGAAAAAATATAGTTTCAGGGTCAAATGGGTTAAAGTAAATCTCAGCTGCACCGAATGTATAAACTTTTATAACCTCAATATAGGCGGAGTAGATTTGTTAGATCAGTTGACTGGCTGATGTGATATAAACAGAAAATCTTTGGTGGAAAAAGGTATTTTATAAAATCCTTCTTACAGTCGCAGTAAATTCCTAAATCATTTATAAAGAGGTACACCACCTCCCCAAGCTTCCATCTTTTACATTTTTGGTAAATATTTCAGAAAGCCTTATTGCTTATGTGTAAAGTGGTTCGTAGAACCTCATATTATTGTTCGTCAATGTCTTTTCGCATGATGTTGAATCTGCGTGCTCACTTTCCGACGCAAATTGATACCAGAAAAAGATGTCGTCAGATGTGCTGAATGTAAAATTGAAAAACACACAAAAATTATTTGCAATGCTTGTTCCATACCTTCCATATGCCAATAATGTTTTTCATTATATCACACCTAGGGACTTTTAGGTTACTACTTACATTCTTATGAAACTCATTTCTATAGAATATTGATTTTGCTTATCAGAATCTTTGATTGAAAGGAGTGAGACAGTACTCCACAAAAGTTTGAAAAAAAAAAAACAAAAATTAACACAAAACACTTACATACATTTCTTATAAACATTTATCTATTTCTAAAGTCGGCAGGCATTACTCTTTCGTATTTTATAGCATAAATATTTGTTTATTTTTATTTACGGCATATGGGTTTTCTTGCTTGATATACAGAACATAAACGTTTGGAAGCATTTATCAACGAAATATTTATATTTTGCCTACATGAACAAATTCTTTATTTATAAGTAGTTTAATTTATTTATCAGTTAGGGTGTAACAAAGTTGTTTTCTGATAATCTTTTTAAATAGATTTTAAGATTAAAATAACTACGAGGGTGGTCCCAGAAGTACCCGGCCTGACCTAGACATGTCGGTAGTAGTTTGAAAATATCAGTGTATTAGAAAGTATACAATCTATAAAGCATATGTTTCAAGTTTGAAGACGCCACGTTGTTTAGAATTTGCTTGGCAGCTATCAATAGTGAACGTTTTCAGTGAATTTGTGAAAATGGAGAAAATTGGTCATCGTTATGTGATACAATACTTTTATTTGAAAGGCCTCAGCGCAACCAATATAAAAGCTGAACTGGATTCTATCTGGGTGAGTCTGCTCCTTCGTTAACAACAGTAAAATATTGGGTAGCGGAGTTTAAACGAGGCCGTACGAGACAAGACGAGCATCGCAGTGGTCGACCAAATGAGCTGACGACTCCAGAAATTTTAAAGAAAATTCACAAATTGTACTGGATGATCGTCGACTGAAAGTGCGCGAGCTAGCGGACATAGTAGGCATTTCAAAAAGTGCGGTAAATGTTGACATGAGAAAGCTGTGTGCAAGATGGGTGCCGCGTTTGCTCACACTCGAGCAAAAACAGTGTCGTGAAGATGTTTCAATTGAGTGTTTAAGGAAGTTTAATAGCAACAAAGCAGAATTTTTGCGTCGTTTCATAACCATGGATAAAACATGGGTCCATTACTTCACACCTGAGACAAAAGAACAATCAAAACAATGGACTCAAAAGGGAGAACCGGCTCCAAAGAAGGCGAAAACTATTTCATCTGCAGGCAAGGTCATGGCGTCGGTTTTTTGGGATGCGCGAGAGATAATTTTCATTGACTATCTTGAAAAAGGTAAAACTATCAACGGCGAGTATTATGCGAACTTATTGCAACGTTTGAGCGAAGAAATCAAGCAAAAACGGCCGCATTTGGTTATGAAGAAAGTGTTGTTTCATCAAGACAATGCACCAGCTCACAAATCCGTTATTGCAATGGCCAAAATTAACGAATTAAAGTTTGAATTGCTACCTCATGCACCCTATTCGCCAGATTTGGCCCCCTTAAATTATTTTGTTTCCAAACTTAAAAAACTGGCTCAGTGGTCAAAGATTTTCCAACGATGAAGAAGTGATGCAGTTAATGGCTATTTCGAGGCGCAAAACAGTTCTTATTATAAAAAGGGTATAGAATTATAAAATATCGCTGGGAAAAGTGTATAGAGCTGAAAGGAGATTATGTTGAAAAATAAATACATTTTTTTCCAAAATTTTCGTGTTTTCTTTCTTGGGTCGGGTACTTCTGGGACCACCCTCTAAAACAAAAATTTCCACAGCTAACCCGAGAAAATCAGCCAAATAAATTCATACTGAAGCTATTTATGATCACCAGTTAACTATTGGCATTTCAACTGAAATCGCGAGATGCACATTGCTAGGGCTTGGATTATTAGGACGTCGTCTATAAAGCAGCCTTTAATTACTACAACAATTAACAAAAACGCATCAAATTTGTTAGAGAGCAATTTTCTTGGAGCACTGAAAAATCGATTACGGTCTTATTTAGTGACGAGAGTAATTTTTGCTTTTAGGTAGTGACGGAATTAAATTTGTAAGGTACCCAGAAAAAGGTTTGATCCAAAGTACCAGTTGCCAACAGTAAAACATGGAGAAGGCGGAATTATAATATGGTGTTATTTTTTCAAGTCCAGGCCAAGTCCAAGTTTGTATAGATCAGAAAATGGATCGACATGTTTATTTGGATATCTTAAGTTATATGTTGCCGTATCCCGACGAAAATATGCCTCTAATATGACAGTTCGAGCAAGACAACGGCCCGAAACACACTACACGGTTGGTAAAAAATTGGTTTCAAGACAATGTTATGGAATGGGCGCCACACTCGCCTAACCTTAACCCAATAGAAAACCTCTGGGATCAAATACACTATCGGACAAAAGTAGAGCAACACTTAAACACAGAAATATTTGCAAATACCGATTTTAAAATTATAAATGCATGATAATGTATACAAGTCCACTAAGTTTTGAAACTAGAACGTAAGCTATGATTATCAATGTCAACAAAAATTTTCGCAATCAAAACAAATGATTTTATTTTGACGTTTAAGTTTATAACCTTTATAGTAAAGTAAAGTAAAGCAACATTCAAATAATTTGTTCAAAAGAAGGGTTTTAGCAAAAGTAAAGGGATAAAATAATTGTGTAAGGTGATTTTTATGTTTTTTTGAACATTTCTGTGTAAGATTAATCACGCCGAGAGGAATTCAAATTTCAAAAGACTTGAAGCAAAGAGTTGTGAATGGATTCATGGAAGGTAACAAACAAGCCGATATTTCAAGACAGTTTGAGTTACCCCGGTACACTGTGTCCAAAATAATATCATCGTATAATGAGAGGGGACATTTAAAGAAGTTGCCAAAATCGGGAAGGCCAAGGAAAACATCAGTAATGACTGACAGACGCATCAAAAGGATTTCCCAAAATGATCCTTGGAAATCCGCACCTCGAATTATTGCCGAAATTCCAGAAATTACGGTTGGTATACGAACAGTACAAAAAAGGTTAGTAGACGCAAAGTTATTTAGTAGACGTCCAGCTAAAAAGCCGTTAGTTTCAATAAGAAATAGAGCAGCAAGGTTGGCATTTGCACGCCGGCATTTAAACTGGACCGTCAATGACTGGAAAAAAGTTCTATTCAGTGATGAAACGCGCTACAAAATATTCAATTCTGATGGAATGAGGCGTGTGAGGCGATCAATCAATACAAGGTTTAATCCTAAATACGTAACACCTACAATTAAGCATGGTAAAGGTAGTGTATTTTTATGGGGTTGTTTTTCATGGAATGGGGTAGGCTCTATGCACTTTATTAATGATACGATGGACCGATTTGTTTATAGGGATATGCTTCCTTATGCAGAATGGAAAATGCCATTGCGTTTTATTTTTCAACAGGAGAACGATCCAAAACATTCTTCACAAGTTGTTCAACAGTGGTGTCGGGAAAATAATGTTCGTGTTTTACAGTGGCCAGCACAATCCCCAGATCTTAACCCCATTGAGAATCTCTGGGAAGAAGAGGAACGTCGTATTCGTACCCAAATGTTTCCAAATAAACAATCCTTAATAAATAAAATTAGTGAAGTTTGGACAAGTCTTCCCGAAAATGTCATTCAGAAGTTGATTGCTTCAATGCCGCGCCGTTGTCAGCAAGTAATTAATAATAATGGATATTCTATCAATTACTTATGTATGACTATGAATTGTTTTTGTTGTTAAATGTGTTAAATATTTTTTGTTGAACTAAAGTAAAATAAAATATTGTTAAATACAATTTGTTGCTCTACTTTTGTCGCCCCCATTCTTATCAATTTTTATAATCATTAATATTTACTGTTCTTAAAACGATTAAAAGTACACCAAAATGTAATGAAATATTACTTTCAATGTAAGGATAGTGTGATATTAAGCTTAGCGATATTAAGCTTAGAAATCTCAACCCAATAATTTTTTTTATTCAAACATGAATAAAATTGAACTTTGTTGCTCTACTTTTGTCCGATAGTGTAGATAGAAATATAAAAATATAAAATAAATTGGAATGGAAAAACTTTTGTGGAAAAATGTGCCAAATCAATAAACTCTATATAAAAGAGATGTATAGCTGTATTAAAAGTAAAAGGTTTTGCTACTAAATACTAAAATTTAATTTGTTTTTGTTTATAATAATCTAAAGTTTTTTATTGTTATATAAGATGTTAAGTAATTTTCCAACTTGACAAATAAGTTTTTTTCTCATGCTATCATTGCATTGAAGATTATTTTAGATTTTATTAATTTTCTTCGACATTTTTGAAAACCGTTTCGACGAAATTTTTGTGGAGTATTGTATATGACCCATTTCCATTAGGCTCAAAAGGGTTAAGAAAAAAATTGCAAAAAATGTGTACCTAATACATAATGTGCAGGATTTTATTCAATCCTGCACAGACATAATTCTATTCTACAGCGCTGTAAAAACAGTTAACTCGAAACTATAATTCGTGATTTATGTTGTTTCTGAAACGACCGATTAATTGCTGCAAGAATTTTCTATTACCTTTTTGGATGCATAAGTGCTCTAGCTGTTTCATCGAAATTTATCAAATAAATTACACGTTTCCTAATAAAACTAAAACTGGTTTAGAAATATTAGACCTAATTTTACCAGCATATTCCCTCTACACTCACCATGTAATAAAAAAAAATCACCCGACTCATTTACATAGCGGCATAATAATATACAAACCTGATTGTCAACCGACATAACCTAAATCAAATTACAACCTAAACACAACTCAAACGGTAATTTGTTCAGTCAAAAAACAACATATAAATACCAAAAAAAAAGAGGTTTCTTTTTCTCACTAGACGAGGGGGGGGGATCACAAATTAACGGCGACCTCTCTTAAAAGTCTGTACTCTCGGGCTCCGGTCTCTTGACTTGTACGGGAGGCGGCGGGGGCGGCTCCGTCGGTTTGTTCAAACTTCGCGGCGAGGGCGGCGTATGAACCAAAAAATCGCCGCCCCTCTGCCCCAATTCGATGATGTTACCGTCGGAACGGGTCCTCGCGTGCGTATGACTAGTTTTCTTCTTATTGTCGTTTATTTCGTTCAATTTTTCCGATGATTTCGAGACCGCTTGATCGGTCGGCTCGTACAACAATTGATCGTGCGATTTGGTCGAGTTGAGGTCGTCGTTCGATTTGCCGAGGGCGAGCGATTTGGGCGGCACGCACGGTTTTATTTTCGCTTCTTCGGTCGAAGAGGGTCTTGATTTATCCTTGTTCGAATTGATGTCGTTAAATTTGTTTTCCAGGCTCGTTCGCGGTGCCGGAGCATGGCCTGGAAGAAATTGGAATTAGATGTAGTGAATCTTCTTATTTGTCAGGTTTTAAACTTATAATTTTCCAGCCACAACGTAAATAAATTTTAAAATAAAAAAAAGCTAATGCACCTAAGCAGGGTATACAGTGTGTCCCAGAATGAGCGAATTTATACGTAAAAACGACCAAAAATTTTGTAGTTGAAATTTGACCATTTGGCATCCAGCCCTACTTGATTAAAAAATAAAATTTAGCATATTTTTATTATTTTTTAAAAATCAAGCATGCCTTCATACGAGCATTTATTACATTTTATGAATAGGTAAAGTAAAAAGTTGTTTAGAATGCCAAATTATGCCCGAATACTGAATTTCATAACCATATGCCTACTTTGATTTTTACGATTTGTGTACCAATTATTTTTTATATTCATATTTAATTATTAGAGAAAAACTAGTTTATTTATCTAATAGTTAAATCACTGATCTAAGAGTTACAAACCATCCTCAAAAATATGTTTGTAATAAAATGTATAGAGTACGTCTAATTTAACAAGAAAATGTATTTTATTTACTACATTACATTATCGAAACATTTCAATATCTTTCCTAAATATTTTAAAAGAATTCTTAATTTCTTCAATGGAAATTGAATTACAAGCATCTCTAATTGTTTGTTTTAGTAATGAGCTTGGAAACGACAATTCGATTATTTTTTAGTAAAAAATAGCAGGCTCCAACTTACATTTAGCAATTTATTTCAGTTCTCTAGCATTTATAGTTACTTCACAATTAATTTTCAAAGTTCGAATAAATACGTCATGTTTAATTTTTTCCTTGTACTAGGGATGATACGTCACAGGCGCCCAAGTGGACGCGACAACCGACGCTAGCATGTCGACCGCGCACGCTGCTTTGTTAATATTATTATGCATGTTTTTGCTGTTGTTTGTGTTTTTCAAAATGTCTGCTCCACATACCTGCTATAAATATTGTATTGTATTTTAATAAGTTCATATGTTCTATGTCGAAAAACGCCTTAGACAAGGAAAATGGCTGGACCGGTATTAGCCTATATTTACAATGTTAACGAAGTGAGCCGAATTTTTCTCGCATTATGGTGACACGCTTACTTGTTTTTGTGTGTATTTTAAGAGATTCTTGGTTTTTTTAAGTAAAATTTTTGGTTAAATCTATACTTTTTGGATATTACATCAAAGTGGGATGTTATATCCAAAAATATAGATTTAGTATAGTAAAAGTATAGATTTAGACAGTGTTTTGATTTAAATTTCGTAGGAAAAATAATTGCCAGATGACATTTTTGCAGATTTGGTGGCAAGCAGCTCGTTTCAGGTGCGTGATTACAGGTCCACTCATTTTTCTTATCTAAGAAAAATGCTTAGTTTTTGAAAAACAGGGTGTCAAAGTAAAGGTTAATTTTTAATTATTTTTGAATAGAATTTATAGTTTTAAAATATTTACGTTTATATAATGGCTAAGTTGTCTGACCACGAACAAATCCCTGCTCCATTGTAATTAGTCAACAAGCAAAATACGTCAATAATAAAAGTTAAAAGTCAAAATGTCAACAAACAAAACCACCCTGTCAAAATAACGCCTGGGCACAAAACTTGAGAAATTAAGTGTCCGTTCATTTTCTTCCTAACGTGTTCAAATCCCAATTCCCATCCTTACAAACCACATAAAAATAAACCTCATACAAAACACAATCCAAAATCTCGACAAAGGATCTATTCAAAAGACCGGCAAGAGCAGTACAAGCTAGTCCGGAAGTACAGTTTAAGAGCAATCATCAGCACGTGACTTTGCCTGAAATGGATTGAACGCGCTTTATCGGGAAGGTGAGCATTTGGCAACAGCGCATCGTTTAAGCAAAACAGAACACTGTTCGTCTCGCAGCAGACGGGTCAATGTTACCAGAGATTCATCGGGAGGAACCGATTCGTGCATTTTTTACTTTGCATGCGGTTGGACTTTTTGTGTTTACTAACAAATAAGTCGCACGCGTATTTTGGTATTTCAAGACGTTTGTCTCATTAAAGAAAATAACATTTTTGTATAAGTTCAATCAAAATATCCTCATGTTCCTCTGGTACCTAATACAGTTTATTCACTATTCAAATTCAGGGATTTAATTTATTCATAAAAAATGCTTTTATATAGGAGGGTATTAGTATCACAAATTTAGGAGAGAAGGAATATAAAAATGTTTATAATTTTGTCTCACTTTCAAATATATGTACCTTAAACAGTTTTTAGTAATTAAGATATAAATAATAAATTAGAGACATGTGAGTGACTTCCGTCAAAAAAGGGTAGAAGCAACCCTATAGATCAAAAAAATAAATTATTATCATATATATCATATATAAATTATATATATAAAACACTATTATATATATACAGGGTGTTCATTTGAAAAATTGTAATTTACAGCTCAAGTTCTAGATGAGTTTCGAATTTCCATGCCTCTACTATGCCTAGAATCTATGATTCTACAGGCAGTAGACATTTAAAATAAAAAATCTTTAATTTTTCTATCATTTTTTCTTTCCAAAATGAATAATTTATTTTCATTTATATATAAATAGTAAAAGCAATGTGACATTCTTATTCCATATTTGCAGCAATAATTCTAGGTCTAAACTGATCCTTTTTTGGCTTCCTACTTTTTCGTTTAGAATAATAAACTATTGACTTTCCTTCTTTTCTTTTTCCCATTTTTTAAAAATAAACATAAAAATCTTAATAGTATAAAGAACAACGTGCAGAAAATTGGAACACCTTTGCAATAAAATACTTCTAAGTGAAATCCCAATCAACATTTCAATTTTACATAATATTGAATTGCTGTTGACCAGTAGCCGATACCGTCGCTCGCACAGTATGCACAGATCGGGCCGAACAAGCGTCGCGCGTTTCTTGATTTGATACAATCATGCTAGCCCGGGCGTGCGTTGTTGCCATATGATACTAAACTTATCGGCGGTTCAAGAAATAAGAAAAATGCCCAAATTTTGTATTTCCATTCTCAAAGGATTATTATTAATTTTTTTGAAATGGTTTATTAATATAGTGTTTCTAAAATCGATGTATCTAGAGACGTATGGAAAGGTTTTTTTATTTATCTTTTTGGTTTTTAAATAAAAAATCAAAATTTCAGAAATTTAAAAAAGTGGCACCTATCAACTCTTGACAAAAATATGTACATTTCATTAGTGAAAACCGCATTAAAAAATATTGTAAAATAAAAAAGTTATCCAGGAAACAGAAATTTATGGGTGAATAATCCTCTTAACACAACAACCTGGGCACTAGGCTGTGGCTGGCTGGCTAGCGAGCGCTCTATAATACACCGTCGGTGTCTATGACGTAGCGCGTAATTGGGACGGAATCTCGGCAGGTATAAAAAACCACAGACTAGCAGCCTTATAACTTTGCAAATACTTACCCTAACAACTTGAAATAAACGTCATTGTTCTTATAAACTTATGTTGTATTAATTTTTGGGAAAATATATATATATATATATTTTAATTTTCCAAGCCCATTCCCTGTCATTTGGTAATGGATCGGAATAAACAATTTTCTTGAGCCGGCTCCATAAATAGGAATCAGAAATGGTTAAATCAGGTGACCTTGGCGGCCAGTCAATTGGGCCGCGTCTTCCAATCCATTGATTCGGAAAAGTTCTATTCAACCATTCTGCTACACGAATAGTGGAGTGCGCTGGACAGCCATCGTGTTGAAAATAAAGATTTAATCTTTGATCAACTGGTAAAGGTTCTAAGTATTCAAAAAATCTTTCCAAAATTTGAAGATACGATTACGATTAAGAGATCCTTCAATAAAGTATGGTCCAATAATACCTAAATGGTAAGATATGGCGCACCATACGTTGACTTTTTGAAAATATTGCCTCTTGCCATGGATCACAAAGTTTAGCGTTTCATTGAACTAAAACCGACAATTTTGGGGTGAAATTACACCATTTGTCGTGAAAGTAGATTCGTCCGAGAATATAATTTTTTTATGAAAATCCCTGTCTTCTAAAATTTTATCGCCTAACCAAGCAGAAAATAGTAAACGGTGCGCTTCATCCCCCTCTTCTAAAGTATGCAAGTACCTTGGTTTGAAGGCTTTAATATTGTTGCCATGATAAATTGTTCGTAATTCAGATTTGCTTATGGTCAGCACCGTCGACCTAGCTCTCAATGACATCCGAGGGTTCTCAGCAATTGACTGATTGATTGACTGATTACTAAACCAAGGATTGTAGCAGCATCGTTGTCATCGTATCTCTTTTTCTGCTCTTTTTTCATCTCAACACTACCCGTGGCCCCAAAAATAAAGATATTGTTACTTGGACTTGCGAATATTTTTCACGAAAAAGATTCAAAACGTACTTTCACGACATACTATTTCCACTGTAAAGTCTGATAATATTATTAATAACTTTTATAAACTTTACAATAAGATAATGACATATGTAGGTTTTTTGTACATAACTTTGACAGTGACAATGTTTTATAGTAGCTGCCACATTTAATTGAGAATGTTTACATTTTAAAAAGTTCGACAAAAACTCGTAAATGCAGCAAAAAAGAAGCCAATACAATAAGCAGGAAGAAAAGGGAAGTGGCTGTGTTGCTCGAAGGACAATACAAATTAATCAAACCAGATGTATTCAGAGCAATTTTATTTTAAAAGCCTAGCAGAGCGCTTTCGGCGTATCATCAGTGCTAATTGTCAGTTATGATGGCTCATACGCCGAAAGCGCTCTGCTAGGCTTTTAAAATAAAATTGCTCTGAACACATCTGGTTTGATTAATTTGTAATATAATAAGCGGCATGCATTCCATGAGCAAAAAATTCCTACCGATCGTAAAAAAAATTAGTCCAAGGGCAATATTTTTTAAAATAGTTTTGACTATTTTAACTATTAAAATTTATTTGTTTTTTGTTTAAACTTTTAAAAATGTGAGAATAAATAATTAATAAATAATTTAAACGTAAAAATCAAAATAGGCCTATTGTTATGAAATTCGGTATTCGGGCATAATTTTGCATTCTAAACAACTTTTTCTTATAAACTTTTTTTATATCTTCCCTAGAAATACTACTTTACCTAATCGTAAAATTTAAAAAATGCTCGTATCAAGGCATGCTTAATTAAAAAAAAAAATAAAAATATGCTAAATTTTATTTTTTAATCAAGCCTGGGTGCCAAACGGTCAAATTTTAACGCCAAAATTGCTTGTCATTTTTACGTATAAATTCGCTTATCCTGGATGTCTTGTCTCGTGCAGTTCAGAAAAGTAATTTAAAAAAAAGGGGACTCAGTTTTGACGTAGATACACAAATTTGTGTAGTTAGTATGTCTATTGATTTTACTGATAGTTAAAAAAATACCAGACAGCAAGTGTGAAACATTTTTTACTTTGTTAAGAATGGCTGGCCAATTACTATTAAAACATTATTTTTTGAACTAAGACATTATTTTAAATTTTGTAACGACATAATAGAAGCAAACGGATAATAAAGTTCCATATAGTAAAAGGAGAGAAATCATTGATAAAATTCATTAGTCTCTAGTATGGAGATAGTAAAATGTAAGAATAGGGCATCACAATCATTTTATTGGCCAGGAATGTCTGCTTAGATAGAGGATACTGTTTCAAACTGTAGAATTTGTCTGAGTTTTTGGAACAATAAACAAAGAGAAACTATAATCAGTCACAATATTCCTGACATGCCTTGGAGTAAGATTGGTTGTGATATTCTGTATATGGGTAGAGATATGTATCTACTAGTTGTGGACTATTATTCGAAGTGTATTAAGTAATAATGCCCCTTCAGTAACAGTTATAGAATCGTAAAAAAAAACTTTTTCGAGACTTGGTATTCAATTTTCAAAGGACTGGAATTTCAATCACATTATTACTAGTCCTCGTAATCCTCAGTCAAACGTTCAAGTTGAACGTACCAAACAGACTAATAAAAAACTATTATTAATATCGATTAAAGACAAAAAACATATAAATTTAATTCTTCTTGATTACAGAAATACCCCATTAAGACATTTTAACACACATACCGAACGATAATAATTTTTTTTAAATATAATGGCACAAAAATTAAAAGAGAACTCGGGTACATTTATTGAGAGCGACAAATAATCCTTCAAAGAACCTCATGTAGCTCGCGAACCGCAGGTTTTGTACTTTTTACTTGTACTTTTTCACATAGAATCTAAAAATTTGAAAATATCCGTATAGTGTGTTTTATTCAAATTGACGAAGTAGATATTCACTTCCGCTATTACAGGAATTGTGTTTTACGTTGCCAAATTGTTAATATTTTCATAGCTTTTCTATAATCTATTGATGCAGTACCCGAATATTGTATAATTTATCTATTGACCAATCGCATTAAATGAGAAAAATAGTTAAGCTTGAAAATGAATAAACTAAAAACCAAAAAGCCATAAGAAATGTTGCGAAAGTGCCACAAACAACGACTTACCCAAAAACTTCTCTTTTTCGGCCATCATAACGTCGTGACCTAATTGAATTTTCTCAGTTCTATTTTGGAAGTGGACAATACTGGGTTGCTGCTTGTTGGCAACACTGTACACACTACACTGGGTCTTATGCAAGGTCGGATCTATGTCCATTGAGGACCTATAAGAAGTATAAGGCGAAAGGGTGTTAGTCGGGTTAAGCGTGGAGAAACGGGGAAAATTCGGTTTATTAATAATGTGTGTGTTACAAACGGTACCAGGCGAGAATGTTTTTTTTTTTTGTTTATTTGATACTAATTTGACTTAATCAGGGTTACCTTTTGTTAGGAATTAAAGTGGCGGGACGCGCGGGTATTTCCGGTTTCGGCCTGGAATCCGGAGGTTCGGGACGGCGCAACTGTACGTCCCCGAAATCCAGAGAGTTCTGGGATCGCGTGACGTCATTACAGGTACTGGCGCTGCGCAACGAGGACGTCCTTGAAACTTTTGACGTGCGATCGCTGGTGCTGTCGCTCAGTAAGGATTGTCTGGGCGCGGCGACCGGTTTTTGACTAGAATTGACCCCTGAAATAAATAATAATAACAATAATATCTTAACCAAATACACAAAAGATTAATAATTGTCATATGCTTTCAAAAATTAGAAAAACATATTTATTATAAATTTTAACAAGAAAAAATATATACATACAGTATCGGACAAAAATAGAGCGACGATACAGTTTTTTTCTTTTATTAACAAAGCAAAAACGCAAAAAGAATTAAAACTCAATAAAACAAATACACTCATTAATAAACATATATTTATTACATAACATACCAAAATTCTTCCGTATAAACAAGATCATAAAAAGAAAAAGAAAAGTTAAATATTTCTAT
Source organism: Anthonomus grandis grandis (assembly GCF_022605725.1). NCBI lineage: Eukaryota > Metazoa > Arthropoda > Insecta > Coleoptera > Curculionidae > Anthonomus > Anthonomus grandis. The sequence goes on from NC_065549.1 coordinate 10,733,456, forward strand.
ACGAGAAAAATTAAGCGACGCTTACAATAAAAATAAAAGAAAACCTTATCAGATTGCGCCCTTAATATTTAGTCCACAAGCCTTTATTTGCGATTACCTGGCGGCACCTTTGAGGCATGGAAGAAATTCAATTATCAATTATATCTTGATCAATATTTTTCCATATATTTTTAATTTCTTCAAAAATGTACTCTTTGTTTTTATAGGTTTTACTTCTAAGTTGCCTATCCACAATTTCCCACAGGTTTTCGATCGGGCGATTGGGCTGGCCATTTAAGAATGGCTATTTTATTTTCATTAAACCATTCTTTTATACATTTTGCTGTATGTTTTGGATCACTGTCGTATTGGAAAACAAGGCATATTCCATTCCGCATAAGGCAGCATGACATTTTCAAGGATATATTTATACTTAAACCTATCCATAATGCCCTCAATTTGGTAAATTGGTCCCATTTCATAGCCAGAGAAACAACCTTACACTAACACGTTGCCACCTCCATGTTTTACAGTACCTTGGACATACTTTGGGTCAAGTCTTTTACCTGCAATTTGACTCATCACTAAAAAGTACTCTTTTCCATTGCTCTGGTGTCCAGTGAGCATGTTGTTCTGCAAACAGAAGACATGCTTTAATATTCTTCTTACTAAGAAGAGGTTTTTTGGCAGGTTTGCATGCTTTTAAGCCTGCTTCAACTAGTCTGCGCTGTATCGTTCGAGAGGAAACATTAGAGCCCCCAGCTTCAGCCAGAATTTGCTTTGCTGACAGAAAAGGATTTGCCTGGGAGATCCTTTTAATTTTTCTATCCAGTTTCTTTGAAGTTTTTCTCGGTCTACCCGTCTGTTTTCGGTTAACTACTTTTTCTCTAATTCGATAGTTCTGAATGGTCCTCAACACAACAGATTTTGAAACCCTTAGTTCTTGTTTTATTACGTATTGTGGTGTTCCCATCTTATACGATGCAATAATTCTTTCTTTAAGATCAATAGAAAAACTTTTACCACGAGGCATTTTTAAACAAAATATAGATTTGATCCCGACCAAAACCGATGTTTATCTACTAATGGTATGAACAATATCGATCAAGTCGCTTTATTTTTGTCCATGAATAAATGCATAAAAACATACAACAATTTACTAATCTCTTGCTATTCATCACAAGAGGCAAAGAATGTTTAAATACGATTAACAAAGGTATGTACTGATACTACAAAATTGTTCCTAATTATACGAGGTACAGTCACAAAGTTTTTTAGGAATATTATAGCGTCGCTTAATTTTTGTCCGATACTGTATATATAAAAACAAAATTAATATATGTGTTAAACTCTGTAAGTGTTATATTCTTACAAATAGAGACAGATTTGAAGTTTTTCTTTAGGAAACTTCTTTTTATTTGTTTTTGTCTTTTTCTTTCTTTTTTTCTCTTAAAATATTTAGTATTAGTTTTTTTTTTAAGTTTATTTTTGTTAGGTAGTTGGCGTGAAGTAATTTAAGCGGGTGGCTGTGATTAGGTATTGGGATACGTATCCAAACAGCAATTTAGATTTATGTTTATAGTTAAGTATCTAAATTTTAATCAATCTAAAAGAATCATATAGATTATTTAGATAAATTACGTGCATATACAGTGGTGGCCAACTAATTAGAAACGATTTTAAAAAAATACTTTATTCAATGTTTCAGTTCTTTAAAATAAATTAAAAGCAACTTGTTGTAAAATTTTGATTGTTTCCTCACAACAGCAATATATAATTTATTTATAGACATTCCACTAAGAAATTTGTAAGAAATGCAGAATATAAACAAAATTTATAGATAACACAGTTGGCCATCTACTTAGAAACTACGAAAATAAACGCGCGTATAGTTCATTTCAAACCTTTGTACTGGTAACAATTTGTGTTTTTTGTATCTACAAGCCTTGTCTTTGTGTCTTCCACAGTTTAAAATGGGTAGAAAAAAAATTGTTATCCGTCAATGCGTAAAATAATTTTTACGCTAAGGGAAAGAGGTTGATTGACTTATAGTAAAATAGCTGACCACCTAAAATGTTCAAAAAAAATGGTTTTCTATGCACTCAAACACATAAAAGAACATAAAACGTACGAAAATAATCCACGCAAGAGAAGATCTAAAAAAACCAGCCAACGAACTGATGAAACTATTGTTCGAATGGCTAAAATGAATCCATTTTCAACCTCCAACCAGATTAAAGAAGAACTTTCTCCAGCTATCGCGATATCATCACGAACTATAAGACGACGACTTAATGAGGCCAACCTATTTGGACGAGTATCCCGCAAGAAACCACTGCTAAAGAAGAAAAATCGCCAGGCTAGATTAAAATTCGCTAAGGACCAAATTAATTGGACCATAAAAGAGTGGAAAAAAGTATTATGGTCTGATGAGACAAAAATAAATCGCATTGGTAGTGATGGTAGAATATTTGTGAGAAGACCAAGGGGTGCGGAAAATAATCCGAACTATACAACCAGCACAGTCAAACATGGAGGTGGAAATATAAAATTATGGGGATGTTTTTCGTGGCGTGGTGTTGGTCCATTAGTGAAAATTGACGGTATTCTTGACCAAGAAAAATATAAAGATATTATGGAGAACCACATGTTGCCGTTTGCTGATGAAATTTTGTCGGTGTCTTGGGTTTTGCAACGAGACAATGATCCCAAGCACACGGCTAAGTCTGTAAAAAAATGGTTTGACTATAACCATGTTGATGTACTTGATTGGCCCTCATGTAGTCCGGATCTTAATCCCATTGAATCTTTGGAGAGACCTGAAAAAACTTTTAGAACATAAAAATATTAAAAACCTTAAAGATAGTTGGCCACAACTGTACATAGATAGGCACCTATTAAAAATATGACTAAGGTAATTTTAAGTTAAGAATGTAAATAAAAAAACATATAATTTTTAATCATGTAACATATTTAATTTGATTATCTGATTTCGCACCGCAAAACCGCTAGTGTGAACGTGTAACAAAAAAAAATCATTGTCCAATTAAAAAATGTCATATTTGGTAAAGCATATTTTACCTTAAGAATTATCAGGCCTTTATAATTAAGCAATTTTGATCACAAAAATATATCTTCATTATGTTAGACAGTTCCGAAGGAAATTCGTACAAAATAACCATCGACCACGACCTGCACTGTAAAAAATGCCTTTGTATTTTTTACTACAATGTTGCGTCAGCCTTTTTATTACAAACTGTTCCAAATTTTGCCTTATTTGTAGCAAGAAATCCTATAGGCATATAAAGCAAATATGACAGTATTCTAAACGTACAAAGTGGTTGAAAAAATTACTGCTTTTTAATATAGGCTACTCTCATTCCTTGTTAAAAGTAATTTAACTATTTACAGAAAAACCTTCAAAAATAGTATAATAATTTATAATATATTATTATTCATAAAAATGAAATCTTAAGTTTTAAAAATGTAGGAGGAGAAATATAATTAGAATAGGATCCCTTATAAATGACTTGTATTGATTATTAAATCTCCTATTTTTATGATTATGTATCGGTCTTTCCACAAAATTCCTTGGGAATTTCAATTACATCAATTAAATAACAGCGGAAGCGGACTATAAATAGGACGACATGCTACTATGCTGTGTTCTAGATTTTGGTTGCTGGATATCGGAAAAAATATGTAGAAAAACAACACAAAGTGGCAACATCGGATACGTGCATTGTAAACATAGAGGTATTCTACGTTGCCAAGTTGCTTTTTTTCATTAATTTTTTTGTCAGGAATCTTTTTTTTATTCTGAAAAATTTGTTGATTACTCTTAAAGTATATCTTATTACTCAGCAAATAAATGAAACTTTTAAAGAGTAAATTTTTTACCTGTTATAAAATATAATACATTAAAAGAATATGTAGTGGATTAAGAAAATTATATATTGAATGAAAAATTGGAAAGTCGATTTGACATTAAGTAAATTTTCTATGAGTTCTAGATTCTTTTCTGATGAAAACATACGCTATTTTAACAACTTGTTGTCCAAGGAACATTGGCTGTCAGTTATCGAGACTCTGGATTTTGAAAGTAAATTTTCTTACTTCTTTGACACGTTCTCCAGTTTATTTAATATGAGCTTTCTTTATGTAAACAAATCAAAGCCATATCACAGAAAGTCTCATCAGTGGATAACACCATTGATAATTAATGAGGGCAAGCAATTGAGGCTACTTCATACTCAACTAAAGACTGTTCATGAGTTATTGACATCCTATAGAAGGAGATTGAAGGTATATAAAGAAAATATCGTAAATGCTAAAAAAGCCTATAATTCAACAAAGTTGCTTACTTCTAACAATATAACTCGAGCCTCATGGGAAATTATTAACTCAATCACGAACTTTTCAAATCGCGGAACAAAGTGTGTTGCTAATTTGGTTACTGATAATGGAAAGAAGGTTGCTGGCAACCTCAATATTGCTAATAGACTTAATAATTTTTTTGTAGAATCAGTGCGAAAGATCACAGATAATTTTCAGGCACCCATGGGAATGAATGTGCCTTTCAACAGTATATCCCAATCTCTTTTTCTATTCCCTCTCACTGAAAGATTATAAAACCTTCCTCCAGGAAAAAGTCGTCCGGTGTAGACGAGGTACCTTGTTACTTATTGCTAGCATGTGCTGAGCATATTATCTCTCCACTTACCTATCTTCTGAATTTATCACTTCAGTTTGGCTATTTTCCTAAAGAGCTAAAATCAGCTGTTATCATACCTCTTCATAAAAAGGGGGATATAACTTTCATAACTAGATATTACTCTTCTCTCTGTATTCTCTTTGAAAAATCTTTTAAAAGAAGACTTATTGCATTTTCAGAGTCTTTTGCTATACTGTCATGTCATCAGTTTGGATTCAGGTCTGGACTCTCTACATCAGATGCTATAATATCTCTTTAGACCAATATATTGAATAATTTTTAATTGAAATTAAAATCTGTTGGTATCTTTTTTGATCTTACTAAAGCATTTGATACCATTAATTATGCTTTACTATTAAATAAGATCTTTTATTATGGTATAAGAGGTCCGGCTTTTATAAATGGCTTGAATTATATTTGACAAATCGAACCCAAGCTGTTAGATTGAGAATTAGTGGTCAGGTGACCATATCTGATTGGGCAACTGTCGTCACTGGGGTTCCACAGGGTAGTGTTCTTGGGCCCATTTTATTTTTACTTTTTATTAACTACTTGCCTCTCATGGTGAATGACAAATACATAATTTTAATTTAAATTTATTCAAACTTAATACATTTGTTTTTTATACAATTTACTTTAAACTGCACAATGGATTATAAATCTGTGTGTGCAGTAGTTAATACTTACATTTTTAAGAAATACTTAAGTAAATGAACAATAAACAATAATAATAATAATAATAATGAGGTTATATAATGTTAATTTATGGAAGGAGACTAAGCTAATTTAGTGGAAAAAGAAATCTAGTGAGAAGGAATTAACAAGTTAATCTAGTCAAAATTATTAATAGCTACCTTACTATCAATAAGCCATTTTTTAAATCTATGTTTAATTTGACGATAGTTTCCTATTCTTAGTGAAAGAGGCAGGAAATTGTACAGTTTGGGACCAAGAAACTAGATATGTCTCTGTATGGCTGAACAATTTACTAAAGGTATATTAACATTTTGCCGAGATGAATTTCTAGTATTTAATTGATGAGATATTTCCTGTTTATAACAATCTGTTTTTAACATAAATCTAAGTGCTGCCACTATGTAGAGTTGTTCTAATGTCAATAATTTGCATTCATGAAATAGCAATTCAGATGGGTATCCTCTGTTTTTAAAATACATTATTTTAATTATATACTTTTGTGCTACATTTAAAGCTGACATAAAAGTTTTTCGAGCATTTCCCCAGACAATAATACCATAGTTTAGAATTGATTCAATTAAAGATAAATATATAGTTTTAAGAATTTTAATTGGTAGGATGTTACGTAGCTCACAAAACTTATAAATCAACTTCCTTATTTTAGCAGTTACAAATTCTATGTGTGATTTCCAAGTTAAATTTTCATCCATGAATACACCTAGATACTTAATATTACATTTTCTTTTAACGGTAGATTGACATTTGCAGTGCAATGATTGTATATCGCAAAGATAATCATGTACCTTGAGCTCTTGAACTTTAGGAAGGGTTGCCTGAGTCAATGCAAACATCATAAAATGGGTCTTATCAATATTAAGTGATAACAAACTAAAATCCAACCATCTCTTTATGTATGTTATTGCTAATTCTGCTTTTCTAATAACTAATTGCCATGTATTGCCATTTACTATAATGACACTGTCATCCGCAAAACAGAAAAAATCCCATTCATATAGGTGTTAAACAAGACTGGCCCCAGCACTGTACCCTGTGGCACACCAACTCCCACTTTTACAGGATCACTTTTCTCCTCTGTTAGTTTTACTTTCTGAGTTCTGTTCCTCAAGTATGAACTGAATAGATTATTTGCTATTCCTCTTATCCCCATATCATATAATCTGTTTAATAAAATGTGATGTGCCACAGTGTCAAAGGCTTTGGCCAAGTCCAGGAATATTGCCACTACTTTCTCTTTGCTATCTAAAGATATATTGTTCTGTCACTTTGCACAATGCATTTTCTGTATTAACATTATCTTTAAAAGCAAACTGACTTTCGGATAATAATTTATGTTTATTCAAGAATATCATTAATTTATGTTTAAGGCATTTTTCTATTATTTTACTAACAGTACTTATTATTGCAATTGGTCTATAATTTTTCATTAACCTTCTATCACTCTGCTTATAAAAAGGAATAATTTCAGCTTTTTTAAGAACCGTTGGATATACTCCCGAACTAAAAATGATGTTAATAATGTGTTTCAGAGGTTTAAGTAAAAAAATATGATTATCTTTTATTACTTCTGATGTAATGCCATCTTCTCCACAAGAGACATCATTCTTAAGATTTTTTATTTGCTCTACAATTTCATGCTCTTCAATTGGAGATAGAAAAAACGATTCACTGTTATTTACTTTTTGTTGAAACCCTGGTTCACAGGATGGAGGATTAATTTTTTCTGCTAACTTTTTACCAACATTGCTGAAGTATATATTAAATTCATTTGCCATCAAATTCTTTTCAGTAATTTTAATGCCATCATCGTTACAAATTGCTTTTATATCAGATTTAATAATGAAATCATTTGTGGCTTCTTTTATTATTTTCCAGATTTTTTTTGAGTCTTTTACATTTTTGATTATTTTTGTTTTGTAATAATTATACTTAGATTTTTTAATTAATTTGCATACACTATTTCTGTACTGTCAGTAGGTATCTAATGCTTCAGCGTTATTTGGATTTAATGTACATATTTTTTTTAGTTTGTCTCTTCTACGAATAGATGTTAAGAGTCCACCTGTGATCCATGGTTTCAATCTTAATTGTTTGTTATTTATCTCATGACCAGCCGAACACATCTCCACATACTTCTGCAACAGATTCATTCATTTTTCCGTACAAGAGTTAGAATTGTTATTTTCAAGAACAGAGTCCCAAGTTTCAAGAGATAGTTTTTGTTTCAAAGTAGTAAAGTTGACCCTCCGAAACACTGGGCTATTCCGATGAGTTTGCGATTTACTAATTGCATCATGTTTGATATTCAATAAAATGGGTAGTGATCAGTGAAATCTTGTTTTAATATAACAGAATTTAGATTATTATATATAGCACTATTACATTTTACGAAGCAATGATCAATACAGGTAGCACTTTGATGTTGTATGCGGGTTGGTTTATTGATTGTGCTCAAAAATCTATAAGAGTTTAACATTGTTATGTAATTATTTACATAACACTTTTTGCCGACGATGCATCAGCAGTTGTCTCGGGTACTGACTATCAGTCTATCCACTCAAAAGCCACCAAGTGTATAGCTGATATTGCTGGGTGGTGCCAGAAAAATGGTCTTTGTTTGAATAGTTTGAAAACCAATTTCATTGTTTTCACTCCGATTCGAGCTATTCGGGACTCCTAAGAGAGCAGTCATCAAGTAACCTCATCCAACAACATTCCACCAAGTTCTTGGGAATTGTAATTGATAGACACCTATCGTGGGATCCTCAGGTGGAATCTGTGTGCAATAGATTATCCCGCAGCAATTATGCCATCTTGCAACTTCGAGACTATGTGGATGCATATACACTTAAAAGCTGTCATTATGCCTCAGTGCATTCCACGCTATCCTATGCCTTATTAGCTTGGGGTAATTCCTCCAGTATTGGGAGAGTACTAATAAATCAAAAGCGCATTGTACGTACGATGTTTAGACTTACCTTTAGAGAAACTTGCCGTGGTACATAACAAACTATAATTAACAACTATATCTTGGAGTGCGCATGTCAAGTACATAAAAATGTTTCAAACTAATACGAGATTTGGAGATCTTAATTTTTATGAAACTCGAAATGCAGATAAATTATACATCCCTTTTACCCGGTTGTCGTAGGAACAGGATGGTCCGGAAATAATATCTCTCAAAATTTTTAATCATCTCCCATGTAGAATAAAGAGAGCTAAGACTTTTCCAACTTTTAAGAGGGCTCTTAGGACCATGTTAGCTGACTGTCCTTTTTACTCCTCGTTGACAGAGTTCTTTAACTGTAGATTTATTGACTAAATTAAGTTACATTTTGTTTCTTTTCATATCTTTGTAAATTTATACTATTTTTATTAGCATTGTAGTTTTTTATTGACAATTCCTATACATTGTTATGATGTCGATGGAAATAAATGATTTGATTTGACATCATTGTCTGAGAGACGGTGAACTGAAACAACCTCGCCTATAGTTTGCAGCTAGGCTTATTCTAGGCATTCAATGTTCTAAGGATTTTGCCTTAGAAATGGAGGAGGAAGGACAAGCGATTGAATTAAGAATAGAAAGAAGACGATTATATATAGACTATTTCCAAAATTTGTATAGAGTAATAAAACCCATTTTATTCCCTGCAGTAGAATCACTGTAAATTTCCTAATTTTGGGGCGTACATAAGTGTGGATAAACTATATGACCTTATAAACGTAATGATCGTTTTTAAACCTGAGAAAAGTAGCAAACAAGTTAAAAGAATTCGTTGATTTTCAAATCTGCTACAAAAACGTCCCATCCCCACAAGAAAGATTAAAAAGAGGTATATCCCTTTTTTTCAATGAACTAAAAAGAGACGAAACTAATAGCAAGACCATATAACTTCTTTCTATATTTCTATTCCGAAGGCTGCCCACAGCAACCCGAACTGAACCAATTGAGATCGAGAGTAGGGTTTAGACCTTTTTTCTATAATAGAAAGAAATTTTCTTTCAATCGAGTTAGAGAGTTCGCTCGCAGATTTACTAAATTTCAATGACTGATCCAGTTTAAAATTCTATTTAAGACTGAGTATTTTAATTTATATTTGGTTATAAGTGTAGGGAAAAACTGCACTCACCTTCGCCAGAGACCCCAACGTGATGCGTCGCGGTAGTTTTAAAACTCTTCTCGTCCTCCGTAGTTAAAGCCACGGGTCGTATCACAGGTTGCGCCTTCGCCATATTAGTTTGGGCCTGCGTCACCACCTTGGTGGCGCTCGCGTCGCTCACCACACAATTGTTAACGACGATACTGGGTTGGGCGGCCGGTAGTTGAGCGATTAACTTCAGGTCGTCTTTGGAAAAACTCTTTTTCCGCGATAAACTGAGGTCGTTTTCCTCGGTGTTTACCCCCACGGTGGTTTTGACCTTGGGCTGTTCTTTAGGTTTCGGGGGACGCGTTAAGGTGGTACTGCCCGAGGGATAACTGCTGGTCATCCGTTCGTGGTGTTGTTCCTCCGGTTGATGGTTGGTTTGAGCGTTTGGCGGTACCGGAGCCGCAGGTTTTTTTTTTCGCGTGTTCGGTTTCGGACTGTCCAGTAGACTTTCGGTACTGGTGGTGAGGTGGGAGGACTCTATAAGCGGCGATCGGCCTAGGAATAAATAGTTTTGTTTTGTAAGAGCGGCTAACACTTGCATCAGTTACAATTTTTGTTGTTTTCAAACGCTAAGTGACATTTTACGAAGTTTTCAGAAGGTGAAAAAATTATCTCATTTCTATTAATCAATCTCTCAATAAATTTAAAATAGTTATTGAACAGTCGGTTCAGAGTAATAACGTACATAGTTCATTTTCAACTATTACTTGTAGTGATGTAAATGAAGGAACCCTTCATGCTATGGCGAATATTCGCGCACGTCTGCGCCCGATAAATCGTTCGTGCGCGCAAGATAGATCGTTCTCTCGGAAAACAGGCAAATTACACAATGGACATTCGACACACTCCCGAAGCTTCCCCCGAAGCGACTCCGCGAGCGCCCGAACAGGGTGTGAAATACTCGATTATGTTGAGACGAGAGAGAGACAACCAATCGGAAATCACTTACCAGAATACGTACCGAAAAAACCTTTCGAGACACTGAATTATCGGGGTTGCCAGCGCTATTATTTTACAGGTAATATATTATTTTTTTAGGTGATCGAATAGTGTATACCATTCGATAAATCCTTAAAAAAAATAATTAAAAAACAAAACTAATTTCAATAGCTGTCTTATTATTCTTTTTAGTATATGTTTCCTATTTAAATTGCAGTTTTCAATTGGCGCTAAGACCGATGCTTCTAAGTCTTGGCTCTTGACAACCCTGAAAACCCGCTTTCTGTAATATCCATCGAAGTGATTCCCCGAAACTAAAACTTCAGCTTTGCTTTTTTGCTTGGCTTGCGAATCTTGGGTTAGGTATGGTTGGGTTGAGTTGTATTGGGCTGGGTTGGGTTGGTTGGGGCTGAGCTGGGTTGGTAGTGATTTTTTTTTTATATAAAAAGGCACTGGGTGAAAAAAGGACCTGTTGGGTGAATAATCATTTTTCATAAGAAAAACTGATTGCGCAAAAAAGAAAGAACAGGGGTAAAAATTTTATATTTTTTATTTTCTTTTTTCAAATGATGTATTTATTCCATTATTTGTATTTATTCCAGCCCTGACAAAACTCAATAATATGAATGAAAACTTGGCTCAATCTAAATAAGGCTGTAATATATGATATTCTCTAAGAACCTGTTTCTTTTCCTACTTATAAATATTATTAACTAATAACTCATTTCACTTTTTTACGACACCGATTCAGAAATAATGTAAGTCACAAATTACTTGATAGCAATAAGTGTGTGTATAAGTAAATTAAAAACTGTATAGTCTATTACAGTCCTTTTGGTTATTCAGTTTATTATATTTAAGCTGACACACTGTAGTTTATAATCCAAATATCCTCGGAGGCATATGACTTTATCAAAATCATCCAGTTTCTCCAGCATATTATCCTAAATTGCACTTTTTCAAGGTTATTAGTCAAAAGTAGTAAATATAAACACTATTACCACACCTATGCAAGTCAAATGGAACTTTGTTTGCCACAATTTTTAATGAAAAACATGCTTCCACAAGATCAATAACTTGCACTTTCCCAAGTGATGGTACGTTTTTTTGGCGTCAAATTCCTCTTCACTTCGCAATAAGTATAATGCAGGTATTTAATGTTCTAAGAAGAAGAATCACAGGATAGGAGGCCAAGTAGTAAATTACACAAAGTTAGTTATAGTATTTCTTAATCAGTATCAGGAAGTATCATCCCAGGTCCTTTGTAGTTATATTTTAAAGCTTCAAATATACTGAAGAACTCACAACTCACAAATTAATAACTTTTGGCAAACTATCGATAAATATAAACTAATTATTGTAAGCACGACTCGAATGTAAACAAAATAATATACCTACACCTAACCCTATTTTGTGTTAGATGACAACACTACAGCTATTTCGAATAAAAATCGGCTGACGTGTAAAAGACCCATCCGATCATACTCGAACTTTTAAAATATTTCGCGGGTATTGTGTCGAATGTCCCTTATGTCGAATGACGATTGTGTCGAATGCACCCGTCTCGTTCTCTCGTGCGCGAACGTTCGCCAGAGAATTTTCAGCACGATTCCGTATTCGGCGCGCTTTATTTACAAAAACTACTGTCGGCGCCGACAGCGGCGGTTCCCCGAATATTACGGCCGGTCTCTTTTGTAGCAATGCCGACTGTAGTTTTTGCATGTTATTTATGCATTTTTTGTTCATTTTGTGTTGCGTTTAACAAAACGAGAGTTCAGAGACTGATGAGTCCGATGACGAAGAGAACGGGGCCTACAGTGTTCACGATTTCGATTCCAATAGTAGCATTGGGCCAGAAAGTTTCGATGGGCTTGACTACTCTTGATCTTGATCCACAATTAGAGTACCTGAGTTAGGTGAAAACTGTATTTTTGATTTATTGCAGATTGCAGTTTATTTTCTTATATAAAGCTTTTTTCGAGTTGCTTTTTGCTTCTTACATCATAAAACGTTTCTCATGTTATTTTCATGTTACTTTACCTACTTTGTATTTGTATTCACATAGCATAGCACACAAACTATGCTCAGTTTTTAAGAATATAATATCAAACCTGATCGGTAACATAAATTCTTGTATATTCTTTAAAAACCCCTTTAGATATAATATTTGGTTATTTATGATGTTAAGGTTTTTATAAAGTTAGAACAATAATTCAGTGTCGGTATTTTACAAAGCATTAGGAGAATATTGAGCATTTTTCTAGGCATTTTGAGAATTTTGAGCATTTTGAGAAAAAATCATGAAAAACAAGTTTTTCAATACTTTACCACATCCCAAACATAAATTCTCAGGTTTTTTTCGTTTATGCTCGTTCGTGCTCAGGGAACATTCTTTTAAATTACGTGCTCGAGAATTTTACATCACTAATTACTTGTAGGGTTTCCCAGGAAAGGGTTTTGAAGCGACTTTTTTTAATTACTTATTTAACCGATAGGCAGCAATATGTTGAAGTCAGGGGTGCAAAGTCTAATATTTATACTAGTACCTCTGGGGTTTCCCAAGGATCCAATTTGGGACCCCTTTGGTTTTTAATTGCTATAAATGCCATATTGTATGCTAGGGGTCTTATGTTTTGCTGACTTTAAAATGTATATGGAAATTAGTACACTAGAGGATTGTCATGTTTTGCAAAGAAATCTACAAAGTGTTGTAGACTGGTGTAACTTAAATGATTTTAGTTTTAATGAAAACAAGTGTTGTTCTATGTCTCTAACTCTTAATAAAAATGTGTTTAAATATGAGTATAGCATTAATGGTACACCAGTTCAAGACCATAAGCATGAGAAAGACTTGGGTATTATTGTGGACTGTAATTTGACTTTTACATTTTTTTGACTTTAATTGTTGAGTTTGTAAATAAAGCACATGGGCAGAACAATGGGATTTATCGTCAGGTCTACCAAGGGTTTTAGTGTTGAGTGTTGTCTAAAATTGTTTGACAATCTGGTGTTGCCAGTATTGGAGTATGGTAGCATTATATGGTCACCACAATATGAGGTGTGGACTAAAACTATGGAACATGTACAACGTAAATTTCTGAAATACATGTTTTTTAAAAAGTATGGATATTATCCAACCATTTATTGTTAATGCAGGAATTTAATAGGATCTCCCTTAAAAATAGACACCAAAAAATGTGCCTTGTGTATATGTATAAAATCTTAACAAATAAAATTAACTCTCCAGAAATACTTTCAATGCTTCCATTTTTTGTCAATGCTGGGAACACTTGACAAAGAAATTTAGATTTTCCAAGGATATTTTTAAAAGCTCACCAATATATAAAATGTGCAATTCTTTTAATATTCATGCTAGTGACTTGGACATAGATTTGATAAGCTTAGAAGTTTTACTACAATTATAAATGATAGGTTGTATGCTTCTCATATGAGGGATTTAAATAGTTTATAACGTTAGTTCCTGTGTTAGTAAGTATTTAGATAATTTTCTAAGAGCTATGCAGGATTTTGTATTGTTTACTTAGTGCTTCTGATTATTTTGAATTTATTAGTTACAGGTAATTTCGGTATCTGTAATTGGCTATTTGGCTGTTAATGTAGATAGTTTTCTAAAACTCCTCATCCAAAAAAACCTTTTAGCTGTGCCGATGACACCGCCATCAACCGACTCATGGGCAACGCAACATTAAGTTGAGAGGGGCTTTCAGCAGGTAACATACTGGTTTCAGAGGCATAAACTAGCTCTAAACACTTCAAAAAACAAAATATATGCCATTCTCTTTCTATAATTCAAGATTAGCAACTATGGGGCATTTTAATATTGATAATAATATGGCTATTTCAGAGACTGAGTCATTGGGTCTTGTCATCAACAGACATTGAAAATGGGATCTTAATGGAGCAGAAATAACTGTAAAATTAAGAACTTAGATTATATTAGATTATCCTATGTATTAATATACTATGCATGCATATATGTACATATTAATATTCGTACTTACTTCGCTAAAGAAAAATATTAAAAATATTAATATTATAAGTTTTGAACAGGCAGACAAATAATTCATAATCTTATAAATGATGATATTTAGACTAAAATACTGCTTAATATAGTAATACAAAGCAAATTACCTGTAATGATACAATGTAAAAATTGAAAAAGGATAAAAACTGTATTGCCCGATTATATACTATAAACAACCAAACAAGACTTTTACCCAAAAATTAAGACTTTTGTATCCTTACATTCAAAATTTTCGCAGAGCATACACTAATATTCATTAGTAAATCTTATATTATAAGCATATTCTAGAAAACTGTTGGTGTGTAGTGTTTTTTCAAAAGTTCTCTTGCTTCTGAGTTTTTTGTTTGTTTGCAACTATAGTTCTGTATTTAAGTAATTTGTACTGGAAAATAAATATTATTTAATGTTTCGTACAAAATATCTACATTCAGAAAAAAAGATACACAATATAAGTCGAGCCGAGGATTGCCAGGCAACCAGTACTATTTCTGCACCGTTCAAGTCTCGAAAAACTAGGATTTAATTAATCTCTGAATCTAGTGTTATAGTTATATTGATCTAAATGAGATGGGAAGAGATAAAAAGAAGATATAAGGCAGTGCTAAAATTTTCAGAAATAGGCCTATCTGAGACACAAAATGCTATTTTTTTAAAAACTTGTCTGTAAGAAATGAATGCAAAAAAAATCGAGCCTTAAAAATCCTATTAAGTTTGATTAAAATATTTATACTAAGTTTTCCTAGTATAAGTATTTCTTATATGGGTGTAGGTTTTAATCCTAAATTAACCCTTGTGGATCCGGTAGGAGCTACATCGAAGATAAGGTATACATCTAAAGTAAGGGGTATTGGGTTCTACTGTCCACAATTGTCTTGGTTTTGCGAATATTGATGTTTTAAAACTTTTATTTTTGTTACATACGTTCAATACTTGAGTATGCATCCGTAGTTTGGAGTCCATTTTATGCGAATCGCGAATGCAAGTGATTTAAATAAATAAATAAATAAATCTAATCTCTTTTTTACGACCACCAAGGCAAAGAAAACCAAAAAATCAGCAAATCGATAGTAATCTACAGTAGGTAGTCTTAGTAACTAACATAAATTTGGAACAGGTTTTGTTATAAGAAAAAGCTTGTTAGCTTCTGCATCGGAGTTTAAACCAGTAAATGAAAGAATCTGCTACGTAAGACAAACTCTACATCTCGTTAATATTAGTCCATGCATCAATGGAAGAAAAGCATGATTTAACTAAAGAAGCGTTCTATGACCAGTTGGAGACGTTTCTTGTAGTTCTGCCTAGACAAGACGCAACACTCATTTTGTGGGAGATTTTAATGCTAAAGTGAGAAAGCAAGTAGTCTTTAAACTTAAGATCGGTAACCACAGCACATGACCAATGTAATAATAAAGGGCTAAAACTGGTGAGACTTGGCAACACCAAATAATTTTCTTATTAAATTAACGTGGTAATTTGATCATAAAAACATGAGAACCTGGCTTAGAATTAAAAGAGTAACTAAAAATCAGATTGATCACGTTTTAGTTAATGCAGGATGTGGCAGTAGTATTAAGGACGTAAGAAGTACCACTCTGGAGCCAAATTTAGAGACATAATCTCTAAGCAAAAGAACAACCGCCTAGAACACAACCGGAGATGGAACACCGACACTTTCAAAGAAAAAACATAAATTACAGAATACCAAGCAACTCTGGAAACTATCTGTCGCATATCCAAATAATGTTGACGCAATGTGGGAAACAATTAAAAATTCAATTACTGACGTATCCAAAACAACGTAGGAAAAAGAAGGTATAATAAAAAGATGAACAGAAGTACGGAGATTTTAGAAAAGAGGCAAAAACTAACAAAATAGCACACTAAAACAACATTCTCGAAGGACTAGAGAACGGCTTTAGACCTAGAGTTCGAACTGTCATAAAGAATAACGAAGGTAACCTTATTGTAAATGAAGCCGAAGTTGTGGAAACGGAGCAGATACTTTGACGGTTTACTGAATGTGAGGGCAGACGAAGGCAGATATACAGTGAAAGAAGTGTCACGTGCATAAAATTAAAAAACAACAAAGCCCCAGAAAAAGATGCAATATTGACGGAATATCTAAAAAATGGAGGAACAACTCTAGTGCTTGGTTTCTAGGAGCTCATCTGCCAAATTTAAAAAGAAGAGGGAATAACAATTATCTAAAAAGAAAGTGTTATAATACCCATACACAAAAAGGGCGATAAAATGGTCTGCGCGCAAACTATAGAGAAATATCCTTTATTAACACTGGAACTGGTTTTAGAGAAAACAGATCGCCAGTGGATCAGATATTCACTACTAGGCAACTGATGGAGAAGTGTTAAGAATACAAGAACAGAATATTGCATTAACTATTTACAGATTTTAGGAAAGCATGTGATAGCATCATAAGAGTGGAATTGGGGAATTACATGGCCGAATTCATCATACCAAAAAAGTTAGTTAATCTTACAAAAGCTTGTGTAGAGGGATCTAGAAGTGTATTAACACAAAAATTTGTCGATCTCATTTACAATCCACAGTGGTTTCAAACAGGGACATGCGTTATCCATAATTCTCTTTAATATCGCTTTGGAGAGCATTGTGCCAAAGGCAAGAGCAGAATCCTTACTCTTTATTAATCAGGATCCTCATATAGTGCTGGTTTTCGCTGATGATATAGATATAGTAGGAAATACAACTGTCAGTGTCAACGAGGAGTTCATAAAACTTGAAAAGACTGCAAAAGAAGTTGAAATTCGAATTAGGGATGCGCCGAATCATCGATTCGGCTTCGGTATTCGTCCGCTTCTGCCGATTTTTAACTATTCGGTTTCCGAAGCAAAAAATTGCGACCATACGGCGCGAGCCGCGTAAAAACTTGTCGAGACTCGTCGTTCGGAAGTGAAGTGTCAGCATTTTCGAGCGTGTTTATTTAATTCGGTTTATTTCTGTGTTGTTTTATGTGCGAGAGGATTAGCTCAGTTTATTTAAAAATGGAAAAAAGGAGTAGTGATGTTTGGAGTTATTATGTGATATCTGAAAATAATAATAAGTATGCAAAGTATAGTAAGTGTAATTGTGAGATATCTAGAGGCGGAATTGGTAAGAGCGCTACAACAACATCAATGATTAACCACCTAAAAAGAAAACATAAAGACGATTATAAGGAGTTCCAAGGAAAATCACTCTACAGTCACGTACTAAATGGGAAATTGACGATCACCATGCAAAACCTATTCATTATGCAATAGGTGAAATGATTGCTTTAGATAATTTACCTTATTCTATTGTAACTAATTTGGGTTTTCAAAGATTGATGTTCAAAGTTGCGCCCCGATATACCTTACCCGGCAGAAAATATTTTACTGAAAATATTGTTCCTAACATTTATGACCGCTTAGTGACAGTGATAAAAAACAGTTTATTAAATGTAGACTCTTTATCGTTAACATCTGATCTATGGACTTGCTCTCACACAAATGAGAGTTTTATTAGTTTCACGGGCCATTGGTTTGATTCTGACTTTAAGTATAATCATGTGGTGTTGAACTGTAAACATTTTCCTGGAAGTCATACTGGTGAGTCAATAAAAAATGTATTCTTTGATATGTTAAATATGTGGAATATAAACATTTCCAAAGTTCATTTGATGGTACGAGATAATGGTGCTAATATTAATGCTGATAAGGGCTGTAACGATGCTGGAATCCTTAGTGTGTCATGTTTTATTCATACCCTTCAATTAGTGATTACCCAAACTATAGACTCTCAAAGATCTGTTTTGGATTTAATAGCAACTTGCAAAAAAATGGTGGGACATTTTAACCACTCATCTGCCGCATGTACAAAATTAAAAGAAATTCAAACAGAGTTAAATATACCACGTAATAATTTAATTCAAGATGTCCCAACTAGGTGGAATTCCACCTTTTTAATGATCAAAAGAATATATGAGCAAAAGAAAGCTTTAACTGTCTATGCAGCCGATCATGATGTGGATAATTTAACATCAAACCAGTGGGTGTTATTAGAATCATTAATAAATCTTCTACAACCATTCGAAGAGATTACAAAAAAAATGAGTTCGAATGAAGCGTTGATATCGGAAGTTTTGCCAACTGTTGTTACGTTGAAAAAATACTTGATGAAAGACCAGGCTGAACTTTTTGGGGTTGGAACAATGAAGCAAATCGTTTTTGATCAAATTTCAAAAAGATTCGATGTTTTATTTAAAAATAAATTCTTTGTAATTTCAACTATATTAGACCCTAGGTTTAAGTTAGCATTTTTTCAAAGTGATAATCTTGAAAATTATAAACAGTATATAATAGATAAGTATGAGCATTATTTTTCAGTACAAGGCCAATCAACTAACTCTGACGATGATGATATCCCATTATCAAGAATTCAACAAACAGTATATTTAGAAAATAATTTATCTGATAAAACTAGTGAAGAAGTAGGATCATCCCAAAGTAAATTATGGCAATGTTTTGACAAAATTGCAGCTAGCTCTGCAACCAAAACACCCAATAAAAATAGCATTAAAGATGAATTTGAAATGTACCTGTCTTTACCTTTAATTAATAGAACAGAGAATCCAACTACTTGGTGGAAAGACCGAAAAACGGTTTTTCCTAAATTACTTCAAATAGTTTTAAAATTTCTTACAGCCCCTGCTTCTAGTGTATATAGTGAAAGGTCCTTTTCGGAAGCAGGTAATATTTTTATGATGAAACTAGAAGCAGACTACTTCCAAAAAATGCGGAAAAGTTGCTGTTCATCCACCATAATTTACCTCTTGTAAATTTCCAGTACTGAAAAATAATGCTCTTTTTCATGTTTTCAGTTCGTTTTTGTTTTTTTAAAATTTTTTTTTTGGACTATGTTTTTTAGCTTTTATTAGAGTTATTTTTTTGTTTGTTATAAATATATCGAAATAACATTTCTCATATTTGGGTTTTTAATGTGATGTTTTTGTTAATAAATGTTTAAAAGTCATGTTTATAATGACATAATTTTTTTTTTATTTTTCCCTCTTGCTTAACATATTTAATGTTCGCTCAATAGCTTTAATAACAAATCATTGCAAAATTTAAACAGATTCGGTATTCGGCCGAATCGAAAAAATTACGCTTCGGCGCATCCCTAATTCAACTTACAACTACAACAACAACAGAACTACGAGATAGATTGGGACAGAAATACAATTTTAAGAAAGTTCATCAGTTTAAATATTTTAGGCTACGATCATCAAAAGGAATTAATAACAGAATACAAGGTGCCAGTCGATACTGTTTGGCGCTGCAAAGAAACGAAATCAAAAACTGTATCCCGCCGTACGAGAATAGGAATTTTACCAATAAGTCATAAGACCTAAATAATAACATATCAACGTGAAACATGACACTGACAAAACAAAATGAAAACTATCTAAAAATTGCAGAAAAAAGGATATATAGACCAGTTATAGAATTGGAAAAAATATATAACCAGTCAGATATATTGAAAAGAATAAAGTCAAATACAGGTAACTTTGTAACTTAAGGACCTTTTTGATAAAGAAACTCAAGAGCATTCATATGAAAATAAAATAAATAAAAATATTCATTATTTTCTTGAAAATTCACAATTAAGAATTAAGAAATTTGTGTAAAATTTTTATCTATTTTCAAAGAAATTTCATTAAAATAATATCTTTTAACCCTACCTTTTGCAACTTTGTAGTAAACATTTAAACATTTCCACAATATTGGCCAAAATAAACTAATATAAATCCTCATCAAACCCATCCCTAAAGATCCCATAAACAAACTATTCTTTTTGCTCTTCACTGCATATTTTTAATAAATTCTGTAGGAATACGAATAATTCCATTCAAATAAAAATAATTCAGCAAAAGAGAAACTTTTAACTTACCATTATTAACAGTTGGTTTATGCAACTCCTCGTCTGTAATCAACGAAGTAATAGTAACGTACTTGCTCACATCGTCCGGAAAAAAAGTATCAACTTCATTAATAAACAATTCAACTAACATATTTATTGTCACACAATTGCCCATATTAACATTGACCTAAAACCGTTAAAATTTCAAATTTATGGAAAATTATTTTTAAATGTTATACTTGCTTCTTCGTTACGGTTCCAAAGAAGATTCGGCGCCATCACGATGGCGATATTAGAGGAAGACATTTTGTTTTCCGTATGGTAAGCCAAACGGGATAGAAACTGGATAAGGTAAGCTAAATTATCTCTATTTTCTTGTGGTAACCTTAAAAATAACCCAAGTTCAATTATTAATACCATTTAATGCAACAAAAGTCTTACTTATTTAATAAATGCTTAACAACTTCGACCCTTTGGTTTTCCGGATATTGCATAGACTGCATCCAGTCCTTATGCAAGCTGTAAGTCAGTAAAGGTTCAGGAAGTTCCCTTAAATACGACTTTAAAGTGCTGGCTAGCACATGCACATCCCTAAAATACCATAGAACCTTAGAAAAATGGGGATTTTGATTAAGTTCATAGACCAACCTATATTCGGGAATAAGGGAAGAAAAACAGCCACTATCTATGGCCGCTTTAAGTCTTTTAACTTTTGATAAGCCCCCGGCTATCCTAAACAGCCCTTCCTCACTAAGGCCAAACTCCGAGAGGGTTGTAATGCAAATTTCCAAAGGGTAGGCAAGCTTTTTTCCCGTTACTCTTAAATGTTCCGCCAAAGGTACACCGTAAACTTTTTTTATGCTACTATCACCTGGAAGTCATTTTATTGAAAAATTATTATTTAATCTGTAAAGTAAACACAACTGCAAGAAGTTAATTGCCCTGTTATGTAAAATTTTACCTTATCAGAAAGCACTAATACACAAATAATGTAAACAGTATTACTTTAGAAGAAAAATAGTTAATGGACAATGAGTCATAGGACTCAGATAACTTAATGACTTAATAAATAAAGTCAAAACATTGGCAGAAAGTTAAAGTATTTTTTTGTCCTATACCCACAAGCTTTACCAAACTCTAAATGTCTAGTATGGAACATGTGAAAGACTTACCAATAGTTTTTTCTAGCCTAGGGATAATAGTCTCTAAGCTCTTCAAGGCACTTTCATGGTATCCCCTCTGTAATTTTAACAATTGTAAAATATAAGATGAAAATTCATTTTCCCTGGCTAAAAGGTTGAACATTTCTATCGCTAAGGCGTCCCTGCTTTGCTCCACTTTTGTATCTGCTTCCTCCATATCTTCTTTCAGTGTCTCTTTTTTAGTTGACTACAATAATAATAAATTTTGCTAAAAAATTTACATTGGATTGTGTTTGCTTACATGGTATCTATTACTGGCTGAATCCTTGTCCAAACAATATTTTTTCAAACTGTGCTTTTGCTTGGAAATGCTAGGGAGTTCATTTTCAATTACTTTTTGAATGGGTGAATATACCATTTCTTCCACTTTGGCTTCATGGTCTGCATAGTCCCTTGCTAAATCCTGCTCTGTGAGGCCTAAATAAATCATACTCTTTAGACCCATTTATTGTTAATACAAATGTAGTACCTGATAGTCTAAGGACATTTTGAAGCAAAATACAATCCCTTTCGTCTCTTGCTTCTTCCACAAAAGTAGTTCCTATTTGATATTCTAAGCATTTTTTCTGTAAATCATGTTATTTTTTATGAAAAGGATTTTGGTTTCAGCCGTTATGGACTTACCAAACGTTTCTCTTTATCACTTAACGGCCCGTTAGGACAGATTTTTTTGTTTACAGCAACAAATGCTGACCTAAGAGTTTCTACACGCTGGTCTGCTATCTGCAGTTCTTCATGGTTTAATACTTCACTTTTTTCAGCCCTAAAAGGTATAAAGTTATATTATGGTTATTTATTATTATACTTGCCAAAATATTAAAAAATTACTTAATAGAAAGTTTCAAATTCAAGGAACTTTTGCACAAAGTACATACACCCACAACTTTGTTTTATAATAAATAATTTCAATACTTAGATTAGATAAGATTCCTCCATGTACATAAGCAATCTTGGGTTGGGTTATTATGCTCATAGGAACTGTTTTATTGGACATTTATACATAAAGAACAATTGATCAAAATTGGAAACTTTTTCTGTGAAAAATTTAAATATTTAATTAAGGCCCTATTCAATTATTCAAACGATAACTGTGATTTTGATCATTTGAATGATTTATTGTTAAATGTTCATTGGGATAGTATTTTAGCTTGAAATGTAGATATAGTAATGTTGACATGTTTTATTCTATTATTAATAATCTATTTGAATATGTTATACCTAGGAAAAAAGTATTGAAGAAATTTAAATTCCCAAATTAGTTTAGCACAGATCTCAATTCTAATATAATGGAGAAAAAATTCTAACTGACCACATATTTAAATGATTCCTTTTTAATGAACTTAGATCTTTGTGTAAAACTTGAGCTAACATCTCTTATAAAAAATATGTAAATAAGATTCAAAATAAAATCTTAGAGAATCCTAAAATGAGGTCCACTATGAGGTGTTGCCGTATTGGCACCTTGCACCTTTATTTTTCATTATTTTTATTAATGATTCTGTCCCACGTTTTTTGAACTGTGAAATTCTGCTAAATGCAGATGATTTAGAAACATTTAAAGAAGTTCACACAGAAGCTGAATTAGTGCAGGACCTAGGGAGATTTAAAGGCTGAAGAGTATGAGTGATCTTGGAATGTATCAATATTTGACTTCAAACTATTATTTGTAGATCATGTCTACATCTGTAGATCATGTATTAATCCCAACATTTTTAATGTCACAATAAGGCATTAAAAATGTTGGGATTAATAAAAAGAAACACAAAGTTTCATAAAAAGAAACACACACTCTATTGGTGCATAAGAGTATCTTTCCTTAGTAAGATCACATTTATTATTTATACTGGATTTCTTAAAGCACCGGTTCTATGCCTTAGTATTCCACCCTCAACTGACATAGTTGATAATTTGTTTAGATTTAGCTTTAAAGGTTTGCACCACACAGTTATGTTTTATCATCTACTCCTATTCATAAATGTCCTAAACCTCCCTCTAACACTGGTCATATGACTCGCCAGGTTAACGATTTTCCCTTACCAATCCCTACATCCTCCCTCACCAAGAACTCACCTATATACCTTAGCAAAAAAATTTACAACCATGTTCCTCTATGTATCAGACAAATTTTAGAAGTTAAGAAATTCAAAAAGGAATTAAAATCACTTTTATTATCCAGGGCATATTATAGCCTTGACGATTTTTTTAATGATACCTTTTAACCTGTGCTCTGACATCATTTTAGTGTTTTAGTTTTGTTTCCTGTTAAATAATTTAATTTACTTCTTCTAAATTCTGTTTTATTGACAGCTTTACTTATTTTTTAATGAAATTTATCAAAAAGATGCTTTTTTTTTCTCAATCTGTTTTGTTATGATTAATTTTGGTAATGTGTGTAAATTTTATGGTAAAGTGTTTTAGATGTTATGTTTGTTTGAAATTTGAAATTTAAAGTGAATTTGAATATAGCACATTTTCTTTCTTTCTTTCATGCATATCTTGTGGATTGGTTTTAAAAATCGCGGTGTAAGTCCGATTTGTTTATATTATGATTTTTTATTACTAATGTTGTTTCTTAAATATTTAACAAATAAAAACATTTTGATTGATTTGATTTAGAATTTAGGTGTTTTGTGTGGTGCCAATATTATGCAGTGCTTATGATATAAGGATTAGAACCTCACTATTCCCATGGATGTGCTTGTATAAAATTACATCTTAAATATTCTGAATCTCCAAAAGTGTTATATCTTGTGTTGCACATTTTCAATACTAATGTTAACTAAATAGGAACTAAAAAATTCTAGTTTACTTTTTACCATGTCATCATAAGTTTTTGAATATTTATGTGCTTTTTATTGTTTACCTAGTATGCCTACTTAGTCTATGCCAATTTGACCTCTAATAATTTTAGTGTTAATATGTTTGTTTTTTATTTATCTTTTTTTGTCGTAATTACAGTATAAGGAAATTTTCTAATGGGCACTGTGCCTATAAATAAATAAATAATTAGCCTAATGAGACAACTTTAGTGCAACTCAAGTTTATAATTATATTATGTTATTAAACCACAAAAAAACCTTCCGATGATGTCCCTATTCTTAATTAAGCTAAGAATAAATGCATTATTTGAATCTCTTTAACATTTCAATAATATAGGCGTAATGATATTGACCTTAATAGGTTTGCTTGATTTGTTTGATTCAAGGTTTTTTTGTTATATCTTAAAGGATTCAAGGCAGTCTAATATACCTATGAATAATACTATTTTTGTTGAACTTTAAATGTAAATGTATTTATAAAAATAGATTTCTGGAGCTCACAACCACATTGAGCTATGGTTATCCCAGACTTATTTAGATTAAAATAAAACGAATTCAATCAGTTTGGTGAATGTTGATTAATGTATATAAATCCCTTGACATTTTAACTTAGAAATTATGAATTATATTTTGTTAATGGTACTAAATAACTGTAAAGATAATCCTAACAATTGCTTTGCTTATCTCTCAGCCTCAAACAATGAAAGTAAATATTTTTAAAGCTATAATATGTCTACTTACTTTAAAAAAGTCTGATCAGCTAGTTGCTTCACCCGAAAAAATTGTTTCTTCATTTCTCTAGCATGTTATCCTCGGTACCACTTGGCAAAAATAACAATTGATATTTATTTACTCGAAATATGAGATCATTAACTAATTCATAGATAACAATACAGGGGAACAGCAATTTACAATAATATTCTTGTTGTCACCATCCCAATGTATTCCATACAGGCACAGGGTTTACTTATTGTTATTTATACAATTACCGTGCAAACTGCGACCGCGAACGGACGTAAATAGAACAAATTTGAATATCTCGTACCCAAATCGAGTATTAATCATCGGATAATAAAAAAAATCATACAAGGGAGTCCGAATCACTTTCTATTAATGCAATAATCAGACGGGAGTGTTCGGTTATTTACGCCGGACTAATGTAAGCGTTTTAAAAACCTAAATGTTTGTCAGTCAAAAGTACTTATCCTTATCTATTTTAACGTTGATAATAACAAATAAATTAGTAGTAAGAACTGGCATTTTTATAAATTAAATTGAAAATAAACCCCCGATAAAAATTCTAAAAATATTTTGATGAGTGATGACAACAGACAATCCCTTAAATTGACAGTTCTATTTTTGTATCTACACTGTTGCCGGATCAAGAAGATTTTTGTACCTTAGTATTTTAGTTTCAGAAGCGCTGAAACAGGGGCGTAGCTGAAGGAAATATCGAAATTAAAAAGGGAATATGTAAAATTACGGTTGCTCCTCATCATTTGGACAATGTTTAGACTATAATTTATTTAGTCGCCGCTCCAGCCGCATGACATAAATTTAATATTTTATTACAGGCGGCATATTAAGTTTTATAAACAGTCTTAGCTTTATAAACAGAGTTATTAGATTTTAATTTCTTAAAACCGCTTATTCAATTTCCTTACTAAAGCCGACAAATAGTACAAAGATCCTCCTATAATCAAAAATGCAACGTTTCATTATGTAAGCATTTTATCATCATATAGCATCCATATTTTTTTATTACATTCACACTTTTAACTTCAGGCCAACAGGTCACTAAACAGTTCATAACACAAGATTCGATTAGAATCAGAATTTTACTTTGTAAAATTTTTATTTGTATATTCTATACAATTTTTAACAGAATTGTACGGTTAGTACAGTGCTTTATTTCAATCTTCTAATTACACCTATTTACCAAAAAATTGTTGTTTTATTAAAAAAAAAAAAAAAAATCACAACCCAGAATACCGTGTGTGCAAAAGCCCATACACAAAACATGGTCCTTCAAGCCGGATACATTAAAAAATTGCAAATTTTGGTGGTTTGGTCCTGAATTCTTACAACATGAAGGACAAACATGGCCCTATTTACATTCTAATATTTCATCGAATCTTCCAGAGGTGAAACAAAATACTCAAACCGTCTTAACCACATTTGAAAGTAACATCACTTTTATTAATAATTTTTCATCTTATACAAGGCTTCCAAGGGTCATGTCTTTTTGTTTAAGATTTATTTATAATTCAAAAACCAAATCAAAGGGTTTACGTTACTATAGTCTTCTATCTAAGCAAGAACTAATAAATGCTACTATTACCTTATGTAAATTAATTCAAAATCATTATTTTGCTGATGAACTCAAATGTCTTAAAGCATCTTTACCTTTAAAAGGCAAAAGTAAAATTTTGCGCTTAAATCCTTTTATCGATTCTAATGGCTTGTTGAGAGTTGGAGGTCGATTGAAGTTTTCAAATTTAGATTTTAATGGTAAACATCCTATCTTAATTCCTAGTGACTGTCATTTCACAACTTTAATTATACGATATGAACATCTGAGGCATTTACATGCTGGTGCTCAAACAACTTTGTCAGCTATAAAATCAAATGTTTGGCTTATTAATGGTCGTCATGTCGTGCAAAAAATTCTTCGTCAATGCATTGTTTGCTTTCGTGCAAATCCAATAACTTTATGCAATCAAATGGGCGAATTACCTAAGGATCGGGTTATTCCTCAAAGACCTTTTTTTCTACTGGCATTGATTTTGCTGGTCCTTTCCTTGTAAAAGATGGTAAAACCAAAAACAGAATTACGGTCAAATATTACCTTTGTATTTTTGTATGTTTTGCAACAAAGGCCACACACTTCGAACTGTCAGCTGATTTATCATCAGAGTCATTCCTCAATTGCTTAAAAACATTTATTTCTCGAAGAGGCATTTGTTTTAATATTTATACAGACAATGGTACTAACTTTGTTGGTGCTGAGCGTGAATTAAAAGACACTATTAAAAAAATTAATACAAGGATCAAATTTTAAAGAATTTCTAGAAATCAATCAAATAACTTGGCATTTTTCACCACCATATGGTCCTAATTTTGTGGAGGGCTATGGGAGGCATATGTCAAGTCAGCTAAATTTCATTTAAAGAGAATTGTAGGAAACGCACACTACTTAACTTATGAATCGCTTTTAACTGTCTTTATTCAAATTGAAGCCATATTAAATTCAAGACCATTGGTACCTCTTTCTAGTGATCCCAATGATCTAGCGGCTTTAACACCTGGGCATTTCTTAATGGGGCAAAAATTAACAGCATTACCGCAAACGGATATAATAAAAATACCAGATAATAGACTGGCGATCTATCAGCGTATTCAACAACAAGTACAACATTTTTGGCGTCGATGGTCTCTTAGTTACCTAAATACTTTGCAGGAAAGGTCCAAATGGGGCACTCAATTTCCTAGTATTAAAGTAGGGACACTAGTATTAATAAAGGACGATAACACAGCTCCATTATTTTGGAAGCTAGGTCGTGTAGTAGAGTTTTTTCCCGGTAAAGATAATATAGTGCGTGTAGTGAACATTCGTACAAACAACGGTATTTTGAAACGTGCTATTACTAAGATTTGTGCTTTACCCCTAGACCATAAGTAGTGGTATAATAAGTTCTTATACTTAATTTTAAGATTAATATTTTAGCATTAACTCTTTTTATTTTTTAGTTTATAAGATTTTCACCGCATTCAAAATATTGAATTGCAATTTGTTAATTATAATATTCGTAATGTACATTATTTCAATTCACTTTTTACACATTTTTTTTAACATTATTATTTGTTAGTTGGTTTTTTGTACTAAGGTTGTTTTATCATTATTTTATTTGATTTTTTTTTTTTTTTTTGAAAGTTAACCCTTTCAAAGGGGGTGGTATGTTTAGACTATAATTTATTTAGTCGCCGCTCCAGCCGCATGACATAAATTTAATATTTTATTACAGGCGGCATATTAAGTTTTATAAACAGTCTTAGCTTTATAAACAGAGTTATTAGATTTTAATTTCTTAAAACCGCTTATTCAATTTCCTTACTAAAGCCGACAAATAGTACAAAGATCCTCCTATAATCAAAAATGCAACGTTTCATTATGTAAGCATTTTACACAGCCACATTCTCCACTCCATACGGTTAGTGCAGTGCTTTATTTCATTCTTCTAATTACACTTATTTACCAAAAAATTGGTGTTTTATTAAAAAAAAAAAAATCACAACCCAGAATACCGTGTGTGGAAAAGCCCATACACAAAACAGGCAATGTCTAGAGATTTTCAACCTTCTGATCAGTTCTGCAAACTATCCTGTACTGTTGTCCTTCAAATACTAAGGAAGATTCTAAATCTGTTGAGGTTGCTTATTTAAACCCGGTTTATTTAATGAGTGGACTGTATTTTACTAATATTCTATCTGTCATGGCTCATGAATATACCTTGAATCTGTTGCTCTATCAATCACCTTAATAAATATTGATTACAATTGCAGACGAAACATAACCGCCGGTCTTGAAAGCACCCGCTTTCAAAAACTAATTCAATTAACTACAGTGGAGGAGGTTGGTATATTATTTTAAACAACTTAAAATCGAACGCAACTGGTATTGATGAGATATCACCATTTATTTATGCTTAAATATTGTAGTCCCTTTATAGGCAAGTATATCACTCATATTATCAACTGTTGCCTTGAAGTTGGTTACTTTCCAGATCTATAGAAAATACCGATTGGAAAGCCTTTGGGAAAAGTAAATAATCCTAAAACTGTTAATGACTTAAAAATAATCAGCAAACTTCCAACCCTGTCGAACATTTTCGAGGTTCTCTATTCACAAATGTATAACTTATGGCGGTTTTAGAAAAAATGTTGGTATGTCTGTTGCACTTGTAAATGTAACTGATATCGTTCGTAACCTGAACAAACAAATGTATACCATATTAATTCTTCTTGATTTTACTAAGGCTTTCGACACGACAAATCATTCCCTAGTCATTGCTAAGTTAAGTTATTTATTAAGTACGGTTTTAATATCACAGCCCTTAATATAATGAAATCATATATGTGTAATAGAACTCAAAAAGTATTTATTAATAACAAATATTGTGATCGTTACTGTTTCTCGTTTATGCGTCTGATATTGTAAGATCACTGAAATATTGTATAAAATAAGTTCAAGCTTTTGCTGATAACATTTAGTTGAACTGTTGTTTTGATGCTGGTATGTTTGTAGAAACTCAAGCTCTTATAAATGACTCTTAATTTATTATCTAAGGGCCATAATTTAATTTTAAATCCTTCAAAGTCTTTTCTTATGTTTTTGGTAGTAAAAACCAAGTAGAAGTTTTAAAATATCATTCGAACATTTTTGTAGATGGATATAAGGTTGATCTTAAAACTTTATTTCGAAAGGCATATTTTTCATTAAAAACGTTACCTATATAATGGTAAATCATTTTTAAACTGCAAGCTTAGAAAGAAATTATATGAATCTCTTGTATTTAATAATTTTATATTATTAAATTTAAACATTTTTGCTGAGGAAATTCTTATTACTGTAATTTTTTATATAATTTTGTAATTTGTTTCTTTTACTTGGATGGGGTACATTGGATATTATATGATTTCTTTTATGGTTGCGCCATAATATACTTAATTTAATTTTCTAAGTATGGTCTTTACTTGGTTCAGTAGAGTAGCTTTTAGCTAGACTGCGCCTAGTGGGGACTAAATAAGTTGGTTAAAAATTGTAAAAATATTATTATTTGATTAATAAAAGTCATTTATTATTATTATTAATACTCTATGAACAATGTCTCATTTTTAAAGTATTTTAATAGATACCGCAGGGCCTACAGAAATTTGATTAACATGGCAAAGTGGACCGGACCTACTTTGAAAGCGAAATAAATAATTCTTCCAATAGAGCAAGAGAATCTTGGAAAATGATAAATAACCTGATGGGCAAAAATAATGTCTTGGTTTCTCCAAGCACCGTAGATGCAATGTCCTCAACTCATTCTACTGTAATTTCGCTAGCAAGCTTTCAGCAAATTTCTCACAGGAAATAGACCCCAGGAGCTATCTAAACAATGTGATAGTAGTTGAATCTTTCTTTTTTGCTCCAACGAATAAAAATGCGACCTTAAAATATTAAGGAAAAAGTCCATTCTGAAGTGGAACCAATGTCACATAGAAAAGTTAGTGAGGAAGTTTTTATTTGTGTAGAAAAGACTTCCCCTACTAACTTTTCTATATGAGCTTAAAAGCTTATTCAATAATATAATTAACAAAAGTTTATCCGGTTGGTGGTGATGGTCCTTTACTGAAGACATTTTTGCCCTTAACTCCCGTTGCCTTGCAGGTTTTGGCTTAGGCAATTAACTTTTCATTTGTGTCTGCAGTTTTCCCGACTTGTTTGAAGAGAGCAGTGATTATTCCTCTTTACAAGAGCTGGGGTCAACACAACTATCCTGCTAATTTTAGACCTATAGCATTACTGCCTACTTTGGCCACGATTGTGGAACGGCTTGTTAAGGTGAGGGTGGTTGTTTCATTCTTAAATAGGCTTGGTCTATTAAGTTTTCAATAGTTTGGCTAACAAAAATCTATGATCACGGAAGATGCTATCTTCACTTTAATCTGTTGTAGAAGATGGTACATGGTACTGGCTCAATTGATTTTCGGAAACTCTGACATATTTCGTTGCGGAAGGGCTTTGGGTTGGTAGCGTGTGTTTGAATTATTGGTCTTCCACCGTTCAGGTCTGATGATCTCGTATGGTGACCTCTTTAAGCGAAACATATGTAACTGTTTTTAATTGTTAAATTTATTATATGACTTTTGTGTTTTTTTTCGCCTCTTTAAAATCGTCCCTATTTATTATTGTCCTAAATAACTCCTTACACTCTTCTTCCTTTGAATAAACCTTTTTTCCTACTGGAAACTCCTCTATCTCCCAAAACATTTCTAATTGTCCTTGAACATCGAGCACCTTACCACCATTGCAAGATAGGTTTCTGGTTGTCTAACCTAATTTTTCCCTCACACAAGTCAAAAAAGATGCCTGCTCCTAGTAAAACATCAACCCGTGAAGAAGTGTAGAAATGACTATCGGCCAACTTAATTTTTTCTGGAATTTACAGACCTATGATAGTAGACCTAAGTTGCTTCTCTTATTCCAGAAATTGGCATGATAATTTTCTGGACCTTAAACCCTAATTGATTTGCTAGATTTTCGGTAACAAAATTAACTTGGGATCCATTATCTAGTAGGGCTCGACACTGAATAAATTAATTTTTTTAATATTTTTGATTTCTATGACTACAGTCGCCAAAACAATTCGCATGTGAGTTCTATGATTGATAAATATCGTCACGACCTGGTTTTCATTCACTTATTTTTGACTACCTACATCGTACTTGAAAAAAGGCTAACCATGTTAGTAAAGTCGTACTTTACTAACATGGTTAGCCCTAGCCTTGTCTATGTGGAAAATGGTATTTTGTCGACCTCTACCCTGTAATAATTGATGTGCCTCTTTAGTTAAGGCCGTAATATTAAATAGCTCTTTTAAGTGAGCCTGAATGATTATTGGTTTATTATAGAAATGTTTGGTTAATAAATCTATGGCTACTAATTAATTATTGCTAGTACTCGTAACCTCCAAGCATTCTAATACTCTTGTTGCGTCTCCTAACTATCTAAAAGATAATAAAATCGGCGAATATTGTCTAAATTACTATTTCTATGTACTAATGTTTGAAAAAATGGTTAAAACTTAGTATAATTTCCTGCGAATTTAAACCTAAGTTGGGTAACTTTACTGCTAAATACGGTTGTTGTACCTATTAAGTACTGCTATCACTATTTGATTTCACCATCGGTCCATTTTCTAAATAATATTTTTCTATATGACCCCAAGCAACCGCAACACATCAATAATAAAGTTTTTCAAACTCATCACTATCTTCTAAATCTAATCTAGATTCGTCTAATACGTCTAATTCTAAAACGGTTTCCTCATAAGTGTCTAAAAGATGTTCTATTTTACCTAGTCTAACTAGCAACTACCCAAGATTGGTATTAATATCTACCGCGGATAAAAATTTGAAAATTTTCGGTTGTTATCTAAATTGCCATGTGTTGCTATCTATAAATTTTCGTCTTAACTGCTCGCCGTCTTGAAAAATAGTATATTTAAAATCATGGCCTCAAGAGACACCACTGGCGTAATCACATTATGTGATAGGTGCTTTTCGTGAGAGATTTTAGTTTTTTAATATGAAAATCCTAAAAGCGCAACTTATTGATAGATTAACAAGTGACAGTTTGTTTAAATAAAATCAGTATTTCAAAAATTGGCGCCAATTTTTTAAGATATATTGATTTCATAGAAAACGTGATAATAGTCGCAGTAAATCAGTAATTGCAGTACTCCTACAATGTAAATATATTATAACATATAACACACGCCATAATTAATAATGATACGATATAGTTTATTTCAAAGAGTAAAATATCGTTTTCCAGTTTCTATATATTCAAAATCCTCGCATTATTTTTGCATAAAAGAACGGGTTAATAAAAGTGGCTGATCGACAAGACAAATATTATTTTTCCTCTTAAGCTTAACATAATTATTTTTGGGGCTTATCTATTTATTTATATTAACCAATCTTTATTGGTTTGTTGCAATAAATGTCTGCAAAGCTTTGCTTAATTTGATACGGTGGAAAGAACAATGAAGTCGCAATTTATTGAACAGGTAAATCGTAATTGCTTAATTTTGTTGGTTCTATACAACCCATATTTAAAATTTTAAAATTTCTTAGGTGCAACTATTAATGGAAACTCAACACATAAAGTACACCGAATCGTTCTTCGGGAAGCCCAACAACTACATGTGGCTTTGCACCAAGAAGCCCCACATGGTATACTGGATGTCCACAAAAGACGAAATTAAAATAAGAAATTGTTTAAACAAAGTGAGCCAATTAGTTTAACATTTAAATGGACATTTTATTGATGAAGTATGATTTTTGATTTATAGATTACCCAGGAGCAAGAAATAAAAATTTTAAAACAAGTATTGAACTATCTTGATCGGAATCCGGAATCGAGTCCGCATAAAGTGCCGGAGATAACTCAGCATTTTCTAAATGAGGCTATTACTACAAATTTTTTGAAAAAGTCGACAGAAGAAGAGAGTCAACCTTTTTCCCGGTAAATCAAAAACCGTATAATGATTTTTCATTGACTAATTTAAAAAAATCTCTTCTAGGTTGGCCAGTTTTAGAAACAGCCTTAGAAAACTCGGAAGTTTTGCAACACGAAGACATTTGGGAGTCCCCGAGGACCATACCAACCAAAGACGTTCCGTAACATTCGCAGATATGCCTACGGTCTATCGAATTTCTGTAGGAAAAAATTAATTGCATCACATTAGTTAATGTATTTATAATATGCCAAACAAAAAGGCTTTATTTGCTTAATGACGTTAAAGGCGATAAACAAACCGGTGATTGAACTATAAATTTTTATTTTGTCTGCTAAATAAATGCAGAACAGGATTAGTTTCTAATTAATATAAAGATAACGGGAGAGCAAAGCAAATGATGCCATATGTTGGGAGTATTAAATAAAAGGTTTAGCGAGCGTGCTTGCGGCTTTTTTAATAGGAATTCGATATGGTGTTCAATATAATAGAATTATTGCCTTTGTAATATAATTATTAAAATTAAAAAAAAATCCTTATTAATTGTAACCTCTATCTTTTAAACTGGAATAAGTGACTCTGCAACAAGGTTAAGGTTTTACCTTTAATTTTGGATTCCGATAAGGAAGTCCGATAGGTTTAACTATCATCTGCTTGAGAAACTATGGTCTCTATTTGTATAAAGAACTGTTTGTATAAGGTTGGTTGTTTGTCAAATAAATATATCTCAACTTCAGGAACCCCGAACCTCTCAGACTAGTAAACTTTGCACCTTACTAATTTTTGTACTTTTTATTGATGACTTACCTGAGGGTATATCTCTTCAGCTGCAAGTTTGTAATTATTTAATTTCTTGGTATTTCTTTTGCCATTTTGGAACCTAAAATTGACAATGAAATTTCCAATGCTAAAATAAAATTTAATATTAAAATGAAAGCTGCCTGTTAAAAATGCCTGAACTTAAACCATTAGTTCCAGTGGCTGAAACATCAAAAACGGGCCCGGAAAATAATTAAAAAACTGATCCCAAAAGCCCATGTATAAAGTAATGAATTTTCATCATATCATAAGTATACAAAAACATAAAAAATTGCTATAAAAACTATATTTATATTCAATCTGTTCCGCATTATTTGTATCAATGCTATAACACTATTTAAAATGCCTGAATGTGAAGTCGCAGGTATGAATTTCAATGATGCTTTTTTTTTAAACATTAATTATTACGAGAACTAAAATCAACACTCTATCCATTTGAAAATTAGTTAGATTTTATCCAGGTCCTATTTATTTAATTCCTTGAATAAACATCATTAGTATACTATATTAATAGAATATTCCAAAATTAGATGTGGAAAAGTCTGAGAATCTCACAAAAAATATATTATGGTCAGCAGTGTCAGATTTAGTAATAATGACGCCCTAATTTTTGAAACTTTTGTGTTTCCGAGTGTGTTACTAATAGGGAAAAATCGTTGACTAGATTAATTAATAATTTAAAGGGGTATTAACAGCATTTCACGTAATTATTGTATTCATTTATTGAAGAAAGACAGGAAAATAATTACATAATCTAAATTAAATTCGGCTCAAAAAATGTGACATATTGAAGTATCTAATATTACTTTATTAAAAACATAAATTAATGTAGATACAAAAGCATAATTTAAAAGATTGAGTTTTTTTTTGAAATTTCAAGAAACAAAAAAATAACTGCTGCATCAAGATTAAGTTTTATAATGCATTACTTTAAATGCAAACACATCTGAATTGTCGTGGTGCACACTGGTGAACCAACTTTGTTACTGTAATTAATATACTTAAAATTTATAATTAATATACCTTAAAATTACATTAGTTACAGTATACTGTTACAGTACATTACAGTACATTACAGTACATTAGTTACAGTATACTGTAACTAATGTAATTTTTTGTGGCCGCTGTGTAGCACCCTCTCTGAAAATGTGGGGATTGTCCTCACTCCAGTATCGACAATTCTGTCTATTGACATGGCCGTTTAGGAAAAAGGTACATTCATCACTGAAGCAAATGTTGCTTACCACAATTGCACGAGTGTTTATTAAGTTGGACATAATTTCGCAAAACTCTATTCTCCTATCAAAATCGTCCTCATGAAGTTCCTGTAAAATTTGCATCTTGTACGGATGATATTTATGTATCGACGTAATGCTCGTCGTACAGTTTCATGTGACATTCCAGTTAGACGTGCTACTGTACGGAGAGAATTGGTGGGTTCTGCAACGAATGTTCCCAAAATCTCTACTTGAGCATCTTCGTTTAAAACACGCCGACTTGCCCTTTTTTTGTTTCCAACTGAACCCGTTTCATTAAATTTAGCTACTACGTCCAAAATGTATCTGTGACTTACATTACAATTAGGATTTCTATTATTAAAAACTTCTGCCGTTCTTCTTGCGCATCTTCCTTGCTCGCCATAAATAAAAATCATTTCAATTCTTTGCCTAAGCGTGTATACCATAGTAACTAACAATAACACACAAATTATCGAAATAAATTTTAACTGATTTAAATACCTAGTGACATTGACTGGTAGGAAAGTTCACTAAATACTATTTTAAATTTCGGATCATATCATCGAACTGTATTGAGACGAAAACGAAAAGAAAAAAAATTAAATGTTTATCTTTCATGACAAAAAGAATTTGTCGGATTGATAAACACTTTCAGTGAGAAATGCACCGGTTCGCTTTATGGTCAAACACGTTCCAATAGAAATCATAGCTTCAACGTATTTAAAACACTTACAGGAATAATGTTTAATAATAAGTAATTTAACAATGTTTAAATAACCCTAACTTGGCAACGCACCACTCAAATTTAAAAAATAAGGTGCCAAAATGTAGAGAATAAAAAGTTCTTTCAAATGAGGTATCACTCAACCCCTATTGCCATTTAAGATTTTTGAGAGGGAGGTTCTGGGGGGTAGGGGGTTGAAAGAGGCGAAGTGATTTTTGCATAAAAATTGTTCCCCCTCGATAATAAAATCGACGTGTCCTAGCGATTTTATAAAAACCTAACCCGTTTCGAGATAATAGGGGTGGGAAGTTTTCAAATTGACACCCTGTATAAGCCGATTTTCAATGATGAATTGGTAAGAACCGCGGTTATTCTTTTGGTTGAAAACTTTCACAGATAAGTGTGACGTATTGTTTCCCCACCACTTAAGAATTCTGATTTAAAGAACCAGTCGCTAAAATGAATTTGTTATTATAGGAATTAAAGTTTATGTTTTTTCTATTCTGTTTGATTAAAAAATGAAGTCGAATTTTTTGACTCTCCAGAGCCTTAGCCACTCTTTTCTCTCGAATAAAAATGCTTTTATTGCATCCAAAATAAATTATGTATAGAGGAAAGTCTCCTAATATGGGGTACTTTTTTTAAAAACACTGTTATAAAAAAACGAAGTTAATTTTAATTACTACTTTCCATATTTTACGATTCATTTTACACTATTTAAGAATTTGATAAAAGGAAAGATGTTAAAAATTAAATGCAGAAGAAAACATGCAACATTAAAAAAAAGTTGCACCACCCCATATTAATATGGGGTACACCAAGTTCGTAATATGGGGTACCCAATTTAATATGTAGAAACTACAAATAACCAAAATTTGTTTTTTTTTGTATAAAAGTATTATTTATTAAAAAAATAATACGTATTATTTATTAAAGTAAATACCTAAAAGTTACATGCAACCAAAAAGACAAAACAAATCTATTTTATAACGCAAAAGTCACAAATATAGTGGCTTCTTTCACAACCAGCAGACTCAACGTGAGCCCACATGAAGCAGCCTTGGCACTTCACCCATTCCTCGCCTCTGACATCTTCAGAAAATGGACTTTCGCAAAACATACAAATAGCATCTTCCTCAAAGTTTTCTACCTCGTCATCTGAATCTTGATATTCCGGTTCAAGAGCCGAGTCTGAAGAAGAAGAACAGCAGGATACTGATTTCCCATTTTTTCGTTTCTGTTTAGCCACTGACAATTTATTTTTTTTCTGTTGGAAAGGGTTAATTTTTTTCTGTTGGTTTGGTTTTAAATAACCAATTTTTCTTTTAGTGCCCGAAGTTGAAGGTAATTTTCTTTTTTCCATGCTGCTTTCCAATTCTTCTTTGTAGGGCGTGCTAGTTATAACCGCAGCATTACCACTTCTTGTACTCTTTTTTTAATAATATCTTTAGAAGTAGTTGGAACAGGCATTAAGTTTGCAGGAGTAACCTGTTTCAAAGCAGTAATCTGTCTCTCTGGGGTAATCCGTCTCTCAGGGCTTTTTTCTTTTGGCTCGTTGTTATCTAATTCATCCTCTATTGTTTCTATTTCTATATTTTCTTCCTGAACGGTTTCTGCTTCTACTAGTTCTTCACCAGACATACCCTGCACTTCTGCCACAAAGTCATGTTCTTTAAATAAGTTTCTGTCAGGAGGGAACATTCCAGTTTTTCTAAACCCATTGATGGCCGTGTCCATGGTGGCCGCTTTTATGTAGGCTTTCCCAAAAAGTTCTATCTGATAGCCTGCTAGTACACGTCCGAGATTCAACCTTAGCCAGTTTGTAATTTCCTGTGTGTAGTACGTTTTAAACGGAGACACAAAAGCAACGTCCAATGGTTGCATCCGATGAGTTGAATGTGGTGGAAGGCATATTATGTGAACATAATTTTCTCGCGCCACAGTTATGACCTCCAAATTTTTTGTATGGGAATAATGGCCGTCAAGTATTAAAACCACTGGATCATCAGAGCTAGGCTTTGTCAGATTAATAAAATGGCGAAGCCATTCCACAAATATTTCTTGTTGGATTCAGCTAGATATATGGCACGCATATTTTGATCCTGGAGGAGTGCCATTCATAAGTTCCATTTTCATGTTTTTTTGTGGGAAAATTATAAAGGGCGGTATGTATACTCCTGTTGCACTAAAACACATAACTGTGGTTAACAAAGACCCACGCTCAGCGGAGGTAATAGCACCGATTTGTTTTTTTTCCTTTTTTTCTCACGACTTTAACGTGCTTGTGTTGCACTATGGTGAGGCCAGTTTCATCGCAGTTAAAAATCCTGGCTGGATTATGATTAATTTTTTCAAGAAGTGGCTCATACAAATCACAAATGCTGCAACAATTTCTCTAGTGAAGGATTTAATTCATGCATATGATATTCCTTAAGGAGTTCGTAATGATAATTATTTATGCCTTGACAGAAAGCTGGCAAACCATTTCTTCCCAGCAGATTCTTTGGCTACGCTAAATGGATTTTTTATATTATTAGCTTTGCATAAGCTATATGCCAATCTGCACACATCTTTTTGTGTAATACCAAAAAATTTCTTTCCAGTTCTAAGCAGTGCTTTGCGAGATTCCATTTCTTGTGAAAAGACAATTTTGCGTCCCAGAGAAGAATTCACAATATCTTCAGGATTGCCTTCCATTTTACGTACCTTTCCAAGATTGTTTGAGGCACATCGTGGGTTCTCGCACTCTTTTTGTAACCCATCTGACCTTGCCTGACAGCTAAAATCATTTGCTGCTTGTCCCAAACTTTCCTTTTTTTAGGCATCTAAAATAAAATATTTGGTATTAATCAAAAAGTAAATAATTATCTCCTAATATGGGGTACCCCAAATTAGGAATTGATAGGTACCCCATATTAGGAGCAAATTAGATTTTTGGAAGGGGCGACTTTTTACAAAAATTAAGATGTTTTTTTAAAAATCATATTCATTTTCATAAACTACGCAAAATGTAATAAAGAATAGTATTATTAAAAGTTTTAAAACTTACCTTTAAGTCGCTTAAAATATCCAAATCTACAAACGGCAAAAAAACTTTATTTTTCAAACAAACTTATTTTAACCTTAAACGTCAAAACAAACTACGTCTTTGCTTCAAAAAGGGAATAAGCGCTTCTGGCATCTTCGTGGTTGGTACGTATTGCAGATAATACATGTCGCAACTAGTTTTAGCTCAAAATTGAACTACCCCATATTAGGGACTATCCCCATATTAGGCGACTTTCCTCTAATGGTCATGTAAATTTGCATGGGTGAAGCCATAAACACCTATTGCCGGAATTAATTTTAAATTTTCTCTCCTTTAATTTAACGTTTTTGTAGCGTATTTCTACTTGTTCTCCTTGATAATTTAAAACTAATTGGTATTTATTTTTTGGTCTGATTTAGGCTTCTGAGGTTTTATCTTCTTGTTTTATTCTGTATTATTATATTATCTAGTATTTTGTAATAACTAATATTAAAATAAATAAAAAAATATTAATAAAAAATATACAACCAATGTTTCAAACATTGAAGTACTCTACTAGGAATGGAACTTACTTTCCAAATATTTGGTATTGATATTGGGTGGAATGCATAAAAAGTAGTATATGCTAATGCTTCAAGTATGTACTACATTTCTAAAGTTTATACTACACTAACGAAGTATTTACTACTCTCTGTAGCATATACTACTACGTACGCGATACATAGAAGACGGTGCTATGCTTAGGAAGTATCTACTAGTTATAGTAGTATTTACTACAGTTTAAATGAAGTTGGTGTTTGACAAACTTCGGCCCCAGCAATCAAAGTGTTTTAGTAAAAAATGGCAATTTTTATGGATGTGCATCGTCAAAAAGTATACAAACAAAGAAGAGAATACAATAATGACGATTTATATCGAAAATTATTTAGGTAATTACCATAAATTTAATAGATTTTTCTATCCCAATCACGCTTTGGTATTTTAGATTTAACAGAGAAAATGTAGAGTGGCTTGGACATTATTTTCTCCAAGATGATAATGAACCGGTGGAAACAAGGGGTGGAGCCCTGTCACCGATTTGGAAAATGGAGGTTTTTTTGAGAAGTTTAGGTGTTTCTAGTAAATTAACTTTG
Source organism: Anthonomus grandis grandis (assembly GCF_022605725.1). Taxonomy (NCBI): domain Eukaryota; kingdom Metazoa; phylum Arthropoda; class Insecta; order Coleoptera; family Curculionidae; genus Anthonomus; species Anthonomus grandis. The sequence goes on from NC_065549.1 coordinate 10,774,167, forward strand.
TAATTTGAAAAATGTAAATAACTTTTCTTACAGGAGATCCTGGATTTCAGCAAGGAGTTGGTGTTGATCTAGACGTCAATCAAAGCACTGTTTCCAGAACCTTAGCCACGGTATCTAAAGCAATTTATTCAAAAAGAAACAATTGGATAAAGTTCCCCAACACTAACGAATTGCTTAGAGTTGCTATTAATGAGGGAACACGTGGTGAGCGAATGCCCAGGGTTATAGGTGTTATTGACTGTACCCATGTAAAAATAACAAAACCACGGTGATGAATACGTGAACAGAAAAGGGGTAATACCTTGTAATACCCGAGAAATGTTTACAAGTGTGGATGCATCTTGGCCAGGCTCCGTACACGATAGTCGAATTTGGCGAAACTCCATAGTGCATGGAATTATGTATAATAATGTGCACGAAGCAGCTTTATTAGGTGATGAAGGATATGGTGTTGCCCCGTGGTTATTGACACCATATAAAAATCCAACTACATCAATGCAAGAAAATGATAATTTAATCCATGCAAAGGAACGATGTGTCATAGAGCGCTGCTTTGGTCAGTTAAAACGGCGTTTTCCAATGCTCCAGTATACTTTTCGCCTAAAAACTGAAAACATTCCGGAACATATTGTGCATTTGTACTTCACAATATAGCTAAATATCTACAAGATCCATATCATGATTTTGATCGAATTGAGATGGAAGTTCAGCATCCCAATGAACTAATGCCAGAGGGTAATCAAGCACAAATTCGAAATCAAGGTACACAGCGCAGAAAAGTTGCTGAGTTTTTATTTCGTAATGATAATTACTAACATACCTAATAATTTAAGTTATTATTATTATTATGATAATTATATACTAAATAGGTAACTTATGAAATGTTCAATAATAAACTAAGCATAAAAAAGTAACAACTAAATAAACTAATTATTTCAATTTTAAGTTTGTGACAAAATATCAAACTATAAAAGAAATAAATGGATACTACACCTCATATTATATTTAAATTATGGGTTCATACGTAGATTTTATATTCCTGTTAATAATCCAACACGTCCCGCCTAATTAAATGGTCAACTAACTGCCCACCAGCTTTGGCAAAATTTACCAATGCAATCGCGGCCCGTTCCTGAGCTTCGGCTGAAGACTGTTGAGCTCGAGAAGCAGAAATTTGGGCTTCGGCTGCTTCAATTTGTTTTCGTAGACAGGTCTTTTGTAGTTGAATAAGTGTCTCCTCCTTATCAGCTGCTTTAGAACCTTTAGGTGTCATGACTTTAACTTGTTTAGAGCCAGATTTAGAACTGAGGAAGTCATCTTCACTGTTTTGGAAGGAAACAACAATCTCATTGCTTACACCGGCCTGACATGCACCTGGTACTTTGTGTAGAACTGGGTTTTCTCCTACATTCCATAAGTCGTAGAATTTATTTTTTTTGCTATTCCGTCAGTACAATTCTTTTATTTCCAGTTTTTTTCAAGTCAACTATTTTCTTAACTTTTGTTTTCATGTTATTAAACTTTTTCAAAATTTGTTTTGTGTCTAGGTTTTTTCCCATTATTTTATTAAAACCAGTTGTTAATTTTTTTAGTGTTTAAAATTTGATAACTTTCAAGTAGAGTAACAAATAATACTTGTTCGTTTTTATCTTGTCCTAGCTCTTTTGTTGCATCGGAATCTGAAGAATCACTCATAGTTAAACCCGTATTATAATCACTGAACTTTTAAAAAGTTTGAATCCGAACCTAATTATACGAACACACTTAATACTGATAGACGCACTGATAGAAAAACGAGTTTTGACAGGTGTCTTGTCAATTTTGAGAACTTTAACACGCGCTTACTGCGACACTAGTAGATACTTTTCTCTTAAGTAGTAGGTACTTCTGTTGGGCCGTACAGTGTAGTATTTACTTCATAGCGAAATAGATACTTTTATGTAAAAGCAAATGCTACAAAGTAAATACTTTCCCTATTTGAAGATATGCATTTAGGATCATTTTGTTTGCCTTCAGGGAATCCACTATGGAATTCTGCTATAGAAATAGAAATAAACTTCTGAAAAAATAAAAAAAATTCCCGAGACACCTGCCTGTAAAACATGAAAAATTATTTCCAGAAGCTACTTTACTTGCCAAAAAAAACAATTCTTTGCAATTTTTGAAAAAAGAATTAACAAATAAACTGCATGGAATCCTAGAAAAAATACTATTGCTTTGAAGCTAAACCAAGATTTATCTCAAGAGAACAATTATTTTTCTATTAAAAAATGATCTGTACTACATCTAGAAACGGAAGAACTATTTTAACTGCCTGGGAAGGCCAGGAACAAACTTCCCTTAACTAAGCTACTTCACTTGCCTAAAAGAACAATTCCATTATTTCCAGCTTTTTGAAGAAAAAAATTCATAAATTGCCTGAACCCAAGATGAACCTGGATGCATCCCAACCAAATATATTTCCAGTAGAGTAATAACTTCTATTACTTGGGAAAAGTTATTGTACGTTTTAGCACCACTTATTCAGAACATAAATTTACCAAAAAACAGGGAAGCCGTAAATCAATTTCATGAATTAAATTAAAATAATCACTTGATTTAACTCAACGAATATCTTTTTATTTAAATCGTGCCTACCTTGACACTTTTCATTATATTTCAATTTGGATTAAATATTCTCTTCTCTGTTCTCTCCATAGTCTTGTGAGTATGTTACAATTAGTGTTTTAAAAAAACCGTTTTTTTTTAAATCGGAAAAAAACCGCGAAAATAACCGTTTTAATTGAAAAAATTGCTTTTTTCGTTTTTTTTTTATAGCTAGCTATAAATAAAATTTTTGACCCCCAAAGTTGTCATTTTGACCACTAGATGCCTATATTAATTATACAAAACGTATAGTATAGTATAAAATTGATTGTTGCAAAAAACTCTAACTGCTGTTTACTCAAACTCAAAAATAACCAAAGATAATTGCAAAAATAATCTGACAATTTGTTATTATTGTGTTAAAAGTATTGTGACGGTTATTGTAGGTAAGTTTTTCATATTTTTAAACTGTACTGCTAAAGAATATTACTGAAACTGTAAAATAAACCCAAAAGTACACTAAATTTTATGTAAGGTTATGTTTACGTTTCTACACAGTTTAAGAGGAGAGAACCATATATCATTTTTTTGTTTCCTAATAAATCTAATATTAAAATTATTATTTTAAATATTGGATGTGTAGATTAAATTATAGAATCTTAATATTTTTTTTTAATCGAATGGTAACAGAATATGGCATTATTTTAATTTTTTTTTAAATTTTAGCCACAAGATGCCTAGGCAAAAGTTAGACGTTTGGAAATATTATAAGACTATTAAAAGTGGTGAAAACAAAAATAAAGTAATTTGCAAGTTTTGCTCACAGACCTATTCGTTTCCAAATGGTACACGAATGAGCAACCACTTATTAATGCGCATTCTTTGCGTCATATTTACTTCATTTTAGGTAAGCTCAATTGTGGGTCTCGTAGTAATGTTGATGTTTATGAAGATGCTGATAAGGAAAATGCTGGAGGCGGCGACAACAATAATTTAGGTCATGATGATACAAACATTGACATGGAAGATATTGATATGAGCCTTACATCGCTATCGACAAGTTCATTTAGTACTTTAGGACATAACGGTTAAGGACATTATTGTTATGACCGGCAGGAAGATCATTGATTTTGATATTAAGACTCACGTATGGAACAATCGAGCATAATATCATTCACAGATCGAATCTCAAAGAAGGAGCAAATATCAGCAGATGCCGCCTTTGCAAGAGCTATTTATGCTGGGGCCTTACCGCTTTCCATTTTTTCTGAAAACCCTTTGTGGAATGTCGCATTTAATATTTTGCGGCCATCCTATAAACCACCGGACTTACATAGTTAACGGAAACCATTACTAGAAGCAGAACATGCTCGTATTATGAAATTAGCCGAAGAGAAGGTTCAGAACTCTCATATCAGATGGTTGGACTAATATTCGTGGAGATGGAGTAGGTAGTAAATTTTCTTTTAGCCACCCCCGACGTTGTATTTTACAAATCCATTGAGCCCGGAGAAAATAGAGAAACTGGACAATATATTGGGCAACAATTCGTTAATGTTACTAATGATGTTGGAAGCGCAAATGTTTTGTTAATAGTCACAGATAATGCTAGCAATATGAGAGTTGCATGGAATATGGTCAGATCTGAGTTTCCTCACATGTTTACGATCGGATATGTTGCTCACCGGCTCAGATTATTAGCAAAAGAAATTATGAGGATTCCTCGGCTATCCGATTTAAGAAATAAGGCTAAAACGGTTGTAAAAAAGTCTCCCATGCAGTATTTCGCAAAAAAACAAAAGGAAAAGTATGGAAATAAAGCCGTTGCTTCAAAAATGCCAAATCCAACAGATTTGCAGGAGACGAGATTCTTTTCAGCCCCTTAAAACTTAACAAAGCTGCCTTACAAGAAACTGTAATTTCGGAAGACGTCAAAATAGAAGATTCAGTACGAAGAGAAATCCTTGGCTATACGTTCTGGCAAGATATTACTATAGCAGGAGAACTTCTGAAGCCTATTGCCAGGGGTATAAAAGTTTTAGAGGGAGATTCTCCTAATTTATCACTTGTTCCAAGAGTGTTAATGGACATAAAAGTTCAAACAATCAATAGCCTAAAAAGGCATTCCTTATTAATAAATAGCAGTACTTCAAATACTATAATGATACAAGTAGCAAAAAGAATTGACTTTTGCTGTAAGAATCTACACAAGGCCGCTTATTTTGTAGGGTCTTTCAGACGAGGATTGCCTGGACTGCCTTGAAGTTATTAAACATATTTCAAATCATATTGATCTACCAGCTGATAAGGTGATTGCCAACGCGGCTATGTATAAATCAAAATCAGGTTTTAACGAGTGGAAAAATTAGTAGCCGTTAGAAGCAACCTGTACCTACTCGATGAGAACATCGAAAAAAAAAATGTTCCAGCGAAGATTGCCTGTATTACTTACAAATGGAGGCCGCTTCTTTGGTCATCAATTATGATGATGATGACCATTTACTCGGTCAATATACCTCAAACGAGGCCCCTAATCTTGAATATTCATTTGATTCAGAACTAGAATCTAGTTTTGAATGTTCTGATTTTGATGAATCTTCATAATTTAATTAATTTACTTATTTCTTATTTTTGGTTGTAGTTCCTGTTGTGATTCTCTCTAGAGTGCATTTTAAATTTTTGTTTTTTGTATTTTCTCATTTAGTTGCTTTTGTTTTGTAAAGAGTTTAATAAAAAAAAATTAATTTTTCCTTTTTCTGTTTTTTTCAACACTTCTGGAATAAAACAGGAAAAAACCTTTTTTTCCGGGCTGTTAAAACACTAGTTACAATCAAAGCCAAATAAAACATGAATAAAAATAATACAATATGTTTAATCACATTTAGGACTTGACAATGGTAAAAAATATTTAAAAAAAAAAGATTGAAAACTCAAAATAATTAAAAAAAAAACGTAATAAACTTAACTACTTAACTACTCAATTCTCACCTTAAAATAAATAAGAAAAAAGGTGGCGCCTCTATATAGCGTTAAATTTTAGTAATGTGAACTTTAACGTGATAAACCCGGTTCTGGAACATGTAATTCTTTAACAAATCCCCGGGAACATTGACGGCCCGTACTCCGTTTAAAGCATCCGGCAAATTCGGATCCCACGTCTCGCAGCCCAACGTCATGGACAAATTGGGAAATTGAGCGTCCGCGGAAGGGCTGAAAGTAATATTGTATTTGTATTGGGGTTCGTCCTTTAAATTTCCCACGTGTTGCACTATGAACTTTGCTGCTGATTTTCCGCAGTTTCTGTAGGTGAAACAGAACATTTCGCCCATTACGTAAAGGAAGTTGTGCAGCGGCGTTCGGTCGTTTTTCATGTCTTTCTGGATGAATTTGTTGTTTTCGATGATTTGATCACGGTGGGATTCCCGGAAGTGGTTGTAAAGGCCTGGAGCTAAACCTTTCCATCCACATCTGTATTAGAAAAAAATATATTTTACAATTGAACCATGACAAAATGGTTAATAATTTTCTTAGATTATCGAGAACTTAGAGGAGCTCTCACTATTATGGTGTTAAGTTTTTTAATTGCATTGCTTTTCAAGACATGTAAGATTGCTAGAGGGTGAAAAGCTTCTGTTTAAAATTAAAAGCTTAGTCAATTGAGGAGTATCTCGAAAATAACTTCTTTGACATGTGATATATACTTTTTCTTTTAAATTTGTATCATTTTAATGACCTGCTTGAATATGTTACATTTACTTTAACGGTGTATGTTTTAGAATGTTTATCATAGGTTTTAGTAGACAATGTGTTCAAATTTTCTTAGTGAAAAAATAGCAATTAATTTATTTTGCTTCTCTTTTTTTTAAACTGTTATGTTTTTTATCTTATAAACAGAATAACTTAGTATACTCCACTCGAACTGTATACACATTGTGTGGGTGTAATACTAATAATATGTTTGATTTGACTTTAAAGTTTAGTATTTTAGCACCAATAAATATATTTATTCTTTTCTTTCCTTATAGCCCAGACCATTCATGGAATATACTATCAATGTTCTACCAAGCTATGAATGTTTCAAACCTAAAGACCTGTACCAGTAATGTTAAAAAATTACTAATTTAAAGCAACCAGAGAATCAGTTTTAATGAGAAAATGGACTGTGTTTAAATATAAATTATTTTTGTTCCTTTGTTATATTAGATAGTTTATTAGTAGTAATATACAAACAAGTACTTTTACAAGTCAAATAAAATAAAGTTTCTACATAGTTTGTACATATAAAAATATAAAGTTAAAAATTCAAATTGGCTATCATTAGAGATAAAATTCAATTAAAATACACTTTCAACACACATTAATAGAACTAACATAAATTAAAATTTGATTCAAAGTACTCCCCAAATGAAAAAAAGCTTTTTCTAAAAGAAAACATTTAATTTCCTTTTTATATTGGTTCAAATTTAAAACCTTTACTCTGGCTGGTACATAGCTATAAAACCTTACACATAGGTATCTGGAACCGTTTCTGGATCTTTCAAGTTGGCAGAAATCAGGTACAAGATTGGTGTTGTTCCTTGTAAGATAATTATGGATGTTTTCATGAGAATTATATAGGTTCAAATTTTGTTTGATGTGCAACAGACACAGGGTAGAGTCATTCTACATTCATAGACAGCCTTGTAGCCAAGACCAGATATGATGCGTATGAATTTTCTTTGTTGTTCAAGAGCTTTTTCCATATGGCAGGAATGACCCCACGATAGAATGGCATAAGTTAAATAGGAATGGAATTTGCAGTGGTAAGCTGTTAAAAGGGTTTCTCTAGAAGTTACCTGAGCAAGATTTCTAACAAGAAAAAGTTGCTGTGATAATTTTTTTGACCGTTTAATCAGATGTTCTTCCTAAGTTAAGCCCTTATCCAAGAATACTCCATGAAACTTTAGATGCTATTAACATTGAGGTAACAAAGGCTGGGGAACATTAGTATGGTTGCGAAGAGAAACATTTACACTTTGTGATTTTGAATTATTTAAAGACAGATGGTTTTGCGAGAAACGATTCAAAAAGATTTTGTTCTGATGCATGGTAGATAACATACATAAAAGATAGTATGATCAGCAAATAGTACAGTGTTGAATTCCTGACTTAGACAGAAAGAAAGATCATTCATATAAATGAGAAACAGTATGGGACCGAACACTGACCCTTGTGGTACACCAAACTCTAAATGTTGTTTTTCAGAATCACACTTATTAAATTGAACATACTGTTGCCTATATAAAAGATATGACTCAAGTAGCTGAATTGCACAGTCCTGGAAATTATAATAATGTAACTTTTTTAAAAGAATGGTGTGTGTGACACTGTCAAACACTTTAGCAAGGTCTAAAAATGAGGCTAGAGTATCAAGATATTTTTCAAAACCGTCAAGAATATTACTGGTAAAATGGTCAATTGCTAAGGTTGTTACGAGTACTATTGACTATATGTGCTCTAACTATTGTTCTGATATATGTACCGTTAAATGCTGCACTGTCCGACCATGAAGCAATTTTTTTTAACGTTTTACAACCTAAACAGTAAGCAAAATCTCTACCACATTTTGGCCGAGTTTTTTTTTTTTTACAAAGATCCAGAAGCAAGGAAAATAGCAAATAATCTAACCAAAGGGATAAAAAACGAAGTTTACGATTTCAGGAGTGAAAGGTGGAATAATTTCTTAGAGGAACTAAATAACGATGATGAAAACCACAAAAACTATGGAGAGTCTCTAGGATACTGAGAGGAAGAGATAAAACTGAATTCCCGCCCATACAAATACCAGATGGATCACTAGTTTATACAGACATAGAAAAAGCAGAAGCATTCAATAACTCACTAGAAAATCAATTCAATTTAAATAATTTTCAAGAGGACCACACTGTATCAGCACAAGTTAACCAAACATACAGCGAAATAGAAAATATACAATACCAAACAATTAATGTCTTAAAAAAAATTGATTTCAAGAAATAAAAGACATAATATCAAATCAACAAAATAGAAAAGCACCAGGAGTAGATGGCATAAACAATAAGATGCTTAAAATGCTACCCGACAACATAATATATGAATTAATGATAATTTTTAATCAATGCCTCACTCTATGCTATTTTCCAAACGCATGGAAAAGGGCAATAGTAAAACTACTACCAAAACCTGGGAAGAATTTATCAAAACCGGAAAATTATCGCCCTATTAGTTTACTCCCTTCAATGGGTAAAATTTTTCAGAAAGCGGTGCTAAGCAGACTAAAGGATGAAATAGAAACATTAAAAATAATCCCCGTAGAACAGTGTGGTTTTGTGAAGGGCCTATCAACAGAAATTCAGCTCGCAAGGATCCAGCAAAGTTTAGTGGATTCGTTCAATGCCAAATATTCAACCGCCATGATCACACTCGATATCGAGAAAGCTTTCGATAGGGTGTGGCATGGCGGTCTGATTCACAAAATGGCGGCATTTGGGGTGTCGCCTGGTATTACAAAAATTGTACAGAATTTTCTTAAAAACAGGGAATTCACTGGTCAAATTAATAAAAGTACATTGGAATATAAAAAAATCAGAGCGGGGGACCCCCAGGGCTCCCCGCTATCACCCACCCTGTATAATATATACCAGGCAGACATACCAAAAAACGACCACTATTCCAAGCTGGCATTATTTGCGGACGATACTTGTGTCCTTGCGAGTTGCAAGTACCTGGACCAAATAACAGCGTTATTCAGAGCCACTTTGACAAAATATCCACATGGGCTGAGAGATGGAAGATTAAGATAAATGAGGATAAAACGGAGGCAATCCTTATCACGAAAAAACTTAATCGTGAGATTCCAAACTTGATGGTGCTTGGCAGGGCAGTCCTCTGGAAGAGCGAAGTGAGGTATCTGGGAGTACATTTTGACAATAAGAACACTTTTGTACACCACATTAAAAAACAAATAAATCAATGTAACGGTTTAGTTCAGAGTCTCTACCCCTTCCTGGGCAGGAAAAGCAAGATGTCACTCGACAATAAACTCCTCCTGTATAAGCAAGTGATCAGACCTAAGCTCTTGTATGGATCTTGTGTGTTCGCTAAGATACCAAAAACAACAATGGGTTACCTGGAAACCTTTCAAAACAAGACACTTAGGCTGATCACAAATGCTCCGCGATACGTCAGAAACTCAGATATAAGAAATGATTTAAAAATGAGTACAATAGAGGAGTTTATTGTCGCTAGACACACGAAGTTCAAAGAACGAATCAGGGCATTGGACCATCCCGAAACCCGTAATTTCCTATTAAAATGGCGGGAAAACAAGCCCTGGAAGGGAGTATTCTGACCACACTGTCATTGAGAGACCGCTCAGGGGCATGAAAACGAAACCGGGCGAAAAACAAGCAAACGTCGATAAACGCTCCGTTTGCAAATCAAAACATTCTCAAGGTCATCCTAATCCGTCCGCTTTATACGGCCACATCAAGATCGTGCTGGGGGGCGGAGACTGCTGTTGGACTCGTGACCAATGGTAGCCCACCTCCTACCTTATGAATATAAGCACACCAAAATCCCGAGTAGTCAATCGGAGTCAATCCTGTCGACCCGGGCCAACATCAACTCCGATGCACATCGATGCGACCCAGAATAAAAAGATAGGCGCCTAAATAGCAAGTAAAGCATCAACAGACCGGCAAGAGCCCCGATGCTAGTTCCGGAGAAATTAGTGCAGAAGAAGAAGAAGGCCGAGATTTTTAAGCACTACAAATTACAAACAATTTAACAATTTATGCGCCTCTTCTAACTGGGACACAATTCTTGAATCAGATGACCCTATATCTGCTTTACACAATAGGATCGTTGACTTGTTTAATGCAGCTTTTCCTATCAAAAAGATAAAACGCAAAAGAGTGGTTTACTAAGGGTCTAACTATTTTTTCAAAAAATCTCCGTTCGCTCCATACCATCAGGAAATATACGTCATCTCTTTATTTCAATGAGTATTTTGCTAAATATCGCTCCATATTTCGTCGCCTAATAAGACTCTCCAAGGAACAATATTATTCCAACAGGCTGATCAAGTGCCAAAATTCGCAGAAGGAATGTTGGAATATTATAAACGACATACGCAATAAAAACTCTCATTGCCCTGCTTCCGTTCCCAATGTTTCCCCAAACGCGCTTAACAACTTTTTTTGCAGTATAGCAGATAATCTCCAACAACGCTCGACTCAATCAGTGGATCCAATGACTGACACACTGTCAGCTGTCAACGTTTCAGACTCCTTTCTGTTTTTTCCAACTGATCTGACAGAATTAAAAGGCGTCTTAAAATCGATAAAAAACAAAAACAGTTCAGGTGAGGATGGCATATCTGCAAACATTCTTCTCAATATTCCTGATTCAGCCTTAACAGTCCTGGTAAAAGCAATTAACCAGTCATGGGAAACAGGAACATTTCCCTCTTGTCTAAAAACAGCCAAAGTCATTCCAATCCACAAAGAAGGAGACATGGAGAATCCTTCTAATTTCCGGCCAATATCACTTCTATCCACCATGTCAAAAATCATAGAAAAAGTGGTGAAAACTCGTATGCTGTCTTTTATTAATGCAAATAACAACCTTAGTAAGTGTCAGTTTGGTTTTCGCGTGAATACCAATACAAATGATGCTGTATACCATCTTCTTCAGGACTTGTACTCTCATATCAATGGCGTGGGAGTTTCGGCGGCTGTTTTTTGTGATCTGTCAAAAGCTTTTGACTGTGTTAGTCATGACATTCTGCTGCTGAAGCTCCACCGCTATGGTTTTAGAGGCTTTCCTCTATCATGGTTTTCTTCATTCCTGCGAGGTCGACGGCAACGGGTTTTGGTTGGGTCAAAATACTCAGAATATAGCTTTATTAGATGGGGGGAGTGCCTCAGGGCTCAGTCTTAGGCCCAGTTCTATTTTTGCTTTACATAAATGATCTGGCTGGTCTCTCTATTCGCGGTGTCTTCACTATATTTGCAGATGATTCCACAATATTGTGGCAGGCCCTGGACTCAGATTCTCTCCATAGGATCATCCTGGAGGATCTTAAGATGGTAAAAAGGTGGTGTGACTCTAACTTACTTACATTAAATCCAACAAAAACTAATTTGCTATGTTTTAAATGGAATCTTAAAGATGTTTCGATAGATGGTGATCCAATTCAGATTAACCCTGACAGCAAATTTCTTGGAATTTTCATAGACAAAGATCTCAAATTTGTCACACATATAAATCTTCTGGCCAAAAAGCTAACATCTGGTTGTTATGCTATCAGGATCAGTGTACAGGAACTTGGTCCAAAAATTGGCAAGTCCGTTTATTGTTCCCTCTTTGAATCCCACCTTCGCTACGGTATCGCTTTCTGGGGCAGTGCAAGCAGTTACATTAATTATTCAAATGCTGTTTGTTCGTTTCATTCGATATATATGTGGTGCTAACCCCCATGTCTGTATATTCTTGAGACTGCTTGCGTAATCTATAAGTACAGAGAAAGGTTTATGGTCAGGAGTGCTCGGTACCCAAGCAGGAATCAGATGATTTTGCACCTTCCTCGACCTACTTCAGCTTTAACAAAAAAATCAGTTTTTTACGACAGTATTTCTATCTTTAATCATCTGCCTATCATTATTAAAAACTTAACTTCGCCTAGGATTTTCAAAAAACATTTAAAGAGATTGCTTGCTGCTTAGACCTATTACTCTGTTGAAGAATATTTTAATGATATACTTTAAGTGACTGATTATATATATAAGATCAATGGTTATGTTTTTGTATGTATGTTCATATTTTATATTTGTGTCTTAAATATTTATTTTTTAATTTTAAATTTTATACTTGTAGTTTGTAAGTTTTCATTTTTCTAGCTTTGTTAAAAACATTTTAATGTTATAACAATAAACCAATATTTGACTTTGACTATTTTTACGGAATCCAAACTGGTTCATCAAAAAAAGGTTTCAAAGAATTCATTGATCTTTTTTAAAATGCACTCATAAAATTTTGATGAGATAGGTAATAGGGATATTGGTTGGTAATTATTGCAATCCTCAGAAGATTCCTTGTTCTTGAAGAGAGCCATGCATATGTACTGCATATCTCCTAAATAATCATTTTTATTCATACTTACTTCAAAATACAGGGATTTTCAGATAATTCACAGCTGTTCTGGTGCTTCTTAATCTTATCAGAAGTAGTAACGAAGCCGCATCCGATTTCCCGATTTTTACATGGATATTTCACCTTTTGGGTCAACTTTTCCAATGTAAAGTTTCTGCCATTGGCAAAAGTATTTCTGCACGAAGGGCATATTGGCACCATAGCCTTACAGTCACTGCAAACGCTATGTCCTGTACTACAAATATAAATTGGGGGTATCATAAACTCATTACAAACTGGACATTCTAGTTCTGCAAGCATTTCACTGTCAGGATTAGCATTTTTTTCTTTCGGAGCAGCAGGGATGACACTATTCTGGATTCCACTTGCAGTGTCATCCTCCTTCAAGCCCATTATTTGAATGAGCTCTTTTTTGTGTTTCTTGACTATACTGACTTTAGCTTGTATCTGAAATTTTAAATATCAGTTGATTAAATTAAATTAATATGGCACATTACTTTTTTAGGATTTTGTAACATATCGGCAATTTTATCAGTGTCAATTTCCAAAACCTTTTCTGGCCAACTCAAGTTCTCTGCCAAGTTTGCAACTAACTCTAAGCGACTTTTCCTATAAAAAGCAATTCTCTAGTCTATAATTAGTAATATAAGAATAATAATCTACCTTATTATTAAGGAATTAGTGTTATCCTCATCACTTAGCTCTAACTGATACCTGAAACACTGAGCCTCCAAGTCATTCCCACTCACCATAACACAACACACATACTTAGTGTTGATGTCATGTTTTATGACAACAGTGCAAATTTGATTCCCTGTAAAAATATTATCATAAATCTGAAAATATTCTGTTTTACAATGACTGACCTACTGTGGTAAAAAATATCAAATTTTTTCCTTCTTTGGGCCACTCAAATTTGGGAGGATCCAAGAAAAACTCTTGATGGGTTTTTAAATGGTCATTCAACAAGTTTGAATTTCCATTCCAAGAACAAAACTCATTTGGAAACAATTGCTTGTAGAAAAGTGGACAATTTGTACATTGAAATCTAACATAATAAACATAAAATATTGTCACAGCCAGTTTCCTTCAATAGATGAAAGATTTTTAACTCACCTACAAGATTTTTCATGATCAGGCACCTCAACCATCTTAAGAATTTGGTCACAGCCATAATTTTTATTCGTACATGGAAATGTGAGGTTCTTAATCAAATCCTCAAAGGCATGCTGGCGGAGTACAGAACCCTCCAGGTTTGTTGTGACCACAGAGTTACACCTACCACAAATATTGCCAATGTTTGAATTGAATATAATTGGAGGCACATTCAGGTAACGGTTGCATACTGTGCAACATATATCCTCTTCCAAAGAGGTTTTGTCAATGATGGTGAACTCTTCCAAGGCTTTTTCTATGTTTTTTATGGGAGTCATTATTGTTGTTTGAAGATTTTGAGTTAATGGAAAATTTGGATTTAATATTATATGTAACGTTTTACATAAAATGCTTACTGATGGTATTTCTTTTATGATATAATTCAATCGTAATATGTCAACAAATTTTAAACTAATAAAGAAAAATAAAAATACCAGACATCTAACCGACACTGTAACCGCCAAGTCAAACGACTTACGATGACATTGCCTACTGACTAGACTAGAATTTGTAGGTTAGGTACATGTATTTCCTAGCAAGTTAAAAAAAATACATTTTTTGTAACTTGTAACCATACTATAGTTTTTTCAAAGTTATTTTCGAAATCAAAGAGTTGTTGTCAACTGAATTTTAAGTCTGCAATCTGTATTTTTAAGATAAGGGAAAGTAAATAATAAACAGCTGATACGTCCCTGTCAAAATTGACAGAGTTTCGTCTCTACACAGCAGGCAATGATGTCATCTTAAAAAGCAGAAATCAGAAACATTACGTGTTGCCAGATTTTGCTAAAAATCGTTAACTACATAATTATTAAAAAAATATGACGTATTTCTCATCTTGGACACGCGTTGACAATATTTATATATTCGCATAAAAAATCAAACATTTTTAAATATTTTACGAAAAAATGTAAAAAAGTTAATACTAAACTTCGAAGTTCGAAAACTACTAACTAACTACAGAAAAAACTACTAAGTGACGTCATAAGTCAATGGTAAATTCTGGTTTTCATACAGAATTACTCCTTAAAATACATTTCCTTATGTTCATACCTTCATATTACTATTGATATACCAATATTGAACTAATTATTGTATTTTAACGAGCATTCACTGT
Source organism: Anthonomus grandis grandis (assembly GCF_022605725.1). Classification (NCBI taxonomy): domain Eukaryota; kingdom Metazoa; phylum Arthropoda; class Insecta; order Coleoptera; family Curculionidae; genus Anthonomus; species Anthonomus grandis. The sequence goes on from NC_065549.1 coordinate 10,789,198, forward strand.
TTATATTAAATATATAAAAAGATTCTGCATTTGACATGCTAACTTTGAGTCTAATGGCTGTTCAATCTGTCCTAACCCAAAAAATAGCTTTTAAATCTGGCAACGGTGTAGTCTTGAATTTTTCTAAATAAGTTTTGTCAAAAAATTCAACAGCCAATTAAAAACATTAAAATACTAAAAGACAATTTGTTGATTAAATTGTTTAATCTTCCTTCTTAATTTAATTTGTCACTAATAATAATTTGACTATCCAGGGTTAAAAAATCACGAAACCTGAGGGATTTTCACTAGACCTGGCAACATCGTAGCATTGAAGCTGTTGACAGGGCGCTTTTCAAAATTCACCAGTGGATACATCGGGTTGTACCTGTAGTAACCGAGGCGTTTCAGAATTAACCCGGTACAAAAAACCCCACGTTTTAAAATTAACCGGTGAAATCCGCTGGTTGCGACCGACAAGAGGTATCCGATTAACCAGAGTTTTAAGGTAGAATGTCGGTTAAATATATTCTTCCTAAGATACCTAACCTAATTTTGTACTTTTTGCGGTTTAGTTTTTGTAAATTTGTTGTTGTTCATTTTTCATTTTGATTTTTGGTGAATATTTTAATTTAGTAACTTTATTTTGATGGCTGAGTGAGAATAGTAGAAGAATAACGTAAAATTGTAATATAATTTTTTAAATTTTGCTTGTTTATAGATACCGACTATAACAGCCTGATTGCAGCAAAAACTAAGACCCTTACAATGGAACCGGGTAATTTTTGTTTCTTAAGCATTAAACATTATTTTCCATAGTTGGTTTGTTTGAAAATTTTAAAATATAAACAAACAGAAATCGATATTATCAATGCTTCCAATTCTAAGAAAATCAACCGAATCGTTTCCGAATTTAACTAACTCACCGAATTTAACTAACCGTAACTAACTCAGATTGACCGAAAAATGTTTGATTAACTGGTTAATTCAACCGGTGAATTAATTAAGGTTAATTCTGAAAAGTGCCGATACACATGCGCAATGACATTGAATTTGACAGCTGGCATATGCGTATTTAAATTACCGGTCATATACAGGGTGTGCCAACAAGGTGTACGGCTAAGATAGCGCCTTAACTATACGAGGTAGAGCAAAAAGTTCTACAGCAAAGTTGTAGGGTTGACAAAAACCTACGAACTAAAAGTATTTTTATGTATACTGGGTGTCTCACAAAAAAGTTACTATAAATTATGATTTTTTTTTAAATGGTACGCCCTGTATATTATGGTACTAAAATGTGAGGCAAAAAGAGTACTTTACTTTGGTATAACGTTTTTAAAATTTCCATGCGGCGTTGCAACGTAATTAATTTTTTTATGTTATTTTTTTCCCTTTTAGAGGGTTCGTTTAAAAAAATCATAATTAACTTAAAATTTATTTTGCGCCTATGAAGCTTGTACCACAGTTAGTCTAGGGTACCTCCTCTAGGCTGACTATGATAATTTGTAATTTTTAAATACAGGGTGTTTTTAAAGAACTTTCAAACTTGCTATTTTTAATTATATATATTTTTTTTTAAAAAATCATATTTTATAGTAACTTTTTTGTGACACACCCGGTATACATAAAAATATTTTTAGTTCGTAGGTTTTAGTCAACCCTACGACTTTGCTGTAGAACTTTTTGCTCTACCTCGTATAGTTAAGGCGCTATCTTAGCCGTACACCTTGTTGGCACATCCTGTATATTATAGGTTATATAGGTTTGTATACACTCTATATTATATTTGTCTTTGAAAAATTGAAATTTGAAGTATATGTATTTTTTATATTATATATTATTGACAAGGTATGTTAACCTATTAATGGAGATATGATTATTTCATATTATCCATATCTTTATTATCCGTATTATCCATAAATTATCAGGTAGTTTTCCTGGACAGACAATTTATAACATCCAAATGAGAAATGCAATTTAATTTCTTTATTAATTTAAATAAGGTTTAGGTGTAATAAAGAACTTAATATATATAAAATCTGTAATTTACTTATTTAGCATTTGGTTCAAAACTTATCATTTATATGATATTCTTATAAATTTAGTCTTAACTCACTTTTTATAGGAAAAAACACTGAATTGTTTAAATGCTTATGTTAAGTTTTACATAGTTAAACTATTCGTGAATTACTTTTCTGAAATGTATATCACAGCAAACAGCTTCTTGAGAAGCTGTTTACTGTGATGTATATCTAGAGAGCTTGTCCGGTTCCCAATGAATCGGTTTTTCACAGTTTATGTTTGACAGATTTACATTTAGATATTTTGATTTCTGACATTTATATCAAGTTATTAGTATTGGATAGTAAAGGGCTGGAACCAGATGGTCTTTCCTCCAGTTTTTTGAGGCAGTTTAACTCCAATTATGAGTTTTTCCTTTTTACTGGAAGACCAGTTACATAACCGCAATTCATAAAAATGGTGATAATTCCCAAGTGATTAAGATGTTTGAAAGTTTTGTCTGGGATGTTATGACTCTCTCTCTTCAGTCACAACTTATCAATGAACAGTTTGTCTTTGTTGCTGGCTGTTCTATGAGATAAAAACTTCTAATGTTAGCTGACTTTGTGACCAGTTCCTGGGAGGAAGGTTTTCAGAGTTGTAGTTGATTGGTAGAACTCTAAGTTGTTTATATCCAAGGCTACCAATGTATAGAGATTCCTGTGCTATCTGTTGTGCCACAAGAGTCACAACCTGTGTTTTTCACTATTTATATTAACATCATCTCTCTATTTTCATGAGTGTTTTGCTGATGACCTGAAAGTAAAATGGCCTGATAAATGTGCTAAGTTACAAGGTGACTTCAATAGGCGCATTGCTTAATGTAATATTAATTCTATGGATTTAAATGTTAAAAAATGTCATTCAATACAAGTCAGTACATTATTGATCCTTCTCACTACATAAATAACAAAATACTTGAATCTGTTTCACATGTAAGAGTCCTGGGTATCACACTTTGTAGCTATTTCAGTCTTATATCTATATCTTATAGCCATATATCTGAAATCACTTTAAATTAAAGTGCCTTCTGAGAAGAAAGAGATGTGAAAACATTTATAGAGATATTTAGAGCACTGACTGCATTTGGCTGCTTTATTGTTCCCTTGTGCATCCTGACTTAGAATATTGTTCATGTGTGTAGTCCTCCCTTCTTACAATTTACATATCCAGAGTATCCAGCAAGTTCAATACAAATTTCATAGGCATATGGCATATAGGATAAATCTTCCTGGGATCAATTTCTATCAACCTTACCAACTATCAAGTCGAGGAGGTTTTACATCTAACAACTCTTAAATTCAAAAGAAATCTGAGAGACATGTCAGTTTTTATGATATTCATTATTACTGTAATTAATTCCTGCAATTATGGGCTATTTCATTGCCATTCATTACCATCAAGACCCGTCAAGCTATTTCCTTTCATAGCCGTGGACATAGAACCAACTACAACTTGTTCCTGAGAAGGACAGCTAGACTGGTGAAACAGCACTCCTCGAATATTGACTATCTATCTATTCTACTTGTGTTTGTTATGCATTATCAATAAGAAATATATTAGCCATAATAAATCCTGTGATGTAAAGACCTCTCTGTGATTAATATGATGTTAAAGTTTTGTCTGTGTAATGTCATCATGTTAAAATGGTTACTATAAATCTCTAAAATCAGTTTCTCTTCTTTTTTAATAAAAGCTTACTACCTACTTAGTTGTTAAGTTGTAAACATATAGAGTTTACTTTATCTTAGGGAAGGCAATTGTTAATTTAACTCATTTATTTTTTGTAATATTGTGCTGCTAAATAAATTTATGGGAAATGATACGACTATACTATACGTCATATCTCTTTAATTTACACAACTTTTTCACTCATTTCTACTTAATATCACATAATAAAGCCACCCCTCTTAACGTCCAGTGTCTAGGGTTATGATCGGTTTCAAAATCGATACTCCCCACGTATTTTTGGTCTGTTCTTTGCGGTTTTCTATAAATTGGACACTCGTACAGTTTCGGGTCTTTGCCTGCAGTAGTATTAATCGCGTAGATATAAATTACCGGCATTTGCTCATATAAGACCTATAAAATTATACATTATTATATAAAAAAACATAGAAACCACGTTCAGTACCTTGGGTTTGCTTTCGATAAGTTTCCCAGTCCTTCTGTCCAGGCCGGCGCCTTCTAAAAATAGTCCATGTACATATACCCCTTCCGGAGGTCCTTCTTTTATGTCCTCTTTGTTGTATTTAGTGACTAAATTTTGCAATACCACTGAATCTAATGCCCAACCTTTGTGCGCCCTTGTGACATCCTGAATTAACCCTTTTTATTTACAAAAAAATAAACAATTTAACTCAGTTGCTTACTTGTCTCATAGCAGTTAAGAATCCTTGTGGATTGAAGAAGCCAGTCATCCAGAAAGCGTTTGGCTTTCCGTTGTTACACCAGCTCCTAAATTGGGCATCTCGCTCCAACAGTTCTGTATACCAGAAACCCAGTGTAGCTGATTCCCAAGAAATCTAAAAATTCATCATATTCATTTGGAACCTACAAGTTTTCTACACAACCTTTTGCCATTTCTCTGGAATTCTTGCGTCATACATGGCATCCAGTGAGGTTCTTAGATTTTGACTCATAACTATCGTGCCGTCTATCGCGAGTTTCAAGTCTGATAGAGTGGATTTCACCTCTTTAATCACCCTTTGTATCCTATCAATCTCTTGTCTTAGAAAGATGTTCATGGGCAACAGCGCACCCATCCTTACAAGAGCCTCTTTTACCTCAAAAGAGTTATACAAATTTGGTAGTTTCGCTAGCATGTCTTCTGCGAGGCAGTAAACGACACTTTCTCTCGTTTCACCACCACCGCCACCCCCTTCTTTCGGTTGGACACTTAAAATGGTGTCCAAAATACCTTTTGCAGTATTTATTTGATAAGTGATGTCAGCGTTTCCATGAAGACCAAACACCTCCGGGGTATCTGTGGCTGGCAAACTGTTAATGTAGTCTATGTAACCGTGAAGATTTCTCGTTTGCGGCACCTTGTAGCTTTTATAAAATTCGAAACCTGGACGCAAGAGGACGTCACAAAACCATACCTTAAAAAGTTTTTATTAGGGAAAATTTAATAGGAGAGGCCATTTGTAAAGTGATCTAAAGAAGTACATGTAATACGTCAGTACATAAACGCTCGGACTATTCCGCTCAGATCAAAGAAAATATAGATAGTTAACTTGATGTAGTACCTGTGTAAATGTTGTTAGCAACCTCTTGTCAAAGTCATCGGTTACACGTCCTCCATACTGAACCTCGCCCAACATATAACAAACAGTGGGCCAGGATACGCCCTTTTTAGGATCCATATCGTCCAAATGGTTCTGAATAAACTGGACGCTCGCTGCAAAGTCCGCCTGGTTAAACTCATATGGCACGTTCCAGCCTACAACAAGAAATTTGTTCAAAGCCCATGAGTAAATTATTAAAATTTCCTTCTACCTAATGGTCCGAATTTCCTTCTTTCCTGTACAACTGTATGCAAAAATGCCACCGCGTACAACAATGGGGGCCACTGAGACTGCGTAGAATAGTCCAAGAAGTCTTGAGTGATATTTTGGTAGGTCCTTTTTAAACTCGCTCTTATTCCTGGAAAATTTAAGGGGTAATATTATAGCACTTTCTGCAATATTTGTGATTATTTCAGGAATATTTAAGAAATTTTCGGTGTTACCACAGGGGTTAGAGTTACTTTAAAGGGTTAAGTTAAAGACTGAAAATAGCCGGGTCATTCATTTCATATTCATCGATAATGTGAATTCTATTTATTATACCTTGCGGAGGCTCGTTGGTAAACTTAATGGCCATCTGAAGTAACCCAATTGGAAATTGCTCGTGCACCTCAGTCGTAAGCCAAATCCTAAAAGAATCTTCAATCTCTTCTGCATCCACCAAGAACGCCATCACCTCCGTGGCAAACGGAAGGGACAAGTGGATGTTCTGTAGCAAAACCCATCCACCATTAAGAATCGATTTCTCGATCATGTCTCTGGCCACGATTTCTTGCCCCTGGCCCATGGAGACTGATTTTAAAGCTGCAATAGATTTTTTTAATACTAATTATTTCTTCTTAATTAAGATATCTTACGGATATCTTTGGATTTTGCTAAAGCGGCAATTTGCGGAGACGGATCCGATCCAATGGATAAAATACAGATTAAAGGAGTGCGAGGCTCTGATTCGGCCCAAGTGGCTTCCAGATCCAATATGCAAGGCTCACCATATTCATTCCCAAGGGAATCTTAAACAAAATTTGGTTTACATATTTCAGTGAGATTAATTGATGCAAAAGTGTTACCCATAATATATTTTCTAGCTTGCGATAGGGTCCTATCGGGGCTCCAAGACCTTATGAGCAAAAGTTTCCTAAACACATCCAAACTCTTTTGGTAGCCGCAAGGTATGTCTTCTTCTTCTGGCTTTTCTTTCTCGTACCAAACTCTCCATTCTCTCTCGTTTGATTCGATCTTTAACAATGTTAGTATAAAATATTAAAAAAACATTTTAACAACTCACCTTTGTCAGCAGCTCAGCAAACACCGAAAGCTTATTAATTTCCACTAAATTCAACCAAGTGATGTCCAAAATCCATCTAAATGGCTTGGGCTGTACAGCGTTCAGATCCAAAGAAGCACCACCTTTTATAAATGCCATGAATTCTTCATGGGTAATCACCTCTTTTTGTAAATCAATTTTCATGGCCATCATCAAAGTAAATAAGGACTTGTGTCGCTCATAGAGGCTTCTTTGAGTGAATATCCACACCTAAAAAGCCTTTGAAAGATTATTTCCACTTTGAAAAGATCCGCAACTGACCTCATGAGTTAAATATTTCAAAATAATATCAATTCTCTCTGTGGTGTTGTTGCTTTTCTCCGACTTGGTGATTGAACTGTCAAAGATAATGAGGAACTGTTTTAGTGAGTTCTGGTACATGACATTCACGTTGCTCATCTCAACTATGAGGAAATACAAGATGGACCCTCTGGCTGCTACTGCTCTGAACTCCTCTCTGGCTACATTGATCTTTTTTTCAGTTTGGACGGACACTAGGAGTTTTTGAGTTACTTCTTCTGCCGTAGATTTAGTTACTTGAAGTACATTAATAAGTTCTTCATCGTCCACCTAGGAAGATAGATTATTAGGCTTATGATAATGTTATGACGAATTAGAAACAAGGAAGATGCTCTGCGAGTCTCTGATTTTTTCACATCTAAATTTATGTGATACTGTTTATGGCCCTTTTCTTGATCCTAGGAACAAGAAGCGTGTGTAAAAACTTTGGGATACAACGACCATATGGGGTATCACACAAATTAAAGGACTTGCACTGGCTGAATATGTCTTAAAGAAGAGAGTTAAATTACACTGTGTTTTGCTATAGAATCTTAAAAAATAAATGTCCTCCCTACATAAGAGACATAGTGCAGGTGATTTAGTGCAGGGCTGTTACTCGCGGACTCAATATAAGACATTGAAATCCTCTGGACATCGAAATCTGAATATCGCAATATGTGTGAATAAATACATACCGAACTTCTCGCTATCTTTAAATGCTTTTCGAAATAATACTAGGAGAAGAGTAAAAACTGCTTTATCTTAATATTGAAGTGTTAAGCCCATACAACTTTTTATTTTTGTATACCTATTGCTTATAGTGAAGCAAGAGTTAGGTTTAGTTTTTACTGTTTTAATTTTATTTGTTACAAATTTGTGTTACATCTATTATACCTTAAGGTTGTGACTTGTGTTTTTTTTGGGTTAGTATTTTTTTTACCAGGCTGCAACAGCTCTTTTTGTTTAGAAGCTGAAATTTGCCATTTAATCCATGTGCCTATTTTCGCCGACAGTTGTCTTTTGTTGTTGTTGATATTTTCTTTTGGATTAATAAACGTTTTTATTATTATTATTATAATTATTAGATCTTAGATCCATGCTTTTGCTTATGAATTCTCCAAGGTAAGGATTTGGAGATCAGGTGTACCAGACTCTGGATGAGCCTTAGAATTAGCATTACCGTAAAACTATGGCTATTAAAAAATCTAAAAGGCAATTCAATTTTGAATAAAAAAGGTACTCTTGTTTATTTAATGTAACTCTATCAGTTTTTAATTTATTTGCATTTTAAACATTCAGCGTAAAGAATCCTAAGCCACCGTTATTACATTGACTTTTTTTCAAGTAGGTTTGTGTCAGCACTTATCAGTTTTTCATGTAAAGAAATTATATGACAATTTTACTGTCACTAAGTAAGGGTGTATTATTTGTAGTAAAAATTCTAAAATAAGAAAATGCCACGTCATAATGAATATTCCAACAGTGAAATGCATGATATGATTTGCGTTTTTGCTCAGTCAAATTATGGTGGACTTGGTGTAGCCAGAAGGTATTTAGAATTACACTCAAATCGAAAACAACCCAATCACACATGTATTTATACCCGCCTAGGCGATTCCTCAGGGAACCCATTTTTTGGGTAAAAGCTCTATTTGAATACCTCAAAAAGTTTTCAAGTAACCCTTAAAAATTAGGGAAAAGTTATCGTAAGACCAAAACTCCTTTAGTTCACCTAATTTTTAAGTTAAAAGTCATGGTTTTTACAAATAATTATTTAAAGATTCAAAGCCTTTAATCCTCTGCGATCCTTATGAGCAAAAGCAAATAACATTGCTACTTTATAAAAAATCTGCTCTAATATAATGATGACATAAATAATGCTCGCAATCATGAAATTGAGAAAGTTAAATTTAATAATACTTTATTCTCAATTAAAAAATAAATTAATTTAATAAACTTTATTGCACACCAGGGGAAAATATGCTCAAAAACATCAACGTTTTATTGATAGTCATCCGAAACTGACCAGTATCACCTCGCTTTCGTTTCTAAACTATTAATAATAAAAATTACAAGAAGTTTAAAAACGAAAAAATCTCCTGGATTTTGGATGGCATACGTATGATAGTCAAGAAAACTGTACACCCCATCCCAAGTCTTTTAATAAAAAAATATTTAAAAAGAGGCTATTTTCCAATTTGTTTAAAAACAGGTATTATTTCACCCATGCTTAAATCTGGAAGTAGATTCCGTAGGTTCCGCAACCATGTTGTCCTATTCTTATGAAACCTCTTTTACCCAATTCTCGTATTATGGTTTGCAGTAGAGAGTATTGATCATTATTACACGACCCATGTATTCTTGTAGGCGTTCTAAGGAGGAATTCTAGATCTTTTTCATTCTTTTTAGCATTTTTATGTATGTAATGTGAGCTTTCCATGGTATTCTAAGCATTCTGTTGTGGTGTTTTCGTCCTAAAACCTTAAATGGTGCTCCAAAAAATATCAACGTCGATGATGAAGAAGAGGTTTTAGCTCGTATTTCGGAAAATCCAGATCTCAGTATTCGTCGGTTAAGTACGGCAACAGGAATAAGCCAATCGTCTACCTGGAGAATTTTAAAGAAAGAAAATCTCCGTCCATATCACTATACTCCTGTCCAAAATTTGCTACCTCAAGATTTACCAGTTCGTCTACAGTTTGCTCAATTTATGCTAGATAAACAACCGAAAACCAGGAATTTCTTAATGACCTTCTTTTCACCGATGAGGCGACTTGACGAGGTATTTTTAATTGGAAAAACAATCATTTGTGGGACTCCACATCCTCTAAAGGAAAGACATTTTCAGCATGAATTCAAGGTAAATTTTTGGTGTAGTGTGATATCTGGTTTTTTTATTGGTCCTTTTGATCTTCCTCCTAACCTGAACGGGCCCCTCTATTTAAACTTCCTTGAACAACAGTTAAACCCACTACTAGAAGATGTACCATTAGCCATAAGACGGAACATGTGGTTTATGCAAGACGGGGCGCCGCCACATTTTTCTCTGCCGATACCTGAATAAACATTTTCATCACCGGTGGATTGGGCGTGGCAGTGAATTTGTTCCAGACTTAAACCCTCTAGACTTCTCAATATGGTCACACATGAGGGACATGGTTTACAAAGATACAATTAATTCCATCGAAGAATTATGACAGAAAATTCAAGAAGCTGCTATATCAAAAATAATCGACAAATTGAAGACAAAACTGAAGTGGAAACGACAATATTGAAGTGGAAGGCGGGCATCTTGAACATTTACTTTGATGTTTTTTTTTAAATATTGTTACTGATTGTTATTTGTTGTCTTTACTGTTGTTACCCAGCATAGAGGTAATTTAAAAGAATAAATTCCTATTAAGCCAATGTAATAACGGTGGCTTAAGATTTTTTACGCTGAATGTTTAAAATGCAAATAACTTAAAAACTGATAGAGTTACATGAAATAAACAAGCGTACTTTTTTTATTCAAAATTGAACTGCCTTTTGGATTTTCTAGTCGTTTTAACCATAACTGATTGGGCAAAAAAGATATGTTGTAATTTACCTAAGTAACAGGGTGTAACTAACGCCCTGTATAAATAATGCTAAATTCACCACAAAATTCGTAATTTTCATGTCAAACCACATAAAGTCGCCAATTTTCAAGACGATACTGCTTAAAATCACAAAATTATTAAGAAATTTCAAATTAAAATTCCAACTTTAAATACCCTGTATCTCATAAACCTGCAACATTTGTATAAGATATGTTAATCTTAATCGCCATATTTTGGTGTGTATAGTATTTCCAGTTCACAGATTGCCTATTCTTAATGAATCACCCTGTATATCTAATGAAAAGCATTTTATATTTTTTCAATTAAATATTTTATAATTATTATAGATTTCTCAATAATTCATGTTTTAAGATACAAATTTTTAACATTTTAATCTTTCTGCCTACAAAAAAACATAAAATCAGTCCTGTTAATAAAACCATGGACAAAACTTTTTTTTTTTTTAAATTTTTAAAAAAAATATTTGAATTTAAGAATATAACGTATTTCACACACACTAACTCCACATTCAAATTTTTATTTAGGTTTATTTCTATGATTCCCTATTCTACGTTTATGATGACGGTTCTCCTTTAATATGATGTTATGACAGTATGAGTATTTACTTGTGAAAAGATCGGCTTGTTGTTATTTTTGCCTTTAAAATAGACTAAATCCGTTCCCATTTTTTATTTTATTCCATATTTAACACAAATAAGATAAATTAACTTATTATTATATGTGTTAATATATATTACACTCCTTTAAAACACTCCCTTGCCCCTAAGTACAAGTTGAACTCAAAGTTGTTGTTTTCTAAGGGATGAACTTATGAAGGAAAACATTTTGCCAAAATTCAACGAAGTATTGAATTACTCTTTTTGAAGATTTTGTGTCCAGACTTAAAAATATAATGCTTCTGGAATACTTTTATTCCTTTTCATTAGCTGTGCTATCAAAGATACACTCAGGAGCACTTCCTGTTAACAGTCAGGTCATTTAAAGGCTTACCAAAGACCCTTCGGTAGAATTCAACCGGCTCAACAAATTCGTTTCAAGCTCCTTCATCCGCTTCTGATTTTGCATGACGGATTCAAATAAGGCAACTCGTTCGGCTTCCAAGTCTGATTTCTCCATTAGAATCACCCGTCCCAGCAGTTGATCTTCTAAGCCTAAAAAGAAACTTATTTCATTACAATTGAAACCCTTTTACTAGCACTAACCTAGCATGGTAACAGTGAAGTCAATAATGGAGGTTTTCGCGCTGATCTCTGGAGAATAAGGTGGATTGGGTAGCTTTGTGGTGATATAAAGCATAAATCCTTTTAGAACATCACACTCCTTATCACCTACGACAACTTTCTCGATGCTTCCAGACTTTATAAAGTTTTTCTCCAATACGTTATCGAGAACTGGATCCAACTCTATATCAATGTCTTCAATAAGCAAGGGTTTCCCTAAGGATAAACAGTCCTCCAAATGCGTCCTGAAATATTTATGATTTAAGCTGGTAATCTGTAAATTGTTGGCGCCCTCCTTGTTTTTAATCCACATTTTCCCTTGGGTCTGAGGGTCGATCAGAAGTGGATAGGATCTGGATTTAGTTACTATAAGGGCGTTTTGAACGGATAGTTCATCGTTTGGAAGGCCTTGAAGGGTCCATTCGGACACTGTGGCGCTCTCAATTAACATATTGGTGATGTTCAGATTTGCTGTATATGGAATCGACCTAAAAATGAAATAATAACAAATGGAAGTTTAATGAAGGAAAGTTGTTTGAACCTTGAGGATAAAATTTCCATCCAAGTCTTTACTAATCCTGCTCTGAACTCTTGGTTGTACGGGCCGCAGTATGAAAGAAATCCGGTTGCTAGCAGCACATCACCTACTAATCTTCCCAATTGTTCTTTGAACTCTTTGCTTTGCTGAGTCCATCTCACTTTTTCACCTCCCAACCCTAGATAAAGCGGTAAGTTAAGTACGTTTTAATTGGCATAGTCAGTAAGTTACCTTTGATTAAAGTTGTTGCTGTATTCATTTTTCTTAAGCACAAGTTTGCCGCGTCTGTCAGTCTTTGTTTCTCCATCACTGCACTGTCGTATTGTTCTTTTACTTGTCTCAGTGATTGCTCTCTCTCTTCTAGTTGCTGTTCTGCTCCCGCCAAATCGTCCATGGCCACCTGTGAGTTTATTGTTAACATAGTTCAAACAATGAATTAATAGCATTTACCTTTAATCTCGCTTCTTGTAGAGTCAAATTGGCTTTCAAGGGTAAAACCTCCCTGTTAACGCTGTGGAAGAATGCCATCGCTTTGGTCCAGGACAACAATCCTGCTACATCACCGCAAACCCTTTTAGCAGTGTCCATGTTATAATCTTCCATTTCAAAATAGGGCTGTAGCAGTTCGACCATTTCATTGTTGATGATGTCTTTGGGGTAGTTTTGCAGTTGGAGCAGAAAAGTTGTTGAGGCCATCATCTGAAAGTTGTCAAAATAAACTGGAGTCAGGGATAAAATCAATTCATACTTTAAGAGATTCTTGCCAGGATGGTTTTGGACATGGGGCTGCAGTATCTGGAACTAGTGGATGAATCTTTCTCTGGAATAAGATTAAGACGCAGTCCATGATTCTCATGATTAGGTGAGGTGGTCGACCCAGTTTTCTTACAGTAGCTAAAAATACATTTGATTCAGTTAAAACTTCCATGAAAAAGAAGAATAACATGTGTCAGCAGTTTGAATATTTACTGAATTTACAATATGCTTTTCATTGTTTTAAATTTGGTAAAATAAACTCTTGACAAACTTGTAGAGGCAACTCAGTTGAATGACTTGATAAAATTATTTGATAAGAAATGTTCATTGGTTACTTAAAACCCCTTGAAGAATATTTTATTATTTCATAAAAGTATTCTCAAAAATAGTAAAAATTAGCAAAAAAACCTCCCAACCAAAACTACTCTAATTACTCAACTTCTTAAGTCAGAACCACGTTTTTATTCTCAAATCAAATTCTTAGAAACTCCTTTATATTAATATAAAAAGAAATGGAAATATTTTGAATAGTTCCAATGTTATGACCAAAAATGTCATTTTTTGTGTCAAAATCAAATGTCAAATTTTGTGGCTCTTGAATCTTGATTGACTAAATTGCCTCTAACTAAGAAACTCCATTTTAACCAAGACAATAATTCTTGTAAGAAATTATTGACTAAGAAATCCTCTACTAATCTTTGACTTTAACCCTCTACATTTCAGCAGAAACATTCAAACATTGGAAGAACTTGGTGCATTACCAATATGAGCAGGCTTGATAGTGTTAAGAGCAGCTTCAGCTTCCTCCAAAGCGGGTTTTGCGGCTTCAAGCTTCTGTTCCGCCCTCGCTTTCTCCTCTGCAATAGACGACACCAGAGCCTCAGCTTTCTCCTTCACCTTCTGCACTTGATTTTTCACTATTTCTGCCTGCATTGCTCTCTCAGTTACCTCGGTGAGCACTCGCTCGGCCCTGTGCGATGCCTCGGCCAGTTCTTTCTCCATTACAGCCAACTCTTTTTTAAGAATCAGCACTGAGGAGGAGGCCTCGGCCAGTTTTTCCAGTCCAGTGTCCATCCTTAAAGCTCCGTCGCTTAGTTCCTTCTGTTTGCTGTTGTAGATGCTTTTATATCCAGCAATGAAGTTCAGGTAGGACTTGGGTGTTACGTGGGTGGCCCTTCTGAACCTTTGGAAATATTCGCTTGAGGTAGCAGCCACAACGTCTTGGATAGACCCTAAAGCGTTTACCAGTTCTTCTTTTACTTTATCGGTGCAAGCGATTTTAAACTCTGTGAGGAAATGTTTCGCCACCAAGACCAAAGCGTCTTTGGGCCATGGTTGGAACCAGTCGATCGTGCAACCGGAGATAAGTGCTGGAAATCGTAGTGCTCTGTTTCTGAATTTTTCGCCCACAGGTGAAAAACAGAAAACCACGTGTAGGTTCTGGCACGTGCGGTTCATGAAGAACTCCATAACAATTTCTTGGTTTAAAGTACGCTTGGGGTTCTCTCGTTTCATGATTGGAGTTAGTTCTTGGATGATTTCTGCTTGTTCATCTTTGGTGAATAGGTTAGAAATTACTCCAGATGATAATATGTTATTAAGGTACTCCAAAAAGCCTTCCTCCTTGATGTCCAGGTCGGTGAAGATGAAGGTGGTGCCTTTGCCTTGGCATCCGCAGGAGCGGTAAAGAACTTTGAGGTCTTCTAGGAAGTTGGCGATGTTGTATGATCTTGTAAGGGTTATTTGGAAAGTCTTGTAACCCGCGATGAATGAAGATAGTTTTGTTAAGGATTGTTTTCCACTGCCACCAACACCTACGTGAATTAAGATAATCTAGTTAAGACAGTTGCTACTAAGAGTGAACAAAAAGTAAAGTACCTACTAACATGACGTTTCCTCTAGGATGCCTAATAACTCTGGAGATTTTTACCAGATGTAGCATGGCATCGGGAAAAAAGACCAAATCCATTCCAGAACCGCGGACCATTTCATTAAATTGTGCCAAGAACATTTCCAAACGTTCCCGCAGTTCATTTTCGTTGCTCACAGGTTCGTAGACTTTTGGAAGTTCCATGTCAGCGTCTTCGCCTTCTTCTCCTGTTGGTTCTGGGGCATCTCTAAATGAGTTGAATGAAATGTGTGAGTTTTTGACTGTATGGAGTTACTTACCGCATGAAATCCACAAAAACTGGATTGGGCTCGGTTTTTTGCCTTAGCTCGACTCCTAGTTGGGCTTCTACTAACTCTAGCAGCTCTTCATTGAACCACTCTTTGTCTTTCTCTATGGTAAACCGATCTGAAAAGACTCTGGCGCATTCGTGTTTCCACAGTACCATCATGCAACCCTCTGATTCTATTACAGTTGATAGAGTGCCAATCTAGTAAGGAATATTAGTTATACTTTTATAGAATGTCTAGTTAAGATCTTACCATTCCTTGCCAGATTCTGGATAAGTCCCTTAAAGAAAACACATAGTGGAATTTTGCAGGAGTAGGCAGCAGCTTCGTCCTGGTATTCTTCCATAAAATCCTCGTTAAAGGAATGAGTTTTTTGACGAGATTTCGCACCTCCAAAGTGAAACCTCTTTTGACGTTATAGTGACCTTGTGCGATGACCCCGAAGATCTTATCAATCGAAGAGTCTACCGGTAGAGGGCAATTAAATATGCTGAACTGTCGTTTGAGTCTTGATGGTATGTCGTTTCTACCGCCGCCTGGTTGAGACATGGCTCCCACAAACTGGACGTCTACGATGGTGGCGAATTCTCCGGGTTTTTCCAGACTGTAGAATCCGCCCATGTCCATGGTTTGTCGGACAATTTCATTCGTTATCTGAAGTAATTTAGTTTTAATTGGAAAAATCAATTAAATTGTTATGGGTTTTAAAATATTTGGATTTTTGTGAAGCCTTTGACAGTATCAAGATTTTTTTAATTGAGTGAAAAACTGCTCAATAAGTCCAGGATGGTGGTATTTACAAGGAAACTTGAAAGGACCTTTTTGGTAAAGAAACTCATCAGCTTTCATATGAAACTAGTATCAATAAAATTGTTACATACGTTTTTAAAATATTTAGATTTTTGTGAAACCTTTGACAGTATTAAGATTTTTTTCAATTCGTTGAAAAACTGCTCAATAACTCCAAAACGGTTGTATTTAAAAGGAAACTTTTAAGGTACTAGGTATAGAAACTCATCAGCTTTCATATGAAACTAGAATCAATAAAGTTGTTTCATGAGTTATTAAAATATTTAGATTTTTGTGATGCTTTTGATACTATTTTTAAGCTTTTTCAACCTATTAAAAAACTACTTAATATCTCCAAAACGGCTGTATCTACAAGGAAACTTGAAAAGAGCTCTTTGGTAAAGAGACTCATCAGCTTTTATATGAAGGTAAAACCATTTAAATTAGTGCATCAGTTCTTAAAATATTTAGATTTTTGTAAAGCCTTTGACAATATTAATATTTTTTCAATCATGTGAAAAACTGCTCAATAACTCCAAAATGGTTGTATTTACAAGGAAGCTTAAAAGGACCTTTTTCGTAGGGAGACTTGTCAGCTTTCATATGATACTAAAATCATAAAATTCATCATAAAATCATAAAATTGGTAAATGCGACTTCAAAATATTTCAACGTCATCATCAAATTTTCAGTGTTCATTATATCCATTATTTTGATGTCAAGTTTTGGTTTTTTCCTTTAATTCTCATTATAAGATCACCAATAATGATTACTTTAACCTTCCAGGAATATTCCTTTTCACAACGTTCGCATAATTTAAACATTGCTAGAACTTTAGTGGTATGTTCCCTGATCAATCTATAAACCCCTTACCTGATCTCCCCAGCAATTGATCTCAGGCAAATTGATATCGTCTATAAAAATAATTAGTTTCTTTCCATTTGGTGCCCCAAAGGTGTTCCCCATCCTCTTCTCGACGTAACTCTCAATAGTTTTCTGGAATTGATAAGGTGTGGTAGCACTGGAGAAGTTGAATGCCCTATGCAGATACACCTCTGGATTTGCTTTTTTCATGTAAGATTTCATCATCACCTGTAAATATGCCATTAAATTAAACATCATAAAGGTGATTATGTACTTGCAGTTTTAGCAGTTCCTTGTTCTCCTATCAACATTACAGCCTTTTCCTGCTTGGCTATGGTATCTATCAGATAATTAATCCTGACATTATCCATGATCGGGATGAGAATAGAAGCAAACTCAGGAGTAGCCAGTTCTGGATAAACATAGTTGGTGACTAAGGTGTTCCACATAACCCACTCCCCATCAGAATTTACTACGTAATCAAATATGGTGGCCTACAAGAGATGTTTTAATACCAACTAATGCCTCCTCAAGCTTTAATACTTACATCAGGATTTTTATTGTTATTCTTGGGCAAATCCAACTCCGTCAAGTTTTCTTTAATAAAAGTATTATACTTAAGTCTATCATCAGATTCCAGATAAGCACCCAGTCCCCAAGTGAGAGCGAACACAAACAACTTGGCCAAATGTTCTGACGTAAAAATTTTACGCTCCTCAACCTTCTCCGTTTCTTCTAAGAGCTCCTCGTCGTCAATATCCGACTTGGACGCTGACGTATCTTCAGTGATTTCCGCCTGATTGGGAATTAATCCCTCAAGCAAGTTTATAACTTGCAAAATAATGTTGCATTCCAAGACCAACATCACCAAGGTGAGATTCTGCGCGCCCCATCCCTGAAGAACTCCAAAATACTCATCAAAGAGATGAGTGAAAGTCTCTTGCTCTTTGGGTGTTCTCTTCATCAGCCAGGCTTTCACTATGGGTTTCCACGTGAGGCCGGATGAACTCATATAAACCATTCCGTTACGTGACACCGTAGCAGGAGAAGCGTTATCGATATTTTCCGGTTCAAAAATGATTTTACACGTGGGGGCCATGGATAAACGATCACCGTTGGCTAAAGTGAGGGTTTTGTTATCGTCCAAGACGGAGTTTAAGTTTTCTATCCAAATGCTGTCCACTGGACCGTCTAGGACCAACCAGATATGTTCTCCTAATAGGGGATAATGTTGTCAAGTAAGTCATGTTAAATAACGAATTGACTAACCGTTTTTTATTTTCAAGGTTTTCCTCCAGAGGGCGGAGAAGATACCGTCGGTCCAGTCGTTCGTGGCTACATCCAGTCTTCCGAACATTTGGGCGGCTGTTATGGCTTTTGGATTCATACGCATTTCTCTGGAAAAATTTTAGAGTGCTGCCTTTAGATGATTTTTCAAAAAATGTCGAAAATTAACGGATCTATGCCAAAAGTGCATAGAATCAATAATGGAAAGCATACATTTCTTCAAAATTTAATAAACCAGGATTTTTTGGGATAAATCAACCTCGCCATGATGAATTTTTGATCCACATCAAAAATGCATAGAATCAATAATATAAAGCGTACATTTCTCTATAATTTAATGTACTATGATTTTTTGGTAAAATTGATAGAAAGTGATATTTTTGGGTTAAATCAATTTAAATCAGCTTGTCATGATGGATTTTTAAGAATATATCGGAAATTAATGGATCTATGCTAAAAGTGCATAGAATCAATAATGTAGAGCATGAATTTCATGTTGTATGATTTTTTTTGGGAAAATTAATAAAAATCTAAATAATTCGGATAAATCGATTTGGATCAGCTCGCCATGGAGGATTTTTGGAAATAAGTCGAAAATTAATGGATCTACACAAAAAGTGCATAGAATAAAAAATATGTATCATTGATTTATCTATAATTTAATGTACTATGATTTTTCGGGTAAAATTAATAGAAATCAATATTTTTGGGATAAATCAACTTGGATAAAATATGTCAAAAACTAATAGCTTCACACTAAAAGTGCATAAAATCAATAATGTAAAGCAAACATTTTTCTATAATTTAATGTACTATGATTTTTGGGGTAAAATTAATAAAAATCAATATTTTTGGGGTAAATCAATTTAAATCAGATTGTCATGATGGTTTTTTAAGGATATGATGAATGGATCTACATTAAAAGTGCATAGAATCAATAATGTCGAGCATGAATTTCATGTTGTATGATTTTTTTGGGGATATTAATAGAAATCCAAAATATTACATTTACAACTCGGATAAATCAATTTGGATCAGCTCGCCATGATGGATTTTTAAAAATATGTGAAAAACTAATGGATCCAAACCAAAATTGCATAAAATCAATAATGTAAAACATACATTTTTCTATAATTTAATGTACTATGATTTTTGCGATAAAATTAATAAAAATCGATATTTTTGGGTTAAATCAATTTAAATCAGCTTGTCATGATGGATTTTTGAGAATATGTGAAAAACAGTCAAAATGTATTGAATCAATATTACAGAGCATGAATTTCTCTATAATTTCATATATTATGATTTTTTTTGAGAAACTTACCAGTAGCAGAGAATTTTGCAAGGAACATCAACCAACATAAATCTTGTTGCTCATGTTGCTGATGACAATGATGCAAAATGACAATGAAGAATTCAACCCAGAGGAAAGTCCAAAGTCTATTTACATGATTCTAACTGCTTTTAGGATAGATTGAATGACCAATGACAAAGCATAGATAGAACTACACACTAGTACAGAAACTGCTGATGAGAAGGAAGAAAAGCTGCAAAAACCCGAAATACAATCTTTAAAGATTATCTGGATGGTAGCACACCAGAATCTAGTTTTGGATCATAAGTTCGTAGATAGATTTAATTGTAAATTGAATCTTACTCCAGTTGCCAAACTATAGAAGCTAATTAACGAGCTTACCTGTGAATAGTCCCCATTTGAGTTAAAGCCTTCATTAATATTTGAATACAACTGGTTTTTCCAGCACCAGATGGTCCCAAAGTCATTATCCCATGTCTAACTCGCTGAGTCTCATATAGCTATAAAAAACAATGTAAAAATGACTCAAAAAAAAGACACTCTTACTAACCTGAATAAGCTTCAAAGACCACGAAGGATGATTCAGAAGTCCTGCTTCTTGCACTTGTGCATCAATGGCCTCTTCGAGTTCCGGATAAGCGGTCTTTTCCAACACTTGATTAGGAAATAAATCAGCTACTAACGAAATGAACAGCGGCTCGTCTTCGTCTATGAGTTTGGATAAGTTCATGTCCCTCAACACCCTCATAACTATGGTGCTTTCCGAATCTTTGTTATTAACGCGTTTCGATGCCCCGAGTGTTCTGAGCACCGACAGGATATTTCTGAGCCCGAAGTCGTAGTGGACCTGTTTGGTGAGCTGCTCCTCGCACAGTTTGTAGAGTGTATAGAATTTTCTGGCCAATGTGATGTTCTCCAGAAAACCGCAACTGGCCAATTTGACTCTGATGATGATTTGTCGGTCTGGTACCATCATGGCCACCGTACGAAACTGGATTTTTAAATTTTCTGGGAGTTCTTTTCTTCCCGCATAACCAGGATTCTATAAATTTATGTGATATAAAGCTTATAAGATCAAGAGGTCAGAGCTGTTGTACCATGGTTATAAATATTCCAAATTCCGGGCACATTTCGACAATATCGCCATCGGTGAACTGGAATGATTTCTTTTTTTCTTTTTTGCTTGCGAGGACCACAGCTACTTGCTGAGCAGCTACGGATAAGACTGGCAATTCTATTCTGTTGAACTCGTCGAAGCAACCCCACGAACCTGATTGAGCCAAACCTTAAAAGAATAATTTAAGCTTAAGCATGGACCTTTTCAGATCCAGTTATCCTAATTCATGTTTTAAATTACGTTTTTTAGATAGCGTCGCAGGTACTCTACTACGGAATATGATTTTAGGGAGTTTCTATAATTATCTAGTTCGTACCTTTGTATATTCTTCCAAGACCTCTATAATCCATTTGATCAGAGCAGTTGAAAACCACCACATATTTAGCCAAAGTTTTACCCATATCTTTGACAGTTTCCGTTTTACCAGTTCCTGCTGGTCCACAGGGTGCCCCACCCATACTCATTGCTAGTGCTTGAGCCAGAGTAATGTAGCACCTTAAATTAACAAATTGATCGATGTATCACAA
This sequence comes from Anthonomus grandis grandis, assembly GCF_022605725.1. Classification (NCBI taxonomy): domain Eukaryota; kingdom Metazoa; phylum Arthropoda; class Insecta; order Coleoptera; family Curculionidae; genus Anthonomus; species Anthonomus grandis. Next base: position 10,810,327 of record NC_065549.1, read on the forward strand.
TGAATCAATCACAAAGATGCTCTACCTGTCTGTAAGGGGCGTAATGACCAACCGGTCAGTACATCCTAAATATTCATTTTGATACGAAAAAGTGACATCAGTGATTACAATGAGAGTTTTATCTTGTTCTTCTTTGAAGTAAAATCGACACTGCTTGAGCCATTCGAAGTCATTGACGTGCCGAACGTTTAAACGACACTAAAATAGTGAAAATTTAAGCTAATAAGTAAACGTGGGTCCAAGCAGACATTAGTAGAACTCTGCTGGTATATCCCTGAAACGATGAGAGGTGAGCATATTTTTGTCCCCACTTACCAAGATATCAAAAATATCCCTCTGATGGACGTGAATCGTAATAAGAGTTTCAAACTTCGTACGTTCAATTTTGGTGAGGTCCCTAGTGGTTTGATCGATCAACGTATTCAATAACTCCAAGAACTTATTGTTCGTATCGGGCATCACTTTTTTATCGTGCCTGGCCTGCAGTAGAGCAAGCTCTGCATCTCTTGTCCATATCATTTGAAGACCAAGTAGACCAATCTGTTTATAACAACGGTTATTTGAATCATATAATTGATTCATCATAAGAATTCTTACCTGAGAAGGCATCTTATCAAGAAAAACTAGCAACTGAAAGTTAATATCATTAATCATCGCAAAAGCTGTCCGAATAATCGAATGCAACGACGCCTGGGAGGTCTGCAATAACTGTGTCAGCCAGGTTTCCACACTTCCTTCTGCCCTCACCGCCTTTTCCAACTGAATCAACTCGCCCTCCGAAGATATAATGGCAGTTATCTTATTATACTCTATGTCATGAAACTTCACGTATTTAGTGTTATCAAAGATAGAGAGCAAATGGTTCTGGATTGTGTGGGAATCAGAGGCCTGCCCAAGAATTTCCAACAAAGCTGGATCGGACACAAAGAAGAACCTAGGAAACATCATACGCTTGCGCTCCAGATAACCACTAAGCGACTTCTGACAAATCTCTAGCTGCTCTTGAAGATGCGGTAGGAGCTGCTTAAGCATATCATCACCAACGCAGCAACTGACCACCCCAGGAGTCTCATGGGCTCTCTGCATAATTTTCTGCCATGATTTATCAATTTTCGAGAAGCGTTTTGCTTCTTTTGGCAACTGCTTAGCAATGTCACCTCCAACAAACACGGCCTCCAAATAAACCCACATATTTTGCACCAACAACCACCTCTCAAGAATTTCATTTGTATTAGATAAGTCGTGTACCCATTGCTGAATTTGCTTCTTAAATGGTGCGTTGTATCTGTTGGACAATAGGGAGCCCAACACCATAAGACTGTCCTCCAACTGTCCGATAGTTTCGGCAGTCGTGTCACCCCTCAGCAGTAACTCACCTCTGTTGTTAAAAGTCATAAAAGTCAACTCATGGATGCTCCATTCGTTAGTAACTTGACGCAGCTTCGCCTCAATATCTCGTTCTTTCATGGCAGAGATGCAAATGTCCTCTATGTCTTCTTTATGCTGCAACAGGGGAGCTTCGAGGATATTTTTGAGGCAAAAGCCTTCGCTTTCCAGCTCGAAAATATGGTTGAGGGAGTCCATGATCCTTTGCCAATGGCGCGGTTTCATGGCCTTGTTAGCCATCAGTTCCAATAGGGGGCACATGTCGTTAAAATCGTCGATGGTTTTCTTTAAGGCGAAGAACGCCGGCCATTCTTTGAGACCTTTTGGGAGTTTTCGGCAACGATTCTGGAACTCCATCAGCTCATTGTTAATTTCCTCGATGTTCACTTCACCCCAGGGTATGTCATAGTAGCTGTTTACTCTATCAATGACGTCGTTGTATAGTTTGTATAATTTCTGAAGTAGGTTTAGTTCTTTTCGTATCTGTGCCAAGTCTGGATAGTCTGTAGTGGCCAAACCAAAGAGCTCCTCGCCACTTTGATATGTTTGAAGCTTTCTCCACATACCATCGAAACGGTTCTAAAATAAATATTGACAAATAATTATATATAACAATAATAAGACGTTTATTAGTCACCAAGAAATTACAGCAATTAAGCACAAAGAATACTAATAGGTAGGTGTTGTAACTTTTACAACATTTCAAATATTACAAAATTCCACTAAATATTGAGTATTTCATCATTTACCAATAACAAAAAAAGTAAACTAAATAAAAAAGCTAATAATGCAAGGTGACCAACAGGTCATAATATGCAGATTTACAGAGATATCCCTTACACATTCTGTTGAGGCCAAAAAAAATTTAAAAAAAAGACAATAATTTAAAGACAATAAGAAAGAACATACCTAACGAGAGCATGGGAAGAGGATTAGGATATGAAAGAAAATATGACGGGAAGGGACGATGAGGAAATATAGCGATTTATGGCAACGTTTAAAGCCTTTCAGGAACAAAATCATGAACAATATTATCCACAAAAACGTTAAAAAAATTCACTCATACACATAATTAACCAAGGAGAAGCAGCTTAATGTTAACTTTAAAAGTTTTTTTCTGTCAATGTAAAATCATTTATTTTAAACCTATTTATATAGTGTGCAATCAAGTATGAAAATGACGTTTTAAATAATTCACTAATATAATTGAAGCTGTTCTTACTTGGAAGAGGATTAGCCTGTCCGAAGCTTCCCTGGGGGTTAAACCAGCTTGCATAGGACCAGCAGTACGATACTCATTGCAATAGTCAATTTTGTCTTGCCTAAACTTCTCCAAGTTGTTCTTGAGGTCGTTCTGAAACTGAGGTTGCATGTCCAAGAGGTTCACTTGGACTTTCAGGGCGTTATCTAGCAACTGCCTCCAAGTGTATCGCAGGTTATCCACCTGCTCAATGATTTCCCTCTCTACAGATACCTCATGCCGGTTAAGGACATTAAATGCGTCCTGAAAATATCCGTATATTGTATGGGATGAATGACAATTGATATTATGGCGCTGGTCCTCCACCATCTCATGAGAAACTGTGACACCTCCTTTATTTAATTTAACAGGAGATGTCACAGTTTCTCCAAAATAATGGAAGTTGTAGTAAGAACCTGGAAAATAATTACCTCTATGGGATCGATCCTAAGTTCCATATCCACCTCCTGTTCTCGTATTTTCTTAAGGGTGTCCATGATCATTCGGACGTCATCGAGGTCTCGTATGGTTCGCTCCAGTTTTCGTTCCATCTCGTTTATTACTGCGTATACGTAGTCCATTTCTCTTCGATATTTCTTCTTCATTGCTTGGCCAATTCTAGAGGTTTGCATGGATTAGTATTATCAAATGATCGTGAATAATTAATCAAAGTGAGAACCACGACTGGTTATATTGCTTCACAAAAAAGGTTTTGATAATATTATCAGCATCTTCAGGAGAAGATGTTACAATTGTTATACAATTGCTCTCAGAAGAAACTTAAAACTCAACTGGAATTGAGTGATGTTTCTTGGGTGAAACTGAATGAATTAACCCAGCTGCTCTAACATTTCCAAACCAAGAAGATCTTTTGAAGACTCCAGTTATTTCATGTAAGTTGAGTGAGTTATTTCACTTAACTGAAACTTACTTGAGCAACCTTACTATACTGAAGATCAATGAAAACACTCAACTTTAAGTCATTATCTGAATCACTTCTGAAGATGTTAACGTAGTTAATGAAATACGTGCCAAATTAGTAACGAGTTAAAAATAATATTTTCATCTCTGCAGCAATCTGTTCTATGCCTCCAGGATGAATATAAATTGTACATTATAATATTTTCAATACCTGTGTGTACAGGGTGTCATTTTGGGTACTTTTGCGGGATATCTTCGTTATTTTTAGAGATAAAGAGTTGCGGTTTTGGCGACACGGTGCTACTTTTTTTCGTAAAACTAAAGATGCTGTTAACGAAATTTTCATAGCCCTTTTATTTTCTAAGATACAGGGCATTTTTGAGATTTTTGCATTTTGGGACCCCCGTCGTATCTGCAGATGAATAGTAGTGTCCAGTCAACTGGAACTGAGTTGAGTAACTTAAGAGACTCAACTGATCTAGTATCTTTAGAAGATTAACGAAGATACTCTTTCATTCAGTTGAGCAATTGAAATAAAGCTTGGTTTAAATTTAGTGTTAATCTTTTCCTGAAGACGTTAATATAATTGATGAGACACGTGATAAAGAGATCAACTAGTTTTCCTTTGATATACATACAGGGTGTCCCAAAAAAGAGTGTCAAGCGAGCGCCCAGAGATAGAGCAACCCTAAGGGAATCCGAATCACCCCCACGTATATGATCTGATTTTTTTTAGTTAAGGAGTTTTTAGTTAGGAGTACATTTTTTGTGATTATTTAGTATTATTCAACTTTTATGCTTATTTCTGCTATATTCATAGTAAATAGGTAAGGCGAATGCCTGATTTTTATTTTACTATTTAGATAAAAGTTGACTCTGACAAGAACACAAATAATTTGATCCAGAAATTAAAATATTGCTTACAAAAATTGTAATTTTAATCTATTTAAATTTTTTAACTGAAAATCTCCATGAGCTGTTATAAGATGTTGATTTGGAGACAAGGAGAGACACGTTTTTTCAGAACGATGGGGTTCCTTGCCATTATCCGATAAATGTTTAAGAATATCTGAATAAGCGATTTAGACACAAGTGGATCGGTCGAGGTGGACCAATTCAGTGGCCCCCCAAATCACCGGACTTAAACCCAATTGTTTTTTTTTGTTTGGGGTTACTACAAGGAGGTCGTGTACGCTCAAGAGTCAAGAAACTTAGAAGAAATAAGAATAAAAATTAATGAAGCAAAACAAACCGTAAAAAATAACAGATTAGCATTTATAAAAAATAGACAGTTAAAAGATAATTTTTTTCGCCGATGCCGTATTTGTATTGTAACAAGGTCGTCATTTTGAAAACTTTATGTAATAATTAAAGATAAATTGATTAAAACACTTTTTGCTTTATTTCTTTTATTAGTAAATCTTTTTTTGTTTTCCTTTTAACTGTTATTTAGATAAGATGCGATAAGGGTAGCCCAATAAATTTTTTATAGTGAAAAGCTGATAGACCGATAAGGTTCCTTAAATAATTATGTTTTGAAAAAAAATGCTGTAATTTTTAAAACGCCTTTAACTTTGTTGAACTTTTTTTACTTTTGTTTATTATGTCACAATTTATTTATTTTTGTAAGCAATATTTTAATTTCTGGATCAAATTATCTTTGTTCTTGTCAGAGTCAACTTAAGTATCTAAATAATAAAATAAAAATCAAGCATTCGCCTTACCTATTTACTATAAATATAGCAGAAATAAGCATAAAAGTCGAATAATACTAAAAAATCACAAAAAATGTAATAACTCCTAAACTAAAAAAAATCGAATCATATACATGGGGGTGATTCGGATTCCCCTAGGGTTGCTCTATCTCTGGGCGCTCGCTTGACACTCTTTTTTGGGACACCCTGTATATACATATATTAGTAATATATATTATAATATATTACTTTAAATACCTGTGAGTACATGACTTAATCTCAGTCATGATTCCATACTTAAGCTTCTCCGTAGAAATTGCCAGGCAGTTGGCAATGGTGAAGACGTCAGGTTCGGTACTGAGTCGCTCGTTGAGCTCTTCGTGTTTGCGCAGGGAGGCCTCGAACTCGCTTAGTTGACAGTTGAGGAGCTCCCTCTGAGATTTCTCGTTTCTCCACAAGATGCTGTAGGGACGCCATCTCGAGAGAAACTGTGACATCTCCTGAGGACAGAAAAAACGCCAGGAGATGTCACAATTTTAGTTAAGAGGCGTCATAAGTGTTGTGAATGGTGTGCGGAATGATAATAGTAGTCATCTATTCTGGCGAAAATTGGTATGTTTTTTATGGGGGGAATTTGTTACTTGGATGACATGAGATAGATCTGTGTTAAATTTATACTTACAGCACGCATATCTTGTGTGCAAGATGTCAACAGCGACAGGGTTTTGATCACTTCCTTGTTTTCCATCACGTGGTTGTAAAAGTTGCGTTGTTGCAGTGGAAACATGGGTTTTTCTTCGGTCATGAGTCTGTAAAGTTTTCTTCGGCGCATGCGGAAGTCGTCCTCCTTGGTCTTCACTATGGGCTTGGTTGTGATCTTCTTCTAAATAGAGATTTTTCAGTTAGTGACCTAAAGTATAAAAATATTTAAGTGCATTCAAGAATTCCAGACTTACTTGTTGTTGTATGAGTCTAGACTTATTGACCACATCCATAAGATTGGCAGAAGGTCCAGCAATCTTCTTCCATACGGATCGTTTACTGGCACTCGCACCCTGTTGTATTCATGCAAATGTAAAGTGTGTTGTGATAAGTGTGGACACATGGTTTAATATAGTGTGGAGCATTCAGTGTCAGTGGTGCAGACAGAGTATAAAATATGTTTGGAGCAGTATACAGAGGTAAGAGTAGGTGCGGGATTAAAGGGTAGTAAGAGAGAAGAAGAAAACACAAATTAGATAACAAAATGGCGGACAGAAGCAACTTGGGCAGTTGTAAGAGTTTACTTACTGTCAAACTGTTACAACTATCGTCTGTGGTTTCTGCTGGTTCTATCTAAATATATGGTAGTCGTTTTAGAATGTGGGCATTCTGGGACTGTCCTAACAGCACTATAAAGGAACATTCACTGTTCCAGAAATATTCTGGGACCAAGAAAAATAGTTGATATGGTTAATTACAAATCTAAAGAACCCTGGAATATTCTTTTAGAACATTAATGGAATCTTTGTGATACGTTCCCTGAATAATCTGTGCTATTAGGGTATTTTAGTTATTAATGGACTTACGTCTTGGCTTGCGGCCCACTGTCCCACCCCTTTAGAAACTGAGGTGATGTTTTTACCAGCCAAATTAAGAACCTCCTGAACTTCATCCAAATTCGGTTGAACACCCACTTTGGGAATAAGCAGTAGGGCGTTCAGAATAAACACCGGAGTTCTCTCATCTTTATCTAATATAGGGAGAAAGTAGATGAAAGATTCAGTGGTATTCAGTTCCATCAGTACAGGGTCGTCAAAAAAAATCAGGGTTTTGTATGGGGATCTGAATGGTGTGCTGACCTTGAAGTTCCGTCTAGGCATTGTTTGAGTCTGTACGATCTCGGATATAGGCTGAAGATCATGAGGTCGTATGACCTTGATGTAAGAACTAAGAAATTCAACTAAAATTATAGTGAAGATGGAAGACAAGTATTTTAAGCTTGAAATAACATTAAATTTAGTTTAATTCTTCTACAATAATTAGAATTTTACTCAAATTGTTTCCTTCTTTACTAGTTCTTGTATCTTTAGAATGCTTTATTAACGAATTAAGATCATACGAGAGTTTTGCATTAGTTTCTTAGATTACATGGAAAGCTGTGTGTCATTTGTAAACAAATTTAAAAAAGCAAATATGATACTGTAAGGTAACAAAAATAGCACGAAAAACAGATCTTTGAAGAACACTTGACAAAATGGCTTCACCATTCCATTAGAGCCTACTCAATTTTAAGAATTAACAGAATATTAAAGCCTTATAGAAAGACGCTAAAAGGCAAGATTAAAGCAATTTTCACAATTACTTGAATTATTTGAAACTAGATCTTCTTGGGCTGCATTCTTATTGACTACTGATACTACTTCTCTAAAGAAATGTAATCAATTGGAAGTCCTTTCATTAGCTAGGTCTGCCGTCTGACTTTAAATTATCTGCTCTGGAGAATAAAAAATCTCTACAAGCAAGTCAAGTTCAGATTAAATGAGACTTGCATTAGCTTCTTGAATGTTCTCTTGTCTAAATAACACGGAAATCTGTGTGTCATTTGCAGAAACACATGTGAAGCGATTAGGTGTTTAAGGTGAGAAAAGTATCACCAAAATAGATGGAAATCTTGGGCTGTATTCTCATTAACTGTTGATACTTCTTTTAAGGGATATGGGGATATTTCTATCATTTGATGTACAGGGTCATTGAAAAAAGTTTCAAGATTATGCATGAGGACCTGAATGGCCCTTAAAATTCTGTCTAGACCTTGTTTGAGTCTGTACGACCCTGGATTCACCTTGAAGCGCAAAAAGTCACATGAACTAGATGCATATCTAAACTTAAAACATTCCGTTCTTTCTTTCGGCGGTGTAAAAATCGGAGTTTTCCATTGCAAAATAAAAGTTGACTTTGAATATTCACTCCAAGGTCAGCTCCTTGTCTAAAACCTTGGCACTGCGATACTTGATGACTTGCTATACGTACATTCAACACAAAATCTCTTCCGTAAAGCATCCAGAGACTGCCTGGTCACTTTGACTAGAACGTCAATTACTTTTCTGGTATAGTACCGTCTCATTTCACCTACTGCTCCCCTAACAACTTCGTTCATTGCTTTGCTCATGCCTCCGCTGAACAATAGATGAGGTTTCTCAAAACATTCCCAGACCAGCGACCAGTCAGATGGTTGTTGAGACCCCGTTCCTCCGTCCGGTGGTTTTTCCTCTTCTATAGAAGAATTTCGTGCCAATAGAAACTTTAAAAAGTTTTTTGTGAAACTTTACCTGCGAATAGAAAAGCACCATCTTGGTCCACTGAATCCGTGCTATCAATGCGAGCTTTCTTCACTAAAATTAGAATTTCTTCAACAGCTTCTTCTACCATCATGCATTTCTTATGCAGTTCGGCGGCTGAAGAGCGACAAATTTCATCGGTTTGATCACAAAAGGCATCTGCAAAAGAGAATATGTTAATTTGCAATTTCTTTAGATTTATACCATACCGATTTCCCAAGGAGGGTCTCCATCATCTGGTAAGGCATGCAGCTGTATGGTTTGCATACTAGTCAGCACCTCCAATACTCTATTTACATAAATATCATGGATTCTTTCGGTCTGAAAGTGAATGAATAATTTTCACAAATAAGAGCATTTCAAAGCACTTACAAGTATTTTAAAGTTATTTATGGCGGAGTTTGCTGAATCTATGTAAGACTGCCACTCTTCAGAGACCCAGTCCAGTTGATTAAGACCCGGCTCGATTTTGTTGGAGAGTTTTATCAAGTGTGGTAGGAATAAGGGGCGGACCTCTTGTTTGACACTGCGGACTGATTTTAGGAAGTCGTTGATTAAAAACTGCAAAGAATGTTATTGATTATTATGACGATCAGACCAGAATGTAAATTACCAATTTGTATATAACTTGGCAAAGACATAGTTTCTTTATAGGTCTCTTGAAGTAATATGTATGACTTTTACGTGGTTTATGCTTGATATGGTAAACCGTATTAAATTTAGAGGAAAATTATGATTTCCAGGTGGAGAGATTATCTGTCAGGACTAACTTTTTGTATTTTTTAGGGGTTTGAATTATTTTTAAGTTTTTCAGCTTTTATGGCCTTTTTTTAAAGTTTTCAATCATGTAATTTATACATTTCAGAAATATGATGTAATTTTTTGTCCGTTAATGTTATTTTATCGTCATGAGTCATGTTGAATCTGTTTTTACATCTTTCACATCTCTTGGACTAATTTTTAATTCTATTTCAGGATTATGAAGCCATAAGTTGCTTGCAGGCATATAATTATTATGTTTTCAGGCATTGCAATAAATTTTTCATATCTTTTATAATTTTTCCGTCTTTTTGTATGTGTTCTAGAAACTTGATAGATTGAAGCAATTTCACGCTTTATTGTGCCTAATTTTCTCGCTTTTAAATGCCGCAAATGAAACAAGGAATTGGCATACATTTCTATACTTTTGAACACCAGGGAGAAATATAAATTGACTTTCACATCCAGGAATAAAAATTGAAATTACTCTAAATCCCTCTTGACTGAAATAATTAATGACTTAAAATTCTGTGACAAAACTGTAAATGACTTCAAATGCTTGGAATTAAATTCAAATGACTTTAAGTGGCTGGAATTAAATAAAAAATGACTTTAATTGCTATGATGAAACTGAAATTAAGGTCAAATGCCTAGATAAAATGGAAAATTACTTCAATTACCATGAAAAAAATTAAAATTGCTTAAATATACAGAAAAAAATACTGAAAATGACTGTGAATTCTTGACATTAATTGAAAACTGGTTTCGAATACTAAGATTAAACTTAAAATTATTTTAAACAATTAAAAGGTTTAAAATTAAAAAAAAATTCTTTAAATACCAAGAAGAAATTTTAAATTACTTTAAGTGTTATGAAGAAACTGAAAATGATAACGAGACGTGAACGGTGACCTTTGTAATTTATTCGAATGGCTCTGTATAAATAAATTAAGCTTAAATACAAACAAGTCTAAATTTTGCGTCTTTGCAAAGAAATCAAAAACTTGTCAAGCTAACATGAATAATGTGCGGATTATTGTGAATGGGGAAAATTTTTTTTTATTAAGTAACTTGGAGTGATTTTAGATGCTAACCTAAAATTCCATGGCCATGCAGACGATTTCTGACACGAATCTGTAAAAACTTGTCTATGCAAACGAAATTACAGCTTTACAACGCCCTTGCACTTTTCCCTCACCCCATTTACAATTTTGTTCTGCATTGCTATTTGGTTTGCCTCAGTATAAAGTGGACAAACTGGAAATAATACAAAACAGAGCCATGATTAGAATTGAAATGTGATCGTTATGCTCCTGTTGAGTCTATGTTAAATGTCCTAAATATGTAATCTCTAAAACAAAGAATTATGCTTAATATGTACTTGTTTATTTTTAAAATAAAGAAACGTCTACTACTGGAATATATTTGTCAAAAATTAAGAGTATTCGCAGATGTACATGAATACAATACAAGAAATCGTACAGATTTTATTCTGATAGATAGATGTCGAACCAGTGAAATGCTCAATACTGTTTTATTCAAGGGCTTAATTGAGTTTAATAAGCTACCTAATGATGCCAAAAGTTGTGATAATTTGAACCAGTTCAAGCGGCACCTGAGAGGATTTGTTTTGAATAAATGTTAAAATATTGTGATATTTATTTTGTTCTCGTCTTCGTCAGTGTTGTTGTAATATTTTGTAGCCATTGTATATGTAACATTTTAACTTTCATTTTAGCTCACAATTTTATCTTTACCATTTTTAATCTAGGTTAGTTTTTATCACTTTTTAATGTTTAGTTTTTCATGCTTCTCAGGGTTTTTGTATTTTTTTCTCCTTGCAGTCTTATGTATTTTGTAGTACCACTTTTTTGTATGTAGCTATTATGCTAAATAAACGATATTTAATATTATAATAAGAAACTGAGAATTACTTCAAATTTCTTGCTTAAAATAAAGAATGGTTTAAATTACCACAAATAAACTTAAAAAATACTTTAATTACCGTAAACGAGCTGAAAGCAACGTCAAATGCCTCAAATAAAATAAAGAATTGACCTTAAAGGGTTGGAATAAAATTATTCTTTTTAGAAATTTTCAGTATTTTTTTGTTAAATATTTTGAATGTTTTTGAAAATTTTATAATCATTTTTCAGAATCTTATAGACGTAATTGTAATTTTTTGTGATTTCCAGAAATTAGAAGTGATTTTTAATTTTATTTTATAGGCGTTTAACATAATATTTTGTTTGCCAGGGATTTGATATAATTTTTTAGAACGTTAGGTTTATCGTATAAAGGGGTAGCACAAGAAATATAAATGATGCCTGCCGACAGGTGTTTTTGCTATTTGGCTTCTTTAGGGCAACCAGGAAACCAAAGAAAAAAACAATATAATATAAAGATAACATAAACGGAGCCCTATCTTACAAATTATCTCGTTACCATTTAACTCTCCGTGCAAGATTTCTTTCTTGTCTTTTAGGCTTTTGGGGTGTTTGTGCATAAGTTCCAGACACTAACTTTATTTTCTGGATCTTCCAGGAATACGAAGCAATTTCTGACTTTATTTCAGACATTTGACGACATCTATTATGTCTCCAAGAATTTGCCTTAATTTTTCCTGTTTGAGTACTCTCGGCATATAAAGCAATTTATTGCTCCTATTCCAGGCATTTACAAATTTTCTTATTTTTGAGGAGTTAAGATTAACTTTTCATAGTTTTTGTTAAAAATTTTAAAAAAATAATTTTTTGTGCGTTTTCCATGGATTTCTAAAAATTTCTTAAGTTTTTAAAATTAAGAGTCTTCCAGGCATTTAAAATAATTTTTAATTGCATTTTAAGCTCTTGACCTAATTTATATGTTTTTCAGATATTTAATCTTGGTCCTCTGGTGTGTGTTCCAGGACTTTAAATAAATTTTTTGTTTCTCCAGTTTCTTTTCGACATTTTTATTAAAAAAAAATTGTTATAGACTCTTGAAGTAATTTTCCATGTGTGTCAGGAATTGGAAATAATTTTTCATTTTATTCTAGGAGTTTAATATAACTTCCTATTTTCCAGAGACTTCAATGTAATTTTTTAGGTCTTCCGTGCATTGGAAATATCATTTTATTTCAGGCTCTTGACATAATTTTTAATGTTTTCCAAATATTTCACATAAGTTTATAGATTTTTAGGGCCTTTTTCATATCCTCTAAGATGTTTACATAAGTTTCTGGATCCCTTTCGCTTTATTCCGAGTATTTACTTAATTTCTTATTTTCTCCAGAAGTTTTAAATATTTTAAGTTCTTTTTAAACATTTTCAGTTTAATAAAAATAATTTTTTATATCTTTTCCATGGATTTCGAATAAGTTTTCGAGCTATTATAGTCTTATAGAGTCCTATGGTATTCCAGAAATTTGACGTTATTTTTTATATTCTAGGAAAAATATTAAAGAAAATAAAAAAAAAACAATAATGTGGTTTTGAGTCCAAAAATGGGCCCTAAAAATGTGATTTCTCGGCTAATAAGAGAGTTACGACCTTGCGGAGGGTCTCATTGGATTCGAAAGGGTGAAATTAAGTCAAAACCGTTGGAAGTTTCCCGATGGTGCCCATAGAAGCCGAGATATTTACCTCCAAAATTTGGGTTTTTTCATTTTTTGGGGTATACCCCCCGTTTCGATTTTTTTCAGAAAATTTTTTTTTTTCGAATTCGAACTAACTATACCAGCGGATTGTTCTCATCAAGTAGATCACGAAAATACCGGGTTATAAGAGAAACCGAGCAGAACTAAGAAATCGAGTATTTTTTCGACCTCGTTTTTGAGGCCAAAAATGGGTATAAAAAATGCCATATCTCGGCTATTATAAAAGCTACGACCTTGCGGATGATCTCGTTAGATTCAAAATGACGAAATTAAGACAAAACCGTTGGTTTTCCCGATAGTGCCCATAAAAGCCGAGATATCGACCTTCAAAGTTTGGGTTTTTTCATTTTTCGGGTATACCTCCCCGTATCGAATTTTTTCACCATAAAATGATTTTTTTCGAAATCGAACTAACTATACCTGCGGTTTGTTCGCACAACCTACATCACAAAAATACCGAGTTATAACGGGATTCCAGCAAAATTAAGGTAAGGAGAGCACTTTGAAAATTTGAAAAAAGTCATTTTTCGACCTCATTTTTGAGCCCAAAAATGGGCCATAAAAATGCAATATCTCGGCTAATATGAGAGCTACGACCTTGCGAATGGTCTCGTTGGATTTGGAAGGGTGAAACTAAGTCAAAACCGTTGGAATTTTTCCGATAGTGCCCATAGAAGCCGAGATATCTTGCTCCAAAGTTTGGAATTTTTCGGGTATACCCCCCCCGGATCAATTTTTTTTACCAAAAATTTATTTTTTTCGAAATCTAACTAACTGTACCAGCGGCTTGCTCCCATCACCTAAAACTCGAAAGCACCGGGTTATAAGGGGATTTGAGCAAGACTAAGGGAAGGAGAGCACTTTGAAAATTCTGAAAAGTCATTTTTCGACCTCGTTTTTCAGCCCAAAAATGAGCCATAAAAATGCAATATCTCGGCTAATATAAGAGCTACGAACTTGCGAATGATCTCGTTAGATTCAGAAGAACAAAACTAAGTCAAAATCGTTAGTTTGTTTTGTAAATTGCAGTTGAACCATTTCACTCATCCAGGAATACAGAAATCACGTAAAGAAATTAGGCTAAGGCATTATTAAACGATCTATAATTCTTTGACAAAGGTTGTTCAAGAAGTTAAATGACAGTCAAGATCTTTTTTTCATCAAAAATATGCATACAACTAACCTGAAGTGAATCCTGAACTAACGTAAAATGATCCCGTTTAGCATACAGGGTCAACGCGACCATAGGAACTGGCAGATCCATCTTGAGCATCAGATCAGTTTCCCTTATAAGTAAAGGTATCGTCGTATGTAAATTAACTTTAAGCCTTTGCTGCTCTGGACAAACGGCTAACAAATGCTTCGTGAGGCACCCATCTGCATCTGATACCTTCAAAGAGATTTAATTAGTATCAGTTAACAGTAAGAATGACTTAATTACATGTTGGTTCATCCATAGGGCCACCATATCAGTTTCGTATGTCTTAAACATATTTTCCGCCGCCCTGTGTCTTCTGGATAGCTCCACCGTAGCAGGAAGGTTTTTCATTATGTGATGGGTGGTCACGCTGGATAACAATTCGTCCAAGTGGGATGACAGGCATCTGGCCCATTTAATTCGACCTAAAATCGCTTATAAAATGTGTGCACTCTTTATGATAGTATTTATTCATATTTACCAGCAATTGGTGGGAACATTCTGGGCACCGGTGGGTCATCTTTTTGCTTCTTATACATCTTAATGATCCTGTCCACCTCTTTCTCGCAATATTTCAAAATCCGATCATACTTTTCCTCCATTTTCGCCAAAGGAATCTTCTCACTAACCTTCTCAAACCTGGTCAGGAACCTGATCCCCTGAGGAGTTTCCCAAACACTATCGAAGTTCCTCTCAATAGTTTCAGCAATTTTATCTTTCAGCTCGTCAGTGTTTGCCAAGAAAACCGTGAAGTCACTTTCAAATTCCGCATTTCTTTGATCCAGATAGTCATATTGTTTGTTCATCACCGTAGATTTGATTGCTGTGAAACTTTGAATTGCTTCTTCAAGAGCTGAAAGTCATCTATGGGTAAACAAAAATAAATCATAAAATGTCATTTTTACCATCCCCTAGGAGCAACCCTTCCATGCGTCTCTGGAATAAACCAGAATAGTCGTCGATCAAGTCAAACATGGAAATTATTTTCGCCAAACGTTTACAAAAGGCATCAAACTTGCCGAAGATGTAGTTTTCTGAAAAGTTAAACGGTCTTGTGGCAGGTAAAATGGCTTGGGTCTTCACCACCTGATAAGTCTTTCTGTAGACTTTATTTAGGATTATACATTGAGTTAGTCTGTCTTTCATTAAAGCTCTCTCCTGAGACCAAATGCTCTCTTGACCACGACAAGTGATGTAACCCTTACATGTTTCAATCATCTGATTGGTTATCTAAAGAAGAATTAGTTCATATGATCAATGAGAACTGATCTTATTCAGCATTGTTGTCTTTTGTTTACAATGCTAAAGAAGCAGATAATGAAGAGAATGAAAACAATACTTGATTTTTGGATGGAACCTACCTTTACCATTAAAGCAGAACATCTTTCTGATGTATTGTAGAACTGCGAAACGTTATAAATAAGCCTGACAGTTTGTAAAAGTCCCATAATACAGTCTCTCATTTTAACCTGGAAAAAAGAAACTTGCTTAGTCTTATTTCAAATCAGCCTTGTCACTACTTACCGGATCATCTAAATACAATGAATGACATTTGGTTTCCAAAGCTTGAATAAACTTGGCATTATCCTTCGCCTCGTTATAGCAAAACGTGATTTTTTTAT
The DNA here is from genome assembly GCF_022605725.1 of Anthonomus grandis grandis. Lineage (NCBI taxonomy): Eukaryota > Metazoa > Arthropoda > Insecta > Coleoptera > Curculionidae > Anthonomus > Anthonomus grandis. The sequence goes on from NC_065549.1 coordinate 10,826,104, forward strand.
CAGTTTCCTTCCATTCTTTCAATATTTTCGATCGTGATATTTTGAGGCACAGAATGGTCATTTGCACCTCCCTAGAGTTCACTTGATTGACGATCTGAGAAAACTGAGCGCCTCGCTTCTTCCAGTATTCCAGCTCGTCCTGCGGTCCAGACGAGTCGTTTTCCCTTCGAATTTGCTCGCTCTCCTTTAAGATTTCATCCAGACGTTTACACCACTGTTTCACTCGTTCTTCTAAGGATTGCACCTTCTCCGGAATCTTTGCCAGCTCTTTAATTTCATCTTGGTGCATTTTTCTCATTAGTATTTGACCGTCATCAAAGAGGTTGCCTTCGTTGGCCACTTCTTCGCACACTGAAATTTATGGCGTGTATCACCTTGAGTGGGTTATAAATTATTTGGAATACCTTTTAGGACGCTACAAAATGATCTAAGACTGGGTAATAGTTGGTTCTTTACCATTGGGCAGCTCGCTGCATCATCTTCACAGTCCAAACTTGGATAAGCGAGTGCCTCCATGAACACATGCTCTATTACTCGCTCTATTGTTGTTACCATTCCTATTCTTTTAGCATCGACGACTCCACAGTATAGGTCCTAAAAAGGAAATAGAGTAGAAACAATGTCAGAAAATTGTCTGGATATTGAAGATGGAATCAGAGTAGCAACGGTTTCGAAGAAAGTTGATATCTAATCACTCGAATGTTGGTAATTTGCAAATGATAGCAACATACCATACAAATAATTAGTGTTTTTGGTGTTCTGGTTGGCTAATTATGAATTTTATTGCTGAACTATTATATTATAAGTCACTGAAAGAAGCATTTCCCTTCAGTGTTACCGTAATGAAATAATTGATCCTTTGGATTATTTCTGTCCCACCTGAGAAGCTGTAGTTGGCATAAGCCTTTTTCAGATCAGATGTATCAAGCTTTTGAATAGGGAATATTAATAAAAATTCTAGATTTCCTTCTAGTCTGATCTCCAGACAAGAATACCTTGTTGAACCAGAATGATGCTCACACTACTTCAAGAGAAGATGGGAAAGGCAATGGAGCATAGGTTTAAGACCCAGAAGGAAGGGAAAGAAAGCTTCCTACAGATCTCAGGATTGGACCAAGGAGTAACTCTTTTATGAGAAAATTGAACTTGTTCTGAAAATTGATTTTCCTGTAGAAGAAAATATTTCTTCAACAAACTCATATGAGATTGAAACCAAAAGCCTGCAAAGTTGAGATGAGATAGAAGATCTTGTTAAGGCATCTTAAATAAGACGCTTTTTCTCATGGATTATGGAGATAGATCTACACTATACATTAAATCTATATCTATTTAACCATTGAGTACCTTCTGGAAACCTTCTTCAGGTAACTGTTTGCTACTGTTAGTCCGAAATATATAAATGCAAATTCCAGTCAAAGGGATTTCCCATCCGTCTGTAAGAAACAACTTCTTCTTATAAACGGGCGGGTTCGGTTGCAAGTTAGCTCTGCTAGTGCTCGGCTGTAGCTGTCTACTAGTGCTAGGTTTACTAGGTTCCACGGCTGCCATAGCTTCGGTGTCCAACATGTCTTGATAAAACCATACCAGTTTAGTTTTCATGTGCGGGAGGAATAGTTGATTGATTTCGTCAAGCTGAAATAGTTAAAACGGGGAATGTGGTCGGGGAAAGTTTTGTCACTCACCATGTCACCCTCGAAGACGTGGTCCATGATCTCGTGCCGTGGTAGTCCGGTGGCATCTATGAGGATTTGGAAGGTGAACTCCAGCCTGGGGTCCATCTCCCCCCGTCTCGCCTTTCGCTCGCATTCTTCTCGCCTGCGCTGTAAATGGGAAAGAAATGTTATGAGAGTAAAATGTAAAAGGAAAACGCTGGCATACTGGCATAGGAGTTTCTCGCACGGCCTGACGATGTCTTTAAAGCGAAACATGTTTTCCTTCTAATTATTAATAAGAAGTGTATGTACAAAGTGTCTGAGAATGTTCTATACGAAATAATTATATGAGATGTAGTGGCGTAATGATGGTGTACATGGTTCAATGAATATGATAAGAATATTCTGTAATAATTTTGTGATACGTTCTTAATAACTGAAATTATTTATATTTCTTTATCTCAGCTTTGTCATCTATTACATGATAAACCAATTTCTTAACAATGTTCAACAACAATTTTAAGATAGCTTCGAGGAATCACTAGTTTTTTACCCTTACTGCTTGAAAGAGACATTCAATATTATCTCAGCAGTGGTTTTTAAGTGTGGTTGATAACCTGCAAGCAATAAAAAATTTCTTTTTCCCTATCACTTATAAATTATAACCATACTTATCGTTTATAAAATATTTATCTAAATAAATCTTAAATTACTATATATATGGAAACAGCATGAGATGTTTTCGCTTGAAACGCATAAAATATTTATTTAAGCAGTGATTTTTAAGGTCTCGTTCATCCAGTAGAAAATTCGTTTGCTTCTTTATGGTTTATTTTTTTTATCTCACCAATGATTTTTAAGATTCGTTAGCTTGGAACCCTTATAAAATATTTCTTTTTTAAACAGATAAAGTATTTATCTCAGTAGTGATTTTTGAGGTGCGATGATCGGGGGCTACGAAATTCGTTGTTTTCCATTTTTACCTTGTTCACTGCAAATAAAAATTATCACAGCAGTGATTTTCGAGTGTCATTATCCAATTGAAAAATTTTTGATCCAAAAATTTTATAATAAATATTTATCACGATAAAACAAATTTTTATCCGTATTTAACAGCAATTTTAAGGCACGTTCGAGGAACCACTAGTTTCTTACCTTATTTTTTGAGAGAGAAAGAGATAAAATTATATCTCAGCAGTGATTTTTGAGTGTGGTTGCAACCAATAAAATATTGAGTTATTTCATACACTTATAAGAATATTTATTTTACCAGCGATTTTAAAGAAGTATGTGCTTGGCACAAATGTGATTTTTTTTTAACTTAAGAACACAAAATATTTATCTCATTAGTGATTTTTAAGATTAGTTGGTCAGGAACCAGTAAAAAAATATTATTTCCGTTATTGCTCATGAAATGATAAAATATTTATTTTGGGAGTCTTATGGCCTAAAAAATATAAAATATTTATCTCAGCAGTGATTTTTTGGTACAAATATCTAAGGTTAAAAAATTTATAGTCTTCTCTTATTGCACTTAAACAATAAAATATCTATTTTTACCCTAAAAAGATATCAAAGCAGTGGTTTTTAAGTGTTTTTTATCACCTATGACACGATAAAATAAATTTTTAAAAGTATTTAGCAACAATAATTTAAAAGTAGCTGTAAGAAATCAACAGTTTCTTACCCTTATTGCTGATTTTCAAGAACCACATACATACTACAATTCACTAGTAAAATTATTTGTCCTATAATTTTTTTCTTTAATTGCCTTATAAAAAGCTGCTTGAAATATACATATTTATCTTAACAGTGGTTTTAAATTGACATAAACAGTAAAAAAAACACAAACTCTCGGTAATAATTTTTGAGGTTTCTTGATCTGAAACCAGTAAAACACATTTTTTCTCATATTGCCTATAAAAGAGTCGTTGTCCTAAAATTTTTCTCGCTTATGGCTTATAAAATAATAAAAGATTTATCGTGTATTTATTTTCCTTGTGCTCGAACACGACAATATTTTTTCTCATACTGCTTCAAACTGAAACGAAATTTTTATCTCACCAGTAATTGTTAAGGCTCATTTTCCTGGAATTATTTTTTTTTAATGTCTAATAAAATATTTATCTTAGCAGTGATTTTATAACAAGTATAATGTAACCAGTAAACAATATTCTTGTTGCTTTATAGTTTATTTTTTTTAATCTCAGTAATTTTTAAGTACGGTTGATAACAATAATTTTAATTTTTTCGTATAAAATTTATTCATGTTAACAGCGATTTTAAATGACCATATATCCGGAATCAGCAAGAAATGTTGTCGTTTAAAATTTTTATCTTAGTAGTTCTTGTTAAGGTTTGCTAATCTGGAAAAACAATTTTCTCATAGAGTTTATAAAAATCATAAAATATTTATCTCAGCAGTAATTTTTAGGATTTTTTGTCCTGTATTTTTTTTTAAATGGTAAGAGATTTATCTTATCCTGTACTTAAAAACGGCATTTTTTGTCCATATAACTTAAGAAATATGCAAAATTTTATCTCACCGGTGATTTTTAGAAGCGCGTATGATCAAGCAGTAAAATTATTTATCTCAGCAGTGATTTTCGAAGGTCGATGTCCTAGAAATTTTTTCCTTTTACGGCTTATAAAATAATAAAAGATTTCTCTCATCAGTGATTTTAAATAGCTACGTACACGAACACGGCGATATTTCTTTTCATGTCGCTTGACATTTATGAAATCTCAGCAGTGATTTTTGAGAGTCGTTCGTTATTCTGGAATAAGTAAAAAAAAATATGTTTACCTAATGGTTGATGATATATTTATCCTATCAAGGATTTTATATTAATATTACTGTAGTATAAAAATACTCTTGTTACGTTTTGGTTTAATTTTTTTTAATCTCAACAATGATTTTTCGTGATCGTGAAAGTTCGTTAATCTGGAATAAATATATTTCGTTATTTTTTCGAAAATTAGAAAATATTTGCCTTAACAGGGATTTTATGAGAAACCGGCGCAATATCTTATTGTCCAAGTGCACTTGCCACCAATAAAAAAATCTATTGTCTCGTTATTATTTAGCAGTTATTTTAAAGAGCTGCATACCCGTAATCAGTAACAAAACACTCCCATATGAGCCTATGATTTAGCATCAGATCTACTACTGATTTGGATCCAGCTAAAAAAAAACGTAAATTTCCTTATTTGTTTAAAAAAAAACAAAATCTAAGTAATGAATTTTAATGTCCGTCGGTCAAAAATCAATAAAAAAATAATTTATACGATAAAATATTTATCGCCGTTGTGAATTAATGTTTTAAACCAGTAATCTGTCTCTGTTTATTGATTATTATGAAGGATTGTGAAATATATCACCCAGCTCCCTAAAGCACCAAAAAAAATTCAGAGTTTTCTTTAACCGACAAAATATAAAAATAAGTGAAAATTAACTTTAGCCAACCACAAGATGTCCCATAATCAGAGACATCTTGTATTAATATATGGGCAATCCTTTTTTATTTATTTTTTCAGTTTTTTTAAGTTTATTAAAAAAATATTATATAGAGATATACCATGAGCAGATCATCAGAGCTATCCGTTTCATTTTCCGATTCATCCTCAGACGTCGAAGTAGCAGCCTTAATTCCATGAACAAACATTGCTGCACAATTGATAATTTTCTTCTCATTTCTTTAATTTTTTTTTTTTTGGTTACAAAAGTATAAACACAATCATTATTGCCAATACGAATAAACACTGTAACATCGTAGCACTAGAATTCCACTGGCACATCTACATCCAACATATTATCGAGTTTCTCTTGCTGAAGTAGGGATGTTTCAGGAGAAATCCTATTTTATATGCGGGGGAAAAGGTGATGGCAATTATAGCCGTACCAGCTTTCCTCCTGACACTATCCTTGCAACTCCCTTTTCATGATAATAACATTTTAAAAGGCCTAAAAGGCTATAAATCTGAAGTGGGTTCGTGATTTCTGTCGATATGTACTTCTGAGATGGATTTTTGATGATTTATTGGCAACGTTTGATATATTATATGATATATCGAATATTATAAGTGTAGGTGTGCACGCGATATTGATAAATTGGTGCAGCAGAAATAAGTGTGTTTTTTTAGGTTTCAAGGGTGGTATCAAAATGAGCCTTTTAAAATTTGTTTTATTCAACAGAAAAAGTAAAAAAATCGCATGATGTAATAAGGAACAATTTATAGAAGATTGAGAATAAATTGAATCCAGTTATAGACAAAAATATGATCATACATCGATAATCTAAAATCAGGTATTTTAATAATTACATAATTTCCCTTCAAAACTGCATATTTTCCACCTACCTTAATTAAGATTTTTTAACTTTATTTCCCTCTTTCAATTAAATGTGTTTTAAAGGTAATTTTTTCTTTAAATTTTGTTCAAGATGAAGATGTTCCTATGACATATACATACATATGTTTAAGTGATTTTTGCGTTAATCCAGGGATGGAGGAGTTTAAAGTGAATTTACATGAGTAGTGTTAGTAAGGGATTATATAATATGCTGATTTTGAAGCTGTACGGCCTGAAGGTGTAGAGAAGGTATAAAATGATAAAAAAGCCATACGTTTTAATATTTTCAAAAAATAAGCTTAGAGAATAAGAAAATAGTATGTTTTAAAAAACGGTAAATAAATAGGCTGAAGAATCTAAAATGGAAACGCAAAAAGTACATTTGCCTGGAAGAAGAATATTTATTGGAGAATCTAAAATCGGAAAACAGAATCAAAAATTACTTTTACCTAAAATTGCCTGAATTATTTCAGTGATTTGGACAGAAATTAGAGATCTAAAAAACGAAAGAAAACATTTGAATTGCTTATAGAATAATATAGAGAATATAAATTAAATAATCTGGAAAATCTGTTTTTCTGAAAAAAAGCAATGTTTAAAATGCAATAATTGAACTACCTGAAAGAAAACAAAACAAAGAAAAAATTAAGTGAGAAAACGCTAAACAAGAGAACAAGAAAACTATTTTTTAAATACTATTATTCAATTTTTACCAATTATTGGAATAAAATAAAAAATAGAATTGATTACAAGAATAATTCAACTGGCAGGAAGCAAAAAAATATTATTTGTAAAATAATAATTATTTAACTTTCAGGAGAATCTTATATAGAAAAGCAACATATATGAGAAAGAAAAAGAAAATATTTTTCGGAATTTTTTTTTTAATATTTTTTTAAAATATTTATTGGGAAAAAAACTTTAGATATCTGGAAGGCAAAGGAAAACATAAAGCAGGCTTAATTATGCAAAAATACTGATTCTTTGGTTAAAGAGAAATCATCTCACCTGTTTGAAAAAGCCCAAGTTAAAAAACTCCAAAATTGGAAAACAAAAATGATAATTATAAAAAAAAACACTTCGAGTGCCTGAAAGAAGAAAATTTATTTCAGATTTTAGTGGAAAAAAAGCTTTAGCAATATTTTTGAAAAACACTAATGAAACTCTCTGAAGAATCCCAACTGCAAAATCGAAAATTACTCCAATTAACTGAAAAATTATTTCAATTGCCTGGAATAAAATCTTCCTCTTATTGGGAAAAAAATTCAGTTATCTGGAAGGAGAAGAAAAAAATAGAATATATTATAATGGTCTGGACAACAAAAAGAAACTTTTAAAATAAGATAATTGAACTGAAAGTAAAAAAAAGTTTTTGGTAAACAAAATTTAAATATAAACTAAATTAAATTTAAATTAAAATACTAAAAACATCAACATAAAATTACTTGCATTTTTAGTAAAAAAATAAATTTCAACTGCCAGGAAGATCAAATATCTATTTCTTTTTATAAGGAAGTATAAAATGATAAATAAACATGCTGGAGAGGCCTAAAAATTTACTTAAAGTGCCTTGAAACTTATTAATCAACATTCATATCAAACAGTACTTGAAACATAAATTCAATTATTTAAAAAATTAAAATTTCCTAATTTTTTGAAAAAGTCTCCAGCTGTGAATAAAGAAGAAAATTCTTTTAAAAGAACTGATTGCAGAGGCCTAAAATAAAATAAGGGGGTTCGTAAAAAATAACATTTTCATTGTATTTAAAAAAGAACAATTTGGAACAATTATTTTACGTGCTTGAAAAATCAAAATTACAGAAAAATTATTTGCCTAAAGGAAAATTTTAAAAATCTTGGAGAACTAATATTTAAACTTGCTGGTGACATGAACGGATTAAAAATAAATTTGGAAATACTAATAAAACTGCATGAAGAATTCTAAAATATACTGATTTTTTCCTGGAGAAAATCATATTAACTGCCTGGAAAAGCTCAATTTTGCTGGTTTGAAAAAACATATTTGGAAAATTGGAAAATATTATTATAACTGCCTAAAAAAACGAAAATTATTTGAATTGCCTGTAAAAAGAAAATATTTTCCTTAATTGTAAAAAAAAACTTCAGTTATTTGGAAGAAGAAGGAAAAATTGGAATTGATAATAATGGCCTGGAACAAAAAAAAATTTTGTTTAAACAATAATAATTTAACCGTCTGGAATAAAAAAAGATTTTTGGAAGACAAAAAAAAATTAACTGCATAGAAAATCTCGAAAGGAAGATCGAAATTGTGTGTGTGGTAAAAAAGTGCCTAGAAAATCAAATATTAATTCACAAACCTCGAAAAAGACGATACTTTCAGTTTCTCGAAAACAAGCATAATATGAGTGAATGAAAAAAAAAGTAAGAAGTGACTAAATAAAATAATGAAAAAAAAATAATATATTGTTTTAAATTTCGTCAAAATCAATATGAAATTACTCGAATTTTTAAGAAAAAATAATTTCACTATCTGAAAGAAGAAATGTGTTTATCAGTTTTTTTTTTAACAAAAAGGTACTCGACTCTAAAAAACTTGAAGAATAAACGCAAATGTAAAGGAAAGTTAAAAATTTATTATTTTAACTAACTGAAAAAAAAGCTTTTTCTATCTAAAAGAAGTAAAAAATAAGCCTAAAAAAATTTAAAAGAATTCAATTGTCTGGAAAAATATTAGAGCTACATAATTTTTTTTAAAAGGTTTCAATGACCTGGAGTATATAAGAAACTCCAAGCTAAAAAATGAATCCATTCCTTATTTGATTAGTAAATATATTAATATATTAGTGAAGTTTAGATAGTAGAAAGTAATTTATTTATATTCTAAATTTTTAATTTTGGTCAGAAATATTTAATGTAAAATTTTAAAATAATTCATTCAGCTACTAAAGAAGTTGTATTGTATGTTAGTCCAAGACGTGGATTCTACGTTAATTTAAATCATATCTTTTAGAACAAATTTTAAAATATTTAAAGTTTTCTAATTCGTTTTAGTGGAGGATCATAAGAATTATTAAAATAGCTGATTTTGGAATTTTGGGAAAATTTGGATAAACTGCCTTTGGTTTACAAGGTCTACGGAACTGTACAATAGTACGACACACTAAAAAAACTGTATATTTTAATATTTAAAACAAGTTTTTAGGAATTAAAATTTATTTTTAGATAAAAGTACCTGGAAGAAGAAAACATATTAAAATTTTCGATAAAAACGCTAGACGAATGTGATGTTCTCAACAACAACGTGTGATGCTCTCAACATTCATGCTCTCTATGAATGTTGCATAAGTTCTGAAAAACCATATTTTAACTGCCCGGAATAAAATATATTTTTTTATAGAAAAAGAAAATTACATAACAAAGTCGAACAGAAATGTAATGAAAATTTTGTGTATGTTAGATATTTACTTTTTCTACATTGGCCTCAAATTTTTAATGCTACTCTAATATACAATTTTCTCGCCGTTTATCATTGCATTAATAATTTTTAGATCAACATTCAGCAATTTTGGTTTTTTACCAAACAAACAGAACGTAGATTTACACGCATTAAATTATTAAAACATAGCCAATCAAATATCAGTTTCAGATCCTTACTGATAGCTTCTTGCATGACAGTTAGGTTGTTACCACTTATATAGATCATCGTGTCGTCTGCAAATAGCTCAATTTTAGTATGTTCTACCACACCAACGAGATCTTACTAATAATACTCAAATAAGATGTTAACCAATTACTAGATATAGTATTCATTACAACTATCTGGAGGAAGCAAATAATTTCTTTTTTTTAATACAAGAAAACTTTTTTGAATTCTTAACTAACTTTTTTTTTATTTGAAAAAAAATTACATTGTTTTCCAGTTTTTGTAAAAAAATAAATAAATAGTGAAAAATTACATACTAAGAAATTTTAACATTTAATGAAAGAATTTTTTTAACCACCTGGAAAAGTATTTTTTTAGTTTCTAGAAAAACGCTTCAACTATCTAGAGGGCGTAAAAATTAAAATTAGTATTTCAACTACTTAAAAGAATATTATTAAAACAAAGGAAAACTTTAATAAAACTCCAAATGGATATTAAAATATTACTTTCATTATTTTAAGTGCATAAAAAATCAATGAAAAAAAGTAAACAAAAATTTCTGAGAAAAATAACAGTCAAACAAACTGACGAACCAGCATCAAATTATCTAAAAAATTGAACTGCTGATTGATGAAAGAAAAAAAATGTTTTGAAAAAATAGTAATCAGATTTTTCTTTTTCAAAGAAAAAGGAAGATACTAACATTTATTATAATTTTTATTATATTATATTTATTATGAACTTCCTGGAAAAAAATACCCTTTAGTAATTAAAAAGAAAAACCTACAAAATGTAAGAAATTACTTTATTAAGGAAAATAGAAATTAAATTTAGAAAGAAAAAATAATTTTTTACTTTTTCCTATTTTAAAAAATAGTGCTTAATTTTTTTGAAATATCCGATAATAGCATTGTTGTGAAAAAATAAAACATAACTTTTTTTTTTGATTTTCTCGGAAAAAATTTAATCGTTTTCCATTTTTTGTAAAAAAAAATAGGTGGAAAAATAGATGTAAAGAATGATTTACTAGAAAATTTGAACCATCTGGATTTTTTTTTATTTTCTGGAAAAATGCTTCAATTACCCAAAGGGCTTAAAATTTTTTTTTTATTTACACTACTTGAAATTTACACTACTTGGATAAAAATATATTTGTCCAGTTTTTAAGTAAAAACACTTAAGAGATAAACTGCGAATGTTAAGGAAAGTTAAAAAATACGCCCAACTGTCTCGAAAAGTTAAAAATCTTTAATTTTCTAAATAAAAATATTTTCAACTTTAAAAAAAATCCACTGCCTAGAAAACTAAAGAAATACAAATACTAAGAAAAAAATTTCATCAATATCCTGGAAGAAAAAATATGTTTCAGTTTTTGTAAAAATAACGTCCACTGACTTTAAAACTACTCAAAAAACATATTAATAAACTTATTTAAAACCTAAAAAAAAAGCATAAAAAGAAGTAACTAATATATTTCACCATTTTTTTGTAATACCAACTAAAAATCTTCCTCTCCCTCATTAATACTTACCATCGCAGACTCCTCACTAAACGACCTACTAGGCATGGCAAGCCTACGCAACCCTTGCAGTAAAACCAACCTATTCGCCCCACGAAGCTTTTTCCCATCTTTATTTTTCTCTTCCTCCATATCTTATACTTTTTCATCGTCTTTTAATTTAATTTTATTTTTTAATTTAAATTAAAAAGAACCATCACCAACGACCATCTGTATGGCCTAACATCGGTTTACTAATGACAAAACTAAAGGCAAATCGGGTATTTTAGGGTTTGTATAGTGCGGTAATATATTATGAATCAGGCGTGACTCGCTATTGAAATATATAAAGTTTGATCGAAACTGCTTATGGGTAAATTTTTATTAAAAAAAACTGATGGTATCTTGTCACGAAAGGCTTTTGGCTCCTATAAAAATAGATATAAATATAGTTTATTGATAGTATAATAAATAAACTCTGAAAAAGCTAGTTTAAGACAATCAAAAATGATAAATTAGATAGTAAATTCTTCAAAAGTGGTTTAAATACTCCAGATTCTATTCTTGCATAAGTGCTTATTTTCATAAAAAAAGCGAAATGTCGAGCTCTTTCTCCGACGCATAATGATTGAAATGAAAATACTGCTTAAAAAACTAAGCAAAAATTGAGAAAACAAGCTTCCCTTAAAACAGTATAAGAATCTTAATAGGATGAAAAAAGATAGCTTAAAGAAATAAAAAAATGATAAATTAGACAATAAACCAACAGAAAATTGGTCCTTAAAAGTCATTTATCACCTGGTTTTTAAAAGCAGTTCAAGCTATTTCCCCTGTATATGAATATATGTTATCATTAAATCAAACAAATTTTATTGTATGTATGGACTTACCTTGTTAAGCTCATCCTCGTCGGCCATTTTCAATTTTTTTGCTTATCTATGGCCTATAGGCATGGATAATGCCTGTAGGTATCTGCGTAGCCCCCAAGGAGGGGCTACATGGCAGAAGTACCTCTATAACCTATAAATACAAAAAAGTGTAAGATTAAGAGGGTACTTAAAATGAAGAAGAAAACAATCTACTCAAAATTAAAGCATCATTTAAATCGACAGGAGGATCATTTGTTATTTTTTTTTTGTTACGTGACTTAAGAAGTTCAAATTTAGAGGAATTTATTATTTAAGATCTTAGTTATCAAGCTTGAAAGTTTCGTATTTGTAAGTTTCATCAGTCAAAAGTTAGTTGATCAAACTTAGCCAAAGCACCCGAATTCTGAAAAGCATAATTTAACTGGACGCTGTGATTATTTATCGATTTTTTTAATTGAAAATTAATTGAACTAATATGCTTTTTCTAAGTGAAATAGTGTTTCATCACGTTCGTTTGTCAAAAATTTCGTGCTTGAGTCAAGAGTTATTTCATCAAATGTAGCCAAGGCTTTTGTATCTTGAAAAGCATAATTTAAATGGATACGATTATCGATTTGATACGAAATTATCATTCAGGATTTTAGGCAATAAACCTGAAAACTTCGTAATTGTAGGTCTCATTAGTCAAAAGTTATTTAATCAAAACTTAAGTTAAAGCACATGAATCTTAAAAGGCATAATTTAAATCAATATAAATGATCATTATAAGTTTATTTTTTTAATACAAATTCAAAGGAAGTTTATTCCCATCTTAACATAGCATAATTTTTTTTTTACAATTTTTTTCTTACATAAGAATATTTATAAATATTAATATAAGGGTGATGTGGACTGAACGGCAATTATACGAAATCGATAACAAAAAAGAATTGAAAAGTGTTCAGCTCGGTATTTTTAATTTGAATCAATTAAAAAATAGGTATATTAAACCTCTTAAAATAAAAGATATAGATTGAGAGCTTATACAATCGATGTTGCTACTAGTTACAATTACGTCAATAAGGGTAATTGACCGGTTGTTTGTTCTAGTTGGATTAATAATAGTAATTTAATAAGTTACCAAAAACTAAAGACTTAAGTTAAGAATTTTTGCTTTAAGCCTGAAACTTTTGTATTTTACTCTCATCAAAAATAGCTAAGGCACCTCTTATCTTTTAACCCAAATCTTACAACTGCATAATTTAACTGAGCACGATAATATTTTGCTTATTTTTTTATTGAAAATAATTTGTGTTAAGAAGTTTATATTTAGTGGAATTTGATAATTAGGATGTTACTATTTACACCTGAATGTTTCGTGTTTGTAGTTCTTGAGTTAATAATAATTTAATCAAACTTAGCTAATGCACCTGCATCTTAAAAAACACAGTTTAACTGGATACGATAATCATTTGCTTATTTTTTTAAATTAAAGCTGACTTAACCTAAGAAATTCTTATTTACAGGAAAGTTTTTTAAATGTAGATCTATTGACATCTTTTAGTTTCTTCTAATTTGTTTTTCTATTTAAATGAAGACGCTAATAATTTGTTTATTTTTGAGAATTACTTGATGTAACAATGTCATATTTCCTAGAATTTATTAGAGTTTTGGATGTTACTAATTACACCTGAAAGTTTTGTATTTGTAGGTGTCAGCAGTAAAAAGAGATTTAGTCATAAATTCTCGAGGTATTTTAGTTTTAATGCATAATTAAAATGGACATGATTGTAATTTTTTATTAAAAAATATTCATATTAAGTATAGCTTAGGGTATTATCTATTGTCCCTAAATGTTTCATATTTATAGATCAGTCAACAGTTATTTGATCAAAATTAGTCAAGGCACATGAATCTTAAAAGGTAAAATTTAAATGTATGCAATTTGTTTTTTGTAAAAACTGATTTAAGATAAAATTTTATTAAAATTAATTTTTTAGAATGTTAGCTATTTATCTTGAAAGTTTCCTAGTTCTACGTCTCATCAGTTAAAAGATATTTGATCATTTGTTACCAAGATCCATTAAATTAACAAGCATAATTTCAATCGGTACGACGATTATTTGGTGATTTTTTAAATTGAAGCTGACTTGAGTTACGATGTTCCAATTTAGTTGAATTTATAGCTTAAGATTTTTACTTCTAAACCTAAAAGCTTTGCATTTTAGTCTTTGCGTTACCACTTACATCTGAAAGTGTCGTATTTGTAGGTCTTATCTGTTAAAAGTTATTTGACCAAAAATAGCCAAGGCACCTGAATCTTAAAAAGCATAATTGGACACCCTTATCATTTATTTATATTGTTTTTATTGAACATGTTTTGACTGACTTATGCTTATATTTAGTAGAATTTATTGCTTAGGATTTTAGACCAGAAACTTCAAAGTTTTGCGTAATTGCAGGTCTCATCAGCCAAAAGCTATTCAATCAAAACTAGCCGAGGCACATAAATCTTAAAAGGCATTATTTAAATGAATACAATAATTATCATTTCTTGATTTTTTACTGAACTGATTTAAGTTAAAATTTTTAAATTTAGTCAAAATTATTGTTTAGATTGTTAGGTACTAAACTTGAAAATTTCATATTACAACGTCTCATCTATTTGATCATATACTCATATAGCCGAAGAAGATTCAGTTTTTTTATTAAAAATGATTAGAATTAATAGTTTTATCTTTAATAAAATCGATCAAAAGTTATTTAATCAAAGCGAGTTAAGGCATATGAATCTTAAAAAGCATAATTTAAATGGATACAATGATTATTTCTTTATTTCGTTAGATGAAACTGATGTCAGTTAAAAATTTTAAATAAAGGCGAACTTCTTATTTAGAATGTTAGCTACTAAACCTGAAAATTTGGTGCGTCTCTCCATCTTACCAGCTGAAAGTTATTTAATTACATATATCCAAAAGTCATTAATCTTAACAAGCATAAATTCAATGGATACGAGGATTATTTGTTTATTTTTTAATTGAAGCTCACTTGAGTTTTCACGAAGTTTCAATTGAGCGGATATTATTGAATAGGATTTTTGCTTTTAAACCTTAAAATTTCCTATTTTAGATTTCATATATCTGAAGCTCTTTGACTAAAAATAAAGGTAAAAATTAAGTAAAGGAATCTGAATCTTACAAAGCACAATTAAACAGGACACGGTAATCTTATAAAAAATAATTTGAGCTATGAAGTTCATATTTGGGGGAATTTAGTGTTTGACAGTTTTGTGTTTGTAGAATTCATCAGTAAAAAGTTATTTAATCAAACTTAGGAAATGCACTTGAATCTTAAAAAGCATAACTTAAATAGATACGATAATAATTATTTTTTTAAATCTAAACTGACTGAAAAGTTATTGAAACTTATATTTTATTATTTTAGCTTTTAAAGCTGAAAGTTTCGTTTTTGTAGGTCTCATCAGTCAAAAGTTCCTTCATCATAAATAGTCGTGGTATATTAATTTTAATGCATAATTTAAATAGATATGATTTTCATTTTTTTTTTAATATATGCATTTTTGAAAGGTATTATGATGGGTGTTATCTATTGTCCCTAAATGTTGCATATTTATAGGTCTCATCAGTCAGTCAATAGACACTTCGTACAGCTCATCATAAAGCATAATTTAAATGGATTTAACTGTTATTTATTATTATTTTTATTTACTCTAAAAGTTTCAGCATTTTAGGTCTCACCAGTCATAAAATTTAAATTAAGCGAAACCACTTAAGGGGTCCGTCAAATGGACGTGATTGTTATTTTTTATGTCCAATTTTTTTAATTCAACATTGTTTTTGCTAGAAAGCGGAAATTTTTGGATCTTGTACCATTTTTTATAGCTACTTTGAGTACAAAGTCTATTTTCAGTCTCTTAAAAATTAGTCAGAAAGAGATGGAAATAGAAAAGTATGTCGCCGATAGAAACTTTAGCGGTTTTATAATTATCCTTTAATTTTTTTTAAGTTCATTAAGTTATTTACGAATTATCTGAAAAAGTAATATTTTATGTATTTTTTCTAGAAATTTTCATATTAACTGATGGTCATATCCAAATAAATTAGGCAAATAAAATTTCCAGATAAATAGAAAAAGAATTAAAAATGTTTAAAAGGGAAGAATTTAAAAAAAAATCATTTTTTTTGCCTGATGATTCTTTGCACGGTTAATCAATAAATCAAAAAAGTGCAATTTTAAGAAGAAACAAAATTGAAGTTTTATCATATCCATTTAAGTTATGCTTTATGATCAAATAATTTTCGACTGATGAGACCTACCAGCATAAAACTTTCAGTGGTAGTAGGAAGCACCCCGAGCTATATAATCCCTTTAAAATGAATCCGTTACATTAGAATTTGTTCACTATACTTGTATAGCACAAAAAAATTTTAAACACCCTGTAAAACTCAATTATTTTCACAAAACCTTATCGGTCGCACTTATCAAAAATAGTAAAAAAAACAAGTAATTACCGATCGCAATGAACCACCATAGATAAAACAAAAATAATCCGCGACCCTAGATCCTAATCATATTTATATCGGAACCCTATTGCCCCCACCCCCGACCCGATTAATAATTATTCTATGATCATAATAATGTGGTCACGACATCCAGACTTTTGCTAAATTGCCAATTTATAATTGGAATGCCATGGCAAAGGCATACAGTACGAAATAATATCTCTATCTATACTTGCGTTATTTTCCGTGCAACCCCCGAGATTTGCCCTATATTTAAAATAAATCCTACGGTTTAATGGGGATCGACATGCTACCCACGGATATTTATCTAATTGGTAATTTGTTTTTTTTTTCGTTGATTTCCTCAAAGAATTATGAACTTGAAAAGATCCTTGTAAATAAATGTTTATTACAAACAAAAAATAATCATATCCATTTAAGTTATGCTGTAAGTTTAAAGTGACTTGATTCAAAATTGATAAATTACGTTTCACTGGTAAGATCAAGTAACAAAATCAAGTAACAATCATGTCTATTTAAATTATGCTTAACTACTACTTGTGATGAAAAATCTTTCCGCTAATCAGACATGAAAAAATAGTAAGAAATATTATTATTAATAATTATAATGGAAGTAAATGTCAACCCTCAATTATAATCATTGCATTGACATGCCATCTCTCAATCGTAGCAAAAACGGCCGCTTGCTTGTCCCAATTTCTAAACGGTTTACGTTAACGGGATAAAAAAAACATAAAAAAAAAATAAAGAAAATCAGCAGAAATTGCTGTGCCAGTCAGCAACTGTTACTGCACGAGTTGCTCTAAATATTCCCCAGTTTATTGCATAATATTTTAAAGACATGCGACTCTGATGTCAAATATTAAAATCGTAGAAATATATGGGGATGATACGGTGTGATACGCGCGGGCAGGGTTGTATTTAATTACGAGTACGTCGTTGCATTTACAGGATTTTTTCTTCCTAAGATGAGTTTTTAATTACGGATATTATACATAAAAACATAAAAGATAACATAAAAGATACCTGGAATATTTCACGGATATTTGGAGTAATTTTGCAGGGAAGCCTAGGAATATCCTAGAAAAGGTCTGTGTTATCCATTCTCTGGAATGTTACCTAAGATCCTAGATAATGCCTCAATAGCTTTTAATAACTTTACAGTGTGTCCTATAATAAAAGGTTTCTGTCCTATAATATCTTAAAAAGTATCGTTAATTTTAACTATGTAGATAGGACGTGGAAGTCGAAGACCTTGGACCGCACGAAGTCCAGATTTTAAACTTTAAAATTTTAAAGTGTTCCTGGTAGCGCTCTCTATGATATAATTAAAAAAAAAATAATTTTAAGATTTGCGCCATAAAAAAATTATATGACCAAAATTCAAAAAAATTACATTAAGTTTATCACCTTATCTTGGTTATTCGGATTAGGGAAATTTAACCTAACCTCATTTTTTTTAAGGATCTGCTGTTGAATTATTTACTATTATTTATGGAACACCTGTATAATGTTTTTATTAATATTGTAAATATTGTAAACGTTAAGAAAAATAATTGCCTGGAAAACATGACAAAAAATACTTGAAATAAAGTAAAATATTTTCAATTGCCTGGAAGAAATAAAAAAATTCGTTAAACCCTTAAAAGTCATAAGAAATGACTCCAAAATCCTGGACAAAAATTACATCATATGCTTCAAAGAAATAAAAGGTGTCGTGAAACGCCTAAAATTCATAAAAATTACTGCAAAATGGTGATCTATATTAACATCATATGAATGCCTATAAAAAATAAATAAATAAAAATTTAAAATACCTGACAGCCATAAGAAATGACTCTAAAATACTGAAATAAAATAACATCATATGTCTGAAAGACTACAACAAATCCTGGAAATGAAGTAAAACACTATTTCAAATGCCTGAAAGAAATGTAAAAAAAAACTGTATTAAATACGGGGTATAAAGTTATAAAAATGGATTTAAAAATGTTGTAATAAAATAAAAAATATTCCAAATAATGATTGGAAGACACCAAAATTGTTTCCACAGCATAAAATGATATTTAAAATACCTCAAAGATATAAATAAAATTACGTTAAATGTCTGGAATAAAACGAAATAAAACAAACGACGAAACATACCTGAAATCAATAAAAAAATTCCCCAAAGCCTGGAATGAATTAAAAACTGACTTAAAATACCTTAAAGGCGAAATAAATCACGTCATTAGATTAACGTATAAAATGAGTTAAAATGATATCAAAGTCCTAATCCTGGGATAAGACCTAAAAGGAGGTCAACACCTGCAATAAGATAAAACTTACTTAAAATGCCTGAAATACATGAAAAAGTGTTTTCAATATCTGAACGACGAAATAAATGACGTCAAATGTCAAATGTTCAAAATATCAAAATTTATTCCAAAAGCTTGGAATAATGTAGAAAGAGGGTTAAAATAATTTAAAATGCTTGAAAGCAATAAGACCTAAAAAGAGGTCAAATACCTGGAATAAGATAAAATTTACTTAAAAATATAAAAGTATTTTTTAATGCCTGGAAGGAACTCAGAATAATGACGTCAAACGCTTGAAAGTCATATGTAAAATGTCTCAAATGCCTCAAAAATTCTGTGATAAGAGCTAAAAAGAGGTCAAATGCCTGGAATAAAATAAAAAGTGATTTAAAATGCCTGAAAAATTAAAAAAAAAGTATTTTCCATGCGTGGAAAATACTTGGATTTCCATGGTCAAATGGTCAAATGGTCAAAAACTCAAAAAAAAATACTCCCGAAGGTTGAATTAATAAGGAAAATGGCTTAGAAACGCTTGAAAGACTTGAAAAAGTATATTTAATGCCTGGAAGATGAAATAAATGATGCGTGACACACATAAAAAAAATGCTCAAGATGCCAAGTGCTTGAAAGTCATATAAAATACCTCGGAATCCTGGAAAAAAGTCTAAAAGGAGATCAAATGCTTGGAATAAAATAAGGATTGACTTAAAATACCTGAAGGATAGAAAACAGTTTTATTCCATGCCTGGAAAACCAAGTAAATGACGTCAGAGTCGTTAAAGTGCAAAACATGATTCCAGAAGCTTGGAATAGTATGCAATCTATTTAAAATGCCTGAAAGACATAAAAAACGCCTGGAAGATGCAATAAATGACGTCAAATATGTGGCAGATAATAAAAATGATTTCAAAAGCTGGAATAAGGTTTCAAAGGAGATAAAAGGCCTGAAATAAATAAAAACTTACTTAAAAGGCCTAAAAGACATGAACAAATATTTTTAATGCTCGAAAGACAAAGTAAATGACGTCGAATACCTAAATGACATATAAAATGTGTCTAAAATTCTGGATTAAGAATTAAATAGAGGTCAAATGGTTGCAATAAAATGAAAATTTACTTAAAAAGACTGAAAGATATGACAAATTATTTCCAATTTCATTAACACTACTTCAAATGCCTGGAAGATCTTAAAATCTAATCTAGAAGTCTACAAGACATGAAAAATTTTAATGTTTGCATCATATAAAAAATTACTTTGAATGCCTGAAATACAAAATATATTTCTGTTATAAATCTCTCTGAAATCCTGATGTAAAGTTACTGTTTTTGAAGTATCTGAAAGGAAGTTAAAATTAGGTTTATTTAAATCCTTTAAGAACATATCGGGTATGTTCTTTATTTTCTGAAAAGTCCTATTAATAAACAAATCTAGATTATCCCTTTATGACCTTTAAATTGGATATTACATTAATAAATGTCTGAAATAAAATAATGAATAACTTGAATATACTCTTTTTATTAGATGCAATAAAAATACAATGTCATTCTACTCAATAAATACTTTAAATACTATATACTATATTTAAATACTATATTAGCAACATGTTTTATTATGGATGAGTTCCTATATTGCAACACGTGGCTAAATGTGCCAAGCACAAGGCCAAAAAACGAAAAAAAAAGAATAACTTGAAATATTTCAAATAATAACAATTATGTGAATTGCCTAGAATGAAATTTCAAATACCTGGAAAGCAACGAAATAAGATCAAATGCCTGAAATAACATGGAAAAATTACTTCCAATGCCTAAAATAATAATGCCACTTTTGCCAATTGTGACAATTGCCAACAGTCGCATTTCGCATTCAGTTTGACACTGATGTTAGAGATGTACACACCTACTCGATATAGGTATTTGTACTTCTGATGATAAAAAAATTGGCAAGAAAGCAAAAAAAGGAATCTGGACACATTTTTTCGTCTTCCCTCGTTTTTCTGGATTTAATTTCTTTTAAAAATTTCAACCATTCCTTCGCAGTTATCAAAATTGATTTAAACCACCAAGAAAAAAGGAAAAACCGGGCGAAGCAACAAAATATCAAAGTATAGTATTTCCTGTGTGCAGTATTTTTCGGCAATCACCTGTTGATATTTATACCTTTATTAATACCGTAAAAAATCTGACAAAAAACTGTCACCTTATAGCCTGACAAGTGTCAAATCACCCAAAAAAAAAAGAAAAAAACCCTCATTTCACATCATCTGTTCACCCCAAATTCGCGTTTTAATATCTCATTAAAATCACAAAAATGTCCCTGCTAAATAACGTCTTAAGATCCATAACAGAAGTGGCAGGAATCCGTATCGCCTATCAACCTGCGGCAAACTTTTCGAGAAACGCCACCGGCTTATTGTCCACGATTCCTCAGCAACTGCTTGAAAAATCCTCCGATAATAGATACATGATTAAAGAGAAACCACACGCGAATCGGTTCAGCACCAACCTCAGAAAGAGGATTTTAAAGGAAAACAGCTATTTCTTGTCCAAAATAGGGAGAGAAAAGGCTCGATGTTTCGCCCAGATCGAGAATATCCAGAAACAGTGCAGGAAAATGAGGCAGAATGGCGTGCTTGTCGCTCAGACCACTTATAATAATGAACAGCCGGATCTGTGGAAAACGGTTAAAGCCATGTATGTCTATTCCGGGTACCGATGAACTTTCTTACCATATTGACAATTAAGTTTTTATATTGATCAATTATACATTAAAGTCGCCTCAGTATGTTATCTATGTGTTATTTATTATTTGTGAAAGTTTCCTATTTTTAGGTTTCATCAATCAAAAGCAGTCAACGAGCATATTATATAACATATTTTAAATTGACACAATTAATTGTCTTGATTGAATATTTGCCAAGTTTGGAGATTAATGTAGACTTTCACTAATAATTTTTAAATTAAATTTTAATTTTACGTCTTTCAGGTATTTAAAATAATGTCATAATAATTATGTTTCAACTTTGGTCTAATTCAAATTTTATTCCAGGCATTTGAAGACATTTTACTTGTTTCTAATATACGTATCATAGTTTTTGAAAACATACCGGATATATTTTATGAGCAGACTTTTAGATCTTTTTCTGACTCCTATGGAAAACTGAAATGTTTTTAAATCTTTTGGTTCTTTCGGTCTCGGAGATGCCTATCGTCCATCCTTGAATTTGCTACTTATAAGAAAATGCATACCTACAACTTTGCCAAAGTTCAACTTCCTCACTCTTTATCAATTAGTTTCTGAATACGTTTGTATGAGTTTTAATATGTTCTATGAGGGAAAGTATCAATTTTTAGATAAGTCGGTTCCAAGAACAATAATTAAATCCAATGCCTCCGCTAAATTTCGTAACCGGTTTTCTTCTGACTTAAAATATAAAATTAAAAAGAAAAATAAACTTCATCGTCAAATAAAGTAAAGGAAAGCTTTGACTGTGAATATCGGGTCCTTAGAGCTAAAATTAAAAGTCAAATAAAATTTGAATACAAGTTATATAAGATCTTAACAAAAAAAACATCTAATAATTATTACTTCATTTATTACGTTTGCGAAATATTTCTAAATAAAATACTCCTGGGATATCGTCAGGTATTTTGTGAAAACATCTTATAAGTAAGTTATCGCTTAAAGACTTTACAGTCTTGTTCATTTATGTTATGCTTTAAGATTAAGTCACGTGGCATATTTGTGAGATCGAAATTTTTAACTGATGAGACCTAAATATATGAAATTTTCAAAATAACACGAAATTAAATTTCAAATGCCTGGAAGACAAGAAATAATATCAAGCAGGGGCCGATCCACGGGGAATGTCTCTCTCTCCCAGTTCCCCCCCAAAAAGTTCTTGCATTAGGTGCAAAAAATTTTTGAAAGCTGAACCTTTTTCATACTTATATTATTTTCTCATAACAGTACTACTTCAAGTAACAGTTGTGCTTCGGTATATTTTGAATTCAATTGAGGTTCTTCTAAATATCAATTATGATATTGAGGTAACTTCAGAAGAATTGATGGAAAGATTTTCTAAAATGGGCAGACATCGCTTTAATTTTAATGTATAATATTGCTGTTAATATGCATAAAATAAAACATTATTTTTTACTGATACATTATTACCAATAAATGCATTTTATTTCTTGAGTTTCTCCCCTAAAATTTTATCCTGGATCCGCCAATGATGTGAAGCGCCTGGAATAAAATGGAAGCTGGTTAAAATGCCTGAGTTACTTCAACAATTATTTTCAATGTCTGGAAGATTATCCCAAAATCAATGAAATGAGAGAAATCAGACTTAAAAAAAAAGTTAAAATAAAATAAGAAATAACTAGAAACTGAAAATTAGCTTATATAAAGTCATTGCCGTCTTATACCAAGACATAAAAAATTATTATTGATTAAAAAGACATAAAGAAGAACCTGGAATAAAATAAATCTGTTGATTGTTGATGTTGTTTTAAACTTTATAACAATGAGAATTAAAATTAACAATTAAATTCAGGATATAAAAAAGGATAATTGAAATAAATTTCATTCCAGGCGATTGACGTAACTTTTTATATACCTATACTATATACAGGGATTTTTTCATCTCTACAATCGAATCGAATATCGAATGCGGAGAGATGACGCTGGTAGCGTGAGCACGCTTATTCAGTAGCTGCTACTTAAATTTGGCTTTATTTAATTATTTTCTACCTCAAAAATTTTAGATTCAAATATAAAATGAAGTAAGGTGGCAGCTGATACAGCGTATGAGAAAAACATCCTGTGCCGTGAAAATTTGAATTTTACTGTGAGGTTATAATAAGTGCGCGAAAAATGGTTTTGTCAAGAAGCGATTTGAAAATTACAAAATTATGTGAGACTCTTGTTCTGTCCCATTTTAATTATTCAGACTTTATCTAAGGAACTTGCCTTAGACGGAGTGACAGCTATAGAATACAAAAAATTCAAAATATGTGTTGTCGATTAATTTTTAATTTAAGAAAATTTGATAATATTTCACATAAAATAAATGAAATTGAGTGGTTAAACATGTCAAATAGACGGCTTCTCCATCTTGGCATTTTTTTCACGAAATAATATCTCCTCTACATTCAAAACAAAAATCAAAACTAATTCCGCTGTTCACTCTGTAAATACTACAAATGAGAAAAAACTTGTTATCCCCAATCATAAAACTGCATTCTTTAAAAAGAGCTTGTTGTATACCGGTATAAAATTCTACAGAATGTTTCAGAACTATGGGATCAAACTTCTGGGGGTTGTTCAGTGCAACAGAAGAATCCATTTGAGTATAGGAACCCATGTCCGGAAATGCGTAACTACGCCACTACGGCCCTAAGACTCGTTAAAATTTATAAAAAAACATTAATTTACCTAAATAGGATCTGCTGCATTTATTTTTACCTTTTGTATATGATACCATAACAACAATTGTTTAAAATCAACGCTTATCAATGTCAATTCTCAATGTCATTTTTAAAAATTTTATAACTTACAATTTTTAAACATTTGTTGCTAATGGAAAACTTTACCAATTAAGAATTGGCGGATATGCATTTGGCATACGGAGCAACAAACTGCAATGCACGAGCAGCTTCGCGGTTGTGTCATGAACGTTATCCCGAACGACAGCATTCTGGATACAAAAAGTTTATTACGGTTCATAGGCGGCTCGCTGAGACAGACATGTTTAAGACCAAGATGCATGATACTGGTGTTGCTCGAACCGTAAGAACGGTCGAATTTAAAGAAGAGGTGCTTCAGCGAGTTGCCGATGAACCATCAAATAGCACACGTGACGTCGCTAAGAATATGAATACGAGTAACGCTTCTGTCTGGCGGGTACTACACGAGCAACAACTCCATCCTTACCACTTCCAGAAAGTTCAAGGTATAACTGCAGCCGATTATCATCCTAGAGTTCAATTTTGTCGATGGCTTCTGGATCACATCATTGCACAACCAAATTTTTTACGATATGTTTTGTGGACCGATGAAGCCTCTTTTACAAGAGACGGTATTTTTAATAGTAGGAATAGCCATGTTTGGGACGAAGAAAATCCTTATGCAATTTTTCCAAGAAAACATCAGAACGTATGGGCAGGCATTGTTGATGATTATTTAATTGGGCCATACCTTCTACCGGAACGGTTAACAGGACCTATTTATCTGCGTTTCTTGGAGGGAGTTCTCCCAGAACTCCTTGAAAATGTTCCACTAAACGTTAGACAGCAAATGTGGTTTCAGCATAATAGAGCGCCGGCTCACTTTGCTGTACAAGTACGCAAGTATTTGGCTCAGCGGTTTGGGCACCGTTGGATTGCCAGAGGTGGAGCAGTTTTTTGGCCTCCTAGGTCACCCGATTTAACGTCGCTCGATTTTTTCTTGTGGGGACATGTAAAGTCTTTAGTCTACGAAACTCCAGTAGAATCAGAGCTAGACTTAATTGGACGAATATCACCAGCATTTGAAATCATTCAAAACGAGGATCATCAATTTTTAGTGTAGTCCGCCGAAATCATGTGCGGCGTTTAAATCGGTGTATTGAGGTTGGAGGAAGACATTTTAAACAATTGTTGTGATGGTATCATATACAAAAGGTAAAAATAAATGCATCAGATCGTATTTAGGTAATTAATATTTTTTCTAAATTTAAACGCGTCTTAGGGCCGTAGTGGCGTAGTGACACATTTCCAGACATGGGTTCCTATACTCAAATGGATTCTACTGTTGCACTGTAGAAAGTGCATTGCACTGTGTGAAATGATTAGACCTAAGTAGGAAAATTGTTGTTTTTTTTAGATATAGCTTTTTTTTTGGAAATTAATAATTTTTGTTTTAAAGTTATTTTATGCGATAAGCGCATATTTATTTATTTTTGTTAAACTTAAAAATAATTCTGTAGGAGGGTTGAGTTTGAGTAGCCTTAGGCTAGACTTCGCCCACTATTAGGATTAAATTGTGCATTTCAAATATTTTCTGTAAATAATTGACAAATAAAGGACGTTTATTATTATTATTATTATTAGTATTATTATTAATATTATATATTATAAGTAGATTTTAATTTTATTCCAGGCATCGGAAACAATTGTTAATTTTTTCAGATATTTTAACTCATTTTTATTCTATTTCTGATATTTTAAATTAATTACTAATTTAGGTCACAAAAATCTGAAATAAAATACCCTACAACTTTATTTCAAATGGCGAGATGAGAACTCTTTGACAAGTAAGTAATTTTGTTATACAGGGTGTCTACGAAAAGTTAAAAAATCTCGAAATTGGAGATACTACAGACTAAAATATGTGAGTTGACCCAAACATACCTTAGTCCAAAAGTTGATAGTTTGCGAGATACAGGGTGTCAAAGTTACAATTTTATTTTTTATTTTTCCTTGTTGCTTAAGAAGCATTTCGGCCCTGAAGACGGTCTAACAGACCAAAAGCGCTTAGCAGATTTTACTTAAAAATTACTTAAGTAAGATACAAAACATTGTTTTATTTTCTTACATATTGGAACTAATTTTAAATGATATCCCAGATGTTTGAAGCATCGGTAATATTTAGCGAGCACCTTTTTTATGCATTATCAAGAAATTGGGTGAAATTTACCAAATAGTTCCCTGCTTTCCACGTGCCTAGTTAAAATTATTTTTGTTGAGTAGGTTCAAAAGAATAAACCTTCTAACAATAATTTAAGTCCCAGAATTGGTTGCGGTAGGTAAAGTAATGCCGAAGCTATAAAACGAAAGCTAGTTTTTAAAGTTTATCTTCAAAGAGCTCCAACAAAAAACTTCAAAAAAAACAAAAGTTTATATGAAATTTTGTATTTTTTTTTAAGTTTTCTATCTACCCTAGAAGTTCGTAACATGATCAACAAAACACCCAGCATAGGGTTTAATTTAAATGGACATGAATATCAATTTATTTACTTTTTATTAGAGAGTAAGGATTTATTAGAATTATAGTTCCGGGTGTTACCTATTATCCCTGAAAGTTTCACATTTCAACAGGTATCATCAGTTAAAAATGATTTGATCGAAAGTAGTCGAGGAACCTGAACCTTATAAATTTTTTTTCTAATTTTCTTTTTTTTCATCTTTCCTGGCGGTATTTTGGTGCTTCGACTACCCTGTGCAAAACAACAACGATAATAATATTTTAAATAAAACTCTTATTAAGTCTTAAAAACTATTTAATTAAAATTAAATACTTTATTATAATCTAAGACTATATCATGATCACACTAAATAATGTCAAGCAAAGCTCACTACAATAATGAAATAAATCCAAACACAAGAAAACTATCTACATATGTTACTCTACTTGTCTTTATTTAGCATAAATAACATCTATTTGGCTGTCAAATATCTTTTTTCTCGCTCTCGGTAACTGTGGTCTGGTTTTCGTTGTTTTCATTATTGACCACGTGGTCCGCCTCATTAATGTCGATTTCCCGTTGCTTTTTTAAGAATTTCCCTCCGGCGTATCCGGCAAAGGCGCACCCCAAAGCCGCCAATCCACCCACTTTTAGGCCGGCTATAAGACCTATGGGGCCGGCTATTAGGGTACCTACGAATGCACCTGTAGCTGGATAGGCAACCGCGTTTAACCTAAGAATTATTTACGTATTAATAGTTAGAAAAATAAGTTCTAAAAGTCCCAAATTGTACTTAAGATTATTACTGATTTTGCCGCTATAAAGGTGCAACGATAAACTGAAAAATGAATACAAATGAATAAAAGGTTTCCAAAAATTCAGCCTCACTTTCTCTTTACTTGTTTTATTTGTTATAGCATGACGTTTCGTCTCGGATTTAAGACGTCAGATGGCTAAGATAAAAACAAACAAAGCAACAGTTAGGTAATTACATAACTTAGGTAAAACATTTAACAACAAACACGAAGTTGATCAGAAGTATAAATCCAATTTAATAAAAGAATAGGATTTATACTTCTGGTCAACTTTGCGTTCCTTGTTAAATGTTTTAAGTTATGTAATTATGTAATTGTTGCTTTGTTTGCGTGTTTGTTTGTATCCTAGCCATTTAACCCTCTAGCCAGCAGACCCGCCTTAAGGCAGGCTTTATCAAAATCTCATTTAGAGATGCATTTTAAATTTTTTGGCCACATAGCGGCATTACCGCCTTTGGGGTGGAATTTGTTTCGTGTCTGACGTACTTAGAACGGCTATTGGTTCCCGTGTTTTTTCAGTAGAGTCAGTCGCGTATGTGCCGCCTTAGTAAATTTACAGAATAATTATTTCGCTATAAATGATATTTTCTGTCCTATAAAATAAATACATGTAGCGATCTGTTCAAGCCAAAAAATTTACAGGTGGGTTTATGTATGTTATATTTTTTAGTTATGCGTTGAAAAAAAAGTAGTTCATGTGTTTTTGCTATAAATTACTCATAACCTCAACCTGCCTAAAGGCGGATCGACCGGTTTGTGTGAAAATTATCTCATTCATACGAAATATTTATTTTCTTACTATTTTTGTTTATTGTGGTTAGATATGACATCAAACAAGAAAGGACAGCCCGGGAAGGATCCCCGAGAGCCTGAATTATATGACTTATCTCAAGTGACTTCGGACGAAATGTTTGAACTTTTGGACAATTGTAGATATAGGACCTGACACCGATATTGAAGATGGGCTGGAAGACGATTTTGACGATGATGATAGTCTTGCTGACCCAGATTTTTGTCTTAAAGATGAAATAAATCAATGCAACGATTTAACTTCTGAATCTTCTACGCCTGACGACTAATTGTTGACATTAGATATTGAAACACCTGATACCTCACAGCCATCGACATCAGGGAATTATTCAACTGAATCACAAAAAATTTCTGTTGTTGCAAGAGTTTTATCCCCGTTGACTTCAGGTGAACCATCTACTTCATTTCAACGACAGCAAAAACGACCACGTTCTCCTCTACCGGAATTTGAAGATGGGGCTGATGTTTCCGATCCTAACACAGGTGGGTTTACGGGAAACCCAAGTGCACTTTTAGCACAGTCAAAAGAATGCAAAGAAATAATTTGGCGTAAACAGCATTTGCAGCTGCATAAAAATGAAGTGGTATTCCGTGGAAGCACAGAGCTTCCACTACACTTTCAGGATTTAAAAACTCCATATCAATGCTTCGCCTATTTTTTTACACAAGAGTTTCTTGAAAATATTGCAGAACAAACAAATTTATATGCTCGACAGTACGACATCAAGACAACATTTGTTACCAATGCTGCTGAGATCCGGAAGAACATTGGCATCTTGATATTTATGTCGATATATCGTTATCCAAATGCGACAAAATACTGGGGTCGTTATTCATTTGAACCAGTTCGTACGGCAATGACATCCAAACGATTCTTTATGATTCGTAAGTATCTTCACTTCAACGATAAATCAAAAGAAAAACGGGATCAACCTGGATTTGATCCATTATATAAAGTCCAACCGATAGTGAAACATTTAAATGAACGATTTCAAACAGTTCCAAAATTACCTCGTTTATGCGTAGATGAGCAAATGTGCGCGACTAAAATGAAACGCAGTTAATTGCGACAATACATGCCGGCAAAGCCCCATAAATGAGGGTTCAAACTATTTGTTCTATGTGACAGCAATGGTTATTCTTACGCCTTCGAAATCTTTACTGGCGCAGAGAGCAATGTTATTTTGCCCAATGCGCCTAATCTGGG
Source organism: Anthonomus grandis grandis (assembly GCF_022605725.1). Taxonomy (NCBI): domain Eukaryota; kingdom Metazoa; phylum Arthropoda; class Insecta; order Coleoptera; family Curculionidae; genus Anthonomus; species Anthonomus grandis. The sequence continues at coordinate 10,855,697 of NC_065549.1, forward strand.
AGCAGCAGCAAATGTTATCGTCCGGCTATCTCAAACAATACCTGACTTTGTCAATCATATTTTATATTTTGACAATTTTTATACGACACTGCCACTACTTATTTATCTTAGAAGCCGAGGCATTTATTCATTGGGGACAATTCGTTCTGGTCGTATTCCTAATTGTAAATTGCCTAGTGAAAAAGATAAACAGCTTGCTACAGCAGATAAGGGATTTTCTGTTGAGTATGTGGGAAATTTGGGGTGTAGATTTGACAACTGTATTGTGGAAGGACAACAAAAATGTGCGTTTGGCTTCTACATACGTCGGGATACTACCCTTTAAAAGTGCTCTCCAAGATAAACAACCATCAAAGGCAACAAGATATCATCGGTCTGCAAAAAAGTACGTGCAAATTGAATGCCCCGCCATCATACGTGAATATAATTATCACATGGGCGGAGTTGATCTAATGGATGGATTACTTGGAAGGTACCATATTCGCCTAAAGACTAGCAAGTGTACATTGCGTCTATTTTATCATTTTATTGACATGGCTATGGTCAACGCATATCTGCTACACAAACGGATTCATAAAGAATCGCCGCCTTTACCAGTGTTTCGAGCACAAGTAGCTGCCGTACTACGCGTTAACGAAGCTGTCAGAAAACGTCCTGGCAGGCCTTCATCTGCTTCGAAGCAGGAAGAAATGCAACCTGCAAAAAAATCTAAGACATATATCCCCGAGCCAGATATCCGATTTGATGGTTTGAACCACATGCCCGACCTTTTGGATAGATTCGGTAAAAGGATGTGTAAAAACAAAGGATGTAAAGCTGAAACTCAGTTCTTTTGCACTAAATGCAATTTAAATGCCTTTCCTCAACTAAAAAGTGTTTTCAAGAGTTTCATACACAATAAAGCATTACACTAATCTTATTTTTTTGTATTGAGGCACAAAATATAAATTTCAAGTTTAATTTCGCTTTTTTTACCCTGACTATTTTTGTCCCTTTAGTCGGCAGGTCTGCCTTAAGACTGGGGGAGGTTTTTTCATCCCCAAAGCTTTAAAGGTTTATGATAAACTTTTTTTAAGCCTCGAATTCATTTTTATGTTATGAATTTATCCGCCTATGATTTTTTTTCATAAAATAAAAATTGGCCCTTTAGAGGGTTAAAGAAGTTTCAAATCCGAGACAAAACGTCTTGCCATAACAAATAAAACAGGTAAAGAGAAAGTGAGGCTGTATTTTTAGAAACCTTTTATTTATAAAAATTATACCCTCGGCCTGGAACCTTCACTCGAACGAAAAATTAATAGAATTTTACACTGACACAAGCTCAAACATTACCTTGTGTCAGTTTTTCAGTTTATCAACAATTTTTTTGCTTTTTTAAACTTCAAAAAGCACCCAAACATGAATACAAGCAATATAGGATACGAAAATCTAAAAATGTATGAATAGAGGTCTATAATGGGCAATACCCTACAAAATTAGTAATAATATACAAAAAAAAAATACAATAGGGCTCCCAGACTATAGTTTAATTTACCTTTAATTAAACTATAGTTACTGTTTTACTAGTGTTATAAAATAATGTTATTTTATAACACTAGTAAAACAAGTTATTTATTGGGAGGTATTCTCAAAATTATTACTTAGTCACAAATCATGTTTGCGTTTAATTTTATTGAAACTCGTTGCCTATTTTATTTCATACAGAAATATATTAAAAAATTTAGGCAATAAAACAAATACAATATTGAGTTGCAGAAAAAAGTAGTGAGACTTCTAAGCATTGTATTCTCATTAGACCTTATTCCCGTAGAGTAATGACACCCAACATTACCAAATTTGATATTTCTAAATTTAAATATAATGATGTTAATTAATTTTTTTTTTAATCTTAATTTCTAAAGTATAATTGTCATATATCTAATGAATTAGCCTCTCTAAATAATATTGCTAATGGATACATTATATTTTCAAAAACTATTGCCTTTATAAGAATACTTTTGTGTCATAAAGAGCGGCGATAACAAAATTTTACAAGAAGTACCCTAAGTTTACCATAAGTCAAAATTGACTCAACAAGGGTTTAATAAAGCATCCTCAATAAAGAACATGAAACCACATATGTTAATTTGTTGAAGTTGTACAGTAAACCTCTAATTTGTTTGTTTAAGAAATTGAAATGATTTTGCCATGTCATGAATTAATTAAAATAGATCCCTAAATATATTTTTTACACTATCTTTGCATTTTTTTTCATAAAATTTTCCCAGATTTTAATAATCACTTAAGAGCTTTACACACATACTAAAGTCCTACTCCATGGAGTTCTTAGTTTCTGCCTTAGAACCATGTTTGTCCACCAAAAGCGAATATTCACCAGATTTGAGGTTTTCAGAATAAATTAATAATTCGGAATAAAAATTAAAAACATTGAAATTTTTGTTTGGATATTTTTTTACATAACCCACAAGCTATGTACGACGTTTTTGTAGTTCCTTTACAAACAATATTGCATAAAGCATCCTGTATAATGATTCTATATACAAGTATCAACCCTGGGTTAAAATTGGCTGAACAAGATGATTTTTAGATTCAGGATAATTTTTTACTGCATTTTTTTTTCATTTTAAAGATCACTTGAAAATTTTTTAGATAATAAACTGAAGATTTTACTCAAATAAAAAGCATTTTCTATGGATGAATCTAATAGTGAATGTTTTTTGTGGGTACCTTCTGAACTAGAACCAGTTTTTCCAGTGAGAGCTTGTTTTTGGGATCAATTTTTTGATTATTTGTGTACATGAACAGGAAGCGCCTCTTTTACAGTTATACGTTGCAAAACTACACTTGACCGTTCCCGATTTCACCATATTACAATAATTATTACCGTAGTTTTTAATATTTAATTTATTTTTTATTTATTTCTATTTAGGGAATCAACCCCATTAAAAGAAAATAGTAATCTACGCAAAATACTTGAGCGTAACCCTTATTTTAACAATCCTTAAAAAAATAATAATAAAAGAAAAATATATATAACAAAATTCTGCAGAGCTAACAATATATTCAACAAGAAATAATCACTACATATTAAAAACAATTATAAAAACCGTCATAAAAAAACCAAAATTACCCAGTGTTGACCTGAAATGTAAAATCGTCCATAATATCCCGAATATTTATATATTTTATATATCACCACTTGTCCCTACAACTTAACAAAAACAAATTAAAATAGTAATAAATGATGTCTTTAATCCGTCTCTCATTTAAATTAATAATTTCAAGTGTTCATTTGACAGGAGAGTGGGCTGCATAATTTGTACCATGATATAGTAACTATCTATTTGGCCTAAAATTTCTGAAGGGAATATTAAACGATTTTGTTTTAAGGATTTTAGGGCAGAATATTTGACCATTAACAAATTTGTATAAAACAACCAAATCAGCATAAACTGTCCTCTGTCTCAGTGTTTTTAAGTCTAATACCCTCCGAGTATGATCATATACATGGTCATTAGGAATTCCCATACCAAGTTTGTATAAGCAAAACCTGATAAATTTGTTTTGGACTTAACTCCAGATCGTTGCAACTGTTCATAAAAAATGGGGACCATATCATTGAGGCATATTCCAAGTGTAAAAAATAGAGACATGTAACTTCTTACAGGTCTCAATAGAGAATTCCCTACAATTACACAAATCACAGCCTAGCACTTTTGAGCAGTTGATAACCAGATTGTTCTGTGTTGAAGTTTAGGTGCTCATCAAACCATACATCAAGATCCTTAATAATTTTACAAGACTGGAGAGAGAGATGCCATTTATATCATATGCAGATTAAAACTTCTGATTTTTTTTGAAGAAACTAATCACTTACATTTACCAACATAAAGAAATAGCCTATTGGCAATACACCATTCATTGAGCCTATCCAGATCACTCTGCAATAGGATTTGATCATAAGAAGATACCACTTTCCTATAAAACTTTACATCGTCAGCAAAAACCAAAAAGTGACTGTTCCTAAAGCAATTATTAATATCATTTATGAAAATGATAAAAAATAAAAGTGAACAATGCACCCTTGGGGAACACCAGAAGTGACACTCACATGGCTTGACCGTGCATTACTGATCTTTGACTATTGAGTTCTACCTGAAAGAAACTTCTCAAACCATGCTACCATAAGATTGGAAAAACCAAAAACATCCAGCCTCCTGAGTAGAACAGCATGATCGACCCTGTCGAATGCCTTGGAGAAGCCTGTGTACATGGCATCCACCTGACTTCTTCCCTCCAAGACACTCAACAAGCTTCATTGAAATACCAACAAGTTTATGAATGTAGACGTCCTGGCTAATTAATTGCTCTTTACTATAAAAATATAATTACTACATATACACTTCTTTAATTGTCAATACTGTCACGCTCTTTAGATAATATTTAGTTGTTGCAATATTCAGTTGGTTATTAATGCCAATAAAAAGGAAAATATGGAGAAGCTGTATCAGTTTATACTACCTGAGTTATACTACAGGAGAAGCCCTTTCAAATCCCGAGACAAATCATTGAAACCTTTAAGAACCTTACAAAATAAAATTTAAGCCTTGGTTTTATTTTAATTAAGATTTAATTTAAGAATTTGTCTTTATTTTGTTCATTTTTTAATATACTAATATTAATTTCAATAAATGCCTCATGATTAAATTACAACCTCAATATAAAATGTCTAACAGTATTAGAACAATAATAAATTATTGTAAAAAAAAAGTTAAATAAATTTATAGATTATTGTCTTAAAATTAGGTATTAAGTATTTGATGAACAAAGAAAATGCAGTTCTTACTTACTTGTGAGCCTTAACAATATCCTTAAAGCCTGCATAAACATGCTCTTGCGCAGAGGCAACATTTATTTCCACCTGCATTAATTATTAACAATATTAATAGTGTTGAAAAGTTTAAATTTCCCTATAATTTACCTCATTTATTTGGTCTCCTTGGTCTTTTACCATGCTATGCAAATCCCTATGAATTTCTTCCAAGTCTTCTGCGTTCCTTTGAATTTCCTCAACCCTATTTAACCTAAAAATAGGCTTAAAAGGTTAATAGGATTGTGAAACATAATTAAGTATAGCTTAATTAGCGCGAAGCGCGTCGTTCTTAAGTTAAGCTACTCCCGCCTTTTATTATTAAATAATTAAATTTTAAAACCACAATCGAAAAAAGCGACAACTTATTTCAGAGATTACTATACTTCACAGAACCCAGACCTATAAAAAATGTAAAAAATAAAAGGTAGGTATTTTATTAACTCAATTGCCTTATTTGCTAACAGACATCTATTATTAAAATCGTAAAGTGGAATATGAATGCGAAATTACGAGTTAAAGCACCGCCACCAACGGTAATTAAAATCGCCAATGCCCAGCCCTAGTTTCCTACTTGTACAGCTCCGCATTACTGCCTATGACAAGCGATAAAATTTAGCCGCCAATTATTTCAAAACAACAATTATTTGGCGGTGCAGTATAAAAAGAATTGGCGGTATAAATTGGTGATGTTAGAAAGTTTAGAATTATAGGTTTACTTTAAAATTACAGTAAGTTTGGTGTTTAGTTTAATCGGTGATATTATTCGGATAAGGATTTTAAAAAGATTAAACGGCAATTAAATACGGTAAGTTATGATTTTAGTTGTTCTTTCTTTCTTAATATCAAAAAAAAAACTAGGAAATGGACGGAAGAAAGTTATCTGGCTCGTATTGGCGCAAAAGAAAACTGGCAAAACAGCAAAAGGAAAAGAAAGCTTTAGAAAACACTCTTAAACTCACAAGTTTTTTTACACGGGGTAACACAGACGTAGACGAGAGCAGAAGTATATGCGAACCTCAACCTGGACCAAGTACGAGCACTAGCCTTGCTAATGAGATGAATACCCAAGAGACCGGTCTTGAGATGGAGCCACAGAAAAGTCTTTTGCAAAATAATACATTTGGTGATAGTATTATAGGTAAGTATTTTTGGTGATTGCATATTGCTTTTACGCATAATTTCAGTTTTAAAAAAACCTTAAAGACTAAATCCTTTGTAAATATTTTAATTGTATTTGAATGGTATAGAAATGCATTCAAATGTATTTATCTGTAGATGCAAAAAAAGACGATTGGACCGAATTTAAGGATCCGGCACTTCGGAAGGATGGTCAAAATTTTGTGCAAATTCTTTTGGATAACTGGACCGAACAAATTCTTGATAAAATTGACTTTTCAATGTCTAAAAGAAAACATGGGGACCAAAATAGGTATGCTACCAAGCAAATTTTTCATAATAAGCTAGTTAATGGTGAAGTAGTTCGAAGAGATTGGGCAATTTATTCAGAAAGTACTAGAAATGTGTTTTGTTTATATTGTTGTTTATTTAGTAACAAACAAAACCAATTTAGAACTGGATTTTCCTCGTGGAATAAATGCATTGAGAGATTCGACGAACACGAGCGTTCCATTGGTAATCTAGATAGTTTAAATGTTTACACAAGCCGCCAATTAAAGCGAGGAAAAATTAACGATGAGTTGGAAAAACAAATAAGTTGCAAAAAGGATTATTGGGTCGAAGTATTAAGAAGAATTATAAGCGTTATTAAGTTTTTGGCCTCTAGAGAATTGGCATTTAGAGGAACTGATGAACGTTTTGGTGAAAAGCACAATGGGAATTATTTAGGTTTATTGGAACTATTAGCAGAATATGATCCATTTTTAAAAGACCATATAAATCGAATGGCAAATTTGGGCAAGGGTAAAACGTCATACCTATCCAAGGATATCTGTAATGAAGTCCTCACTATCATGGCGAATCGGGTTATTGAGGAAATTGCTAAACAAATTAAGGCGAATAAATATTTTTCAGTCAGTGTGAACTCAACACCCGATATATCACATCCGGATCAGCTAACAATAATTTTACGGTATTGCAATAGTAAAGGGCTTCCATTTGAAAGGTTTATAGGATTCTATGATAACATTGGGCATGGGGCACAAGAGCTTGAGCAGTGCGTCATGGATATGCTAAAGACATTTAATTTGGACATTCAAAATTGCAGGGGTCAGTCATATGACAACGCAAGCAATATGAGTGGTCGATTTTCTGGATTGCAACCGCGTATTAAGGCACATAATGAGTTAGCAATCTATGTTCCGTGTGCCGGACATTCTCTCAATTTAGTTGTTAAAAATGCTGCGGATTGCTGCTTCGAAGCAACATCTTTTTTTATGCTAGTTCAAGCTTTTTATACATTTTTTTCGGCTTCTACACATAGATGGAACTTGTTGTCTAGTACAATAAGAGATTCATCAGGCTCTGAGAAATCGCTCATGCCAAAAAGGGTCAATACAACTCATTGGTCTTCTCGCTTTGATGCTATAAAGGCGCTACAAAGTAGTTACAATTCAATAAAGACTTATTTAAATAATATAGCAACAGATGTTAATGAGAAAAATATTGTAAGAGTCGAAGCAAGTTCGTTATGCGAAAAACTTAATTTCTTGGAAAATGGGACAATCTTGTCGTTTTTCTTTGGATATTTTGCAAAGGGTTAACGATGTTAATAAAACTGTACAAAGAGAGAATTTGGACTTGTGTACAACTTCCCAACTTTTCTCGTCTTTAGTAGAATATTTTGATTTCTTACGTGATCGCTTTGACCATTATGAGAGCTTAGGAATGTTGTTAACAGAAAACGAAAATTATATTGAAAGGCGAAATATCAAACGAAAATTGCAATTAGGAGAAAAAAGTTCCGACGTAAATTTGAGCCAGAGATAAAATCCGCACGCAGTGTTTTTTTTTTAATAATCGATAATCTAAAATTTGAAATTATTCGTCGGTCAGAAATATATCAAACATGTTCAAATACATTTGAATTTCTTTTTAAGCTAAAATTAATAGAAGATGAAAATATTATCACTGTAGCAACCAAACTAAAGGAAAAATACAGCTCCGATTTAGATGAATATTTTCCTCAAGAATGTGTTCATCTAAAAAAACTATTAAATTCTATATCAGAAATTAAATTAGAAACTCCATTAGATTTAGTTCATGCATTATATGAGAATAAACTAATATCTACATTTCCCAATATCAATATTTGTTTACGCATTTTTTTTTCTATAATGGTCACAAATGCAAGCGGTGAACGATCGTTTTCTACTCTAAAGAGAGTTAAAACCTATTTACGAAACTCAATAGCGCAAGAAAATTTAAACTCTTTGGCAATTATTTCAATTAATAAAGATATTCTTGATGAAATAGATACATCTTCTATAATCGAAAAATTTGCGTCACTAAAAGCAAGAAAACAATCGTTTAAGTAATTTATATGCATTATTATATAAGTATATTTATGTGTAATTTATTTTTTACGTTCCTTTAAAACCAAAGAATCTGTTTTACTTTTTGTAGAAAGCTTTAGAGTTGAGTTTGTTTTTTTTGGGAGTTTTAGTTGTAAGAGAGTTTATGCTATAGAATCGTTTATTTTTATTTGTATACTGGCGTTGACCTGATGTATTTTTTATTTTGTTTTTTGTAAAATTTGTTTAAACATTTTTTGAAATAAAAGTTTAAAAAAAAAAATTTTTTTTTTCAACGAGTGGGGAGGGGGGGGGGCGCTGTAGTTTTGTAGTGGCAAACTACCTTAAACCGGCACTGCATACTGTAGATGAATTTTTTGTAAAAATATTGACTCTAGGTTAAAAATTGGCTTAACTACAACTCTTTTCAATTTTACATATTTTCCCTGGCATCTTAGGAATCACTTGAAAGCTTTACATTACTTGCCAGATTCAAGGTTTTTGAAATAAATTAAAAACATTGAAATTTTAGATTATTTTTGGATGTTTTTCACATTACTCCTAGCTCTTCAAGACATTTTTGTAGTTCCTTTACAGTATTATAGAAAACAATATATAAAAATATCAAGCTTGAGTGAAAATTGGCAGAAATAGAACAGTTGTGGATTTGGGATAATTTTTTTACTGCATTTTTCTCTCATTTTAAGGATTACTAGAAAAATTTTTCAGGCAGTAAAATAGTTTCTACTGAACATTAGCAAATAAGTTTATACTGAAATAAACAGATATTGAAGATTTTTTTATGTAACTCTCAAGCTATTAAGTTATTTCTATAGTTCTGTTGTAACAGACTTGACAAACTTGTTGTAACAAGTAGTTGCTTTACATTTTAGAAGAGTATTTTGTAAAAAAACTGGATCTTAGTTGAAAAATTGACTGAACTAGAACAATTTTGGAGGAAATTTTTTTAGTACATTAGTTTTTTTAAGGAAAACTATGAGGCACTAAAATGGAATTTTTACATAAAGGAATCATATTTTCTGAGATAACATTTTACATATGAATTATTTATGTGGGTTTAAGATTTTCCAGTGCCCAGCATCATCATAAAAATCATAGTAGAGATATTAAATTATAAATAGTTAATAAATTAATTCATTAATAATAAATTAGATAGATATAAATGATTCTAGGCACATAAATATTAATGCAGAATCATAAAATATAAAAATATCTTTGAAATAATTTATCATAAATTTGAAGTATTTTTACAAATACTTGATACAGAAACATATAATTTATATTATCTTTGATGGGCCCTACTTTTGAATTAAGTGAATCATTTAATGTTTCTTTCATTAAAATTCCTTAAACATGATCCATTCTGAAACCTTATTTTAATTTACCTTGCTTGGGCTTCTTCAAGCTTTAAATCATTTAAATCAGCTTTAATTTGAATTTGGGAGGCACCCTCAAAAGGATTAATTCTCTCATCAGGCGAGGTGTCTTCTGAGGATGGTTGGCTCTTAGCTAGTACTTTGTTTACATTTTTCTCCAGATCCTGATATGCTTTGGTAATTTTAAGTATGTTGCTCCTTAAAGGCATTGTGTGAGTATCGAAGGCATCTAAGTCATTGTCTTGTACTTGGGTTCGTAAAGTGTCCAATTCATATAATAAATCTCGTAACTGCTTAATTGTCCTCTTCTTGTCTTTAACTTCTTTGGTTAACTGCCTTACATCATTAGCCGCTATTAACTAGCAAATAAGTCGTCAACTATTAATAAACTTTTGTAATGTTGTTATTTAACTTACTTTTTGGATAAAAGCTTTGTGCTGCTCTAAAATTCTTTGGTGGTGTGGAATCACCTCATCAGAAAACTTTTCCAAGGGAACTTTGATGAACTTCAACGGCTGCTTTATTATGCTGGGACTCGATATGGATGCCATTTTGTATTGTTTCATTTGTGACGATTAATTTATTTATTTTTGAAAAATCCTGAATATTCAATGATTAATTTTGATGTTTGTAAACAAAGACATGTGAAATGTCAAAATGGAAGATTATGCGGTATTGTCAGATATTGATTTTTTAAATCAAGATTTTAAACAAGTTAATCTCGATAAAATACATATGCAAGATTTTTTTTAAATAATATAAAAACAATTATCATTTATTAAAAATAAAGTAGCAGAAAAATAATCCCCTTGATTGTGCCTAGATCTGGCAACCTTGGCGATATTTAGAAAATATGCTGTAGCCACGTCCAATATTTTTTTAGGTTAATTAAATCAGCTGATAATGACGTACGCACTTTTAAGGTTCTAAACTTCTAAAATCTAAACAAAATATTAGGAAAACACTAATTTACTAAAATTATTTCGTAAAACAGCTTCTGACTAAAATCTAATAGAAAAATGGCAGGTTCGGCTCTACGGCGTCTCATGGCTGAATATAAACGTAAAAAGATATTTAAAAAACTACAATTAAATGCTTAATACCTTGCTTTTTAGAGCTAACTTTGAATCCCCCAGAAGGCATAATAGCAGGCCCTATAAACGAAGAAAACTTTTTCGAATGGGAAGCCTTGATAACGTAAGTTTTTATAAACTTTTACTCCCATAAGTCCAATATTACCCTCACCTTTTAGGGGTCCAGAGGGAACATGTTTTGAAGGTGGAGTGTTCCCGGCAAAATTGTCTTTCCCAGCAGACTATCCCCTCAGTCCACCGAAGATGCAGTTCACTTGTGACATGTTTCACCCCAATAGTAAGGTTTTATGTAACTTTTTCCAAGTATTTATAAAAATAATTGTATTTTTTAGTATACTCAGATGGTCGGGTATGTATTTCAATATTGCATGCTCCAGGAGATGATCCAATGGGGTATGAATCTAGTGCAGAAAGATGGTCTCCAGTACAAAGTGTGGAAAAGATATTACTGTCTGTTGTTAGTATGTTAGCAGGTTAGTGGGAGCCAACAATTATTTGTTTATTTTCAAGTTTGTTTCTATCGTTTGATAAACATTGCTAATTAAATACAGTTGCCTCTTAAACAATACTAGAAACTTCAATAACATTAAGAAAAAAAGAGGTAAAACTTCAAGAAAAATTTTCCCAAGAATTAATAATTCAAAAATCATTCCTTTCAGAGGTACAAAGTTTTAATTTCTTTGGATCTTTTCTGGCTTTCTATAGACTAAGTTGATTTCTCAATCACTCTTTTTATTGATATTTTTGGTATTAAGTTTCTTTTTTATTTATTGCATGTTAGGTCAACTAATCATTTTACATTTTTATTGATTATGTTGTATAGTTGGATCAATGGATCTTTGCGTTCACATCACTAAACTATCATTCAACTCAACACAATTGTTTCTCATCCGCTCTCTTTCTAATTTAGACAAATCAAATGAGAAAGAGCACAGAACGTAAGTCTTCAAAATACTCGACCTACGGTCAGAGCGACAGTTATGAGTTAGACAAAGACAAACATCCGATCGCGTGTCTATGATAAACTTTCAACATCATTGGCTCCCCGTCGGGTTTTAAAATCGATTATTTCCTTCCGGGAGGGTGACTGTTTTCATAAAAATGTACTAAATATAATACATTTTTTATATAGAAGTATACTGGTATAATATATGTTTTATGTTTAGATATTAAAAAAATAACTTGTTTTCTTCTAATGAAGAAAGGAAACCACGGGTTGTAAATAAAACAAGTTTTAATTTAGAATTTTCTGTAATAACACCTCATGTTAGTACATTTTGTAGAAAGTTCTTTGTACATCTTAGATCTTCGTATCCAACCACAAGCAACCATGTTTGTTTATGTTCTCGACTTTGCTTTGCCAAAGAGTTTTAGAGAAATTTGATTTGTTTTGTTTTCTTATTTACTGTTCATCGTTGTGTTTTGTGTTTGGTTGAAGCTCTATTGAAATAGTTTTTTGCCAAACCTTTTTCTCTAGAGGAATCTAGAGGAACCTTCATTAATTATAATGGATAATGCTCCGTACCATTCTGTCCAGCTAGAAAAGCAACCTTCATCCTCATGGAAAAAACAAGAAATTGCTGAGTGGTTAGTAAAAAATAATATACCATACAATAGACAAATGTTTAAGCCTGAGTTATTAAGCATAGCAAATGTGTACAAAGGCCAAAGCAATATAAAATAGATAAAATATTGCAAGAAAATGGACATGAAGTTTTAAGATTGCCACCCTATCATTGTCAATTTAATGCGATTGAGATGATTTGGGCAGATGCCAAAAATTTTTACAATACCCATATTGGTGAAAATGGGCATAAAGATGAAAATGTACTGGATATGTGGAAAAAATCATTAGAGAAATGTACACCAGAAGTATGGAACGCTCTTTCCCACACTGAAAAAATAATCAAGGACTGGTATGATAGGGAAGTCATTATTGAAGAGACACCCCAAATTCTGATTAGTTTAAACAGTAAAACTAGCTCAGAAGATAGTGACAGTGATTATTCATAACTGAATTTTCTATCTTAAACTTTGATATTCTTTTGTTCAATGAGAAAAAACTTGTTTTGAAAAAAATGTTTTGGTGTAAGAATATTTGGGTTACGGTATAATATATGGGTTGCTCCATTACTTTTAGCATATTATCATAATAAGTATCTCTTATTAACTAAATCTCTTGTTTGTAAAAAAAAAGAAAAATTTGAATGGAGGTACAAATGATTCATTTTTTGTTTTTTTTGTCAATAACTTGTTTTTGAAATAGGACTGCAATAAAGTAAATAATAATGATTTAAAACGCTCATGAAAACATTATAATTATGTCTCAAACCTTTATACAAAGTGTTAAAGCTTTTCATGAGCTTTAAAGGAATAAAGTTCATGGAAATTTATCTTTATATAATATGTATACTGTCTATTTTCGATGAAAATCTTTCTTTATTAAAAATTGTTATTAATATTTTATTGTGAAGTAAAAAAAAATCTTATGATAACTTTTATGAGGTCCTAAAAGACACTGTGTATGAAGTACCTTATGTCAAAAACTTGGAATTAAAAATAAATATGTATCTCAAAAAATTGTATGAAGTACCTATTGCATTTATAAGTAGAAAAGACGTGAGTAATTTAAAGAAATATTCTACCAGTAATAAAGAACAGCAGGTTGAAATAGACAGCAAATAGATATAAATAAATTAGCTGCCCTAAAAGTGACAATATACTAAAAACAAATTTCAAAGAATTGCAGATTTCATCTCTGGCGAAAATCGCCGCCACGGAAATTGGGCATAAAAACCTATTATTTTTTTTGAGTTTAAAAATTAAATGCCGCCGCCACTGATGCTGGTTTGACAACTGATTGATTCATATAAACATTGACCTTGAACATGTGATGACGTAAACGCAAAGATCCATTGATTCAACTATATGTATGACACCTCATAGGCCAAATGGAGTAACCCACAAAATAGCCGAAATTAAGTTAAGTACATATCTCGATTCTTCTCCAAAAAATACATTAGCTGGCCAAATGATATAGCCCACAAGAAAAACTAAATTATCAAAAAAACTGAAAAACATAAAATCTCCAAGTTTGGAGTAACTGTTTTAAAGAGTGGCCAGTTGATGTATCCCCCAAGTGTAACCCTATTTCTTAAAGGATTGACCTAACATGAACAAGGCCAAATGCAGTAAGCCATATTATTCAAAAATAAGGTAAAAAAAAATGCGCAAAATTGTCAGGAGCCATATAACGTAACCCACACATGCTCACATTGTATATTAGAGTAAGAACTCAAGGAGTGATCTGTGTTTGTTGTTTTGCTGATATTTTTAATTTTTCTAAAAAAGTGTCAGACTAATTTATAATAAAAGAGTGAATTTGTCAATAATTATCATAAGGTAAGTTGATAATAATGTTATGATATTATTATAAATAGGCCAGTATTCGGACGATGACGGTAAAATCAATTCACAGGTTGATTGAAACCTTTCCTTGTGAGTTGATTTTTTTTTATCTCTAATAAAAGGCATTTAAGTTAGTATTATAATAGCATTAAAATGCGTATATTAATTACTACTAATTAGTCTAAAAGAGCATTTTTTCACTAAAAAGTGAAATATTATAAAGTTGGGTTAGGATAATAGTTGCTTGCATAGATAGTAGAGATAAATAATAGAATATTGCAAGGGAGCATAGACAGACAATTTTGATTTTAAAATGATAGGTTTTGTTTATCTCGGTTGTTTTAAAGTGCGGAGCGGAATATAATAATTGAGGATGACGCCATCCAGGAGGCAACACAAAGTTTCGCTTCTTTAGTAGATTCAGATGCCAATCAAAAAGAGCAAGAAGCACATGAAAATGTTGAAGACAGTGACATAAACAAATATATTTTGCATCAGCTTACTCCAGTAGAACCATTTTACTGTATGACACCTGATCAAGAACTAACAGGTATTTTGACAAACAACAGAAAAGAACCCGGAAGTTGTGAAATACTAGCTGATAAATATTTCTGGTAGTAGTTTTTTTTATTGGCTTAATGCTATTTTCAATTAATTCTAACATTTTAGATTTTATTCCATCCACAGACGCATTACCCGACATTGCCTGTGAATATGTAATTTTTACAACTGAACCACACATAGAGTCTATTCCAAATGATTTTCATTTTCAAATTCAGGAGAAGATTAACTCTGAAGAGGAACCAGAAATATCGGGCAATAATATCGATCAATATGGGTTGGCAGACATCACTGAAGCCCATATTCAGCAGATTCCCACACTGGTAGTAGAAGAAGAAATAGTTGGTGAAGCTGGTGTTAAAAAGAAGAAAACGGGTAGTTTTAGAGATATACAAAAAAAGCTGCGTCTTTCGGGAAACCAATATCTACAACGAAATAAAAAAGTAGTAAGAGAGAAACAAATAAAAGAAAATCCTTGCCAAAACAAAAAATGCCAACATAAATGTGCCACAATTCTTACAGAAGATCAAAGATAGGCAATATTTAATAATTTCTATGGTTTTACAAGTGAAGAGGAACAGAAAAATTTTGTTATCATGCGTTAAAAGGGTTCCAATAAAGCGCCGCTATGGTGCTACTGGTGAAAAAAGCCGCCGAAAATGTTCAAAGGCCTACTATTTACCGCTAAATGGTGAACAGAAACAAGTATGTCAACAATTTTTGTTGGCTACTCTTTGTGTTTCTCAAAGAAGACTAATGTATTTGGATGAAAATAAAACTGATATGAATACTCCAAAACCTGAGGGCCGCGGTAAGTTTGAACCCAAAAATAAAACTCCTAGTAACGTTGTTGATTATTTACGCCAATTTTTAACAACATTACCGGTTGTTCCCTCGCATTATTGTCCGGGAAAAACTACAAAACGTTACTTACCACAAGAGTTTAAAAATGTAGCCACTTTGTATAAAATCTATAAACAGAACTGCTCAGAAAGTCATCAACAATCGGTTAAAGAAAAATTTTTTAGAGATTTTTTTAAAAGAAAGTATAATATAGGATTCCATCTGCCTAAAAAAAATAAATGCTCGTTTTGTGAGTCTCAAGCAAAAGGAGAAACCAACAATGATGCACTTACTTTGCATTTACGAGAAAAAGAAAACTCTTATAAACTCCATCTTAAAGAACAACAATGAGCCAAAACCAATCTAAATTTTGTATGCGCTAGCTTCGACTTACAAAAAGTTCGCAATACTCCCCATGGAGGCAGTATGCTCCTCTATTATTCGCGAAAATATTCCTTCTATAATGAAACGTTTTATGAGTCCGGCACTAAAAACGTTTATTGTTTTCTTTGGTGTGAAGAGGATGGTAAGAGAGGATCGAATGAAATTTGCACAATAATGGAGATGTATCTTCAACAAGTGGATGCTCGAAAAACTATAACTATAACGGAAGTGGCCTTGTTTTGTGACTCTTGTCCAGGGCAGAATAAAAATCACCAACTGTTAAGTTGCATTGCTTGGTTTATTAGATCTGTTTCAGTTAATATTCAACAAATATCCCTGTACCTTTCTTTTACCAGGTCACACCTATATGCCTATTGATTCTGTCCATGCTTCTATAGAAACGGCTATAAAAAGAAAGACAATTTGGGCTCCATCGGAATGGCCTACTATTATTCGCAATGCACGGAACGCAAAGCCATACGAAGTTATAAAGCTTGTATTTTCGAGTTTTAAAGACTTTAAAACATTTCAGAAAAATATTTACCCTAAATCGCTGAAGAAAACTGATTCAGGAAAACAGATTAAATTTAAAAGTATTCGAAGAGTTATGTTTGCCAAAGACTGTGATCAAATAAAACTCTTCTACACATTTGAGGAAACCGAAGAGCACCAGTTACTAACTGTACCAAAAAAGAATCAACTCACAAGGCACTCCAAACAAGTAAAGCCATCTCAATTATACCAAAGTAAACTTTCAGTTTCGGAACAGAAATTTAAGGATCTAGAAAACCTTGTTAAAAAGGCAATAATACCAGGGATGTACCACACCGAATATATAAATCTAAAACCCAGCTCTGATCTACCAGACGTTTTATCAGAAACTGATGAAGAAGATGAACTTAGTGATGATGAGATACCCCTTAAAGAATTACAACAACAGCTATTGCAGAAATCTACAAAAAAAATTAAAGTTTTTTTTGTATTTGCGCAGGTATTACCTTCATACTTAAGTAAAAAAATTATAAAATAAAAGTTTTTTATTTAGAGGACATTATTATTTTTATTACAACCAAAAAGCGTATCCCCCCGATAAAGAGTTTATAACAATAATGTTCTTAACTTTTTGATAAGCCAAATAATGTAACCCGCATTTTTTTTTAATATTGTTAATTTTTTATTTATTAATATTAGTTTTATTAGGATTTGCTTTATAAAACTTTTTTTTAACAAAATTAGCAACAAAAATTTAAAATTTTACTATGAAAAATAATTATAATCAAAGATTTATTTTTAAGTTTTTCGACCCTCCTGTAAAATATAACTTTTATGGGTTACGCCATTTGGCCTATGAGGTGTCGTATATATAAGAAAAAAACATAAAAAGATTCCAAGGAGTATAATATGGAGTTTTTCTCCTTTGGTGCCAATGTTTTCTTTAAGTTTATCCTACTTAGTTGGATTTTTTATATTGGTTCACTTAAAAATTTCAGCCTTGTTACTTTATATAATAGCCTAATTAAGTATAAATTATGTTATACATTAATCATGTGATTTCCCAACTATAATGTTCATATAGACAGACTTGATGTGTAGTTAATCATTTTAATTTTCTTATGTCTGTAGTATATTTTGGAGTGAAGAGCTTGGGATATTGGTTGTTTTTCAATCATTTCAATTCTTATAGACTGCTGGTAACTTAAGCTACTTAAAGTATATAATTTTTGGAGTTTATCTATTTTATATAATTACTTCTTGATCTATTAAGCATAAGTTGTCTTATTGTCTCCTTGGGAATTTCCTGTTAGATAATGTTTGGTAAATAAAAAGTATTGAAAATAAATAAAATTTGTTCTTATGCCCTTGATTAACTTAGGTGAAATGTAATTAGTAAAATATAAATTTTAAACGGAGCAGGCATTTAACATATTTCTTCTTTTTTTCTGGCATTTCAAGATATCCAGATTTTTTTTCCATTTAATAAAGAAATGACTCAAGGCTGAAGAAATGACCTAACAGTAATCTCTTTATCCTTTTTTCCAGGGATTTTAAATTACTGACAGAATTTATTGATTATGATTTTTATATATTTTAGTTCCTTTTCCAGAGGTTATAGTTTTTAGGGAATTTCTTAACAATCTTTAAGGATTTTGAAGACATTTCTTAAAATCATTTCCAGGCTTTTAAAGCGTTTTTTATCAGATATTAAAGCTAGTGAGAACATTTTAAAACTTTTTTGGGAATTCTAAGGAAGTTAATTCTTGTCCAGGAATTTCAAGTCACCTATTTTCATTAATATCAAAGTCTCTAGTATTAATTCAAGATTAAATTTTACACTCATAGTCATAATTATTTACTCATAGTTCCCTTAATAAATTCATTTCAAATCAAAAATATGCAACATCACTTGGATTTTTGTGATTGAAATTGACAATAAATAAATAAATATATTGTTCTGTACTACTTATTGGAAAGTTTTGTTTATTTTAACATATGCAATAGATCCCTAAGCATACTTTTAATTTTTTGTACATTTATTTTAAACTTAATTTTAATTGCTGGACAGACTGGCCCGATTTTTTGTGGAGTTACTAATAAGAGGCAAATAAAGTAAATTCAATAGCATCCATATATATTTTAAGTTTTTAAACAAAAAAAAACTCTCAGAGTCAATAGTTATGTCAGTATTCAAACTATTGCATGATTTTATACTTTCCTTGCCTGGATTGAAATTCTCAACTTAAATTACAACGAGTACAAAATACACACTATTGCTTTGTTAATAATTTGAGGAAATATGATCACGTATCGCAATCCATGCACAGTTCAAAGGTTTCTGAGACTTTTAAATAGCAGTTTGTTATCTTTCTATATCGTTTATTTAAAACTTGAAACTGTGAATTTATTAGAAAAAATGATTTTCGAAAATGTTATACATAATACATACATTAGGTTTAATACATTTACAATGCGGGACCATATCACAGCCGTTATCTATCAAGTTTTTATAATCGTTTTAAACCAAACTTTAAGATTTCTATTTCTAGCTATCGAAAGATACTATAGTACTATTTTTGGATAAACAAATTGCCATTTAACCACTGTTGATCTTAGAATTTATTATCTGTTAAATGGTTGACCTTCTACTAAGGTATAAGGTACCTTTGTTCGTACTTTTTTTATATGATGGCACTCATTTTATTTAGTTTTCTTTTTTTCTCTCCATTTAGTTTAGTTTTCCTTTACTGAATTTTTCTATTTTTTACTTTTTAGACCTGTAATCTAGAAAGGTTAAAAGTTAAAGAATTTTCGCAAAACTAATTTTCGGTATTCTGGGGCAAATAATGTAACTTGTTGAATAAAGATGATTTGTTATTATTATATAATTAGCTGTTAGGGCTTCACTTTCATACTAAAATTAAAGCATACCAGCAAACAGACTATTTTTGTAATTTCTTCCAAGCAGTTCAAATAATTTGCCAGTCATTTCAAACTGTTTAAATTATATTTCAATTTTTTACAGGCAGTTGGAGTAATTTCTTATTATTTTCAGGCAGGTTAAGTATTTTCCATTTATTTCAAGTAGTTTAGGTCATATTTCTATATTACGGTCTTAATTTACTTGAAACAAGTAAAAGATTACTTTAACAGCTTATAATAGACTTTCACCATCTGGAAGTTGGCTAAGTACCTGGAATATTTTTCAATACACAGAATTGACTTCAAAAGCCTGGAAATAGATCTGAAACTATTTTAACTGTCTTAGTTTATGTGCCAAGGAGAAATTGATTTAACTGTCTGAAATAAAAAAAAATCTTGGAGATTAACCTACCTGGAAAAAGTAAAAAACATCTGCTTCTCATAAAATCAAAAATGACCTATAGTACCTGAAAAAAAACATAAAACTTTCTGGATAGCCCCGAAATAAGTTTAATTGCCTGTAAAACATCGGAAATAACTCCAAATTCTTGATAAAACTTATAATGAAAGACGTTAGAAATTATTTTATGTGCAAAAGCGAGAAATGACTTAATAACTAGAAATTATTGATTGATACAAATGCTTGTCTATTTCATTTTAGAGCCGAACGATGAAAGTGGAGCCAACGTAGATGCGGCAAAAATGTGGCGAGAAAACAGAGAAGAATTTAATGGAATAGCAGAGAGACTTGTGAGAAAAACCCTTGGAATTCCATAGAAAAATAAATGGTGAATAAAAACAAAACAGACAAGCAAAACTTAAGGCGATTGTTATTATTGTTATATATTAATTAAATTATTAAAATAAAACACTTTTTAATTGTTTCATCATATTCTTTTATTTATCATTGTTTTCCGAGCCAGAGTTACATAACAAACATATAAACCACATAGGAAGTTATGTAGGAACATAGAACTACAAAAAAAAATAAGAAGGAAAGAAACTCCGTCACTAATTCTGCTTTGCTCCTTTAATTTTGTTATATGGAAATACAAGCTATTATCTATTAAATTAAACCCTTATAACTCACTTTAATATGCCATTTGATGAGTTGTGCGTATATGTACTCAGATAACAAAAATTGTTCATCTAGAATCAGTTATTTTACACCCCTATTCAATCCACTAGATAGAAGCACGGTATTTAAAGTTTGTTTTAGTCTATGGCCAAATAAACAAAGCATGAATACCATATATTTATTATAAAGCAACTACTAACCCTACGTTATAATGTTACTTTAAATAAAAATTAGTTCGATCACAATAAAAAAACTTTGGTTGAAAACTTATCGGCTATTGCGGTATATCTATACAAGATTCCGGGTTGTATATAGAAACCCCTTACTTTGCTAACCTTAAAATTACGTTATTTGTTAATAAATTATAATAAATATTAGTTTTATTTTCTGACAAGAAATGGACGTGGGCTATGCCGAAAAATGTTTGGAAGTTGTAAAAAAAATTACCAGAACAGATAAAATGTGTTATCTGTCGATTGGAATATAGTGGTAGAGTTATTAAAATAATTAGTAAAAAAATCTCATTCAGTTTTTCATCCAGGATTTCTTTCCACCATAAATTTCATTAAGCCGCTATAGGTATGGATGATATTGGGCAGTGGATAAATGTCTGGTTTTGCAGTTACATATTTGCTTCATTTGAAAATAATTGTTTTAATTATAGTGGGTTAATGCAGAGGTCCATTTTTAGCAAAAATGAGGTTTGAACGCCCAGCTCAAATGTTATAAAATTTGCTGATATTTTTATAGACCTTACGTCTAAAATTAGATGCAATCAAACTAGCTTATGCCGAACCTGCTAAAATATTTAAACGCAGAAGTATTTTATGTGGCCACACAATACTTTCTCATTGTAACGCTGGGCATAGACTTGCCCTGCTCTGTTAAAGCCATCGTTGTACAGACGTTTGTCTTATTAGCTGAATATGAGAAAATGTATAAAAGCAGAACCTGTAAAATTTTTAATAGGGCTGATAATCAAGCAGCAGCATCTGGTGCTCCTAATGCTTTAACAGGTAAGTAAAAACTTCACATTTTTAGCTAAAATCGAATATTTTTGTATCGCTGTTTTGTGAGGTTATGGATTTTATGTGTCTAGGGTTTTCTTGGGAGCCAAAGTGTTACGCGTTATGCAAGAGACGGTATAAAATGTCTATGATTTCTTTACGTAGGTGCCTATGCACTTATCATACTCGTATTATAATTTGTTGTAAAATGAATCTAAAAAGCTACAAAAAAATTTATGTAGAACAATCCTATGTCCAGTTAATTTGGATACTACTGGACAAAAAAATGTCGCGAATTATTGTTTCCTTATAAGGCTAGATGTTTGGGAATTTTTTTTCGTTTTCTATTACTCGCCATTCAATAGGCGTAACTTGTTGGGAGTATTCTAATGAAATCAAATGAAACAAAATTATGATATTTTCTTTGTATTAACTTGTTAGCAGCTCTTATAATGTTTAAAAATTATTTTTATATTGATGACGAGAAGGTAAATATTAGTTTTTATTTTTTCCAGATGACTGTATGAATTCCAGGAACTTGATGAGAATTGTGCACTGCCCAACCTCAGTACCAATAAAGAAACCTTCAGCGCATTGTTTCCAATCCAAAATTACACCATTGATCAATCTGAGGTTGACGCCATTCCAAAGATTTAAAGTCAAAATAATTCCATTGCCCATAATGTAACCAGTGTCCAAAGAGAATCACTTTCTCCATTAGATCCTTATGAGACAAGACAATGGTTCAGAACATAAACCGCAACAAGAAAAATATGAAAATTCTGAAGGAACAGGCACGGATACCGAAGAAAACCGAGGGGAATAAAGAAAAAATAAAATCAAAAAAATTCAGAATTAGTGGAAAAATGCATTAAAAACGCAAAACAATATTGTATATGCTCGAGAAATTAAAGGTTCATGTATGTACCTGCATTTTATGGTATTCAACTAAATTTAGTGAAGAAAATAAGAAGGTAGTATTTGATCAACATTGGGGCTCAGGCAACATAGACAGGCAAAGGGATTTTATTGCGAAGCGCGTTAAATTTCTCCCAAAATTAAGATGTCGGCTAAGATCTGATAAAAATGAAAAAATTGCTGTAAATATTGCGGCATGTAAACTCCCCAGAAGAGGTGTGGGTATGCGGAACCTTTTTTCTTAATACATTAAATATAGGTTCTCAATTCGTAAAAACTCAAAAATGTATAGAAATGTTACTAATCCTTCTGACAAATGAGGTAAGGTTATAAAAAAACAGTCAATTGCCTGAAGAGATTAAAAAATCTGTACGTCAGCATATAAGTTCCGTTGTGCCAATGGAAAGTCATTACTGCCGTAAAGATAGCCACCGATTGTTACTACCACTTACTTTCAATGTATGCATCTTTACAGTTTTGTGACAGTTACAACATTTTACACCTTGCAAGTTCAGCGGTATACCTATAGGCACAATTTTTATATCGGCAAATATTTAGTTGTGAATTTAACAATCATTTCTGGTATTAAAAAAAATACCAGTGTGATGTTTGTATGACAGATATGAACATTCTACAGCTGATCAAAAAACTGAACTACAAGACGAGTATAACTGCAGCTATATTTGACCTTAAACAAATCTTGCCTGTGCCAAAATTGGGTCTTGCAAATTTGTAATACAATTAAAGTTATCCACATACAACTACCATTTTTAATTTATTCGCATCTTATTGCTCAGTGGTCGAAGTACGTTCTATTTAGTGTATAAGTTTTTTAAAATGAGGAACCACTTGTACAACGATGGTCTTCGGTTTTCCTGTAAGTCATAGTCCTGATGATGACCTACGGCCGAAAGCGCTAAGCAGATATTAATATATTTCTTATGCCGAATACGTGTTATTATTCTACTTGACTTTCCCAAACTTCAAAAGAACGTAGTTGTTAACCTGTGATATGAGGGAATCGCTAGGGGAGGTGCATCGGAAGTTGTCCTCTATTATTTATAGATGTGCAAGTTAAAAAATGAATTTTCCTTTTATTCCAATAATTGCTCTGGACAAAAACCGGAATAAATATCTCTACAGTTTAATTATTTAAAACAAACATGACATTAAAATTCGGCTGTTACTTAAAAAAAGGCCATACATAGAACGAAAGCGATTCCGTACATAGCCTAATAGAACGCACCTCCAAAAATATTCCGATATATTTACCGGACCAATGGTATACCTTGGTTCGCACTTCCTAAAGAAATAATGCTCCATATAAGGTTCAGGAAATAAAAAGAGTTTAAATTTAAAGACTTGCAACTTTTTTAAAAGACTTGCAACTACAAACTTCTCTAAATTGGGATAAAGATGCTAATAACGAAAAAGTAAAATGGCAGAAACGAACGACGAACCCGCAGAATTTGGATACAATCTTGTTCGAGTATAAGTTTAAAACTTCAAAATCCAATTCGATAAATTTATTACAAAAAGGAAGGAAAATAATGCAGAAAAAAACCGATTACTTAATGAAACGCTTGTATCAAACTTTACTTTCGATCAAGAACAAAAACTATGATATTCTCAATTTTCTTTGCTGGTTATACCTTCTCAACACTACGACTTTTTTCAGAGAGTCCCTTACAGTGAAAATAAAAACGATGAAGTAGATTCAGATTCTGAATAATTATTATTTTTCACGATTCCAGTTTTATTATTATTACTAGGGATTTTTTTTTTTGTTCTTTTTAGTTTGTCTTCAGCGAACATTTTATGCTTCAGAAGCTCTTTTCCTAATTAAAAATAATGTTACATTTCATGGTCCTTTTTTATTTCACTAAAATTTTTTACATAGGTCTCATTACTCAATTCTGGGCATGGACATATACTATACTTGCTACAAAATCAAGGTATCTTAAGTCACTTAAAATGGAAAAATGATACCATTTTCAATACGTGTCCCATATTTTCGATTTTTATATACATTAAGGTATATTATTATTAGAATATTCAGCAATAAAAACAAAATAAATTGAGGGTTTTCAAAAATTTGAATGTTCTCTTCTCCTGTAAAAAGTACTAAATATGAGGTAGAATTTATTAACGCAGCTCCCTCTGTTTACTAACTTTTATTACCTTTTAAGGGGACTTAATATTTTGGGAATTATTTGAAATAATTGTATGGTTTGGTTCGTAACATATAATTTTGTTTTAATTATAAATCCACTGAATTAAATATACTCTTTTTATTCTAATATTAAATAAATTTCCATGGCATTTGTTCGGTCTTTATCCTGTCAACACTAGTATTTCTCAATGATTCTTGGATATTACTGCTTAACTCATAGGAAGCTGGACGACTTAACAAAAGGTTTGGTATGTGACCACATCAAAGGTTTTAAGGGTCGTCAGAGCCACTTTAGTCTAAAAGATACAAAAAAGACGTAATTACCAGAAGAAAGACAATCAAAAAGATGTTTAACCTCTTTAAGGAAAAGCATCTAAATGCTAGAGTCTCGTATGAAACGTACAGAACAATCTTTAATAAAGAATTCAATATTGCTTTTGGATACCCTAGAAGTGACACCTGCACAACGTGTGATGAATTTCAAATTAAGCTTAAAAGTTTGACTGATATTGAAGAAATTAGAGAATTAACCGTTATGAACGAGTTGCATAAAAGAAAGGCTGATGCGTTTTATTCAAGGAAAAGGCAAGCCAAAAAAGCTGCAAAAAAAGCAACAAAAAGGAAGCCATCTGCATTGATTTTGCGAAAAATATTTCAATTCCTAAAATTGCCACTAACATGACGTGTATTATAAACGCCAATTGTCTATGTACGCCTTTAGTGTACATGTCCTCTCTTCGGGTCAATCTATTTTTTTATACCTATCACGAAGGAGAGGCTAAAAAAGGATCAAACGAGTTGCATCTTTTCTTCTCCATTTTATCAATAATTATTTCGACGACGATGTTAAAGAACTGCAAATCTTCTGTGACTCTGCCGAGGACAAAATAAAAACTTTACCATTTTTCGATTTATTCATTTTGTAGTAAACAAAAAAATTCATAATCTGAATGAAATAAAAATCGCATACTGGATTGGAAATCATTTTTAGATACAATATATTTACAAAAATGCCCATTTAAAATCCAGATTTTGAAGGAAATAGTGGCATCATAGCAGCCTTATCTACTACCGTTCAACATACAATGGACCAGTTTTGTCTGGATTAATACGAAAACGCTTTGACCGAAATTTAGCTTTAAGATGCGGAGAATTTTTGCTGCCCGTTCCGGTATACTATGGTAAGTTATAAGAAAGTTTTAAATAAAATTGAGATGTATTAATTTTTGTAATTTTTTTACAGGTTCTTACCAATTCCAAAGGCTAAGTTTAACGACCTAATGAGCCTCATGAGGTTTTGCAGTCCAAAAGCCGTGACATTTTTTCAAAACCTGGCTCATCTCTAACTTACTTTATAATAATATGTTGATGAATAAACATTAAAAATTCCAAAAAATTAAATCTTCTTTTTTATTTCAAAAATAAAAGCAGCTGGTTTTTGTCGGTTTCAGGTGATATTGCTGCTTTTGTTCCCGCAAAACCCTGAGTGATGCAGATATTTTTGCAATAAAGCCGTATTTAGTTTTTCTGAACCAAAAAACCATAGTCATAATACTTTATAATAATATTAACTTCTGTTTTATATAAACTATAAACATGTTTATATTCGTTTTGGAAATAAAAATAATTGGTTTTGAACATTAAAATTCAATTTACTCTAATGTGAAAAAAAAGACATATCTGGTTTTTTCCCTGTACCCTTCAAATATATTTTGCATCAATGCTAAGCAATAAAGTGAGTTTAAATTGTTCGGTAAAATTGCTAAAAGAACAAAAATGGCTTTACAAAGACTTGAAGTTTGTGTGATTGGTATAGTTAACTTGACTTATTGCTCCTTTTTAAGATCTGCATAAAAGAATTTGAAATTTTGACATAAAAATTCAAATGTCTATAAATATTGTTCCATAACTAATTTAAAATATTCCGAGGTAGTAACGAAATCCCAAAACGAAACTGAACGATAATTAAAATAATAATCCCTTTTACATATTCCACATTTAAAAAACACCGGCCCAAAGAAAAAAACATCGTAAAATTGCACACAATTATGAGAACATTTATATTAGTTCTCGATACCGGCAAGAACGCAAAAGTTGCTTATTGATTTCAAGAGTTTCTGACATTATGGCTATTTAAAACGATATATTCGTTGACGGGTATTACGGGCTGATGGCTGGAACGATCGGAGTTGGCCGAGAGGGCGCTTCTGCGGTCCGGATTCGGTGTGCCGCCCTTAATAAAAACTCTTTATTAATTTCCTGTTTAGATGCTAACCTAAGTTACTAGTTAATAATAAGGAATACATACGTTGCTGATCGCAGGTGGAACGAAATGTCCACTGAAAGTATTCTCTCCGGAAGATGGTAGATTACTATCGTCCAGGTTCACTGGCAAATCGACGAATCGTTCCGAATAGTAGTGTGGGGTGTTAAGATAGTCTATCATGCGTCGCGGCAACGGGAGTTCGGGGATCAGATCTCTTCTTACATTTTTATGAATTACAAACCTGAATTAAAATAAGGATGTCAAATAAACATATAAGGAAATATTGATGATGGTAATTATAGTATGAAACACAGTAAAAAGAAACAAATATTAGCAATAAATAGCAATAAAAGTTAAATAAGAAAATTTAGAAAATTAACAAACGTTTTGCAAATGTAAAAGTGAACTTTCGATAATCAGAGAAAAATATTTAAGAGTTTATTTAAAATTTTCTAAATTACAGTAAATCGTTATTAAAACCTCACTTTTAGGCCTAAAAAGATGTCAAATTCATCCAAATTTTGTGGGAAAAAATCTTGATTTCAATTCCCTGAAAAATGAACAAAATTGCATCCAAACTATCAGTTTAAGAAATAAACGGCAACGAAGAATAACAAACAGTACATAATAGTTCTATAGTTGGAGCCTTTGGTGTGATACTTAAACCACAAAACAGTAAAATGACTAATAAAACTTTTTATTTTTGCTCTGCATACGTGTTTCGCTAACGATGTTAGCATTTTCGGGAGAAGATTAAAACGGAGACTAAGAATCGCATGCTAGCCATTTTATGTTGAAAACAATGTTTAGAGTCACTAGTTAGGTAACTTATCATCTATTATAAGTAGTTATGTATCTAAGAATGGAAGACGGTTATTTGTTTCTTATTTAAAGGTAAATTTAATTGATGAAAGACAAATATTGAGTTGTTCTACAAAATTATCAATATTGCATTTGCTTTTGTCGAACACATCGTCAATATATCTTGAAAAATATTTTGTGACATAAAAACTTTCGTTAATTCAATTATTTCTCGTATGCACTGTATATCACAAAAGTTATGTCTAAATTCATTTAAATTCAGGGGTGTGTTCGAAAAAAAAACGCTCGGACCCGTCGATTTTTATTTCAAGTTGCGCATTTTTGTACCTGAAGTTTATATATACAGGGTTGCTCAAAAATAAATTACGACCATCAACTTAATTTTTTCAAATGAAAGCACCTTTTTTATTGCATTTTTGAATTTCGCGTGGAATTCTACGTATGTTTCATGCATCATGTCTTATACCTAAAGTCAACAGTTATCGAAAAAAAGACGACCAAACATTATTATTGAAGTTCACCTTACGAGTCACCTTATCTCTGAGAATTTTTATACAGAGCAAAATTCCATACATTCGTGTTTTTTTATTATTGGCTGGTGACCGTGTATTTTCATAGAAACTGTATGACGGTTGTACGCCAAACAGATATTGTCAAGTGTGAAGTGTACGAGCAAAGTTGCGGTTTTCACAATGGTAAAGTTAACCGAACGAGAAAAAATAGAAATTCTGTGCATGGTTAGGTTTGGTGATAGAACACGTACTCAAAGAGAAGCTGCTCAATTATTCAATGAAATCCATCCTGATCGTCCTCCGATATGTCAAAAGGTGATGAGTAGAATAGAGGCTAAATTTAGAGAATTCGGTCATGTTAGAGATCTGCCAAAATCTGGCCGTCCTGCTCGAGATGAAAATGAATAACTTGACGTTTTGCTTTCTTTGGAAGAAAATCCATGCAAATTTGCCCCAATCTGTCGCAGATTGGGGCAAATTTACACATGGCGAAATCTATAGTTCACCGAATAGTTGGAAAGCACAAATATTACCCCTACAAAGCTATTCCTGTGCAAGAGTTATTTGATGACGATTTCGATAGGCGAAATGAGTTTTGTGAACGCTTACAAAACATGTGCAATCTAAATAATACCTAATTTAGTAACAAATATTATTTTTTCCGATGAAGCCACGTTCTGTTTAAATGGTAGTGTGAACTGACAAAATTGTCGATATTGGGCAACAGAAAATCCGCATTGGATGATGGAGGTAAACACCCAGTACCCTCAAAAACTAAATGTGTGGTGTGGAATAGTACTCGGAAGAGTAATAGGTCCCTTTTTCTTTGAACAGACTTTAACGGGACAAGTGTATCTCGATTTTCTCCAATTTGAATTAGTTCCAGCATTACTAGCTTTATTTCCAAATCCATTGGACCCAGACTATCCTGACGAAGAACTAATTTTCCAGCAAGATGGCGCTCCTCCGCGCTATGCTGCCACTGTACGTACATTTTTGGATGAAACCTTTCCCAATCGGTCGATAGGAAGGAGAGGACCCATCGAATGGCCTGCTAGGTCGCCTGACCTAACACCAATGGACTTTTTTTTGTGGGGATACCTCAAGTCGAAGGTATTTGTTAATAGGCCAAATAATCTAGACGACTTAAAAGAGAGAGTATGCAGAGAAGTGCGCGCCATAACTCCGGAAATGATTGAAAATGTGCAACGAGACTTTATTGATCGCCTTGGATATTGTCAAGCCGTGAATGGCAACCATTTTGAACATTTAACTTAATTTTTGTTCTTTTTTTATTTGTTACCTTAATCGTCTTTTTTTCGATAACTGTTGACTTTAGGTATAGGACAGATTGGGATGCACTGTATTATCAAAACTATTACTTTCCAAAAGTTCAGTCACATGTTTCTGGTATAGGAATACTTAGAAACCAAGAAGGTACATAAAAACAAAAATTTCATCTTCATCACTCAGAATTAAATTATTGACTTTTAAAATAAATCGTTCACTGTTTTTAACAGCAAAATGTTCATAAGGCAATTTTAACGTCTCAAATTCATTAGCTTTACCAAAAACTTTAAAATGTTTTAAATTAAAGATTCTATAGTGGAGACAATCGGTTTCATTTTATGGCCAGGTTTATGGATTCTTGGTAAACAATAGCTCGAATTTATCTGAAGAAAAAACAACGTTTTTGCAATCATTTAATGCTGTCTTAACTTGCACTTACTTAAAAATTAAAACTTACTTAACTTAAAAATCTTTTTATATGGGCCATTTTCAATAAGATTATCAGATCGTTTAGCTAATGGAAATAGGAATCTAAGCGAGGATCTAATACATTTGCAACAAGATGGAGCACCACCTCACTATGTTCTTTGTGAGACAATGTTTAAACGATACATTTCCAGATCAGTGGATTGGAAGAAGAGATCCAATAAAATGGCCGTCAAGATCACCAGATCTAACATCCCTCGATTTTTTTTCTCTGGGGTCACTTTAAAACTGTTGTGTTTAAGACACAACCAGATTCCACTGATGATCTTCGGCAACGAATTATAACAAACTGTGCATCTAAATCTAAGAACATTTTTTCAAAATGTAAGAATTCAGTTACAAAATAAATTGAATTTTTGTTTCTTTCAAAATATAATGCATTTTGAGCATCTTATTTATTAAAATAGTATTTTAGAAAAATTGACTTTTTTTTGGTTTATTTTTTTGATCTTATACCTATTAAATATTGAGGCATCACAAAAGAAGGGGTTGTGCCATTTAAGATTTAGGGGTTTCGGTTTTCGAAAACCCAAGAGGTTGCTTATTTCATGACTTAAATATCGCCCCCTTAATTCAACAACTAGATAACTTAAATTTTAGACATTTTGAGTTATTCAGTTAAGTATACCCAATATTGCTTACTCTTTTCAATGCTACAAGTAGATATCTTCTACAAGCGACTAGTCTTTACTTACACAGTGGCAAAAAATATATAACTCTCAAAACAAACAAAATTTACATTCTTTAACTCGGCATGTTGAGATACCTATTTATTGGTCGACTTATATTACCACTTAATGTAATACTTAAACTCTGCATCTTGAGATACCTAGTTGTTGCCCTAGTGTTATTTAAGTTATTCGCCGTACCTTCATATCCAGTGGTGTGTTTGAAACAACAGGTGCCTTATCAGTGTTAAAACAATTATTTTAAAGTGGTTTATTATAAAAAAATTACGTCAAGAGGAAAGCAAATGTTAGAAATTTTACGTCGGCAATCAGAAAATATTGAAGGTATGTGATAATTAACTTTAATAAACATACAATTAAAATAAAGCCAGAAAGTGAGGTTATGTAAATACATAAAATTAGTGTATTTGATTTTTTTCAGTTGTTTAGCAGGGTTTTACAAATTAAGAGATACGAACTCGGTAAAATAGGGGAAAAGGCTCGCCTTATAGATGTTAGTCTAAACCCATTCATTTTTTTTTATATTTTAGAAGTTTACGAGATATTCTATCTATATTAAAACCGGGTGTATGTTTTTAATTGTCTCTGGCTTTATTTCAAAAAATATTTTTCGGCACTTTTTCATAGCAACGTCTGGGTACAGTACCTTATCTTATTGTAGTTGCTGTTTTTCCTTCAAAAGAACCCAAGCCAGAAGTAAACGATGGACAAAAGGTTGCGAATGTTATAGACAACACATCAATATCGCAGAGAGAACCCTATTCTAATGCGCAACAGACTGCAGGTATTTTTTTGCATAATATCAAAACCTCTGCAGATACTTTTTGGATGAATTTACCTCTTAGCAATACATCTTATTCTTTCAGATTATGACAATTTGCCTGGTCCCAGTAATCAACGTTCTCCTTTATCATACAATTTGGAGTCAGATATAGAACCATTTTTACCCGAGGTTTCAGACTATGTTCCAAGTTCTTCGTGGAAAAAAAATATTTCAAAAAAAAAGGAGACAGCATGGCGAAAGTTATATCTCCAGCAGAGGAAAATACGTTCCTGGAGTGTCATTAAAGGATTCGTGCACGGCAAAATGTAGAAGAAAATGCAGTAAGAAATTAACCCACGATGATCGTCTCAAAATTTTTCAAAGTTACTATCAGCTTGATTCATACGAACAACAAAGAAATTTTATACAGAGCAACACAGAAAAAATAGCAAAAAAATGGACAACCAAAGAAAATTCTAAGCGCAAAAATACTATTATTTTTTTCTTGCCTACCGTTGAAGCAAAGATTCAAGTATGTAAGACCATGTTTATAAATACTCTGGGAATACGGAAAGGGGTGCTAGATATCGCTATGAAAAAACGAATGGAAGGAAATATTACTTCAAAGGATAAAAGGGGCAAAGCGCTAAAGAATGCCATAACTCCTGAAGTTTTAGAAGGAGTAAGAAAACATATTGAAAAGTTTCCTGTCATGGCCTCGCATTATTGTCGAGAAAAAACTCAAAGGAAATATTTAGAGTTTGATCTTAATATTACTATTATGTACACAATGTATAAAAACGAGTGTTTAGAGAATAATCTGCCATTTGCAACTTCTTCAGCCTACAGAAAGATATTTTGTGAAGAATATAACCTGGGTTTTTTCCGGCCCAGAAAGGATCAGTGTCGCACATGTATGACTTACAATACACCTGGTAGCATAAAAACTGAAGTTATAAAGGGTTTTTCAAATAAGGCGGGCCGATGTTGACTGTTTGTGGCGGCCATGTTGTTTTGGTGGCATCTGTCAAATCTGTTGTTTATTATTCAGTTACTGATGCCAAATCATCATGACAAGTTACACGATTGAGCAGCATGTCCAAATGATAAAAGTTTATTATCAAAACGAGTGTTCATTAGTGCAAACATTGCGTGCCTTGCGTCCAGTATACGGTAGGCGCGGTGGCCCTTCAAAGTCAACTCTTCAACGTTTGGTGGCCAAATTTGAGATGACTGGTTCGCTAAACAATCAACCAACTCCCATACGTCAAAGGAACGCCAGATCAGTCCAGAACATCGCCGCTGTCCGTGAAAGTGTTCAGGAGAACCCGAGGCAGTCGATTCCTCGCCGTGCACAAGAACTTGGCCTTTCGCAGACTTCAACTTGGCGAATTTTGCATCGGGACTTGGGCCTGCACCCATACAAGATCCAACTGACCCAGGAGCTTAAAGTTAATGACCATAGAGAACGCCGTTTGTTCGCTGACTAGGCTTCAGAATGTTTGGAAGTTGGCCCTAATTTTGGCCGATCTAACGATTTAGACATCTTTAGTGACGAGGCACATTTTTGGATGAATGGCTTCGTTAACAAACAAAATTGCCGTATATGGGACGACACCGACCCATGCGAGATTCACCAGGTGGCAATGCATCCACAAAAAGTTACGGTTTGGTGCGGATTTTGGGCCGGCGGCGTCATTGGTCCGTTCTTCTTTCAAAACAATGTCGGTGAGGCCATCACTGTCAACGGGGAGCGGTACCGATCAATGATAACCAATTTCTTTTGGCCCGAATTGAACATTATGGACATAGACGACATGTGGTTCCAGCAGGACGGCGCTACGTGCCACACAGCGAACGACATGATGGACATTCTGCGTCAACGATTTGAGGGCAGGGTTATCTCTCGGAGAGGTGACGTAAATTGGCCACCAAGGTCTTGCGATTTGACCCCGCTAGACTTTTTCTTGTGGGGTTTTCTAAAGTCCCAGGTCTATGCCAATAAGCCGCAATCCACCGATGCCCTGAAAGTCAACATAACCCAGGCCATCGCTCAAATTCAGCCGGATCTATGCAGCAGAGTAATTGAAAATTGGACCACTCGAATCCAAGCCACCGTGAGAAGCCGCGGTGGACCTTTGAATGATGTCATATTCCATACATAATGGCATAAGTTGGCCTTTCAAATAAAAAAATAATTTTGTTAATATCTCAGATACAGCTTGTTTTATTCCATTTCAACATCGACCCGCCCTTATTGGAAAACCCTTAAGAAGCTAATTATCAAGCTCATCTAGCTGCCAAAGAAAAGGCTCGCCAGGAAAAAAGGTCGGACAAGGCATTAGCTGAAAGCTCCAACAACAACATTTTATGCTGCAATTTTGATCTCCAATAAGTTCTCATGACTCCTAATGATCCGTCAAATAATGCGTTGTTCTATAAACAGCGATTGAAATCCTTTAATTTTACTATCTATAATGTTGTGTCTAAGCAAGGAGACTGCTACATGTGGAGTGAAGTTGAAGGCAAGCGCGGAAGTTGCGAAATTGCTAGTTGCCTCTGAAAATCCTGAAAATGTTAAAAGCATTATTTGCTACAGTGATAGATGTGGAGGACAAAATCTTAATAAATATGACGCAGCAATGTGTTTAACAGCAGTTCAGGAAATTCCAACTCTCGAACAATCGATCTAAAGTTTCTTGTCATGGGACATAGTGAGATGGAGTGCGATTCTATGCACTCTGCTATATCGACAGAACTAAAGAGAGTTCGAAAAGCAAACTGGCCTGAAGATTATAAAACTATAGCCCGGTGCGCAAGAAGAAGAGGTGATAAGCCATATTTGGTTCACAATATAACACATAAACAAATTCTTAACTGGAAAAGTTACGCAGACCGAAAGTTAATTTTCAGAAAAGAAGATGAAAGCCGTAAGGTGGTTAGTTGGCAGAAAATTTGTTGGCAAAACTTTTCAAAATCGGCACCTTTCCCCTTTTATACTCACTAGGAAGGGAATCCCCCAGCCCTTCCTAGTGAGTATAAAAGATTTTATGAAAATCTCCCATTTCAAGGAAATTCACGTAAAACGCTTCAAAACATAGAAGATTCCGATAGTGACATAAATGATAATGACATTTAAGTAGTGGATTTCTTACTGTTTCGTTAAACCCGCTACTCACTAGTCATTGATGCACCGATTTGATGCTCTGATTCGCAAATCATTGCTATTTCTCATCCTATATTTACAATGTAAAAATTTGTGAATCAGCGCATCAAACCGGCTCATCACCGATCCTGAGTAGCGGGCTTTACCGTCATCCTAAATTTGTTCATGAGTCTCAAATAAAGTTTAATTCAATGGATGTTTTTTTGTTTAACTGGCAAGTAGGTATTTATAACTAGATATCTTTTTTTGTTCAATAAATGTAGAGCAACAACTAAATATGTCTACTATAATAACTAAATATAGCTAACTAAATATAACTTTTTCTCTCTTTTTTTTATCAAATTCTTCAAAAATATAAAAATTTGATTGGATTCTAGATAACCAAATTATAGCCTAATATGCATTATATCTTTGTAAAAGTTAAACATTTTTTATTATTTAGAAGGTGTATTTTTTTCGCGGCTTGAATTTTTAAACTGCATTTTCTCAAAACTATGAATTTTAAGTTATCTAGTTGTTGCATTAAGGGGGCGATATGGTAGTTCTTCTACTCGCTACCTATAAGACATTTGTACCAAATTTGCTTTTCCTAACTTTTTTGAAATATATTTGCAATAAAAGTTTTCAAATTGACACCCTGTATAAAAAAACAGTTACAAAATTTCAGTTTAAGACAGTAACAAGGCAACAAGTGACAACAGTACGAAAATTAAACATGAAAATCGAGAAAACAAACAAATCCAAAATAGTGACCTTAAGGCGAAGCTTTTGATATTGTTTGTATAATTTGGAAAAATAAAAAAATGTCATCATGACTAAAACAGTGTTCCAAGGAACATTCTTCTTACGTGAGTACGTTTATTGGCTGAAACTTACCGGCACATATGCTGCAAACTCTGCACCTGTTTAAACCTGGAAAATGGATGGAGCAATTGCACCCTAACTGGCCCAATAACAGGCCTCCGGTGTAGGAAGAACAAGTATCGACCGCTCCTGGAATGTTCCACCGCGTTCTCTATAAACTCCACTATCGTTTGAGACTTAAATTTCGTACAACTACCGAAACTAAAGTTTCCTAAAACGGCCACAAATTAATAAATTGTAAAATTGTGAGTTGTAAGGTGTTATACCTTGAAAATGTTCTATCCTAACGTGTCTCACGCTATTATTCAATTTAAAAGTAAGCGAGAAAATGTAGTGATCGTCACTGCTGTCCCGGACTATAAACGATCCGTCCGGTTCGTTGGACAGAATTTTTTCGGCCGCCTCGCTCGATAGCGGACCCCAGTACCACCCATACTAAAACCATATAAATTTATATACAATATAGACTAAAATAATATAAAAACGTACGTCTTTGACTCTCTGTATGCTAGTAGCGAAATCTATAGCTCCATCGTCTGTGTCAGGTGTTTTGTCTTCTTCTTTTTTTGGCAATGGAGGTAGAGCTCTTGTAGTTAAAGAATTTCTTATGTCTTCTATGTTATTAGCACCCAGTTCGTAGTGAATCTTTTCACTGTCAGCCTTATCCTAAAAAAATGCCTCTTTAATACCAAAAAAAAGATTTTTTTTTGGTAAGTTCTCTTGTCGTCAATTTCTTTATAAGTTACTCTTCTATAATGGTTTAAGTACTTTAACCTAAAGCATCAACACACGGCGATCAAACTCAAAACTTTAGGCAGTTATGTTTCTAAGTTATCCAAAATTACAAACTGAGGTAATGAGCAATATATCACATTGTATTTTTTAACAATGTCATGTCAGTTATTATTTACAAGATATTGCAGATTATTTTTGTCTTATTAATAATTAAGATTATGATTATTTGGGTAACTTACGGTTTTTTCTTCAACAGACAAAAATCTCCGGAAGCGAAACAAATTGCACAGCGCCTGCTTAAAACTAAAAACCTTCCGTTTCTTCACTTCTTTCTTAACGGGGGATATTGTCAACGATTTCGAATTTTCACAGCTATCTTTCACCTTTTTATTTTTTATGCTAATCAAGAACGTCGACTTTTTAGGCCTATTATTACTTAACTGCAAATAAAAACACAATTAGAACAATTTTAAGTATACACCTTTGCATAGTACCTGATTATTTCCCATATTCCTTGAATTATATTTATTATTGTTAATGTTAATATTGTTATTATTGCTAGTGTAACTAGTTATGCAATCTTTCCTTCTATAATTCACCTCTTTCTCACTGGAATCGGAACTACTGGAGTATAAAGTTTGTAAATAAGTTCTAACTTCTTGTAAGGTCATATGAATTGGTTCATTCCCATTACCAGTTGAAGTACCTGCCACACTATGCCGTTTTGTATCTGACTGATACTAATAAATAAATAATTTGACCTACTTGATACAACATCAATTAAATATAACTCACTTGTTCACTCCTAGCTACACTCTTCCTTCCGTTTCTCTGCTGGCCACACCTACTGTCCCGCCCCTCACATTTCGCATTCTCTTTCAACCCCAAAGAAGTTGTATTCCTCCGTCTCTTTTTACTTGTCAACAAGTTGCCACTTAAAGTGCTATAAGCCCCACCCCTTTTAGGCTTAACCCCGCCCTGCTTGACCACGTCCACCGGGACAGCATACATGTCACTGTCATAAGGTACGTTATACAAGTCGCTGATCTGATTGGATGAGAGGGTGTCATGTGACACGGCCTGCGTGATAAAACTGGAATCGTCAACCCTACGAGCTTGCGATACACATAAGGAATTGTGGGAGGAGCTTAGGCGTGATGAACCGCCTAAGGAGGAACGAGAGGACGGCCTGGGGGTGTGGCTCACGTAAGGTGAAGCGGAACTGGCAAAGTTTGAGGCGGAACTGGCAAAATTCGAGGTTGGACTCGGATACGATTGGTTATAAGGGTGACGCTGGGGGGAGGAGTGGCCGAGGTACATGGCAGATTTGCTAATTATGGGAGTGCGGGTAAATCCCGCGGGACGCTCGGGCAAGGGGCGGATCGGGGGTTGTTTGTTGTGGATGGTGCGTGTTGGCAAGGGAGGCGGCGATATTGGGTGTTGTTGTTCTAGGCTGGATGACGAGTGATACCTGCAAATAATTAATATATTATGCTAAAAAAAAATTCAGTTCTACAAAAAAAAACCAAAGAATTTTTTTATATTTAATTTGATTTACCTTATCTTTACAGCCACCAAAAAGGAACCTAAGAAACGCAAGTATGAGCAGAAACGATAATAGATAATACTTTTGTAACTTTAATGAGACAAAAAAAAAACACAGCAATTAACTTTTTCTAATTCCGACTTTTAATTTAATATTTTATACTTGATGCGTAATTTGTATCCCAAATTTTACCCAATTTTTTTTACGTATTAGTTTTAGGGGAGGCTGGTCTAAAATGACATACTAGGGTAAAACAACATAGGTACAAAATCTCCAACTTGGCAACAGTATTTTTCGGAATAACTTTATGTCAACAGTGTCTCGGCATGTCTTTATATTACGCGTATTAAAAATATCGAGATTAGTTTGGCGTTAACGTTCATAGGGCGTGCTTTGTATTTTTTCAAGTCTACAAAATGTTTGTGTTTTAAAACAGAAGATTTAACTAAAGGATTAAAAGTTTAATTTTTTACGCTCTAACCTAATTACAGGTATGTATTAATCTTATTTATTGGTAAAATAACAACATTTTAACATTGTTTTTGATAAATAACATTTTTATAAATAAACATGTGTTTGTGGTGCAAGTTGGGTTGGGTTGGGTTGGGTTGGTTGACATAGTATGTCATTTTGCCCTTATTTTTTTACAGTTTCTCAAAATGAATAGTTTCTTCTTATTTTTTTTAGAATGGTTGGAAATTACTCAAGAAAAACCACGCGTCAGTCTTGGGATCCGTTACACATGCAAAAAGTTACAGTACAAAATGGAGAAATGGGCTGGCTCAAAGCTTCAAAAACATTTGGCGTACCCCAGGCTACGCTAAGTAGATGAGCATCGGACAAAAATAAAAGAGTCAAAGCTACTGATAAGGGTCTAGGCCGATACGAAACCACGTTGTCCGTAGAGTTGGAGAGGGACCTAGTTCAACATATCAAATTATTGGAATCTTGTTTATTTGGTTTATCATGCGATGAAGTTCGTTCCTTGGCGTATCAACTGGCAGAAAGAAATGGAATTGCACACACGTTCAACTCAACTACTAAAATGGCTGGTTGGGATTGGCTACGTGGATTTAGGTCCAGAAACCCCGATATATCTCTTAGAAAGCCTGAAGCTACTTCGGCAGCTAGAGCACAATCCTTCAATAAACCGCTAATTTTTTTAGAACTTTTCAAGAGACAATTGAAAAAGAGCATATCAACCCCACGCGCATTTGGAATGTAGAAGAATCTGGCTTGTCTACTGTCCAAAAACCTAGCCGAATACTTGCTACCAAAGGTTGAAAACAAGTTGGCTTAATTTCAAGTGCTGAAAGGGGGCAGCATATTACAACTGTGGTTTGCATGAGCGCAGCAGGAGCCTATATTCCCCCATCATTAATTTTTCCCAGAAAAAACTGGAAAAAGGAACTGACCGACGAGGCTCCCTTAGGTACATTGGGAATAGCTCGGGAGACAGGCTGGATGACGGGCGAGATTTTTCTAAAATGGATGCAACATTTTAGAGAATAGGTATTCTAATCCTTCAAAGGCAAATAAAGTTCTACTTCTGGTTGATGGTCATGCTGGCCATAAAACTCTAGATGTTACAAGATTTGCTAAAGAAAATGGAATAGAAATGATATGTTTCCCACCTCATTGCACCCACCAGCTGCAACCTTTAGATGTGTCCTTTTTTTGGGCCATTAAAAACATTTTATAATCAAGAAGTTACAAAATGGCTAAAATGTCATCCAGGCAGAACTGTTTCTTCATATCAGATTGGCGGGTTATTTGCTGCAGCATATGGAAAAGCAGCTACAAATCAAAGTGCTGTAAGTGGGTTTATGAAAACAGGAATATGGCCGCTAAACCCAGATATATTTCCTGATTATCTGTTTAACCCTGCAATGGTCACAGATAGATATCAAGATGGTGATACTCAAGTGGCTAACCATTCATTGAATATAAGCAATATTTCAGTTATTCGCCCACAAGACATTTCCCCTTTTCCAAGTTTATCCGGGATACAAGCAAACCCAAGAAAGCGAAAGGCAGAAGGAACCAAAGTGCTTACGAGTAGGTACCCCAATATTAGAGGAACTTAAAGCTAGAGAAGCGGAAAAACAAGTTGCTGAATTTCGAAAAGCCGCGAAACGAACCAAAAAAAATTTAACTCATTTAGTTGAAAGCCCTGAAAGTTTAAAAGAAGTTATTCAAATCAAAGAAGTTGGCAAAGAAAGTAAAAACCGCATTACACGTAAGTCTACTAAGTCACTATAAAGTCGATTGTTCTTTATGTATACAATTTATTTCACTAAGAGTGGATAGTGGCTCTATCTTGGGAACTGTCAATCTGACAACATTAAATTTTTTTTGACGTTATTAAAGTGATAATGATGAGTGTATCAGTTGTACTCTCGTGTTTGTTTAATAAATAAAAGACACTGCTTGTATTCACCGTATATAATAAATTAAAAATATCTGCCTAGCGTTTTAATTGACATTGTTAAAGCAATGACACTATTCGAAAAAAAAACATATACACACACAACATATTTCCTATGTCAAAGGGTAACTAAATAAGTATGGACTACTTCTTCAACATATTTTCTATGGTTTCTTAAGTACTAAAGTATATCGTTTTGTTTAGTACTTAAGAAACCATAGAAAATATGTTGTATACCTTTTTTTTTCAAATAGTGTCGATGCTTTGTCAATGTCTTAAGTCCTGATGATGGCCTATGGCCAGAAGCGC
Source organism: Anthonomus grandis grandis (assembly GCF_022605725.1). NCBI lineage: Eukaryota > Metazoa > Arthropoda > Insecta > Coleoptera > Curculionidae > Anthonomus > Anthonomus grandis. The sequence goes on from NC_065549.1 coordinate 10,896,196, forward strand.
TAGGCAGCAATTTTTAATTTATTACATACTCTGAATACAAGCAGTGTGTTTTATTTATTATAAAAGTAGCCAAGGGAAAATGCTGGAAATTAGCCATTCACTTTAGTATATAGGTATGTATATGGTTCTGGCCTGCATCCCAATCCATTAAGGGATAAGCTGATTGTGAGGAAAAAGTGTGTTATAGTTGGATGTAAACAGTGGCGGCTCGTGGGTCAATCTTCAGGGGGGTCATTTTGGTTTGAAAACTTATAATTTACTCTAATAAAAAAAATCAAACTATTAATTTTTTAAAGTATTTGAAAGATCTTTTAGCATATTTATAGCATAGGAATATTTATGTAATAAATTGTAAATTTATTAAAATTAAACTTATCTTAAATATTTTAATATTTTAAGTCAATTCTCCTATCCTTTAGTTCTGCAAAATAGTCTGTGACCTTCTCATTGAAATTTGGAATGCTTTTGACAAGCGTTTTCTCGATGCTCAACATAGACAAGGCACTAAGCCTAGATTGTCCCATCGTATTACGCAGGAAAGTTTTTACTCTTTTTAAAGTAGAAAAACATCTCTCACTTTCCACAGTTGTCATAGGGAGTGTGCACAAAATAATTAATAATTTCACTGCTTCAGGAAATGTTTCAGACAAATTCATGTTAATAAAAAGCTGAAGTAAGATTCAAATTTCTCTATGTAGAATAACTGTGAGACACATGAGATGATCATTGAAACCAAACCTGTGATTTATTTCAGATATAATAATATCACAAAATTCCCGTGCAGTTCGTCGCTTTGGATCCTCTGTAGCTGTAGTACTTTTTCTTTTTTTTTGCTGTTGATGTGCTTGGTTCTTCTGATTCCATTATTTGGATATTGTTATTAAAAGACAGTATATAATTTTTGACAGATATGACATCAATATCTCGCATTTGCAATTGTTTAAACAATATATCAACATGGGGCATTATTTTATGGAAAAAATTTAACCAAAATAAAAAAAGCTCATCTTCCAAATGTCTTTTTAAACCAGTTGCTTGATTTATATTGTTACCATGTTGCTCCTTATCAATAATTTCCTCTAAGCAAGATTTTAAATCATCTTTATAAGTGTATACAACTTCAACACATTTTGTATTGAAAGCCCATCGAGTGGGTGCAGCTTTAGGTAGCCTTACTTTAACCACTCTATCCAGGACCATCGTACATTTTGGAGATCGGCCGAGAAAGGGCGAAAATGCGTGTAAATTTGCGAAAAATATTTTTATTGGTTTATGTTGACTCGCCGCTTTTTGTACTTCTCCCAGTTTACCGCTCACGACTGATGCACCATCGTAAGTTTGGGCAATCAATTTTTCAGGTGCTTCATTAATTTTTAATAATTGAAGTTCTTCCAATATTACATTAGTTAAATGTTGTGTTGTGGTACCTGGAGGGTTAACAAATTTTCAAAATCTTTCATGTACAATACCAGACAATCATCTGCGTTTTATTGGAGCTGTCTGTGGTCTCATCTACTTGAATTGCCACAAAATTTGTCTGGCCAATCTCCCTAATTATATGAGTATGTACAATGGCTAACATTGATTCTAAAATATCGTTTTGAATTGTTCTTGATGTTCCTTAAACCCAGTTCAGAAACAAAATCGATAAGGCCCAGAAAAATTCCAGGATTATTGGAGCTACTTTCGTCATGACCGCGCAATGCAATTTCGAAACTCCGCAAAATTTTACACATACGATTAGTTTGTTTAAAATACAGTAACTAACTAAAACAAAACATTCAACCAGTCGGGCCGTCGACTACGTTAGCGATATAGAACTGAAAGGTAACTCTCACTCCCGCTCACGAAATGCGAATCTGCCCTCTTTGTTCTATTTTACATGCATTTCTCCATATGCCATAAGAACTGTATAGGGACAATTTAAAATACGGCCCAGCCACGGGCTTGTGTGATGAGCGCGAGGCGCGACGTTAGGAATATATTTATTATTTGTTACTTAGAGAATTTTATAATTCACAGTTAAGTTTAAGATAAAAGATATTTTTAATAAAATTGGTATTTTTATGAGATTATTTTAGGGGGGTCATTGACCAATTGACCCTAAGAAGAAGCCGCCATTGGATGTAAAATAAGAAAAACAAGCGGAACTATGTCTGTGAGAATCCTCGGAAGTCTTTTGTGTCAGGTTAAGTTGATTGGAGCTATGCAGCTGTGCGAAATTCAATGGATATTGGCCCTAATTTTTGGGGATTTTTACATAATTATTATTATCCAAAGAATCTGGAAGTAATTTATTACTGATTTTGACTTTTTCTTTTCCTCATAAATTGATTATATAGTGTGAACTTTTCAGGGTAAACTTTCAGTGCCAAAGTGCCCCCACTTGCCGAGAACTTCAATAAACTTTCACCGTTTCATTGGGTTTTAGCATAACAATCCTTTGCACTCAGGCTCAAATTCGAAATTTTATTCACTAAGGGGCGTAATTAAAAGGTCAATAATTCAATTCTAATTTTCTCTAGAAAATGTCAACTTAAGGTAACTTTTTTTTAACATCATTTTGGTCAAAGACTCATTGGGGTACTGACCCTCATAAAATAAGGGAAAGTAGTAAAAGTATCATTGTTTTAAAGTATCATTGATTGGCTATAGTAGTAGTAGTAGTAGTAGTAAGGGTGGGGGAGCTAGAGCTCGGCAAGTAGGCCTGAACAGTCCCTTTTCGCCAACCCCAGAATCACCCACCGGGCATAACTTTTAAGACTTCCCATTTTCTTCAATTTGGGCTTGTTAAAAAGTGAGATGTTAGTACTTTAAAATATTGTTTCCACTAGAACTTGAAAATTTTTTGAAAAATTGGTCAGAGGCGTCATTTGAATTAAAAACTGTTATTTTCATTTTTCCACAAAAATTTAAATGACACAATACAATTTTGATAGCTGAATCGTAAATTGGATTAAATTTACTAAAAAAAAGACTGCAGTCAGATATCTTTTTTACTTTTTAAGTTACTACCAAAATAACAATTTTTGATGCCTAATACATGTATGTCTTTAATAATTATTGGGTTTCTTTTGTTTATTTAGAATGCCTCCCCTCGCAGTTCATCTAGGCATTGATAAAAATAACAAAATTTTTAACAATTCTGAAGTTATTATAATAAAAAGATAATTTAATTTAAACATCATAACTATAAAGACCAACGGCTTATAACCAAAGAACAACAGTCTACCATTTTGTAAAATACACTTTTCAATTTTTTTCTTACAAACAGTAACAGCTGTTTCAATTTCAGCCTGACGACTGGACTTTAGAGCATTCTGAATACCCTCTATCATATCTTCTCTGATTATGGGTCATGTTTTATACACAACATTCTTAATTCACCTCATAAGTAATAATCTAACACAGTTAGATCAGGAGATTTAGGTGGCCATGGAAAGAAACTATTCCTACCAATCCAGCGATCTAGGTAACTGTTACTTAGAAAATCACTCACTTTTTGAGAATAAAATTGATGTTGATACCACATATTTATACTTATTTTAAGTGCATTTTATATGAAGAAAAAAAACAAGTGCAACAAAAATGCTAACCAACCTTGAATAGCTGTGACCATCACTTCTAAGATCCAACATAACCCTTTTCAAAATCTGGTGTGTTAACCTATCACAGAAGAAATCAACCACTGGTGCTGGCGACACAATTCTTGGCTGATCCTGAAACTCCAAAGGTGGCTCAATTGGTGATGCAGTCTGTTTCACTTCATTCCAATGTGGACCTTTTTTTAATGTATTAAAATTCTCTCCACACATGATATCAGACATGCCATCAAGGGAGTCATCTTGAGATAGAGATCCTGGCTCACAATCGCTATCCTAGAAGATTAAACTTGAACAACACTCAATGTAGTTTTTGGAGAGAACTTACTTCAAATATAAAATGCCTCTGTTCACTTCTACTTTCAAAACTAGTGTTGCCACTTGAAAAAGACCCTGTTGTCAATAGAAGGCCACTATCATCACTCAAGATAAATGGTTGAGACCAACTGGAGCTAGATGGAGGTGATTCCATTGCACAGGGCCCACCATTCACTCCATGACTTATTAATTTTGTTTATTATTGTTGTGTTATGTAGCTACAAAGTTTAAGGGGCATAGTTTTTGAGTACTTAAGGCCCACTTTAGGTACTTACCCCCTAGACTTGTCCCAAAGCCTTTTTATGTTATCGAGTAATATTTTATTCTTCCTCAAGCTGTTTGGACCCGCATTATCAATAAATAAAATAAAATTCAAAACATAGTTCTGTGCTAATTTCTCTCACAAATTGTTCAAAGTGTAACGCGATTTCTCGCTAGAAACAAACCAAAATAAAAAACAATTTGGTCTTTGTTTTTTAGAGAGTGCGAATTACATTTACAGTTAAACATGTAAATAGTTTATTTACATTTTTAATGACAATTTTCTTATTTATTCTATTTGTAATTCAGGAATGAGTCATTTGACGTTTACGGTACTGGTCGCCATATTGAAATGTTGACACTGCCAGTGACAGCCAATGACAAATATGCAAATTGACAAGTGACATTTAAGCCCCATTCACAGTAGGAATTATTTAAGTTAATTTTTTGGATGAAGTCACCCGGTTGAGGACGGTATGCACTATTTAAAATAATAAGAGTTGCAATAAAAAATATGTAAAAAAATCAGTTAATGGGGCATACTATTTTAATAATTATTTTTGCAAAATTAAATTTCTAATACCATATTATTTTTATGTGGGACTCACTATATAAAATGACGCGTTCCCCGTATACGCATATAGAATTTTACCCGGTCGCACTTTCTATAGCGTCCCGGTGCTCCAGTAACGCGTCCCGACGTCTCGCTAACACTGCGACGCGCTATTTTTAACCTCCACCGTAACCCATACGAATTCGAATTCCGCGTTTAATTTTTAAGATATAAAAAATCTTCCCGAATGTTTTTCCCGAATTTTTAGAGCGCCCCTCCGATGACCTTGATGACGTCTCTTATCCGTGTCGAAATGTCGCGGTTTGTATTCAGTTGCTAAAGTTTTTAGACCGAATTAATTAATATGATTAAGTTTATAAGAGGTAGGTAGGTCAGGGTGTGATATATTTAGTTACTAGGTACCTATTTTTAATTAATTGCGAGCGCAAAAAATTGTGAGACACCAATGAATTTTATAGCTACTTTTTGCACTTTTTGGGCTTCCAATATCATTTTTTAGATATAAAAAATTATTGTTGTTTCGTATTTAGGGTGTGACATTGCTTAATAGTCTGTATTTTTACTCTAAAAGGATATAAGCTGTAAATACTTCATTCATGCAGTTTGTGTGTGCCTACATCCGTTTTGCCGGTATGCACGGGGATATTAATTCGGTTTCTTAAAATACTGATTAAAAACGCATCTATATAGTCCTTTTTTAAATCATAGCAGGGTAAATCTTTTGCAGTCCTAGCTCAAGCAACTTTAAACGACATTAATTGCCAGTCCCTTGTTTTAAATTGTCAATCTATTCGAAATAAAACTGGCGAACTTGACGTTTATTTAGAAAGTATAGATTATCGCGAGATTATATTTATTTGGAATTTGGAAATTGAAGAACATTGGATTAAGGCTGCTTAACCAATTTTCATTTCAAACTATACCATAATATCCAAATTCTGTAGATTAAATTGTAATATTCGAGGTACTATATTAATGTATGTACTATAGTTAGGATTTCCAAGCTTGTCTGATTTTGGAAATGTAGCTAAGTATAGTCATATTTGCGAAAAGATGAATTTTGAAATTTATGTGGCTCAGTCGACAATGTTCAAGTTATTCTTGTGTGCACCTATCGGTCACCTAATGCCGATGTTTAAACATTTATTTCTAAACTAGATACTATATTAACAAATCTTCCATTACATGCTTTAGTAATACTGACGGTTGACTTTAGCATCAATTTTATTGATAAGGACTCGTAAGTCTCTAAGTGTGTTACAGTCTTTTGGTATGATTCATGACATTGGTCAATGTGCATACCCATTAACCAGCCAACCAGAATAAGTCGAAATTAACTCTAGCACCCTTCTGGGCTACCCCTGAACTAATTTCAATTCAGAAAATGTTATTTGTGTGTAATTTGTGTGGATGAATCTGGGTCACTCTATTCGTTTCATTCTCAACTACCGCAATTATTTGAAAGGATCTGTCCATTTATAAATATAAAACCTAGAAAAAAAAGTAAGCATTGGTTGACTAGAGGGATTAAAATATCAGCCAGGAGTATAAGGCGCTTACACTCTATAAAAACGTTTTTTATTCACAATGAATTTTTTTATCCTGCTTTTATAGATACCGCTGCATTTATCGACGTAATATTACAATTGCCAAATAGATTTTTTATAATAATTGTATAAGTTTAGCATTAAATAAGCAAAAAGAAATATAGAGAATTGCTAACAATTTTAGAAAGTCTTATTCTTCCCAACTATTTCAATCAAGTTTAAAAGCGTATGATTTAAATGCCCATTAGTTCTCGATTGGCGACAAATTTACTTGCAATTTTACACAAGTCTCAGTGGATCCACTTCAGTGACTTGATGGTAAAACCATTGCTGAGAGCTTTTACTTTAGACCTGTTACTTCAGAGTTTAAACGATAAAAGATAAGCACTCATCTGGTCGGGATGACATCTATAAAAGTGTTTCTAAATTTACCTCAGTCGACCTATATCACCCTGGCTGAGCTGAAATCTTAGATAAGAGTGGAATAACAGAGCAGGTAATAATATAAACACGAGCAGATAAGGAAATCCCGTCTCAACAAAAATAGTTGAGAAGATTATGAAGGGTAGAATGTTACAGTTCCTTAACCTCCATAATATTCTTAGTCGTTTACAGTTCGGCTTCCTGGAATCTAAAAGTACTAGTAACGCTGTTTTTCGGATTGTTGAAGAACTATATCTTAGCATTAATGGGGAAGATCTTGTGCTTCTTTTGTGATGTCTCTAAAGCCTTAGATTGTATTGATCATGGTATCTTGCTGAGAAAGTTGGCTGTGTATGGTTTCAGAGGGAAATCTCTGTAGTGGTTTTAAGTAGTCTTATTTTAAGGGGTAGATCTCAGGATGCTTATTTTCAAAACACCAAGTCTAATTATTTGAACATTAATTCTGGTGTTCCACAAGGTTCCGTGTTAGGCCCTTTAATATCTCTGCTCGACGTCAATGTCTGGTGTGCTAAAGGATGATTGTTGTACAACATTTGGTGATGATACAAAAGTCTTGTGGCATCATATAAGAATCCTGTCATTTTGAAGTAAATTATGGATGGTGTCCTTAGGGGTGTTAAGTTTTGGTGTGATGCTAACAGCTTGATATTTAATATTACAAAAATAATTATCCTAAATTTTATAAGTAATATTAAAAATGTTGCTACAGGGAACACACAATAAAAACATTTGGATCAGTGCACATTTTTGGGAGTTTACATTGCCAATAGATTAAAGTTTGAGTCTCATATAGGTACTATGCCTGTTGCAGGTCTATTGAGGTTGTTACGCTGGAAGAACTGTGAGAATCAAGGTCGGCTTTATCGTGACAAGAAGTGTTTAATTTACATTAGTTGAAGCACTTAAGATATGGGATTTGTTTCTGAATCTCTCATATTCAGTGACACTCATCAACTCATTTTTTTATGCTACAGAAGAGAGCATGCTGTCTATTTAACCTGGCTCCTAGAAACTCCTCCAATTATATTTTGTCAGTAGTGGGATTTGGATTTTGACGTGTATTTTTATTATTAAAACAATCTGTTTTATGTATAGAAAACATAATGCTACAATTTTGCACCCAATACTAACCCATTCAGGTTTGACTAAAAGATCTGTCATTTACAGCAAAAAATTTTATAATCATTTGCCTCTCAGGATCAGGCAGCTTCATAATTACAAGAGGTTCAGTATTGTTGTTAAGAAGTTGCTTGTGTAAAATGCATATGACATAATACATCAGGTCGATGACTACTTAAAGTGTACATTTTAGCATTAAGGTATCTATTTTCAGCCATATATCATTTTACGTTATATAATATTTTAATATCTAAATATTTATTACCTACCTATATATTTAAACCTATGTATATATTTTAACGTTCTACACGTGAATATGTTTTAATTTAATCAAATAAAACGGAACTGTCAAGTCGGTAGAATGGCGCCATCTTGATAGTTCCAGCTGTCAAGAAGTAATATTATCTCATTCCTCGGTTACAAAATCAAAATGCTGTCAAATAAGCGCCATCAAAAACAATTCTAACCCTAATTATAAGTAACAACATTTTTATCACTTTATAGTGACAAACTAAATTTTAAATAAGCTGCCATTTTGTTTCGCAGCCCCAGTACTCAGTGATAATTCAAACATATTCAACATGCAACTATCCGCCATTTTTATCTCAACTATATAAGTTTAAATACTTTTAGGTGAACCCAACCCAGATCTGCTGCCCCCCAGGTTTCGAGACGAGGGGGCCCAATGTGTCACGTTTCCTGAAAATAGCTGCGCTATCCTTAAAGCGGAATTATACGATATTGGACGAAACACCGAAATTTCATGGTAAGAGATAATTAAAGTCCAAAATGCTTGGACTATAAACTTCATACATATTTCCATCTCATTCTAGCATGGGTTAGATTGGACCAGAGATTGTCCATATTTGACGGTATCTTAGGCCGGTTAATTAAGAAATTAAGTTAGACATTTACAATTAAATTGATTTTTGTAAGATATGTTTCTAGAATACGTATATATTATGGGAAAAAGAGGTAAACACAATTAATTTGGTTCACTGAATTTGCTGTAATGGTTTATTAAATTCCATACCGCTTGGACTATAAACTTTAAAAGTGGTTTTATATCCCTAAATAAAAGTTAGACTGAAGTCGTGGTTGTCCATGATGATGGTGTCTTAGTGCACTCATGTTAGAACTTAAGATAATAATTTTCGATATTAGACAATTTTTTTTAATAAAATGATATAGTATCTACTTAGTCTGTTTTCTCTAAAGAAATTGTAATAACATAATGTCCATTAAGATCAGAAAATCTCATCAATTACATATTAGATCATTTCCAAAACAATTCCTTCAAACATATATTAATGCATTTTCGAAAATATAACCATCAGACATGTTTCCCGTAGTGACCGTGATAGTTTTGGCATGTTTTGTTCTATTTTTCGAAGCTGTTTTGTATTTGCACGGTTTATTTTTGGCAGTATGACAGGCTAATTCTCCGCTTCGCAGATATTCATTGATTTAAACTAGAATTTTCGTCGTAAAATAGCGATTAAAACACATATTAACGTGGTTAATTTTATGAGGTTTTTACACAGGGACCATAATGTTTTTATTATAGTTAAAGGTTAGGAATTAGACCAGAAAATATTTAAAATGGTTGCTGTTTGCTGTCCAAAAAATGTTTTTTCTGGTTACAAATATATAAAATTACTGTTTGTTTTGGTATCACTTTAATGACAAATGTTCAATATGGAAATTAAGATTTTAATTTTTGTTGATTTTTTTCTTAAAAAATATATATGTTTTAATATATATTTAATTAAGGGAAGAACATTTAGGAGAGACATTTAATTTTTTTAATCACTTCCAGTTTGACTCTTGAAATTACTCCTTTTAACTTTTTTAAATAGGACTCCAAAAAACTTTAGTTATGAGTGTTTGGGCTTTAATGACATGGCCCGTCACATTAGTTTGACAAATAATGGCTCCTGGTTCAATGACATAATTTATTTTACACTTTAAAGTACAGCATAAAAAGAAATCGTAATGCTAAATATAATGACATAATTATGTTGTTTTGCATACGGCCGTCAACACAAAAAGACACTGAAGGCAACAGTGTTGCTAACTTATATGTTGGACATAATAGTACAAGTTCCCACAAAACAATGGTACAAATGATACAAAAATAGTAATTTTTTTATTGGACAAATGTTTGTACCATTTACGGTAACCAAAGATACAAATGGAATATACTAAAAATACACATAACTTTACACTACTTCCCTAAATCATAATAATAAAAGAAAGAACTTATTAAAATATAAACCTTACAAATTATCCTACATAAAAATAAATAAGCAAATATAAAAATAAATCTATAATTAAAATTAAAAATTAGGAATATTAATGCAAATTTCATCATATTCGACATATTCACTTATTAAAACTTATTAAATCGTTAAGATTAAGCAGGTTGTCACAAAGGCTTGTCATCTTTTTTTTTGTGGTCATACATTAACTGCCCCATTTTTAAACTCATGTTCTTGGTAGGCTCAAAATTAATACTAACATTATGGCAATTGCCTCGTTGCAGTGCCATAAAACAAAGCAAGCAATACTAACATTTTGATTAAAGGATCCACAGTTGTAAAGGGAAGGTATAAAATCAACAAATTTTTATGTTCTGCTATAAAATCAACAAATTTTTAATTCTGCATTTGCACCGACAATATTATGAGGATTGGAAGTATGTGACGGATCAGTAGAAGATGCAAAGAACTTAGAGAAAAGCTTGAAGTCTCTTGAAAATTTGTATTTTCACATTATACTGATTTGCCTGATGATTCTTAAGGACTTGTATGGGTCTGCATGATTATTCTTTCGCTTTTAGGGTTAGTAACATTTTCTTTAGCATTCAGGGTTGTTATTTATTTTTTAAATCTACCGTTTATTTTTTCAACACGAAAAAAAAAGCTATGGCGCTAATATCGTACATTTTTAAAGATTTTTACGCATATGCAAAAATAATAGTATTTTTAGCGTACTAGTACGGATTTGAATAGTACATAGTACATTATGTTTAATACTAGTACACATATTATTATATTGGCAACACTGATTGGCGGTCTCCTCTCCTGATTTCTAGTTTGCCAATGAGAGCATAAGATCGGCCTAATATGTCCATATAAGGAAGTTGTTTATTTGCGGTGTTCTCAGAAATTGCGACTGATCTGATATTAGTGGAACGTGTAAAATGATTTGACGTTATAAGTTCGACGTTATCAATATTGGTAAGTTGGGCCTTAACAATGAGTACCATCTGAGTACAATGACTTCACATGCCCACTTTTGACATAACTGACAAAAAATACAAGATTTAATCTATTTATCATATTTTTAGAAATTACTCAACTTTTTCAAATCTAACGAGGGTGGGGCATTATAATTCTCAAGTGAATTTTTTTCACTGATAATTTTATACCATATACTTAGCACTTTATAGCACTTATTCAATTGTGTCTTTAATATCAGTAAATCCCCGAGAAATGGCGAATGCGCCGGAAATTTCAGAAGGACCCAGCTCTGAAAAACTTAAAATGGCGGACGGGCGCCATCTTGGAAAAATGAATAATGATTTTTTTGCATAAAAATAATAATTTAAATGCGAAAACCATCTTGGACAAAATAACTGAAAAGTGGGTGCGTAATAGTGGGTGTGTAACTTGCGAGGTACCATTTTAAAGGCTCTATTGAGTACTTCTAAGTAGTGACGTAAAGTAAACGCCTACTCAGTAGATCCTTTTTATCGTTAGTTTTTTTCCAAGATGGTGATCAGGCATTTTTAAGTGTTAAAAGTTACCGCGCCTAAATTTAGTAAATTAAATTATTTTACCTATTTTTAAGTGAAATTATTTTTTTTAAACAGAATACACTGACACAAAAGGTACTCGAGTATCAAAAAGCGCCAGTGCTACGAAGGTGTCTGTGGATATTTTTATTAAAGCTCTGCAAGTTGTATTATTCGGAGATGACGTGCTTCGGAAGTTGATTCCATAGGCTTCCACTTCTTTAAAAGGAGCCCCTATGTAGCGATGTTCTAGACGTCTGCAGATGCACTAGATATTCATAAGTCGCACCCGCCTAACCAGTACATCTTGCATGTATAGCTCTAGGTGGAATAATATTGGCTAGTTCGGAAGAGCATTGATGGTATTATATAAAAACGAGTCAAGCTCGCCACTTTCATTCTATCCCCAAACTGTCCAAGCTTCTTTCTAGTTATATCTTGATGTTCTATAAGAGGTATGACTCTCTTCTGGATAGAATGAAGCAGCTTTAAAGTGTGTTTGGGTGCAGACCTCCACATGTGAGAGCAATACTCAAGAGATGGACGAATCTGAGAGTTGCCAAGCAATAAAAACTACTGCGGTGTATACAACTTTTTCGTTTTAAAGACATACCCAAATTTTTGAGGAGCTGCTTTAGCTATTCCCGCTATTTTGCGTCCAACCTTCACACCTAACAAGTGAACTGACGAAGACAGCGGCAAAGTAAGCCCTAACATAATAAGGCTTGGGGCGTCAGAAGCAGCCTTTGTAAATGCAGCAGCTTGAGTCTTAGCTACGTTAAACTCAATCAGATTGCACTTACCTCACTCCAAGGTCGGCATTAATAGTTGCTATCTGGCAATCCCTATGGCATTGGGTATCGACTGATGTCATCTAATTGAGCGGCTTGAAGGAGGACACCAATATACTCTCATCAGCAAAGCTGTAAATTATATTGGAAGTTTTATCAAGAAGTTTATTAATATACGTATAACAGGATGAGGGTAGGGACAAAATACATTCTGCATGTGTCCATCAATGACAAGCTAAATGTATCGGTTCTCGAGGAATCTTCCAATCCAGGCAACGAGAGTTGGTGGAAAACCATAAGAATACAGTTTTGTTTAAGAGGTTTTTATTCCGGACCTTATCGAATAGTTTTGAAATATCCAGATTCACCACCAGCACCATATTTCTCGATAGCCTCGGTTCAAACATGCATTCCAGTAGACCTGCATTTTCAAAAATTATACTGACAATTACTAATGATGTTGGTCCAGGTATTTCATATGATGGTTGACAAGTTTCCTGTCTCCAGGGAACAGACTTCTTCTTTATAAAAAAGAAAGTAATTTGCATAATGGTGGTGTCAGAACTATCTCTCATTTTCTTAATACTATTAGAGAGAATTTCATCAAGGTCCGTGGTTTTATTAGTATTTAAGCGTTTTAGAACTTCTTCAAGATTTCTGTAACGAAAGACTATCTCTGACATCGAAGAAACCTTTTTCGGCAAAGGCAGTGATGGTTTGTCTTGTTAATTTCTTCCAGGAAGTTGCGGTCACTTTCCAGTTTTTCCAAGGAATTAAATGGTCATTTTTCAATTTCTTCATGAGTAATATCTTATTTCTTCTAGGCAATTGAAGTCTACGTTTAATTTACTGAACCTAGCTCGTTATTTCTCTCAGAAAAACCAAGAAATTGCGTTTTTTGAACTTTCAGGCAGAAAAATGTTCTAAAAAAATTTAATAAAAACGGCTTGGAATAAATGGAATGAGAAGAAATAGACATTTTGGCGCCTGATATAAAAAATTGAAATATTGAAAATGGTTCTAATTAAAGATGTAAAACGTGAAAACCGACCATTTTATGTCTAGATAGATAACAAAATATTGATATCTTCAGGTAGAATTACTTTTTTTTTTGAGGAATATTTGGGATATTTTGGCGCCCAACATGTAGTACTGAACATTTAAATATCATTAAATTTTATTTGTTTAGGTAACTAAAATTAGTGAGAAAATATTTATATCTTTAGGTTCAATTACATTCTTGTAAGAAAAAATAAAATTTTGAGAATATTTCAAAAGAAAGATGTAAAATGTGAAAATCGATTTTTTTTTGCCTAGACAAGTAAATTTTTTTTTTGAGATATTTTGGCGCCCAACATGTAGAATTAAAATTTAAAAAAATCATTTTTTTTGTTTAAGTAGTTAAAATTTAATTTTTTTCTCAATAGTTCCCTGGAACAACTCATTTAATTTTATCTTCCAGACAGTAAAAAAACTTCTAAAAAATTACGTTGCCTTTAAGGCCTTTCTGCTGTTTAACATCAAATTCCTGGAAGAACTATGAAGTCAAAGGAATGACCTCAAAAGCCTGGAATAAAATAAAAAATTACCTCAAAAGCCTGGAAGACGTAAATTACGACTTTAGCTGCCTTTAAGGAATGACTCGAACTACTTGGAAGAAGTCTGCACTTATTCCATTATTTTAATAAAAAGTTTAATTTTATGAGAGCATCAAGATATTTCTCAAATCCTTAGACATTATAGTATCAGACCCAGTGGTAGACATATAAGTCTACAGTATAACGTGAACATGTGACCCAGCAAGTCCTTTATTGAGTCACGGTTTGCTGTCTGAAGAGCTTTTTAAGGTATTCGGAATATAAACCTATCAAAATCACCTCTGAAATCTCGCTTGCAAACGCTGAAGGATCATTGGTCTTGAAATAGACATCATTCCAAGGAAATGAAAAGAGGAAATTTTTTAAATGTATCTCCAGTTGGCTGATCTATAATGCCAAATTTTACGCGGCATTGGTCAACCCTAGGCTTTCATTTCTAGTTGGCTTATTGCGGTTATTTATTTATGATCTGATGTTCCTAGTGATGCATGTACGGTAATATTGTACGAATCAGGATGCGTCGCGAGAAACAGATCCAGGAGGCTAGCAAAGTCTTAAGCTTAAGCTTCTGATTAGCCCCTCATTATCAGTTTTTTTAAAATATATCAACCACTTGATATTAAGGACGTTAAAATCTCCCGTAATAATACTTTCTGCACTTACATTGTTTGCTTACAGGTCGTCTATTTAGCAGCAAGGTCGGTGAAAAGCCTTTTATAGTGTCTATCGCTGGTTGGTCTGTAGAGGATAATTATGTAGTTCTTTTGATTGTTATTTTGAAATACATAAACATCGAACCCTGGGGATTCCAGAGCTTCTTCCTGTTGGCCAGAAATATCGTTTATAAAGAAGACGTCGATCCCGAAGTTGGAGGTCGTATCCAGGATACAATATATAAACCTTGGTTGTTTACGACTTCACTTTCGTCTCTGCTGCGTGTTTAGACCTTCCTTTGTGTTATAAAGTATGTTAAGGAATTCATTTTGACCATCAATCTATATAATAGTATATTTGTCTCATTAAATGGAAAATGTAAAAATTTTTTTTTTCTATTTGGAATTTTTATCAAGAAATTATGCTTATTTCTTTGACTTACCACATAAAAAACTGATCAAATTTTTAAAATTAAGTTCCAAGTTAAGTATCGAAAAAGAAATAGCATCATTCGAAGAAACTAAAATCGGATGAATTAACATGTTATTGGAAAATGGAGAAGGATCGAATAAAGAAAAGAAAAGAGTTGAGACACATGAATTTCGGAGTTGCCAGAATATTTTTATAAAATAATTAAACCAGATTTATTCGGAACAAAACCTTTAATATTATGTTAGCAGAGTGCGTTCGGCATATTTCAAATCATCATCAAAGTTAACATAAGATAATAATTATCATTTTGCTCTGATATCTGGTTTGATTATTTTGTACAATCCTTCGAGCAACACAGCCACTTCCCTCTTTAAGAAATATTTTTAGAAAAATTAATTCAATGGTGGTTTCTAAAAGATCAAGTTGAGTTGGTCTACTAATTTGGGTATCGAATTAAAAGATGACAAATTTTAAGATATTTCTTCTATTTGGCAAAAATAGCAACTGCGCCGTTTAATATGCTCTCTACAGGTACTCGACAGGAAATATATGACGTTACAGTCAATTAAAATTAAGGTGGCAAATAATAAATAGTGAAGAAGCGAAAAAGGAAATTGGAAATGTCGAAAAACCTCCTGATTCTCCATTATTTTGGAATGACATAAGTGGCACACTGTACGATGTTTCGTCGTGCAGGTCAACGAATCTTCCGGAAATATGGTCAGCCGAGTATATAAGGAGCCGCGTCGCCGCTGGGGGGCAGTTTAGTACAGTACAGTTCGGAATATTGGCGCGATATTTAAACCTGACATAAATAGTAGTAAATAAATAAAATAAAAATAAATATTAGTTGTAAGTGATCCTATTTAGTATTCTAAGTGTTTAATTAAATTAGTTGAGTATTTTCGATTGCTTTAATTCACACCTAATGAACGGAAAAAAACCCTACGCTATTTAAAGAAAAATCGAGAAAAAGTCGTATGGAAAAAATCAAAATCTGGATAAAACTTAAACATAACTTACTAATAATAAAATAAAATAAAATAATATTAGTTCAAAGTATATTTATTCTATAAAAAATAGCTCCTATAAAATATCCTACAAATTAACTCCATAAATCGGGCAATAGGTCACGTAAAAATAATCCAACTTAAGTATACCCACTAATTATTCAACATAAAGCTGCATCTCAACTCCAAAAATACTCTCATTTTCTCGTTCATCCTTTCACATCGTTTTGTCTCTTTCTACGGCGTCGCGACGCTAATGCAGCGTCGGCTATTTTCAAAAAAGCTGCTGGTCAGTCGTCGGGTGACGGGGGGTCGTAGCCGACGTGCGCCTACAAAATTCCTTAAAAAAAATTTGTTTTTTTTTTTGGAAAAAATTTCGAAAAGTACGTGACATCAGATCGGCGGGGTATATTATTATATTGGTGCGGTGTATGTTTGAATGTGTGATTTTCGGGGATTTACTGAATTATTTTGTTAGGGAATTTTGTATTTTTAGTTTCGAATTGCGGAAGTTAGAGGTTTAGGTCATATAAGAAATAATTGTTAATACTTACCCACCAATCGATGCCCGATCTAAAAAATAAGCTCTAAATGTTTTGCACCTAGGTCGGTTTTTACGGATTTAAACTTCTGTAGTAGTATGTTGTGTTCAGTAAGTGTGTTGTACTTAATTAATTTTAAAACCTCAACGTATTTTTAAACTACAGAAGAAAGCTGTTCGTTATTCACTGAGACTAAATATTAGGACTCGTAAGGTCCTTGTAAATACTGGATATTTCCTAATTGTAACTAATCTCAGGTTCTTCAAGTTCACAGAAACAATATTCAAAAAATTATCCAAACCTTTGTAAGCCCCTGTACTAAATATGTAATTTCTCAAACTTGACATTTTAAGGTAAAAAACGGATTTTTTTTTAAAGTCATGTACTTCACTTTTTACTTGGTTTCTTAATTTAAATCATCTGAATCATTCCAATTGAAAAAATATTAATTCTTTTGATTTGAAAAAAGCATTATTTTTTTTGAAAAATTAAAAATTTTCATTTTTTCATTAAAAAATGCTTATTCAACCTTCTCACAGGACAACAAAAACTAACTAATGACGTCAGAGCTTATATTTGAAGCCTTATAGGCAGCGTATTGCCAAATGGTGAGAGGATCAATTTCGGTAGTATCCGACAATCACTAATTAAATTAAAGCGAGTTTCAAGTTCTAGCAGCTTAATGAAACTTCGATTTTATTTTTTTTATATACAAGAATAGGTTCAGCTGAGTTAGCCACTTTCATTGGGTACCAAAGTAGAAAGAGCAAAATTGAAAATTTATGATTTAGTTTCTTCTCGTTTATGACAATAATGGCAACTACGCGGTACAATATGCTTTCTACACGCCTCTGAGGATCACATGATATGAGGTCATTTAAGGTGACGCGCCAAATTTAAATTTGTTTTGTTTTAGAAATCTTAGTTTAGGTTTTCTAGTTACTAATATTAGTATCTAGTAAGTAATTGATTTTATTTAAGTTATTAGAATTTTAATAAAAGCCCTTTTTGAATCTTCAAGAGAATCCATGAACACTAAAGTTAATAGTCCAGTTGCTTTCTTCAACTGCTGGGTGTCGTCAAAGTACAGCAACTTTGAAGCATGCTTGTTTTTTTTAAACTAAATCTGTGTTTAACAAATTCTGAAAAAAAGTATTTGTGCTGAGCAGACCTTGAAACAAACTGTCAACAACAATGTATTCACTCCCTATAGTATCCAGACTACTCACGGTGTTGTCAAATGTTTTATAGGATATGTGCTGCATATGAAACATTTGATATCCAGCCCTATTGTAGGCCAATAAAATCCAACCTCGTCAATAATCTCATGGCGTATATTTCGCGTAAGTCATAGAGACAGCACATAAATCGAAATATTGTAAATCTATCTGAAATAGAAGTCTGTCAATTTCTAGAAAGGTGGTTTAAGAAAATTCGTTTCTTTATCTTTTTTTTCCTATAGGGTTAGGTTGGGTAGCGTTGGTTTACTGGTATCATATAAAAAAAAAATTTAGTACTTTTTTTCGGTTTGGCAATATCGGCAACACCGCGATTTATTGTACCATATACATCTCTTCCTGGATCTTGAAATTTGAATTTAAACGCAAAGTCGCTTCCTGGTCTAGATACAGTTTGTCGGTGTTGCCAACAAGTATTTTATAAATTATATTGTTTTATTTTGACTAGAATTCGTCATATTTTCTTTAAAAAATGGATTTTCAACCCTCCCATGAGTCAATACAACATAAATAATTACCTTATAGCGTTGTTACAGCAAGGCTTATAGACAGCACATTAAACCAAGGTATTGCGCCAAATGATGAAATACTACATTTTTTTATTGCTTGAAAATCAATATTCAAACTACTACTTATTTCTAAAATTATAAATCTAGAAGATTCGTGAATATTCGATATATTTTTTTTGCTCATATACGAGATAAAGATCATCTGGAGTGGTCTATTTTAGTTTGGTATCACATTAAGAACAACGAAATTCAATAAATTTCTTGTATTTGGCAATAAGCTTCGGTTCAATGTGCTGTCTGCACACCTTTCTGGATTATATGTGACGTCGCAGCGATTTAAGAAATCCCGCGAAATTTGAATTCAAATATAACTTCGCTTCCTAGTATCTAGATGAGTATCGGTGTTGTCAATATTGGCAAGTGTTTTATAGATTATGTTATTTTATTTTGACTAAAATTCGTCATTGTTTATTTAAAAAATTGATATTCCACTCTCCTATAGGTCAATAGAACCAACGAATGACCTTATAGGGTTGTAAGAGCAAGTTTACAGACAGCATATTGAACCACGGAGTTGTTGCCAAATGTTTAAAAAATTAATTGTAGTTTCTATAATGAATGTAGAAGCTTCATAAATTTTCGAATTAATTTTTTTTTAATTATGTACAAGATTATGTCTGGGTTGATCAATTTAAGTTAGGTATTACATTCAGAGTAACGAAATTCATTACCTTTCTTCTATTTGGCAATAATGACAACATTGTGGTTCAATGTGCTGCCTTCACAGTTGCACACCTTCCTGGATGTATGACGCCACAGCCAATTAAGGCCACGTACGAAATTTTAATTTAAATAATTTTTTTTAATTCGTTTAGTTTTAACAAAAATTGATTTTTTTCGAAATCAAACTAAGTATACCGGCGTCTTATTTGGGTCACCTAGATTACGAAAACACCGGGTTATAACAGGATACGAGCAGAACTAAGGGAATGAGAGCACTTTGAAAATCCAGAAAAAGTCGTTTTCGACGTCCGTTTTTAAGGCCAAAAATGGGCATTAAAAATGCCATATCTCGGCTATCGTAAAAGCTACGACCTTGCGGATGGTCTCGTTGGATTCAGAATGACGAAACTAAGACAAAACCGTTGGAATTTTCCCGATAGCTCCCATAGAAGCCGAGATATCGACCTTCAAAGTTTGGAATTTTTCATTTTTCGGGTATACCCCCCCGTATCGAATTTTTTCACCAAAAATTGATTTTTTTCGAAATCAAACTAAGTATACCAGCGTCTTACTTGGGTCACCTAGATTACGAAAACACCGGGTTATAACAGGATCCGAGCAGAACTAAGGGAATGAGAGCACTTTGAAAATCCTAAAAAAGTCGTTTTCGACGTCCGTTTTTGAGGCCAAAAATGGGCATCAAAAATGCCATATCTCGGCTATCGTAAAAGCTACGACCTTGCGGATGGTCTCGTTGGATTCAGAACGACGAAACTAAGACAAAATCGTTGGAGTTTTCCCGATAGCTCCCATAGAAGCCGAGATATCGACCTTCAAAGTTTGGAATTTTTCATTTTCGGGTATACCCCCCCGTATCAAATTTTTTCACCAAAAATTGATTTTTTTCGAAATCAAACTAAGTATACCAGCGTCTTATTTGGGTCACCTAGATTACGAAAACACCGGGTTATAACAGGATACGAGCAGAACTAAGGGAATGAGAGCACTTTGAAAATCCTGAAAAAGTCGTTTTTGACATCCGTTTTTGAGGCCAAAAATGGGCATCAAAAATGCCATATCTCAGCTATCAGAAGAGCTACGACCTTGCGGATGGTTTTATTTTGACTAGAATTCGTCATATTTTCTTTAAAAAATTGATTTTCAACCCTCCCATGAGTCAATACAACATAAATAATTACCTCATAGCGTTGTTACAGCAAGGCTTATAGACAGCACATCACCAAGGTATTGCGCCAAATGATGAAATACTACATTTTTTTATTGCTTGAAAATCAATATTCAAACTACTACTTATTTCTAAAATTATAAATCTAGAAGATTCGTGAATATTCGATATATTTTTTTTGCTCATATACAAGATAAAGATCATCTGGAGTGGTCTATTTTAGTTTGGTATCACATTAGGAACAACGAAATTCAATAAATTTCTTGTATTTGGCAATAAGCTGCGGTTCAAGGTGCTGTCTGCACAGTGTACACCTTTCTGGATTATATGTGACGTCGCAGCGATTTAAGAAATCCCGCGAAATTTGAATTCAAATATAACTTCGCTTCCTAGTATCTAGATGAGTGTCGGTGTTGTCAATATTGGCAAGTGTTTTATAGGTTATGTTATTTTATTTTGACTAAAATTCGTCATTGTTTATTTAAAAAATTGATATTTCACTCTTCTATAGGTCAATACAACCAACGAATGACCTCATAGGGTTGTAAGAGCAAGTCTTATAGACAGCATATTATAGACCACGGTGTTGTTGCCAAATGATTAAAAAATTAATTGTAGTTTCTATAATGAATGTAGAAGCTTCATAAATTTTCGAATTAACTTTTTTTAAATTATGTACAAGATTATGTTTGGGTTGATCAATTTTAGTTAGGTATTATATTAAAAGTAACGAAATTTTTTTAGTTTTTTCTAGTGTACTTTTTGTCTTGATTTGAGAGCGCAAAAATTTATTTATTGGAATTTTTAATTTAATTAAGGATTTTTTTTTAATAAAAAATCCTTAAATATAATTATTTAAACTGTGTCCTAGCATTAAACATCTCTTACATTTCATGTGAAATAAGAAGGAGAATTCTGAGAGTAAATGAATAAGCAATATGGAAGCTTTCAAATCGTTCTTAATTGCCTTAAAGGTGGTGTTAAATTGTTAAAACATTAATAAAGAATAATCAGCAAAAAAAAATATATATATATAAAAAATATAAATATATATATGTGTTAAATTAAGGTTAAATCGATGATAGCCGCTAAAAAAACATTCATTGCTTTCTTTAACTGTGTCATCACATCATTGGTGGGAGTTGTTAGTTTATGTCATTGGATATTTTCTAAAATCTAACATTTTATCTAAAATATGTAGGAAAATTATAAATGGAGATGGATGAAGAGCGGGATAAGCGTTTTAATGTTGAAATTAAATCTTACATCTTAAATATCACCTTGGCATATTTGTGGAAACACATTCCGAAATCATAGTATAAATGTCAAATAATTCGACCCAGTTTAATGAAGAGGCGGGTTCGAACACATTTTCAAATATTTAGAGATAAATTGAACATAGGCGATGATTTAGGTATTTTTAAGCTCTTAAATAACTAGCTGTTTATTTAACTTTCACTAAAATAACTTCGAGCATTTAAATAAACAATTGAATAATATGGCTGCTTTCCCCTTTATGAAACTTTTCAACAATTATATATATTTTTTATCCCACTAACTCCCTTGGCCAACATCCCAAACTGAGTAGACCTTGACTTTCGCAACGTCAACTAATAAATAAAAATAGCTGAGAGAGGTTAGAGGTGTTTCGTGAGAGTTTACTAAGGATTTTAAGAATGACATTATCGGACTTCGTTCCACGTGATAGTAATTATTGTAGAATCTACCGGTATAGGTTGTTTAACATTAGTGAGTGATGGGACAGAAAGTGAGCAGCTGTTGTAAGTGCTCCTCGGATAAAGGGCGTCATCTTGCTTGTTGTGAAAGCACTTCACAAGGGTAAGCATTTTTTGATAGTGAGGGATGACTACTTATGAAGTAGCTTATAGGTAGATTTATAAACGATGATGTCCAACGTGATCTATAGTATATTTTTCTGTTGTAGCAACAGTTTAAATTGACCAATCAAAATGTTATTTTCTCAATATTTTAGCCCGTCATTTAGAAAAAGTTTGGCGTAAAAAAGTCAGGCAATAGAACTAAGGCAAAAGCAATACAATAACCCAATATTAATTTTTTTAAATCGTCAAACTAATATAGTTTTGAATGTTAAGTTTCGGTTTCGAACTTTTCGGATTTTATTTCAACTTTTTTATGAGAGTTACGCGACTTTTGCTTTTTCTAGTCACTGGTGCCGTCAAGTTTATAAATCTACCATCGAAGCGAAATAACAATTTTTATTACAGTTTGAATCAACTTATTTTGCATTATTATTATTAATTAAGTACGAAAAACCTCATCTCGTAACCATTTTTATATATCCTAGGCTGAGAGTATAATATAAGAATTGGCATTGACCTATTTTATATGTCATCAAATAGGCAAAGAGAGTGTTGGTCGATTATTAATGATTTTAGACATTGTCATAGAAAAGTATCTGAACCGGAGTTAAGACCTGACATTTTAAACGACTATTATTATGATATCTTGCTCAAGGGCATTTGTAGTAACATTGATCCCTTACACTATCTTCAACAAGTGTCGGTTGAGCATTCATTTTTCTTTCATTCTGTCGATCTTACCGAAGTAAAAAATGAAACCAAACGCCTAAAAAACCATAAATCATCTGGAGCTGATGGGATATCTTCGGGGTTGTTACTCTTTTTGCCTGATTCAGTCTTAAATGCTTTAGTTTCTGTCATAAACAATTCTTTACATATTGGCATTTTTCCTTCATGTTTAAAAGAGGCAGTGGTTATCCCTCTTCATAAGGGTGGAGACTTGGATCAGCCTTGTAATTTCCGTTCCATTTCTATTTTGTCTACTCTCTCTAAGATAGTTGAAAAACTTGCAAAAAGCAGAATTTTGTCCTTTTTACATCATAATGGCATTTTGTCTGCAAATCAGTTTGGATTTCAAGCGGGTAAAGGGACTCATGATGCTGTTTTTAGCTTTTTGGAGAGCGTCTATGTGTCCTTGAATTCTGGAGAGTCATCGGCGGCAGTGTTTTGTGATCTAGCCAAAGCATTTGACTGTGTGGATCATGGAATACTGTTATCTAAGCTCGATAAATATGGTTTTAGGGGCGTAGCGTTGCGATGGCTTGACTCCTATCTATCAAATCGTACTCAGAAGGTTACAGTGTCTGGGCGTTTGTCTGCTTCTAGATCCCTAAAATGCGGCGTTCCCCAGGGTTCAGTGTTGGGACCACTGTTATTTTTACTGTATATGGATGACTTGTGTACATTGAAACTGCAGGGGAAGGTGGTTCAGTTTGCTGATGATACCACCATACTATGGAGCCATAAAAATTCTGATTATATTAAGACTTGTATCCTTGAAGACCTTCAGATTTAATCTGGGTAGTGTACTTCCAACAGGCCTGTGTTTAATGTAAGAAAGACGTCTATTATGGGGTTTAAGTGCGATGTTCAGGGTCTGATGTTTGGCGAAAATTCCCTCTTGCAGAATAAAGAGTGCTGCAAGTTCCTAGGAATTACCATCGATGGTCGCCTTCGGTTTGAAGATCATATTTTACATTTAGCTGGGAAATTATCTTCTGGATGTTTTGCAGTAAGAATGGCAAAACAAGAGCTGGGAAGGGTGGTTGCACGTTCAGTGTACTTTTCACTTATTGTATCTCATATTCGGTATGGCTTGCCTTTTTGGGGTTTAACCAATAAGGGGCTACTTAACATTTTCTTTGTTATTCAAAAAAAGCAGTTAGATACCTATGTTCTGCTAAGTTAAGAGATTCTTGCAAACCCCTCTTCGTTTCTGAAAAAATCCTAACTCTTTTTTCACTCTTTATCTTAGAAACAGCTGCTCTCACTCACGAAATTCCCAAACTACCCTTTGACACTGGCCATTTGACTCGTCGTGTAAATGATGTTCCCGTACCTATTATTACGTCTTCCCTTACCAAAAATTCATTAATTTACATAAGTAAAAAAATTTACAATCATGTTCCTCTATGTGTTACACATATATCGGATGTTAAGAAAATTAAAAGAGAATTAAAGACGCTTTTATTGGCTAAGGCATATTATAACCTGGATGACTTTTTTAATGATAGGTTTTAACCTTGGACATGTTGGAAAGTTTTTTTTCCTTTTTTCTTCTCTAGTTTTGTCAACAAGTTTACCTTTGTTTAGTAATTGATTGTTTTATTTAGTTATCTTCAATTCAAGTATGTTCAAAAAGTTTGTCTTCTTGTGTTTAATTTTGTTAATTGTTTTGTCAATTTTTGAAATTGTATTTTTGTTTTGTTTTTTTAGCTTGTATATAGGATGCTTGTACATAAGATTATTCTTACGTAATATAGCACATTTTTTTTCTTTCTTTATTTCTATTATTTTACTATTTTAAATGTTCTGTTTTTTACTAAATACGTTACAAACTCTACACATTAGAATACCTGTCTTAATGGTATACAGGATATTCCTTAAAAAAGTAAATAAGAAATATTACCTTAATAGTTAAGGAGGTTGTTCATGGGCCCAATTAAAATAAAAGGCCCATGAATGTCATAAAAACCATTTTTTTAGTAATCTAAGATAGTACTGTAGACATCCCTATGAAATACGGCACATGTCTTGTATGCATCAAGATGTACCGTCTGATGTACAAAAATATTTATTTTCTCTACCAATGGCGTCTGTATTTTTGAAAAAGACTATTAAGATAAAAAATATTTTATTAAATCTTCATGAATTTTTTAGCAAAATTTATCTCCTGATTATTGCTCCTGATCTTTATTTGCTCGACGCATCATTTTCCTTTAAAAAAATAACAATCGTTTTACTTCATGACAATGCTTGTTCATTAGCTTGTTGCTGCTTATTCGACCGCTGAACTAGTATGTGCGATATAAAATGTTGTTGATGCTGATTATTTGACCGCCAGTGCGATATTTTTGTAATATTTTAACATGATTTTATAACACTCTTTTGTATTGTTTGAACTATTTTAAATATACAGTTGCTTTGGTGTAAAATCGTTCACCAAAGCAATTCTTAAAAGTAAGTTTTTTTTTAATGGAACGTCCTGTATATTTTACTAAATTTTTACTCTTTATTTAATTCTAAGTCGAAAATGATTACTACACCATACGTGAAATATTGATGGTTTTCGAAATAAGTTCCTCTAACAGAACGACGTAATATGTGGCTACAACAAAATGGTGCACCACCTCATAACTCGCAGATTGAATCTAATTTCCTTCACAATATTGAGTTAATAACTATACACGATGTAGTTACCATCTCACGTTTACCTGTACTATATTATCATAAGTGTATTTAATGTGTGTTATTGTACTTAAAAGGTCTGATGATGCCGTAAGGCGAAACTCGTAACCAAATTAATAGACGCTACATTTGTGAGACTACTAGAGTTTATTTTTCTCCTTTCCTCGAATTTTTGGGACTTGATGATAGATTTGGAAGGTACTGGATCGGAAATAGAAGTCCTGTCAGGTAGTCAGCCCGGTCACCTAACTTAACACCGTTAGATTTTTTCTTGTGTAGATATTTAAAGGGACAAGTTCACACTGAATAGCTAAGAAATTTGGAGGATTTAAAGAAGAAAATTACACGTGTTTGTAGAGCAATTCGGGAAGAAGTAATATGAAGAGCCTGTACCACTATGAGTTAATAAAAAAGTACGAACTCTGTCAAACCGAGAAGGGTCAGCTGTTTGAACATTTATTATAAGATTTTTTATTCTTCTAGTTTTATAATCGTTTTTACCTGTTTTAATAGTGTAGACGCATAGTATATTATATATTTTTTATGCAGAATTTAATGAAGAGCAAAAATTTGGTAAAATATTTATATATAAAATATTTTAATTATACAGGGCTTTCCATTTTAAGAACCGTACTTGACAATGAATACTTTGTTTTTGAGACAACAAACAAACAAACAAACTCTTTTTATCTTAACTTCTTTTCATATCATATACAGGGGCGAAAAAAAATGGTGTGTAAATAGAGTTGGAACACTCTGTATAGGGGACTGTAATATAATATCTAGGGGCTCGTTATCAGGTATTTTTAATTATATTTTTTTAAATATCGAGAAATTTAGCATTGGTCTCTAAGTATCCAAAAGATAACAGTCAACCGGATTATTCCTGATTATTCAACCACCATCTTGAGATATGAAAAAAAATTTTAAACAGTTTTTATTGGTTTTCCAGAAGGCGTTTGTGCACGAAGGAAAACCGAGAAAAATTTCCAGATATCACATACGTCATTGGACATCAAACAAATTAAAATCAGTTTAATGACAGTGTTTTCATACTGACCATTATTTTCCCACGTGGAATATTTTACAGATCACACAAACATGACTGCTTGAACTGTCATCGACTGAAAGCATTTACAAACTAATTAAACAAAAAACCGAATGTAATAAAAATGTATGATCCAAATTGTGAGGGAAAAAACATTTATTACCAGCAGTAATGTAATTATCTTGCCAGGATAAAAAGGTCAGCCTCATTAAGCAGATCAAGCAAGGGCACAAGGTTTATAATAAGAATAAAGTCAAAATAAAGTCTTTGGTGAAGTTAAGTTAAGATCCATTGCCCAGTAACGCACTTAATTTATATCTTATACAATTGATCCTCTTATTAATTAACAATAAAAAGAAAAAAATATATGCATAGAAAAATGAATGTATTCAGTATCACCCATAATAATGCCATGGTAAAAAATGGCGAATTAATTATTAATAATACTAACACTATTTATAAAATTGTTCGAAGTGACCACCCTCCTTTAATAGGTATGCTTTCGCCTGTCTACGCATGAAATTATCCAGACGGTAAAATATTCCCGGTATATTTCGGATAGTTTCATACGAGTCTATTCGCTCTCTCTCGAGTTTTATACACTAGAGTCTTAAGATACCTCCATAAAAATAAATAAAAAACTGTTGAAATCAGGAGGTCTTGCTGGCCATTGATGAGGTTAACGATTAGCTTAATGGTTTCGGACCAATAAACTGAAATGGAACAACATGTCTATGAACAAAATTTTTAACTAAAACTCCGGATTTTACACTGATAGATTTAGTTTACACGCTGTGGAAAATGTCTGGTAAATAATGCCGGTACTTATGACAAATATTCACATTTCAAGCGATCTTCCATTATTCATCTTGGGATGTTCTTCGATTTCTTGAAACACTACGTCCTCAATTAGAGGAGATTAATAGGAGCTCTGACGGTTGAAGGACTTTTCTTGAAACTATCAGTTTGGTAAGTCAGTATTAGGATACCTTTTCTGATAAATGTGTTTAGCTTCATTAGCGTCACCGGGGCCATATACGTAATGCATTGGCGCCATTTCCGCATTTGTAAGATTAACCATATTTACTGAAAAAAACAACAAAAATTACAGTTAAATTAACTTCAATATAATACCCTTAAAAATCAAATAAATTACGCTGCCGTGCGACTTTTTTTTACCAAAACTTACCTTAAATCACCAGCTACTGACATTATTAAAAACGACATTTATGCCAGGATAATTATAGAGGTATGTTTTCAAACATTATTAGTCAGTACTACACTATGAAGCAATTTTAATTATTCCAATCAAAAACAGTGCATCTAATAAGAAAAAAATCAAACGTTATTAACCCATAATATATCTTAGATTATAAGTGTTTTGATAGACACAGAATATTATTCAGTAAGAATAATTATATTATAATTCATAAAAGCATTACTCAACAAGTCTAATAAAATTATGCATATTTGGAAAAAACATCAAATAGAAAAAAAAAACATCCGGAATAATTAGTAATCTTAAATGAATTAATATACGATGCTCCATTGTAATAAAATTAATGTTTAAATATTTCATTTCTATGCCATGGAATTGACGGAATATTCCTTCTTCGTATTGCATTGTCAATAAAAGTAGAGTTGACATTAACATTGCCGAGGCAAATCCGTTTTAGTCACTTTAAAATTAAGTACATATTCTGTATTTACTTGTCATATAAAAACTTTTTTATAATGTAATTATTATAGTTATTAAAATTTAATATATTTTTTAACTTTTCCACCCAGTATTTCAAAAGTTAAGAAGTTTAGGATATACATCTCCTCCTTATATAACAGCACGTCTTGAAGAAATTACTTGTAAATATTAATTATGTTTTTTAATAAGGTATTAAGTAATATAGTGCTTATTGGGCAATTAATTAAAACCCCAACTAGTTCAACTCCATGGCAGATATTTGGCAAAAAAAAAGAAGAAAATTTTTTTGAGCTGATACATTTCTATTTTTATTCAAAAAAAAACAAACATCTACCTCAAAAATGCATAATATTATTGCAACTCTATTGACCCAAAAATATCCAACATATTTTCGTAAGTCAATATGTTCCAAATTCAGAAACCCATCTGGCGTTAGTATTTACTCTGATCCAGTAGCGTATCAACCGACAATCAATCCTTTAGTTCATCTTTATCATTATATATTATATATTTTTCTTTTAAATAAAAATGAAATAAATATAACATGCGCCTTCTGCGTCTCAGATAAAGCGTATAGGCCAATATTGTTTTAAGCTAAATCTAGATAGACCATACTTATTAAATTCTAATTTTAAAATAGATCTTTGGTATGTTGAAAATAGAAATTAGGGGACTATGAAAACTATTCGTAGATATACAACGCCTTAAATACTATTTATAAGTGTTTGATTATACGGTATGTTAACTTTTGAAATTTTTATGGCTTATAGGTTCATTCGATAAAAACGTTCACTCATTGACCATTTTTGACTGGCAGTTAACTCGTATCTAGCAAACCGACTAAAATTACAATATCTCAAAACTTATAGATAAAAAAATGTAATAAACTGCGATAAATTGAGAGAAAAGATATTTGCATTAATCTTTAGTTGACAGTTCAAAGAACATGCGCTTCTAGCCAATCTAGATCTACTAAAATTAAAATATCGCAAAAATTATTATAGATAAAAATATAAGACAGCTTTCGTTAAATTAAGAAAAAAGTGCTTAAAAAATTTAATCTTATTTAAAGTATAAAAATATCCAAGCAGAACTTTTATAGTTATCCGCCGTTCGCTCCAGTTGACAGTCCAAAGAACATTCACTTCTAGCTAACCTAGTCCCACTAAAACTTGATTATCTGAAAAACTATTATAGATAAAAATATGATATAAACTGTATTAAATTAAGAAAAAAGTGCTTAATAAATCTTGTGTAAAGTACATATAAAGATATTCTACCAGAACTTTTAAAGCTATCCGGATATCACTCCAATTGACATTTCAAAAATCATTTGTTTCTAGTCAACCCAGTCCCACTAAAACTTAATTATCTCAAAAACCAATATAGATAAAAATATGAGACAAGTTGCGTTAAGTTAAAAAAAAGTGCCTAATAAATCTGATTTAAAGTATAAAATTGTGCAAGTATCGGGCTTTTAATCTAGTTGACAGTTCAAAAATCCTTCTAGTCAATTACCTACTCCCACTAAAACCGGACTATATCAAAAACTATTATAGATAAAAATATAAGACAAGAATTACAAAAAAATTGATCTACTCAATCAATCGTGCGTACTAATCAACCGCTCACCGCTGTTGCCATATCATGCAACAAGTAGTAGGATTCTTAAAAAATTAAATACTTCCCAAAACGGTTATTTAAGAAGTTGTGAAACTTTCTAGGTCAAAAGATGGCGCCCCGATCGCACCCGACCGTCGAAGACGACTTCAAGTCACCGGCAACACTGTCCAGCTCGCTCTGGACAATGTCCAGAGGACAGATGCTGGAATATACAGGTACTATACCATACATTTCAGTCACTTTGCATGCCAATACAAAGCATTTTTTTGCAGAGTAAACGCCTCCTCACCCACTGGGACATCATCGCGTGATCTCGAGCTTAGAGTGAGCCAGGGATCAGAAGTGGAAGATGAGCCTCCGGCATTTCTCAGGAGACTACACGACCTCTCTGTTAAAGTTGGTACGAGGACGAGGTTTCTGGTTGAGATTAGGAGTAGTTCTGATGTAACGGTAAGCAAGGATTTCTTCTTTCCCGAGTGTTCTTTCGTTAACTTTCGTTTCGTCCATATTAGCGATCATCATTGCAATTTGAACCTTGGAAATAGCTGCTGTGGAAAGGCCGGTCGTTGTAGTATCATCAAACGAAGTTCTCAAATTCTTTAACTAAGAGATTCTCCTCATGCCAAATCCTCTTCGTCCTGGGATACTACCCTGGAGAACCAGCTGTGGGAGCTCATAGTGTTTCCCATTCCTAAGTACTCAAGCTTCCTAGTCTTGATCTTCTTTATCATCTCAATACCTCTTTTTATTTTTTTTTGAGGACTGATGTAGGCTGTTCAATGTATTTTAAGTATTCGCCGATATAGCAATATCTCAAATGCCTTAAGGTTTTCTGTGGAGTATTGAGTGTCCATGATTCTGCTCCATAAAACTGGGAACACGTAACAGCGAAGTATTCTTACTTTCGTTATGAGATACCTCTTCTGACTACAGATTAAATAATAGGGTGAGAGGTTAGATCCTTGTCATACTCCTCTTTATATGTCGATTACATCGCTGTCATTAATTTCTATTTGTATATGTCCTGTTTAGCCCCAATTAGAGTAGATAATAATTTTTCTTTACTAGTCTTCCATCTCTATATACTAGTTTTCCATTTTGGACTTTTTCTAATGCTTTTTGATAGTCCAGGAAGCATGTATACACATCTCAGTTCTTCTCATGACATCTCTGAAATAGTACATGTTTAAACAATGATTAATTTCGCAAATATATTAGGTGATTTATAACGCATATAAAACCTGTATCTCAATTGTAAATTACGGATGCACACATAAAATTTGTTGATTCACCACCAGTTACATAAAACAATTTGGCATAGATCAATGCCTTTCGAAAAAAAATTAACCGGACACATGGCCACATTATGTTGTGTTTATAATTCCCTTGAAAATAAATGCTGATCCAAACCGCAGCTTTTTATTTATAGACTGGTCATTTGCTTTAACAATTAGTTTTGAAACGACTGCAGTTTTATTTAATAGGAAAATTTATTAACAGCACAATCACCTTTAAGAATATATAAACGCAGTTTCCACTGGCTATGAACTAAAATAATCTACTTCTTACATTAAATTGCAACGGCGCTAACACGACTCCTCCCTATTCTTAACTCCCACTCTCTATGGCCGTTCTACAGAACACATTTGCCCATAAACGTTGATGCCATATGGCTTTAAAATTCCCAAAACATAATTTGAAAAAAATGTCATAGATAAAATGGCTGAAAAACGACCAATTGGTCAAAGAAACCGATAGATACCGGTTGATCAACGAAGGAGGCTTTCACTGCATCGATATTGCTCCAGTCACCACCGAAGACTCAGGAAGATGGCTCTGTGAGGCTCGAAACGTCATGGGGGCATCAACTTCTGGCTGCCACCTGAACGTTCTTGGTAATTCCTTTAATGCCATTTAATACACCAACGTTTAATTAATTGTGCCTTTTAGTCCCCAAAACATACAAGTCACCTGAATTCATCGAAGACTTAAAAGCGATATTAACCAATCAAGGGACCGTTGCTTTGGAGTGTAAAGTGGTGGGTGTCCCTACGCCACTCTTAAGATGGTAAGCATGCGAGTCTGCAAAAGCTTACCAAATTTTTTAATGCGTTTTCTTAAAGGTTTAAAGATGGTAGAGAAATTAGACCAGGTGACGTGTTTGCACTCACAGCGGACCCGAACGACGACCCAACTTCTTTGGGAACTTACCTTTGCGAGGCGACGAATTGTATGGGAACAGCCATATCCAGTTCTAGGGTCCATGTGGTCGAACACTCCGGAGCGAGGAGCTTTGAAAGGTAAGTAGAAGCAGCAAAAGTAAAACCGTTTACATTTTGGTGGTTGTAGTCCGATACCAGTTGGACCCCCACCGATCTTCAAACGAGACTTGACAAACGAAGAAATTAAAATTGGCGATCCGTTAACGTTATCCTGCCAAGGTAAGGTTTATTCTACAGAATATTGTAGTTGATTCATAAAGTGTTTTATAGTATCTGTACCACCATGGCCCAAATCCATCTTGTGGTACAATTCCCAAGGTAAAATCGATGACCAATTGCCAAATGGCAGGTACAAATGTTTGGCAGATGGCTTAGGAGGATACATATTAGAGGTGCGCCCTACGGAAGCCGAAGACCAAGGTGAATGGAAGGTCGTGGCTACCAGCGAAGATGGGGCCATTTCTATTTCCACTTGTGATATTAATATGATAAGTAAGTAATTTATAAAAATCATCCCAAGGTACTGAACCTAGGCACTTTTAGTTCCAAAACACTTCAAGAAACCAAGATTCTTGGACACATTAAAAGCAGTATTAACAGAAGAAGGACTGGTGTCCTTTGAGTGTAAAGTGGTTGGTTCGCCCACTCCACTTCTAAGATGGTTTAAGGATGGACAAGAACTTAAGCCTGGAGATGTATATCAACTTACAGGAACTAATTCTTTAGGTAATTTTCTTTTGCTTTTTATAACTCTGGAGTAATCAGGCTTTTCCAGGGTCTTACTGCTGTATAGCCAAAAACTGCATGGGGGAGGCACGAAGTTCAGCAGAACTGACTGTGGAAGACATCGAGAGTCAGCTTAATGATGAGGAAAGAGCTCAGTTGATTTCAGCGAGTCAAGCACCCAAGTTCCTTCTTGGACTTAAGAGTGGAGAAGCTAAAATCAATGAGTCTTTTAGGTTTACTGTGCATGGTATGTGATTAAGTTGATTATTCACTATAATCTGATTGATGTCTTGGGTTCTAATGCCAACGACTGGTTTGACAACCATTCAACCAAAAATTTTGGGATATTTAATTATATCATTGCATCTCCAGACTCATTGCCAAAAATCTCCAGATACTGAATCAGCTGCTAGATAATTACCTAGAAGACAGTTATTTTAATTGTTAAAATATTCTTCAAACTACTTAAGAAGTTAATTCAATTCTTAGCCTTGATGTCTTCATTTTCAAATGCCTTAAATCTTAAGTCAAAATCTATACATTTAATAAGTCGATTCATTAAATTTTTTATTATTGAAAGTAACTAGATATTGATGAACCATCATTCCGATCTCATGAATTGACCAACTATATGACAATAACTGAATTCTCTCATTTAGTTAGTGCAACTACACCAGTACCAACCCTCTCTTGGTACAGGGACGACCAACATATTGACACAGATCCAGATAAATATATCGTAGTAAGAGAACACCTTGGACTTTGCCACCTGGATATCAGGCAACTGGAGTTCAATGACCAAGCAGAATGGAAGTGCGTGGCCACCAACGAGTTTGGCCACTCTGTCACTTCCTGCTTCCTAAGACTGATCATACCCAAGCATTTCAAGAAACCCAAATTTCTGGAGTGTCTTAGAGCAGTACTTTCTGAGGTAAAAAAAACTCACTCTAATTTAAAACATCATTTATTAAAATTTAAATTCCAGGAAGGAGCTGTCAACTTGGAATGTAAAGTAATCGGAATACCGCAGCCAGTACTAAAATGGTATAAAGACGGTGTCGAGTTGAAACCTGGAGATATCCATAGAATCACCTCTGGTGAAGATGGAACTTGCTCTTTGGGCACTTACACTTGCGAAGCTAGCAATTGTATGGGTACCGTAGCTAGCTCAGCCTCGTTGCTAGGCTTCGAAGACCAAAAGGCCAGGCAACAAGAAAGGTTAGAGCTGGCCAGACAGCCATCCTTGTCTACGATTCATGAAGAACGTACGTCGCAAATGTATGATACTGCTGGTGATCAGTCGTTGACCATCGGCACTGGAGAAGTCTCCTTTTCGTTTGATGGCAAAGAAGTTTCTGTTTCTTTGTATGAAACTCCCGATCTTACTGAGGAGGAGGCGTTGCAGATTGTTGAGATGTATGCGGAGCAACTGTCAGAACATGTCTCTGGTAAGCGAGGTCTTAATATTTAATTGCGTACTTCTAAAACTTTGTTTTAAGAACACAACATTGTTGAGCTGCCCCCGTTGAGATTCATTAAGGAGTCTTCCACTTCTGGCAACCTTTTAATGGAAGCAGTAGTGGTTGACGTTTCTGATGAATACTTCGTCACAGCAGATGAAGACTTACGAACTGAAGCAGATGTGGAAGAAATATATTCCATTACTGAAGCTGGTAAAGAATTTGTATAAACCATCGTAACTGTTGGTTGAATAAATCATTTTAGGCCAACCACTATCATCAGTCACCTCAGAAAAACTGAAAATTGACTTAACATCAAGCAGCGGGGATGGCCCGAAAAGACCACCGAGAAAAGGTGATTCTCAAAAGAGCAACAGCTACTACAGCCTCTCCAAGAATATCTCCTTAGACTCCAATAATGAAAGCTTAGCAGGTGCTGCAGAGCTGGACAGCGAGAGTTATGGAGACTTCGAGAGTGCTATGAGCTCCGACAGAACTCGTCCAGAAGAAGACAGGGCATTTCAAGTAAGCTTATCTTTTTCCATCTTCTTTAACATCTTTTTTATCATCATCTCTTTATGATAAGGTGGCTGCTATAACAGAAACCACCAGCCTTCCAGACGAAGAAGCTTTGCAAGACGAAGCAAGACGCCCATTAACTCCAAGAACAACTCATGAAATTGGATCAGATTTGAGAGTGAACATTAGCGAGAGCCAAGAAATCAAACGACGCAAAAGACGATCATCTCAAAGTTCAGACGAGATGTCTAAAGATGGATTTAGACGAGGCACAATAAGACCAACGGTCAGTCTGGATTCTCCTGATGTTCATAGAGACATCCTTGGAGAACGTGAAGACGGCTTGGTGATTGATTTGGCAAAACGTGAAGAGAAAGAGATGGAACTGAAAACCCAAGAATGTAAAGTCATCGAGGAGTTAAGGGAAACTTTAAAGAACTTGGAGAGTAAGTTGTGTGGTGTTGAAGAAGAGGTTTTAGAAAAGTCTGCTCTTAAATCAACTTCTGCTGCTGCTGATCGTAGCTTGGAAGTATTAAAGAGTATTTGCCAACCAATTAAGGATTTGCAAACGGTTTTTGAGAGTTTAGAGCAAAAAGAAGGGGTTGAGGTATAAGCGTTTGGGATTAAAAATATCTTCCTACTTATAATTAAATATTTCAGTTGAGCAAAGAGATTTCTATAGTGGAGCTGCTGGCTCCTCCAATATTTGACTTGCAAAAGAGTTTGGGGGTAGTGGAAAAATGTGTGGCAATGAAAGGGCGGGAGCATACGTTGATCCAGCGAACCTGCAACAGTATTTTGGAGAAGACGGCCGAAGAACTTATAAAAGGATTGAGTGATGTTGAAAAAGTTGCTTTGATTGAAAAAGAACTGGATAGGACTAAGGTAAAAATAGCATTTTGCTTTATTGCATTTGAACTGTTTTATTTGATTGATGCCAAATTGCCATAGCTAAGAGTGTTTTTATCCATAGGCGTCAGGGCGCATCACTCCATCAAAAATAATTCAAGAAGTGTGCATCACTTTAAAGGAAATCAAAAGCGAATTAAAAAAATCCGAAATGATTCTGATAGAAGGCCACCAAGCTATAAAACAGGAGACCTTAAGCAGCTCTGATCCCTCTTCCTTAGCTCAAGATGCTGACATCATTTCCAAATTTATGATTCCAACTTTGCAAATTAAAGGTATGATGGCTTAAGTCGTCTCGCTGCTTGACTTTTCAATGCTTTTTTTCTGTAGAAAATCTTGAGAGTCTAGAACGTACCATAGCTTACGAAGATCCTGATCAGATGTATACCCACCTCAGCGAAGCCATTTTGGAAAAATTAGCTGAACCGATCAAACTATTGATAAAAGAGAAGAAAGTTACTGAGAAACAGGTAAGATTAGATCTAACAACTGTTCATTTGCTTAGATGTAAGTTTTTTAGGCAATGAGATACGCGGGGGAAAAATCAATGTCGCAAGAACTAAGATTGGCGGTCTTGGATAAATTAACCACCCCAGTGAGTGAGATAACACGAGGCCTTAACGTCATAAAAAATCAGGAACCGGGAGATCGTCACTCCGGGGTTATTTGCATGAACGTACTTGAAAGTTTTGCTGGAGCTATTGAGGATATCATCACATCTTTAACCAGGTCACCTTACATTCAAAAACTCAGTTCGGCTTTTATTAAATGAAACGTTTGCAGGCTGCGAGCTAACTTAGCATCCTCAGAACCTACCAGCATTGGCACCGATAAGCCTGAAGAAAAATCACAAGAAATCTTCAAAGATGTGTTTGAGCAAGTCAGTCAAATTGTTTTCACAGATACTTCGCAAGCAGTGGCTGATTTGCTCTTTAACATTGAGACTGCCGAAGGGAATATTAGGGATACTGCTGTGTTGGAGGCGCTGAGACAGTTGGCTAGTTTACAGAAGGATTTGGCCACCACGGTGATAAAGGTGAGTTTTAAAAACCTACAAATTTCTTTTTAAATATGTAGATTTGAGTGTGGTGATCGTAATGCTGTTGAAACCTTTCGCGGTTTACCTCAAGAGTTTGATCAGGCTTTACAAGTTCTTCAAGAGTTTCCTTAAAGACTTTTTTAGTTTTCTTTATGTATCCTTTGGAGTTCTTCTTGTTGAGATGCAAAATAGGTTTTTTTCGAACGAACACTATTGAACATAGAATCAGAAATATGGGCCATTAAACGTAGAGTTAGAGTGAGAAAGATATGGTTACAGAAAGGTACATCTGATTTTGAGGAATGAAGCTTAAATTGTCTTGTAATATACTCCATTTTGATCTAAAGATTACCTTTGAGAAAACCAGAGATAAATTTGATGGATTTGACCTTTCGAGCTTTACCACAAAAGTTTATATTTGATAAGACTTTAAAAGTTCTTCAACAGTTTCTTATTTTTTTCTTTCTTGCCTTTGAATCTGACTCTGAAAAGAATATCATCTAAGGATTTTTTTGCTGATATGCAAGCTATTGCTATTGCATGTAGCTAATTGCTAACGAACATTGAACATTGATTGAGTGTTTATGTGCACAAACTTCACAAGTTCTTTAGAAGTTTCATGAGAGAGATTTGTAGTTTTCTGTTTCTCTATTTAAAGCTCTCTTTTTAATAAGAGACCATTTTACATCATCTTGGAAACCATGTCCAAGAGGAAAGGAAGTTTCAGGTAACTTAGATCATAACTCCTCTTTTAGTGCTCTGATTTGCTTCATTTTTACTTTAAAAGTTTCTTTGGAATGTTCTTAAGCCTACGTTTAAGAAATCATTAAAATCTTAAACTTTTAATTAAAAATCACTAAAATCCATGCATCAGAAACTTTTTTATTTAAGTTATTGGAAACCATGTCCAAAAGACTGTACAGTTTCAGGTAACTTAGGTCATAACTCCACTACCAGTGCTACGATTTGCTTAATTTTTGCTCTTAGATTTCCTTGGAATATTCTTAAGCTTGTATAAAAGAAATCACTAAAATCCATGCATCAGAAGCTTTCTTATCCAAGTTCTTGAAAACCATATCCAAGAGGCAAAGCAGTTTCAAGTAACTACGGTCATAACTCCACTTTTAGTGCTCCGACTTGTTTAATTTTTAGTTTAAAAGTTTCTTTGGAATATTTCTAAGACCCTATTAAAAAATGGGTAAAATCTATGCATCCGAACCGTTTTTTATTTAAGTTATTTTCAACCATGTCCAAGTGGCAAGCTACCTGAAAGCTTGGATTATAACTCATTTAACATTTTTGCTCTAGATTCTTCCATTAAAAACATTACTAAAATCCATGCCTCTACTTACTGATGTGTAAACTGTAAACTCAATTTGGAAGAGATAGATAGATGGACCACTAGATGTAGAGTCAGATTTTTTTTTCCATTTCTTTTTAGTAAAGCTTTTTTTTGAAGAGACCATGTATCTTTCTACTTAAAAACTGTAGATTCTGCTTCCAGCAAAAAAAACATTAATGCAGCATTGACTTTATTAATTCAACATTGGACATAATTAGAAAATGGAATATTGAATATGGAGTTAGAGTTAGAAAGATGAAGGAAAGATTCTAAAAGCTAATTCTACTGTGCTCTCTTATCTTTCAGGCTGGAGAAAACAAGACAGAATCAGTAGTATCAGTCCTCGAAAACCTCTCCCAACACATAAATCTCTTGAATAACTTCGTCACTGACTTAACTCCATCAAGCGACATCAGTGTGCTGCGTGATTGTGCTGTGGTTTTAGGAATTATGGAGGAAGGTATTGTAGAAGATACAGCCGCAATGGAGCCAGGTAAGGATTTGCTTGGGGTTTCATCAAAAATATCGCAAATATTTGCACTTGCAGGTGAATTAAAGGAGTTATATAACATTTTAAAAGAAAGAATCGAAAGCGTCAGGGAGAATATTATTGAACTAGAGCAGCAGTACCCTCATGCTGAACAGCTATTATCAAGTGATAATGTGGTGGTTATATTGGAGGAATCATCTCTCACAGTGGTAAATTTGCCATTATTAAATTAAATATTGAAAAATCATGAAAAACTCTTGTAGGTTCCAGATGCTTTATTAGAAGATACCAAGAAAACATTGACAGACTTGCAAAAGGTCGCAGTAGACCCCAGTGCCAGACTGATTCTGGAACCGCTTCTACCCCACGCTTTAGCTCTCTACGAAATTACTAACGACGAGCTGCTGAGAAGAAACAAAGAAGAATTAACTGAAGAAGACAGGATGAGGCTGCAACATTGCGTGGTCCCATTAGAGATGATTGAGGACCGTATCATAGAGGCTCTGGATTTCGTTATGTTGACTCCAGGAGTACCACAACGGACCGAACTGAAAAGCCTTTTGGAACATTTGCAGTACAATGTGGCCGTAATGCATCAGCAAGTGATGGACGAAACGCATCTCCTCATGCAAACGGAGTCGGAACACGGTCTGGACAATTTGAAGAGAACCATAGTGTCCTTGCAGGATATGGCTGTGATGTCTGATGTGCCTCAGGAAGAATTTTTAGGTAAAAATTGTAAATTCTAGAGAGCCTTGCAGGAGAATGTTTGTTTTTGTAGGTAAACCGGAGATTGGCATGGCTGTAAAAGAACACGTGGCCGAGCTGGAAAAGTGTCTAGGCCTGCTGTATGAAACTGCAATGACACAAGGGATGGATCAAGTGCCACCAGAACTATTCCAGGTACATCAACTTTCTAACTTCATATCATGTTTGTTGTCTTTTGTGACGTTCTTTTAAATATTTGCTCTTCGGAAAAAGTACTTTCATATGCTTCGGAATCACTTACCAAAATTATATTATTTTCTTTCATTTCATTTCCTTCATCTTCATTCATTTATTTTTAATGATCATGTAATTTCGTCAAATTAACTGTCTTCTACATCTTTATATTATCTGTCTTTTATGTCTTCTACAAACTATTAATCTTCATGTTTGTAAGTCCTCTCATCTTCATGTTCTCTCCTTTATTTATTTGTACTTTTTTACCTTTTGATGACACTATCTCGTTTGTTAACTTGCACTTACCAAAATTGTATTATCATCTTTAATTTTATTGTCTTCATCTTTGTTCATTTACTTTTAATTGTCATGTAACTTTATCAAATTGTTTTCGACATTTTCTTGCTATCTATTTCTTCTACAAATTCTAATTTTTCTCGTTCGTTCTTTCATGTCCTCTTCTTTTTTCTAGGTTGTTTTATATCCTTTGAAACATTTTCTTTATTTATCACGTCCAATTATAGTTTCATATTCTGAGTTACCAAAATCATTTACTTTATCTTCATCACTTCCTTCCAATTGCATTGCAACTTCATCAACCTCTCTCCTAGTCATCAAAACCACTTCTGATTTCATCTCCCTTTAATGCATCTAAAACTAATCGAAATTACTTCATTCCATTCCTCAGGTAGCTTCAGAAGTAACCCAGTGCATCGATAAATTAAAAACAACGCCTTTCTTTGAACTGCATGAAGATTCCATCATAACAATTGAAGATATCGTTGAAATTCGTAAATTATCAGCCCCTTTAAAGAAACTCGGTAATACAATCGATCATATTCAAGAAGACGATGAACTAAGACGTGACGCCTTTATATCCATAAGGGAGCCTCTCATCCAAATTGCGGAAATCCTGGAACACGTCCCGGAAGATCTCAAAATAAAGTTGTTCACTCTGCATCAGCCTCTTCAAAACGCCATCGAAATCATTAGCTTGGAGCAACTGAATTTCGATATCACAATGGAAGATTTTGAGTGTTTGAAAGCTCTAGGGGAGCAAATTGCTTTGCTTGTGCTATGTTTTGCTAATAAAAACGTCAATAACTTTGAGCCAATTGCTTTGGCCCTGGCCCAACGTAATTCTCATCTAAAGAATGTCCTAAACAGCATTGAAACCTTAAGTCTCATGGATATAGTTTATTCACTAAGGGAGTTTGCTGACTCGATAGACCAGGCCACCATACAGTTTCCAAAAATTCAAGAAGTAGCATCCACTTCACATGAAGCAACTATAACAGAAGAAGAAGTGTGTTTTAAAACTTTGGAACCTCTAAGGGAAACTGTTGAGAGTCTTGCACTAACTCCTGATCTGCCTGAGCAACAAGTGATGCTAACAGAACTTTCTGAAATTCTAAAAGCCATTGACCAAACATCTTCTGAGCTAAAAGAGGAAAATATTGACGAAATTGATAATGCTTTGGAAAGACTTAATACTGCAGCTCAAGTGGTGATCATAAATTATCGTCCAGAGGCTGAGCAACTCACTATTCCAGAATTTCAAGCTGTTATTAATGAACTTGCTGTTACCAATTGTGCCAAGCTGATTCCACCTTTAATTATCCCAGTGCAACGAGCCACAACTACTTTATTAAAAATCTTGATGGAGTTAATTGAGAAGAAACATGAGATGAACCAGCAACTGCAAGAATCTTTGGCAAAAAGTATGGACGTTCTAAAACAAACCGTTGCTCTGGTTGAACAATCAGATTCAATCTCAAAACCTAATCTAGTAGAGGACCTTAAAAAAGTGATGTTGGCGATAGAAGTGAACGTGCCTAAAGAAGAACATACTGAAGGACTAGAGGTGCTCATAGAGAACGTTTCCACTGCAATGGCAGAAGTGATTTTAGAGCAAAAACCATTGAAAAAGCAAATGGTCTCCGCCTTGGATAACTCAAACTTACCAGACGATATTGCTCAACCTATAACAAATAAAGTGAAAGCCATACTTAATGAAGTGACCAAAGGACGACGCATTGAGAGACTTAAGAAAGTTAAAGCATACGTAATCGAGTTGGAACATTCAGATGTTCAAGTGCCACTGATAAAAGACATCAGTAATCTTCTGGATAAGGTCCAAAAAGCCATTATTGCTGATGTTCCCGAACATATTGAAGAACTAGATGCCGTCCTTGATAGTGTAGAGGAACTGACTCAATCGATGTGCAAGAAGGACGATTCAAATATAAAAGAGGAAATGAAAAAGACCAAAGTTGTACTTGAAACTGTTGCAGATAAATTACCGGAAGTGCAAGCCTTATCTGAAAGCATTGCGGAGGCACTTGAACCAAAAAAGCATTTTGTCGCTTCTACTGAGAAACTTTCTCAATGCTTACATGCTTTAACTGGTATAAGTCATCAAATGGTTTCTCTGCTTGAGGAACTTAAAAATAACGTTGATAACCTTCGGTTGAATACAAATGAAGAGAAAATTGCTTTGGAGGGTTATTTTGATAATATTCATGAGAATTTAGTTCATGTTCTTG
The DNA here is from genome assembly GCF_022605725.1 of Anthonomus grandis grandis. Taxonomy (NCBI): domain Eukaryota; kingdom Metazoa; phylum Arthropoda; class Insecta; order Coleoptera; family Curculionidae; genus Anthonomus; species Anthonomus grandis. The sequence goes on from NC_065549.1 coordinate 10,938,357, forward strand.
ACACAACAGACGGATCTTTAACTACTCCTCAAGACGTTAACATTGCTGAAGTTCGACCTCTATTAGCTTTGCTAAGTGCATCCTTACAAGACTTTGCTGGTAGTAGAACAAAGAGTATTATCCTTAAATCATTTAAAGATATCTTGCAAGAATTCAAAGTATCAAAAGCTGTTAAAAGCAAGAAATCCTTGGCTGATGACTTAAACTTTACTGTGCCTGTAATTGAAATGGATATTGATGAAGCAGTTTTAGAAAGTTTAACCCATGATCAAATTCAATATATTCAAGAAGCACAAGGGTTAATTCTTCAATTAAACCAATTTGTTCAAGCAGAATCGCCTTGCAACGAGTTTTTAACTAAAGTAAACCAATTTCTTGAAACTAACACCATAGACTCCAACCAACCACTTATTCAACATACTACACTGCTAATTAACAAAACTTTGAATGGGCTAAAGGAAATCAAAAAGCAAGAGGTTGAACAATATAACATCAAGCTTCAAAATATCCAGTTGGTCTCAGATTCAGTGCAAAATCTGGCTAAGAGCGTTGCTACCATCAGGTTTAAAAATGTTAATAAAGAAAGGATACTCACGTTGCAGAAATCATTGTATCCTTTGCAGATGGCCATAAATGACTTGATAGAAACCAGTTTGAATGAGAGTGATTTTAAGTTCTTAGAAAACGTATCAAAAATTATGGAAGATATCAATTCATTTATTGCTTCCAAGCTAGTCACCAAAGAGTTTGGAGTTTCTGTTCCAAAAGAGCAAGTAGTTGTGTTCTTGGATATACTGAATAGGGCAATAAAAACTATAGGAGGTGAATCCCCTATTAAAACCATTACAGGGTTATTAAGTACTTTGGTGGAAGAACTTCCTTCTTTGGCTGAAGAGCTCGATCAAGGGCATGCTGAAGAGCTAAAAACCAATATGGGAACAATATTAGTTCCAGAAGTATTGGAAGCCCCAGCAGACTTGGAAGCTATTAAGGCCAATTTGGATAAATACTGTACTGGTTGTGCAGAGTACTTAAATACCGATGAAAGTAATATTTTAAGTCGTTCCAAAGAAATATTAGAGAAAGCATCAAAGGCTTTTGCTTCAAGAGAACAGTTGGTCCTTGAACCAGAAATAAAATTAATTGAAACTGCTTTAGAAGGCTCTCAGAGCCCTGTTGTTACTGTGTCGAGAAATATTTTGGAAATTTGCCGGAGGGTTGCTCAATATTTGCAAAAGGATCTTCCCGACAAAGAGGTTAAGCAGGAATTAAAACTTAAAAGCATTACTGAGGCAAAAATTGATACAGAAACAATAGAAGTGAAGGATGCCACTACAGAACCAATTATTTCAAGTCAAAGAGAGACAGAATCTACCAAACCCGAAAGTGATTTAAAAAGCAAAGAGGTGATTAAGCCGAATGTTCCTGCAGGTAAACCAGAAGTTGATGCTGGTGAGATACAAGAAGTTACTTCTGAGAATGCAACAGTTGAAGTAAAAGAAGAAAGGGATGTAACTGAAAATTTAGCTTCTGCAGTACAAGATCTAGAAAAACCACTTCAACTGGATCAGCAAGTTATTAATGTTTCGGAAACAGTTATTGAAACAACAGCATCAGCCAGTGCTGAAGTGGGAGATTCTAGTGATGGAAAAATAGCAACCGATTTAGTTCAAAAAGTTGTTGCTGACACAACTTCTGAAAAGACGTCATCAGCTAGTGCTGAATTAGATGAACCGCGTGATGTAATAACTATAATTGTTGAAGATCAAAAAGTGTCTGAAGTTGCCGAAACGACTATTAAAAGTACGTCCTCAGAAAATATTGAAGTAAATAAATCCAAAGATGTACAGGCTTTGAGTACAGCAATTGAGTCAGATCAAAAAGTTGTTGATATTTCTGAAACAACTTTTGAAAGTATATTATTAGACAATACTGAATTAGATAAACCGAAAGATGTAAAAGGTGCAACTGATAAAGACCAACAAGTTATTGATGTTGGTGAAAAGAATATTCAAAGCATATCGCCAACCAGTGCTGAATTGGAAAAAGTCAAAGAAACTGCAGATGATGCAGAATTAATAATACCAGTCGAACCTAAATCAGACATTATTAAAGAACCAATGCCGACAACGTCTAAAGACACTTCACAAATACAGGGACCGGACAATAAAAGCCCGGAAATGCCAAAAATCTCAGACTTAATTGAAATTGATATAGATAAACCTGAAACAGAAGAAAAAACACCAGAGCTACTCAAGACTGAAGCTGAACCAGCAAAACCAGATGCTCCAGTTCTTACATCTCTAAAAAGCTTGCAATCATCAATATCGATAATAGAAAATCAACCTCTTTCTGAAGAAAAACGTGCTGCAGTACGTGAGCTTCAAAAATCAGTTAAAATCGACACAGATAACTTGAAGGAATCATTAAAATCCATCAATTTACCAGATGTAAGTCCACAAGAGCAAAGCGCTTTAGTAGCAACTGAAGAAACCTTATCAGAAATTAACAGTTTAATAACTGCCCAACATCAGTCAGAGCAGGTATCAATTGAAACTGCTAAGAAAATGATTGAAGAGCTTCGACTAGCAGTCGTTGCTACCCCCAAAGACTCCAAACTAAGGGAAAGCATTGAACCTCTTGAGCAAACCATGAAAAATGTCGTGAACCTCATGGAAACCATTTCTATAGAGGGTGATTTTAAGCAAAAACTATCTACTTCAGTAAGAGTTATACAGGAAACCATTGCAAAGTTAAAGCAAAGCAAGTTGTCCAAAGCCAAACAAAACAATTTGGCCACCATCGATAATAATTGCAAGAAACTGCTGGACGCATTAGAAACTATTAAAGTCCAAGTCGATATTGAACACAAAGTGGTAGATCTCACCAACGATTGTCTAGGAATCATCAATGAATACTTGGAAATATTTGCCAAAAGACCATCCACGAGAGTTCCGAGTAAAAGCATATCAGAAAAGTCCCAAGAGTTTAAAGTGGCCATCCAGAGTGTTCCACAAGAGTCAAACCTTACTCAACTGAGAGATATTTTGGAAAACGTAGTAGAAAACGTCTTAAACTTATTAAAGCCTGAAAGCCCTCCTCCACCTGTACCATGCAAATCTTTGCAATTCCTTCAGAACTCCTTAAGAAACCTACAGGAATCCTTATCAATATCTGAGCCAGCCTCTGAAAATAAATCCAGAAAGATAATAGTAGCAGAAATTCAAAGGCCTGTGGCAACGTTACAGTTCATTGCCAGCACCATCTTAGAAGAGAAAAAAGACAAACTTGGTCCAGTTGATATAAACATCTTAAAACACTCCAATGAAACCGTAAATAGTCTTTTAGCAATCGTTGAAGAAATTGAGTATAAACCCACAAAGGATCAGGTGGCCGTCCTAAATGAATCAAGAGATAGTTTGAAATCATTGCTAGCTTCAATCAATCAAGAATCTCAAATAAAAGATTTCATTGATCCTCTACAGGATATTCTAAAAACTGTGGAAAAATCTCTGGAGAAGGCTGTGGTGAATGACCAAGAAGACAGGGAAAGAAAGGAGCGTGTTCTCAATGGCCTTAAGAAATCTTTGCAAAAGTTAGATAGCAAACTAGGACTGCAAACAGAATCGCAAGCGATTATTAAGCAAGACCTTCAAAGACCTTTGCAAGCTATCATTGAAAGCATATCTCAAGAATCCAGCAGGGAAATCGTATCAAATCAGGAACTAAACAGTTTGCAAAAATTGGCTGATTCAGTGGATGGTGTATCAGAAAATCTTAACGATTCTCTAAGTGAAAAGCTTCAAGTATTAAATGAAAACCTATCAGACATAATTTTAATTAACGAACATGCTAAAGACTTAAAAGCGCCAGAAGCTTTACCTACTTTAGCTGAATCAATAAATGATTCCTTGGAGGAGCTAAATAAAGCAATCGAATTAACTCACTTAATAGTTGAGAAACCTAAAGCTTTAGAAGATATTACACCTTTAAACGAGCTTAATTCCTCACTAACAAACTTTTTAAGATTTGTGGTGGCAGCCAAGCACATCTCTGAAGGCAACATGAATTTATTTGAGAAATTCGTCACGCCGCTTGAATATTTACAAATTTCCATTCACTCATGCCTCAACGCCAAACTGCTGGATGAGGAAGTTGCTTTGCTCCGAGATATCAGCAAATATTTTGTAAAGTTATCAAGCGCTTCTCAGGATCTTCATAACATGAACATAACAGATTTTTCTGAAGACATGGACTCTTTGCAAAATAAACTCATAACAGTTTGCATGAAGGCAGTTTATATTGCTGATAAAGATAAATCAGTTTTGCAAAAGCTACTGAGACCTTTGGAAAATCTTTCTAAGGCCATCGTGGTTCTTCAGAGGGAATTATGTATGAGAACCACTTTGAAAACTACTTTAAATCAGTTTTCTTTGGCATGTAATACTTTTGCTGAAGTCGAAGAGCTGAAGGGTATGGTGGAATCACTTCGGAAAGTCGCAAAAGTGTTTGATGCTAATAAAAGTCCAGAAAGCGTAGTCAAAGTAATAGATGAAGCTAGAGAAAGCTTAAGTGGTCTAAGAGAATCTCTTCAAAGTATTCATTTAGGTGAACCTCTAAAAGTTGCTGTAAAAGAGCTTTTGGAAGTAGAGAGTCCCAATGTTGGTCACTTAAGAAACATGTTAAATGGTTTGGAGGAAATAATGAACAGAACTCAGAAATATCAACATGATCAAAAAATTCCAGTTAAAGAAAGCATAAATCTTATAAAAACTAACTTAAAAACAGTTGAAAATGCTATAATAGAAAACCAACCTGAGACATCTAAAGCAGTCATAACAGTACTGGAGCTACGTGAGCCCATAAAAGAACTAGAAGAGGAACTTAGCCAACTACCAGACATTGAAGATGAATCTCTTAAAGCCCTTCGAAATGAAGCTCTCAATGTAGTGCAAGTCTCTTTGGAAAAAATTTCAATTATTATCTTAACAGTTGAATCCAGTTTGTACATGCCCACAGTAACGCAAATCGAAAAAGTCGAGCTGCAGAAAGCAGTTCAAGGATTTAAACAAATCATCAATTTGATTGACAAGCAGCCTGAACTGAAAGCAACTATAAATATTTTGAAACCCCTTGAGGCATTAAGTGCTAAAGTGGAAGAAATTGAAAAGGAACTATCTGTTGATCAAACAGAATCTGAAGCTACTGACTCGACTGTTTTAAAAGACAACCAGATAGAAACATCCAAGTTGTGTGGTTTAATTAAAGATGTTTGCCTGGAAGGTTCTAGCATGGACTTGCTCTTGGAGCTGCTAGAGCCTCTTGACTTCTTGCAAGACTGCCAGCAAAATCTTCTAAACCTGGTTGCCAATAATCTGGTCAAAGATTTACATGACTGTGATAAAAGTAGTTTGAATCGATTCACGGCAGAGTTGAAGAATGTATTTCAAAAAGTTGATGATCTTAGTTTATCTGATAGTAAAAATCTTGTGGAAGTTGAATTAGAGCTGGTACAATTAAAACGAACAGTTGCAAATATTTTGGGTTCAAGCAGCCCAGAAATTTTAGATTACATTCAAGAACCTTTAAAGTTGCTGATTTTAAAGATAGATTATGTATATGGAAAGATTCATAGGAAAGATCCCAGAGAACCCATCCAAATGCTATCACAGGAACTTAATATCCTTAAAAAGACTTTTGAAGACTTGCAGTTGATGCCACAAAAAAGTATGATTTCTATAATGGATCTCAGCAAAGCTGCAGAAGACCTAAATGATTCATTTGACCCTGCCTCACTTCAACAAAATGTTTCAACTGAAATAATATCTGAAATAGCTCATCCTTTAGAAGAGCTTAGTCTTGTAGTAAGACAAATATCCTCTGAAGCTCAGAAGCCAGATGTTTTAGAAATTAATCAACCTGAACTGAAGCAGGCTGTCTTGGGTTTAAAAAATGTTATCCAGAAAGTTACTCAAACTTCCCTTAAAAATACTCCATCAGAGAGAGTGTTGATATCGTTACAGACGATGACAGCAAGCCTGAGTCAAGTTGAGTCTGATTTAAGTGAATTCAGCTTGAAAACAAGCACAAAAGTTTTGAGGGAGCCGATGCAGATGATATCGCAAGAAGTCAAGACTTTGAGACATAAAATTAATGAACTACAAATGTCTCCACAGCAAGGAATTATGTCTATAATTCAAGTAGCTGAAGCTATTGCTGATCTTGATACCTCCTTGCAAGAGGTTTCAGAGGAAGTTTCCAAAGAAATTTTAGAAAAAGAAGAGAGGATGACGTCAGAACTGAAGGAACCTTTAGAAAAGTTTGCTTTTCTTTTAAGACAGATCTCTAATGAATTAACTATTCCTGAAACTACAAAGTTAAAAGCACCTGTTGTCCAGAATGCTGTCATGGCTCTAAAGGAAGCTGTTGAAAAAGTGGCACAGCCACCAATTGCTGGTACTCCATTGGAGATGGTGGACCTTTCTTTGCAAACTTTGACAGCAACTTTAAGTAAAGCGGAATCAGAACTCGGTGCAATAAGTGAAGTCACTAGCATCAAAAAATCTGTTGAATTGTTAAAAGAGTCCATAAAAATAGTATCACAAGAAGGGAGAGCTTTGAAGCAAAAAATTGACGAGCTGAAGCTCTCTCCGCAACAAGGAATTATATCTATGATCCAAGCAGCTGAAGCTGTTGCTGACCTCAATGATTCTTTAGAAAATATTTCCGATGACGTATCCAAAGAGACTTTAGATAAGGAAATAAAAATTGCATTAGAACTGAAGGAACCTTTGGAAAAGTTTACGCTTCTCTTAAGACAGATCTCCAATGAATTGACTCATCCTGAAACTATGGAGTTGAAAGCACCTGTAGCCCAGAATGCTGTCATGGCTTTAAGACAAGCAATTAAAAAAGTGGCACAACCACCAGTTGCTGGAACTCCGTTGGAGATGGTGAATATTTCTTTGCAGGCTTTGACCGCTACGTTAGGTGAAGTGGAATCGGAACTGGGTACAATAATTGAAGTCACTAACATACAAAAATCAGTTGATATGTTAAGAGAGCCTATGAAGACAGTAATCCAAGAAGGCAATGCTTTGAAGCACAAAATTGAAGAGCTTAAGCTCTCTCCGCAACAAGGAATTATGTCTGTCATTCAAACGGCTGAAGCTGTTGCTGACCTCAATGCTTCCTTAGAAAATATTTCCGATGAAGTGTCCAAAGAGACTTTAGATAAAGAAATAAAGATTGCGTCAGAACTGAAGGAACCCTTGGAAAAGTTTGCTCTTCTTTTAAGACAGATCTCCAGTGAATTAACTATTCCTGAAACTATGGAGTTAAAGGCACCTATAGTCCATAATGCTGTTATGGCTTTAAAGGAAGCTATTGAAAAAGTGGCACAGCCACCAGTTGCTGGAACTCCATTGGAAATGGTGGATATTTCTTTGCAAGCTTTGACAGCTACTTTAGGTGAAGCGGAAGCGAAACTGGGTGCCATTAGTGAAGTCACCGGCATAAAAAAATCAATTGAACTATTAAAAGAGTCCATAAAAAAGGTATCACAAGAGGGAAAAGCTTTAAAACAAAGAATTGACGAGCTGAAGCTCTCTCCGCAGCAAGGAATTATGTCTATGATCCAAGCAGCTGAAGCTGTTGCTGACCTCAATGCTTCTTTAGAAAATATTTCCGATGAAGTGTCCAAAGAGACTTTAGATAAAGAATTAAAGATTGCAACAGAACTGAAGGAACCCTTGGAAGAGTTTACTCTTGTCTTAAGACAGATTTCCAATGAATTGACTCATCCTGAAACTATGGAGTTAAAAGCACCTGTAGTCCAGAATGCTGTCATGGCTTTAAAAGAAGCAATTGAAAAAGTGGCACAACCACCAATTGCTGGAACTCGGTTGGAGATGGTGGATATTTCTTTGCAGGCTTTGACAGCTACTTTAGGTGAATTAGAATCGGAACTGGACGCAATAAGTAAAGTAACTAACATCAAAAAATCAGTTGAACTGTTAAAAGAGTCCATGAAAATAGTATCACAAGAAGGCAAGGCTTTGAAGCATAAAATTGACGAGATGAAGCTCTCTCCGCAGCAAGCAATTATATCTATGATCCAAGCAGCTGAAGCTGTCGCTGATCTTAATGCTTCTTTGGAAAGTATTTCTGATGAAGTGTCCAACGAGACGTTAGATGAAGAAATAAAGATTACATCAGAATTAAAAGAACCTTTGGAAAAGTTTGCTCTTCTCTTAAGACAGATCTCCAATGAGTTGACTCATCCTGAAACTATAGAGTTGAAAGCACCTGTAGTTCAAAATGCTGCCATGGCTTTGAAGGAAGCTGTTGAAAAAGTGGCACAGCCACCAGTTGCTGGGACTTCATTGGAATTAGTGGAAATTTCTTTGCAAACGTTGACAGCAACATTAAGTCAGGTGGAATCTGAGCTGAAAATAATTAATGATGTAGCCGCTGATGTTTCTGATAAGAATAAAGTAGTAACTTTAGAAGAACAAGAAAACAAAGTTCAAGAGTCAACCGATGTTGCAAAAACCTTGGAAATAGTTGAAGACTCTAAAGCTGCCATTAAAGAAATATTATTTCCGGAAACTGCAAAATCCGAAAATATTCAGCCTGTAGTTGCTAAAGCACCCTCAAAAAGCAAGCATATACTTGGAGTTGTAGCAGAACTGAGCAAGAAATTAAACATTGAAGCCATCCTATTAGGGAGTAAATCGAAAAGCACCGAACAAGAAGCTGTCAACTTGGCTAAAGATATTGAAACCAATATGGCAACTTTAACTGCTGCCTTGGAAGAAATGGCCAGTGATGAGGAAGCAATTAAATATTTCCCAGATGAGGAACTGAACAGTATAGCAGCAATGGTGGAACCTATGGAAAAATTTTGCCTGGTCATGGCTGAGAACACCCAAGCTGTAAAGCCCCAAGTTTCCGACATCCAGGAGGATGAAGTACAACAAGCAATTGTGTCCTTATCAGAAGTTGTTGATACGGTCACTAAATCCTTACCAAAGTACAGCAATCTAAAGAAGTTGCATATGTCTTTAAATGCTTTTTCAAGAAATCTTATCAGTGTTAGAAACTATTTATCAAAATCAGTGGAAACTCTATTATCAAAAGTGGCAAAGCCTATTAAACACCTCCACGCAGAACTAAGCAATTTAAAACAAGCAACTGACAATTCATCTATTCAAAAGCAGCAAGCAGCTCACTCCCTTATTGCAATGGATAAGCCAGTTGAATCTCTAAAGCAAACTCTCCAACAGCTTACTGATATGTTTGAAAGCGCATCACAAATTACATACCCTGATATTGAACAAGTTGAAACATTGGTAGAACCTTTAAAGAAGCTTTGCTCAGTAGTTGTTGAAACCAAAGAGCATTTATTAGCTCCAGAAGTACAACTATGTGAACCATCCAAAGTTCATGAAGCTATAGAAGCTGTAAAAGAATCCATTCAGGTCATTGTAAATACTCCTTCTCGCAGTGAGACACTTAAAGTGATAGATGCACCCCTTGCTAATCTGTCAGCTAGTTTTGCAGCAATTGAAGAAGCTATTAAAGAGGAGCAACCCTTAAAGAAGCTATCCAACGTTTTAAAGCAAAACCTGGAGGATTTGAAGGAGAGTCCTCAAAATGCCATACTAACAGATGCGTGTGCTAAAGTTGTCGGAGTAAGTGTGGAAGAAATAAACGTTTGCCAGGAGCAGAGTGAAGAAATTTCTGCGGAAGAGAACGTAAAAATTCTAGAAATAATTCCTGTTCTACAGAAGATGTCTGGGGTAATAGTAGAACAAGCTAGAGAACTTGCAAAACCTGAAAATAAAGAGTTATTAAAAGCGCAACAAGCAGTTTTGGCAGTAAAAGAAACGATTACTAAATCTTCTGCTCCAGTATCTAACAGTATGCGCCTAGTAGAGCAGTCACTGAACGCCATGTGCTCAGCTTTAAGTGAAATTATTAGTGAGCCCTTACAGCTAGTAGTTCAAGAGGTGAATACCTTAAAACAAAGTACTGAAAATATACAAGTAAATCCTGAGCAAGCAGTTTTCTCTGAGGATCAAGTTAAGTCATTTAAAGAAGTCATAAGCGAGATAAGCCATACAATTGAAAATGCAACCGACATAACTGAAGTTCAAGAAATAGCAGAAGTAGTTCCTTCATTGCAAAAATTATCGGTAGTGTTAGTTGAGCAAGCTAAAGGTCCTTCAAAGTCAGAATTATCGGAAGTTGAAAAAGACAATATTAAACAAGCAATCCTTGCAGTAAAAGAGTCAGTTGCTAAAGCAAGTGCGTCAGAGTCTAAAGCTTTATCTGTAGTGGAAGTTGCCTTAAAGTCACTTAATGCATCTTTGAGTGAAGGTATTGCTAAACCAATTTCAGAACCTCTTCAGCAAGTTGTAAATGACGTAAAGACATTGAAGCAAAATATTGAAGAAATAAAATTGAACCCTCAGCAAGCAGTATTATCTGAAGACCAAATAAGAGTATTTAATGAAGCTGTTAATGAGATAACTCATACTTTGGAACAAGCATCTGATATATCTGAAGTCAAGGAAGTAGTGGATGTAGTTCCTTCATTGCAGAAGCTGTCAGCAGTATTAGTTGAACAAGCTAAAGGCCCTTTAAAATCAGAATTATTGGAAGTTGGAAAAGATGATATAAAACAAGCAGTTCTTGCAGTTAAAGAGTCAGTTACTAAAGCAAATGCTCCAGAATCTAAAGCTCTATCGGTAGTAGAGATTGCCTTAAAGTCACTTAGTGCATCTTTGAGTGAAGACGTTAGTAAACCAATTTCAGAACCTCTTCAGCAAGTTGTAAATGAGGTACAGACATTGAAGCAAAATATTGAAGAAATAAAATTGAATCGGCAGCAAGCAGTATTATCTGAAGACCAACTTAGAGTATTTAATAAAGCTGTTAATGAGATAACCCATACTTTGGAACAAGCATCTGATATATCTGAAGTCAAGGAAGTAGTGGATGTAGTTCCTTCGTTGCAGAAGTTGTCAGCAGTATTAGTTGAGCAAGCTAAAGGTCCTTTAAAATCAGAATTATCGGAAGTTGAAAAAGACAATATTAAACAAGCAATCCTTGCAGTAAAAGAGTCAGTTGCTAAAGCAAGTGCTTCAGAGTCTAAAGCTCTATCTGTAGTGGAAGTTGCCTTAAAGTCACTTAAGGCATCTTTGAGTGAAGGTATTGCTAAACCAATTTCAGAACCTCTTCAGCAAGTTGTAAATGACGTAAAGACATTGAAGCAAAATATTGAAGAAATAAAATTGAACCCTCAGCAAGCAGTATTATCTGAAGACCAAATAAGAGTATTAAATGAAGCTGTTAATGAGATAACCTATACTTTGGAACAAGCATCTGATATATCTGAAGTCAAGGAAGTAGTGGAAATAGTTCCTTCATTGCAGAAGCTGTCAGCAGTATTAGTTGAGCAAGCTAAAGGTCCTTTCAAATCAGAATTAGTGGAAGTTGGAGAAGATGATATAAAACAAGCAATTCTTGCAGTAAAAGAGTCAGTTGCTAAACCAAGTGCTTCAGAGTCTAAAGCTCTATCTGTAGTGGAAGTTGCCTTAAAGTCACTTAATGCATTTTTGAGTGAAGATATTGCCAAACCAATTTCAGAACCTCTTCAGCAAGTTATAAATGAGGTAAAAACATTGAAGCAAAATATTGAAGAAATAAAATCGAGTCCTCAGAAAGCAGTATTATCTGAAGACCAAATTAGAGTACTTAATGAAGCTGTTAATGAGATAACCCATAATTTGGAAGAAGCATCTAATATATCTGAAGTCATGGAAGTGGTGGAAGTAGTTCCTTCATTGCAGAAACTGTTAGCAGTCTTAGTTGAGCAAGCTAAGGGCCCTTTAAAATCAGAATTATTGGAAGTTGGAAAAGATGATATAAAACAAGCAGTTCTTGCAGTTAAAGAGTCAGTTACTAAAGCAAATGCTCCAGAATCTAAAGCTCTATCGGTAGTGGAGATTGCCCTAAAGTCACTTAGTGCATCCTTGAGTGAAGACGTTAGTAAACCAATTTCAGAACCTCTTCAGCAAGTTATAAATGAGGTAAGAACATTGAAGCAAAATATTGAAGAAATAAAATCGAATCCTCAGCAAGCAGTATTATCTGAAGACCAAATTAGAGTATTTAATGAAGTTGGTAATGAGATAACCCATACCTTGGAACAAGCATCTGATATATCTGAAGTCAAGGAAGTAGTGGAAATAGTTCCTTCATTGCAGAAGCTGTCGGCAGTATTAGTTGAACAAGCTAAAGGCCCTTTAAAATCAGAATTATTGGAAGTTGGAAAAGATGATATAAAACAAGCAGTTCTTGCAGTTAAAGAGTCAGTTACTAAAGCAAATGCTCCAGAATCTAAAGCTCTATCGGTAGTGGAGATTGCCTTAGAGTCACTTAGTGCATCTTTGAGTGAAGACGTTAGTAAACCAATTTCAGAACCTCTTCAGCAAGTTGTAAATGAGGTACAGACATTGAAGCAAAATATTGAAGAAATAAAATTGAATCGGCAGCAAGCAGTATTATCTGAAGACCAAATTAGAGTATTTAATGAAGCTGTTAATGAGATAACCCATACTTTGGAAGAAGCATCTGATATATCCGAAGTCAAGGAAGTGGTGGATGTAGTTCCTTCATTGCAGAAGCTGTCAGCAGTATTAGTTGAACAAGCTAAAGGCCCTTTAAAGTTAGAATTATTGGAAGTTGAAAAAGATGATATAAAACAAGCAGTTCTTGCAGTTAAAGAGTCAGTTGCTAAAGCAGGTGCTCCAGAATCTAAAGCTCTATGTGTAGTGGAGATTGCCCTAAAGTCACTTAGTGCATCCTTGAGTGAAGATGTTAGTAAACCAATTTCAGAACCTCTTCAGCAAGTTATAAATGAGGTAAGAACATTGAAGCAAAATATTGAAGAAATAAAATCGAATCCTCAGCAAGCAGTATTATCTGAAGACCAAATTAGAGTATTTAATGAAGTTGTTAATGAGATAACCCACACCTTGGAACAAGCATCTGATATATCTGAAGTCAAGGAAGTAGTGGAAATAGTTCCTTCATTGCAGAAGCTGTCGGCAGTTTTAGTTAAGCAAGCTAAAGGTCCTTCAAAGTCAGAATTATCGGAAGTTGAAAAAGACAATATTAAACAAGCAATCCTTGCAGTAAAAGAGTCAGTTGCTAAAGCAAGTGCCTCAGAGTCTAAAGCTCTATCTGTAGTGGAAGTTGCCTTAAAATCACTTAATGCATCTTTGAGTGAAGGTATTACTAAACCAATTTCAGAACCTCTTCAGCAAGTTGTAAATGACGTAAAGACATTGAAGCAAAATATTGAAGAAATAAAATTGAACCCTCAGCAAGCAGTATTATCTGAAGACCAAATAAGAGTATTAAATGAAGCTGTTAATGAGATAACCTATACTTTGGAACAAGCATCTGATATATCTGAAGTCAAGCAAGTAGTGGATGTAGTTCCTTCGTTGCAGAAGCTGTCAGCAGTATTAGTTGAGCAAGCTAAAAGTCCTTTAAAATCAGAATTTTTGGAAGTTGGAAAAGATGATATAAAGCAAGCAGTTCTTGCAGTTAAAGAGTCAGTTGCTAAAGCAAGTGCTGCAGAATCTAAAGCTCTATCTATAGTGGAGGTTGCCCTAGAGTCACTTAGTGCATCTTTGAGTGAAGATATTGCCAAACCAATTTCAGAACCTCTTCAGCAAGTTGTAAATGAGGTAAAAATAATGAAACAAAATATTGAAGAAATAAAATCGAATTCTCAGAAAGCAGTATTATCTGAGGACCAAGTTAGAGTATTTAATGAAGCTGTTAATGAGATAGCCCATACCTTGGAACAGGCATCTGACATATCTGATGTGAAAGAAATAGTAGACGTAGTTCCTTCATTGCAGAAGCTATCAGCAGTTTTGGTCGAGCAAACTAAAAGTACTTCAAAACCAGAATTAATAGAAGTTGAAAAAGAAAACATCAGACAAGCAGTTCTTGCAGTTAAAGAGTCAGTTGCTAATGCCACTATTCCAGAGTCTAAAACTTTATCCGTAGTGGAGGTTGTCTTAAAGTCACTTAGTGCATCTCTGAGTGAAGATGTTGCTAAACCAATTTCAGAACCGCTTCAGCAAGTTATAAATGAGGTAAAGACATTAAAACAAAATATTGAAGAATTAAAGTCAAATCCTCAACGAGCACTAATATCAATTGAAGAACTTGAAGCATCCAACAAAGCGGTGGCAGCATCATTGGTAGAATTAGAGCAAGTTACAGAAAAGTTAAAAAATATCCCTAAAGAAGAAATACGACACATATCAGCTATTGTACCAGCTTTAGAGAAATTATCAAGAGTGATAGTAGAGCAGCCAAAGACTTCAAAAATTGAAGAAAAGCAGGTTAATCCTGATCTTAGGCAAGCGATTCATGCAGTTAAAGAATTGGTTATAGAAACTAAAGCTCTTCTACCTGAATCAAGAGCTCTTGCTCTCGTAGAGGTGCCATTACAGAAACTTTGTTCGTCTTTATCTGAAATTTTAGAAAAACCTTCAGACTCTATGCAAGAAATCGTTAATGAACTTAATGCTCTTAAACTAAATATTGATCAGCTTAAAGAGATTCCTCAACAAGCATTACTATCAGAGTCCCAAATAAATTCTTGTGAAAAAGTCTTAGATGTTACCTTAGCTGAACTGGTTCAAAGCCCCACGAAGAAAGAACAAGCTGAGATTTCACAAGTAATTCAAAATTTACATGAGATAAATACATTAGTCATTAATCAAAAGGATAAATCTGAGGTTAAGAAAGCAATTCTTGCAACCAAAAATGAAATTACCAAAGTAACACTCCCTGAATCTCAGCCCATTAAAGTATCTTTGCAGTCTTTATGTTCTTCCTTGTGTCAAATCTTTGATCAAACCGAACAGCAAGAATCCACAATTGAAGCTCTTCTAAAAACTGTTAAACATTTAAAAGCAGAGCTTCCAAAATCACGAAAAGCTTTAATAAGCCAAATTGAAGCTCCACTAGATGTACTTCAATCAGACTTGGATCAGCTTGTCTTAACTGGAAGGGAATTTCCTGAAATCGAATGTATAAAGGCTCCATTGGAGCAATTAAGCATTTTAGTTGCTGAAAATGAGCCTCAAAGAGCTGATCTGCAATCAATAATTAATCTCCTAAAGGAGTCAATACAATTATTAAAATCAATTCCTTCTGAAAAATATGTTTTAAGGGTCCTTGAGCAACCTTTGGAGGCACTTGTTTCAATTTTAACTGGTGTGGACTCTATTAAAGCAATTCAAGAGAGCACACAAACTATGAATATTAATTGCAAGACATTAAAAGGTGAATCACATGCAATTATGCAACGAGTGGTTGAAGCTCTTCGTCCAATGGAAACTACAATAGAAGAAATACCTTTGGGTGAAACAGAAGTAAATAGTTTAGAAGTAATAAGGCATAAACTTGAAGCTGTATTAGCTACTGATGAAGCTGAACTGAAACGAGAAGCAGTCGATTTAAAAGCAACTGCAGAATATATTTTGCAGAACCCACTTAAGTGTGCAAGAGTTTTAGAAGTTGCTCTGCAGAAAATGGTTGGTCACTTAATCAAAGTTCAACTTGAGGAATTACTGGTAGCAGTTCGAAAAGTTGTCGGGGATACTGAATTAGTTCCTCAAAGGGGAAAGTTGAGTGTTATTGAAGAACCTGTTAAAGCCATTGAGGAATCCTTAAGAAAAATGATAAATAGTGAGGAAGCTTTAACCATATCTAGCCAGGAAGTAGAACACTTAAAGCCACTAAGAGAACCTTTTGAAAAGTTAAGTGCAATTGTAATGCAGTTCAAAGATCCAGTTCAGAGGCCAACTGTTACTCAGGTACAAGATGCGGGAAGATGCTTGAAAGCATTTTTAGAAACCGAACCATCAATATTTGAAAAACCTGTGTCAGAACTAGTGACTTCTTTGAATCAACTTCAGGCTAATGAATCAGTGATACAACCTTTGCTAGAACAAGTAAAAAACGTTTTAGGTGATATTGAAATCATTAAGGTTCAGAATGTTGAAATAGTTCTTCAGCAAGCCAGCTTACTAAAAATCGAAGACTCTATCAAAACTTTTGATGATGGGTTGAAGAAGGTTAGTCTTTTAGATCATGAGGATCTCTCTAAGTTGGAAGCTATTAACGAGCCTTTGAAAATATTTAATTTTGCTTTAACACAGCCCAAATATCCAGATTCAAGTTATGAGCAAGTACTTCGACTGAAGAAAGCTATCACATGCTTAAAAGAGCCTTTGGCCGACATCTTGCAGTCTCATTCTAACAGTTTTAAGATTCTAGAAGCACCACTCAAAAGCCTCATGGTTACTTTGGATAATATTCAAAAAGAAACTCCAAGTCAGGGTGAAATCCTTTTGTCAACCATCGAGAAAGTCTTAACTAGTATTCAGGCTCTTAAGCAACAAACAAGTGATATTCGTCCACAAGTAGCTAGATTGCTGAAATGCGAGGATTCTGTTAAAGAATTTGCAAAAGAAGTACAAAATTTTGAAGAAACTTCACAGAAAGAAGCTCAACGCTTATCAGAAACTAGTGAAACTCTAGAGAGACTTAACGTTGTTATAGAAGAGGCAAAAAGTTCACTAATATCAGAGATAGAGCTAAACAAAGAAGTTTCAATGCTTCAAGAGAGGTTTAAGCAAATAGTTTTTAGTTCAATTGGAGATGAGTCAGCGAAACTTTTAGACCAACCATTGCAAAAGTTGGTGGCTTCCTTGACTTACGTGGAACCACCAAAAGAACTCTCTGAAAGTGACAAGAAATATAGTGAACTTGTGAAAAACTTAAGAATGCCTATTGGACAAATGCAAGAAGAAGCAAATATTATCATTTCCAAAGCTGATTTATTACCTCAGAGCTTAGCAAACATCAACAATTTAAATGCTCCACTGCAGCAACTGTTTCAAGCTCTAGACTTTGTCGAGAAACAAAGCAAAAAGAGTGTAAATGAATCAATAACTGACGAGGTATATGAAACTTTAAGCAACCTCATCCCTTCTCTAGAAAATCTGCTAATTGAAGCTGTCAAAATGAACTCACTGCTGGACAAACCAGAACGTAAATTTGATCTTAAACAATTGCATAAATGCTTTAAGAACTTGGAAACTTGCTTGGAGCAAGTTCTTCTACTGCCAATCGAGACGAAACTACTGGAAACCCTTTTGATACCCCTGCAAGACTTTTGTGCGGTTATTTCTAAAATTGAACAATCACTAAGTGATGCTATCTCAGAAGAAGCTTTGCAAACACTTGAACAAACGTTAACTCCTTTCACTGTTGCAAAGAATGGCGTTAAGAAACTTAGTGAAGAAAATGTTAAACCTGGAACTGTTGCTGCTGCCATTATTAAGCTTCAAGAACCACTGCAACAAACAATTGAATGCTTAAAATCAGCTGGAAACACTGATGATGGCAATAAGGCTGAACTGGTTAGCATGCTTTGTAAGGAAAGCACAGAACCTTTGAGAAACTTTACCAAGATTTTGCAACCTGTGACAAATAGCTTGATTACTCCTGAAATAATTGCGGTAGAAATGTCTAATATTTTTGAAAATTTAAAATCGTTGATTGGGTTTATAGATAGGACGTTATTTGAAGCCAAATATGCCCCCTTACAACTTGAAGAGGCTTTAAATAGTTTAAAAGCAAACACCTTGGAGGTAGTAAAAGAACTTAACAAACAAAGAAATGATTACAGAGCTTTAGCCAACTTGGAGCGGTCTCTTAAAAGTTATCAGCATAGCATTAGCAACATAAAAACTGGAGAAGGATCCTTAGGGCAATTTTCTACTCTAGCTGATTCGATAGCGATGCTTTTAGATAACTTGCAGCTTGCTAATGATATTGCTGAAAACACAACTGATTTTAATATAGAATATGCTGAAACTGTCCACTGCCTTGGAGATAAACTTACCAGTTTCGCTTTGTACTTAAGTGATGTCGTAAAAACTCCCCAGTTAGTCAACGAGATTGAAATGGTTGAGATGCTTAAAGATCTTAAGCAGCAAATTGGTAAAATCAACAGTGCAGTTATCCTGAATGAAAAAATGGAAATTCTTAGTCAGTCTCTTGGTTTCTTTGGTGATGCTACCGAAGTGATACAAGCATCTTTATTTAAAATCGCAGTTCAAAAAAGAAATGATTTTAAATTCTCCAAATCTTTAGAAACACATTTGAAAGACTTAAACTTGAAGATATTTAGAGATACTTTTATTCACAGTGTTTCTAAGCCTCTAACATCACTTGCAGATAAACTTTCACTATTGCGAAAGAACTTGCTGAAGTGCAAAGACCAATTACCAGCTGATACCGCACAGCCCACTGAATTAACTTTGGAAAAAGAGCTGGATTCCTTCTCAGAAATCGTTAAAAACATCAAAGCTGAGTCTGATATTATTCCTCGCAAAGGAACATTAAAAGAAGGCCTAAAAAGATTAGATACTCAAATTGCTGATACTGTAATATTTATTCAAACCTCCCCGAGTCTATCCAATGCAACCGAAGAACTTGTTATCCTAAAAGAATGCTTAAAACATCTTACTAAAGATATAGATGAACTGGAAGAAGGGACACAAGAAATGTTAATACTAGAAGGTGATATTGAAGAAGAAAAGGATGATAAGGGAGTCGATTTGATTCTGGAAGCACAAAGAGGTGAAGCAGCTGAAAATAATAAACAGAAGGAAGAAACTGACATGAAGGTAGAAGAAGAGGCTAAAGCAAAACTTGAGAAAGAAGTCACGGAGGTAAAGATGGAAGGACAGCAAGAAGCAGCAGCAAGACTTAAAGAAGATATGAAAAGCGAAAAAATGGGTCAAGAAAAAACGCTGGACGAAAAGGAAGTGAAATCAGAGAAAGAACAGGATAAGAAACAAAAAGAGGCTGATACAACAGAACAGGTCGAGGCGAAGAAAGAAAAGGAAGAGGCTGGGATAAAAGTAGAGAAAATACAGGACGTTGCAGAAGGTAAAGCCAGTAGAGAACAGGAGGACGCTGAGGAAAAAGCTACGAAAGAAAACGAAGAGGCTGAAACAAAAGTAAAAAAAGGCGACAAGGTTAAAACCAAAAAGAAAAAGGGCGAAGTAAATACAAAGAAAGAAAAGGAAGAAATAGCGGAAACAGTAAAGAATAAAGAAGATGCGGATACCAAAAACAAGAAAGAAAAGGGGGATGCTAAAGATAGAGCGAAGACAGAAAAGGATCAAGCTGAGATGAAAATGCAGAAAGAAAAAGAGGAAGCTGAGGCAAAAGCAAAGACTAAAAAGGAAGTGGCTGAGGAAAAGGAAGAGAGACAAGCTGAGGCAAAATCCAAGAAAGAAGAGGACGAAGCTAAGTCAAAAGCTAAGAAGGAAAAAGAAGATGCCGAGTTAATAGTAAAAAAAGAAATGGAAGAAGCTGAAGCAAAAGAAAAGAGAGAAATGGAAGAAGCTGAGGCAAAGATCAAAAAAGAAAAGGAAGAGACTGAAGCAAAAGCAAAGCAAGAAATGGAAGAAGCTAAGGCAAAGGCCAAAAAAGAAAAAGATGAGGCTGATGCAAAAGCAAAGAAAGAAAAGGAAGAGGCTGAAGTTAAAGCTAAGAAAGAAAAAGAACTAAAAATAGCTAAAGCTGAAAAGAAAAAGAAAGAAGCGGATGCAAAGGCAAAGAAAGAAAAGGAAGAGGCTGAAGCAAAAGCAAAGCAAGAAAAGGAAGAAGCTGAGGCAAAGGCTAAAAAAGAAAAGGAAGAGGCTGATGCAAAAGCAAAGAAAGAAAAGGAAGCAGCTGAAGCCAAAACTGAAATAGAAAAGAAAGAGGCTGATGCAAAAGCAAAGAAAGAAAAGGAAGAAGCTGAAGCCAAAGCTAAGAAAGAAAAAGAACTAGCAGAAGCTAAAGCTGAAATAGAAAAGAATGAGGCTGATGCAAAAGCAAAGAAAGAAAGGGAAGATGCTGAAGCCAAAGCTAAGGAAGAAAAAGAACTAGCAGAAGCTAAAGCTGAAATAGAAAAGAAAGAAAAGGAAAAAGCTGAAGTCAAAGCTATGAAAGAAAAAGAACTAGCAGAAGCTAAAGCTGAAAAAGAAAAGAAAGAGGCGGATGCAAAGGCAAAGAAAGAAAAGGAAGAGGCTGAAGTCAAAGCTAAGAAAGAAAAGGAACTAGCAGAAGCTGAAGCTGAAAAAGAAAAGAAAGAGGCGGATGCAAAGGCAAAGAAAGAAAAGGAAGAGGCTGAAGTCAAAGCTAAGAAAGAAAAGGAAGAAGCTGAAGCCAAAACTGAGAAAGAAAAAGAACTAGCAGAAGCTAAAGCTGAAAAAGAAAAGAAAGAGGCCGATGTAAAGGCAAAGAAAGAAAAGAAAGAGGCTGATGCAAAAGCAAAGAAAGAAAAGGAAGAAGCTGAAGCCAAAGCTAAGAAAGAAAAAGAACTAGCAGAAGCTAAAGCTAAAAAAGAAAAGAAAGAGGCGGATGCAAAGGCAAAGAAAGAAAAGGAAGAGGCTGAAGTCAAAGCTAAGAAAGAAAAGGAACTAGCAGAAGCTAAAGCTGAAAAAGAAAAGAAAGAGGCGGATGCAAATACAAAGAAAGAAAAGGAAGAGGCTGATGCAAAAGCAAAGAAAGAAAAGGAAGAAGCTGAAGCCAAAGCTAAGAGAAAAAAAGAACTAGCAGAAGCTAAAGCTGAAATAGAAAAGAATGAGGCTGATGCAAAAGCAAAGAAAGAAAGGGAAGATGCTGAAGCCAAAGCTAAGGAAGAAAAAGAACTAGCAGAAGCTAAAGCTGAAATAGAAAAGAAAGAAAAGGAAGAAGCTGAAGTCAAAGCTATGAAAGAAAAAGAACTAGCAGAAGCTAAAGCTGAAAAAGAAAAGAAAGAGGCGGATGCAAAAGCAAAGAAAGAAAAGGAAGAGGCTGAAGTCAAAGCTAAGAAAGAAAAAGAACTAGCAGAAGCTAAAGCTGAAAAAGAAAAGAAAGAGGCGGATGCAAAAGCAGAGAAAGAAAAGGAAGAAGCTGAAGCCAAAGCTAAGAAAGAAAAAGAACTAGCAGAAGCTAAAGCTGAAAAAGAAAAGAAAGAGGCCGATGTAAGGGCAAAGAAAGAAAAGGAAGAGGCTGATGCAAAAGCAAAGAAAGAAAAGGAAGAAGCTGAAGCCAAAGCTAAGAAAGAAAAAGAACTAGCAGAAGCTAAAGCTGAAAAAGAAACGAAAGAGGCGGATGCAAAGGCAAAGAAAGAAAAGGAAGAGGCTGAAGTCAAAGCTAAGAAAGAAAAGGAAGAAGCTGAAGCCAAAACTAAGAAAGAAAAAGAACTAGCAGAAGCTAAAGCTGAAAAAGAAAAGAAAGAGGCCGATGTAAAGGCAAAGAAAGAAAAGAAAGAGGCTGATGCAAAAGCAAAGAAAGAAAAGGAAGAAGCTGAAGCCAAAGCTAAGAAAGAAAAAGAACTAGCAGAAGCTAAAGCTGAAAAAGAAAAGAAAGAGGCGGATGCAAAGGCAAAGAAAGAAAAGGAAGAGGCTGAAGTCAAAGCTAAGAAAGAAAAGGAACTAGCAGAAGCTGAAGCTGAAAAAGAAAAGAAAGAGGCGGATGCAAAGGCAAAGAAAGAAAAGGAAGAGGCTGAAGTCAAAGCTAAGAAAGAAAAAGAACTAGCAGAAGCTAAAGCTGAAAAAGAAAAGAAAGAGGCCGATGTAAAGGCAAAGAAAGAAAAGGAAAAGGCTGATGCAAAAGCAAAGAAAGAAAAGGAAAAAGCTGAAGCCAAAGCTAAGAAAGAAAAAGAACTGGCGGAAGCCAAATCTGAAAAAGAAAAGAAAGAGGCGGATGAAAAGACAAAGAAAGAAAAGGAAGCTGCTGAAGTCAAAGCTAAGAAAGAAAAAGAACTAGCAGAAGCTAAAGCTGAAATAGAAAAGAAAGAGGCGGATGCAAAGGCAAAGAAAGAAAAGGAAGAGGCTGATGCAAAAGCAAAGAAAGAAAGGGAAGAAGCTAAAGCTGAAATAGAAAAGAAAGAGGCGGATGCAAAGGCGAAGAAAGAAAGGGAAGAAGCTAAAGCCAAAGCTAAGAAAGAAAAAGAACTAGAAGAAGCTAAAGCTGAAAAGGAAAAGAAAGAGGCGGATGCAAAGGCAAAGAAAGTAAAGGAAGAGGCTGAAGCAAAAGCAAAGCAAGAAAAGGAAGAAGCTGAGGCAAAGGCCAAAAAAGAAAAGGAAGAGGCTGATGCAAAAATAAAGAAAGAGCAGAAAGAAGCTGAAACAAAAGCAAGAAAAGAAAAGATAGAAGCTGAAACAAAGGCCAAAAGGAAAAAGGAAGAGGCTGAGGCAAAATCAAAGAAACAAAATGAAGAAGATGAAACTAAAGCAAAGAAAGAAAAAGAACTAGGAGAAGCTAAAACTAAGAAGCAAAAGAAGGAGGCTGATGAGAAAGAAAAGGAAGAGGCTGATGCAAAAGCAAAACAAGAACCGGAAAAAACGGTGGTAAAATCAAAAACTAAGAAGGAAATAGAAAAATTGCAAGAAAAATCTAAAATGGAAAAGCCGGAGATTGACACTGAAGTTAAAAAGGGAATTAAAAGAGCTAAAAAACAAAAAACTCCAGATTCGGAAGCCACAAAAGAAAGTATTTCTAAAACTGGTAAGAATTAATTAACTGGTAATAATTATTAACATTTTAAATCAAAATTCTATTTAAGAATCTGAAACAAAAGTTTCCGAATACAAGGCAGAAATCGAAGTGGATACCAATCTGTACTCCACTGATCGCCAAAGGAATTTAGACACATTCAAGGGTAAAGACTCTTTTGACGTAGAGGAAGATTTATACAAACCCACAAGCTATCACGGTCCTAGACACATGGGTAAGCAAGTCCATAATATTTAAAATAATTTAAAAATTGTCAATTTTTCAGGTAAAAAACCAATTTTCACCACTTCTTTACACGATCTCACTTGCACATCAAACACAAGAGTTAAGTTGACTTGCAGCGTCATAAGTGAAGGCGAAATGGTCTTGGCCTGGCTCAGAAATAGAGAGAACCTTGAACGAGATCCAAACTATTACCAAAGTAAGTTAACTGACATATTGTGGTCGGGATTCAGTATATTCATTTTAGGTTTCGAAAATAATGTGGCAACTCTGGAAATTCTTAACGCCAAGACCAGTGATATTGGAGAATATACATGCGTGGCTAGGAATGAACATGGATCTAGTTCCACCTCAGCAAAACTTACCGTTAAGGATTCATTTGAGCCCACACCCATTACTCCAACCTTTACCAGAGGGATAAAGGAACAGTTTAAATTATCCAGTAATGAAGCTATTCTGGAATGTCGTATAAGGTGAGGACTCTTACGTAAGAAAAATTGAGTTATTAAGTTTATTATTGCAGGTCTCATATGGAACCAACATTGACTTGGTACAAGGAGGACAAAGAACTGAGGGGATCAAAATTCTCCAACGCGTATCTGGCGGATGGCATCTCACGGTTAACTATCTCCAATCCAGACCAAAGTGATAATGGCAGATACACTTGCAAAGCCGAATGTGGAGACTGGTTCGATCAAGTCTCTTATGACTTTAACTTTAGCAGCAAAGAAGACCACTTAAGAAGAAGAACAACTGAGAGGAAAGACGCTTCTAGTGCAAAGACTTCCAAGCTTTCTTCTTTAGCATCAGCATCTCCAACTACGCGACCATATTTCTCCGGAATATTAACAGATACGTTTGTGCCTCATGGAGGAGTGATGGCTTTGCAGGTTTGTTTCCATTAAAAATCTTCAGCGTTGATGTACACAGATGCTATTTAAGGTTGAGGTGAGAGGATCACCAGCAGAAGTCTCCTGGTACAAAGGGAGCCAGTGCTTATCAAAATCCTCCCCCAGACATCAGACATTTATAGAGCGTGGCGTTCACACTCTGGTAATTCCAAATATTAATGAATATGAGGCTGGAAAGTACGTTTGCAGGGCAGCAAATGCTTATGGAAGAATCGAGACGACTTCCTATGTTCATGTTGTGCATCCCTCACATGTAAGAGAAGGAAAACCTGCGATGTTCCTGTCCAGGCCTGATAAGTACTTGAGAGTGACTGATGGTGAAGATATTACCGTGTCTTTTAGGGCGACTGGTGATCCCAAACCTAAAAGTAATGAAACATTCATTGAGTTATATGTCATATTATCATGATCTTTTATAGTTACTTGGATGAAAGGTCTCACGGACATCACCGATAGTTTGAGATCAATGAAATGGACCTCAGATGACTACGTACGTTTAACCTTGAAGAGAGCTACGTTAGACGATGCTGGAACCTACTGTATAATGGCCAGGAATAAGATTGGGTGTGATAGGGCGTTCTTCACTGTGAGGTTGAGGGAGAGGGCGAGGTCTTTGACACCAAATAGAGATCCAGTGCAGAGTATTTTGGATGATATTCCTTCCTACAGGGAAAGACTTTATAGAAAAGGTCAATTGCTATTTTTGAAATTGTTTGTTAGTTGTCAGATTCTTATATTATTACAATGAATGGATTTGATAGTTGATCTTCGTGACAAACAGCATCCATGGTTAAAGTAAAGAAGTTTTTCTGGACTGTATCCTTGAATTCTTAGTTATTTCATATACATTCCAGAAACTTGAGACATTTAGGTCATCCTAAGTTCCTTTCTCGTTTCCTTCTGGACTGTTGAGGATACTTTCATATACCTCTAGGCCTATTAAATAATTTTTTCTTGATGCCAGTGAGAAGTGGGAGAGCTGTTTTGAGAGAAGAATCTTCAGTTTAAAATGAGATCTATTAAAATGAGATTTTAATTATTTCTAGTAGTAACTATTGATACTAATAGAAATAATTAAAATGATACATCAGGCTCAGGGTTTTTAGTTGGAAACGGTTGATCTACATATCATAGAATAATGTTCAACTTTCCTAATGAACGATATTCTTCTAGATGTTCCAAGTGCCATACCATCAGCACCCACAATCAAAGACTCAGGACGCAACTGGGTGTCCTTATCTTGGCAAAAACCAGATCAAACCAGTATCGCTCCAGTCTTGGCTTATCGGGTGGATGTATGGCATAAGGGTAGTGATGGTGGAGCCCAATGGGTTACCTTGGGAATGAGTTCTTTGACCAGCTTTGATGCCTTTAGCCTGACACCAGGTGGAGAATACCAGTTTAGGGTAACACCAAGGAATAGGTATGACCCTTAGCTTCCATTTTATATGGATCTTATTTTATTGATTGAAAACATTTTAGATACGGTTGGGGTGAAAGCGTCGTAAGCTCCTCCTTTGTGCTAGGAAAACCAGCGCAGATGCCTGAATTTACGAAAATTCTCCCTGGACAAATGAAGGTGCTAGTGGGCTCTGATATTACTTTGGAGTGTGAGGTAAGTTTTGAGTTTTCTAAAATAAAGTTGCCACGCTAATAGGGTTATTTTAGATCAGTGGAGAACCTTGTCCAGAAATCCGCTGGCTCAAAGACTCCTTAGAGATCTTTCCGGAAGAAAACGACAGATACACCAGCAGTACCATAGGCAACATTTGCTCTTTAACTATCAGCAATGTTCAAGAAGTAGATGCGGGTAGGTTCATGTGTGAGGCAGTCAACAAAGCTGGTAGAGTCTCCACGTTCGCCAGATTATGCGTCATTAGAGACTCCAAAGTTCTTTTAGCTGATAGAAACTTAAAACTGTAAGTGGTAAAAGAGTTAGTGACACTTTTCAATTAACATGAGCGTCTCTTGTAGGTTTCTTAAAGATCTGGAGAGCAACAAGGAGATGCCGCCTCACTTTACCATGAGACTGAGAGATCGACGAGTACAAATGACTTATCCAGTAAGACTTACTTGTCAAACGGCCGGATATCCAGAACCGGAAATCAAATGGTTCAAAGATGGCGAAGAATTGAAGAATAGTGGTGAGTTTATGACGCTACGAATTTTGTTTTATTATTTGATATTTAAGAATGATTAGCGAATTAAGATACTTTAGTACGATACGATAGAATGATTTTATTGAGTACAGGCACTTCTGTAATAAATCTTCAAATATTTCATGATATACTGCAAGAATGTCAATAATTTTTTCAACTATAGTTGAAGAATCAGTCAGGGAATCTCGTGATTCAGAAATCACACCATTTTAATCACTAAATGCTTATATATTGGCTGATTGACAAAAATCAATATTTTTATTGAGTACAGGCACTCCTGTGATAAATCTTCCAATATCTCCTCATCTATTGCAGGAATATCAATGATTTTTTCAATCATGGATCATTCGAGGAATCGACGACTTAAAAATCACACCAATTTGATTGTCGAGTGCTTAAGTATTGGCTCAATTACAAGAGAATAATTATTTTATTAAATACGAGCACTCTTGTGATTAATCTTACAATATCTCATCATCTACTGTAAGAATTTCAATGATTTCTTCAATTATAGTTAAAGAATCACTCAAAGAATCCGTTTTTAACATTATTTATTTCCGTATTTTTTAAGGGCTAACGTTTTCTATCTTGTTTTGCGTGTGAGAGAACTTGCAGGATGTATAATATCATTTCATTTATATTCCAGTCATTTAAGGTTATTTTTTATTTTATCATAGGCAATTCAATCCATTTTTAATTTTTTTGTATAGATGTAGACTAAGACTCAATTAATCAACGTGGAATTACTCTATGGAAAAGTGAGGTGAAGGCTGTAGACTCAGTCTCAGTTGTTCAGTCTGTTACTTCACTGATGAGTTTATAGGGTAAAAGATACTTGAATTGACAATACTTTTTGACATAATTTTGGCTATAAAAATGCCAAAGTTCCACTGATCACCAGTTTGAATCTTTTTGAGTCTCAATAGGGCAGCTAAAAGATATTTGGATCACTAGATCTCTGGCACTAATTGTTGACAGGAACATTAAGAAACCTTACAGAGAACCATACTTTCAGAAAGTCCTTAGTGGCTTGATTAACATTCCCAAAAAGGTTGAAATTGATAACCAGCTTAAGAGTGAACAACATTTTGGCTCGTTTAGATTCCCTAAAACATCTTTCAGTGACCATAAGTGTTCTGACTAGAGTCATCTTTTTAGATCGCCTCTCTCAATCAACAGAAGACTCATTCCACACCCTGGAAATCGACAAAACCACCCTAGAAGACTCTGGAATCTATTCGATTTCTGCTACGAACAAATTCGGATCAGTAACTTGCAAGTGCCATCTGATGGTCGATAAGGGCATCAAAGGCTACATCACTCCTCACTTCAGTAGCGGCCTAGAGCCGTCACATTGTGACGTGAGGGAAGGTGAAGAGTTGAGGTTATCTGCGAGGGTGGAGGCTTACCCTAGCGTTGGGGTGATGTGGTATAAAGATGGGGTGAGTATAGGGTGCCAGTGGAGTGAGTTGATTTAGGGTATTTGTCTTGTTTTAGACTCGTCTTAGGCCATCGAGACGAACTGTTATGACACTTTCATATGACGGGCGAGTGGAGCTAGCTATTGGTCAGGTATCTGTCAAGGATGAAGGAGTTTACAGTTGTGTGGCTACAAATGTCTTGGGGCGAAGTGAAACTTCTGCTAACGTTGATGTTGTTGCAAAGGGTGGTCGTAAAGATGATGAAGGAGCTACTCCGTAAGTTGCCTTATATAGTGCAAATATTGAAATGTATCAAAGGGATTTTAGATATGCTAAGGAACCTAAATTCTTGAAGAAACCACTGAATACCGAAGCGTTGGAAGGTGATAATGTCACAATCCTGTGCGAAGTCATAGGAGATCCTAAGCCCGAAGTGGTTTGGCTTCGTGATTTTCTTAAGGTAAAACGGTTTTTATATTTTATAATACATAAGAGAGAAAATGGTAACGAACCAGCCGCGATGTAAGGCCATTAAAATGATTTTTTTTTACATAATAAAATATCAACTAATAAAGGAGAATGACTCATGACTATTTCATTAGAGTATACTGGCGGCGAAAACCCATTTTGTCTCATATAAGGAATAGAACAGTGATATGCTGTCTTTTTCTATCTTTATTAACATCAGTCAGTGAGAGTTGTGTAACAGATTTTTTTTTAGTTGTGTAATATCGATGTTATTTATTACTGTCGCTCTTGAGGAATATTTTATGCAAGAACGGTTATTGAAGGACGGGTCTTCGGCTGCGGTTTATTCTAATCAAGTTGAATCGTTTTTATGAGGGTTTTGCATGGATTTTTATTGTGAATAGTATATTGATAATCTGGGCCTGCAAAATTATCTCCCGTCCTTTTTTTAATTTTCAATAAAATTATAGGCGTGGCTTATGGTGATACGGTAAACTATCTTTTGTCGCTATAATGACAATTCTAATTTTGAAAATGACGTGATATTTTTATAAGATAATTTTTTTTTTTTTGATTAAATCATAGCCGATTAGATTTTCTCCATTTTTCTATAAAATATGAAAAAAGCAGTATTCTATAAGGGTCGATTAAAAAAATTGAAAAAAACGACTGTATGGTATTTTTTTTACTTACAAAGAAAGAATATTAAAATATCTTAAGTGACAATTTTTTATTTTCCATATAGGAAAGCCGGGAAAAATTACTCGCACCCAACGAGAGGATTTTAATTTTTTTAGATCTTCAAAATCAGTTAAAACTTTGGTCAAAAATTCGAAGGAATTTGACATATAAATAAGAACGAAAAAAAGAAAATATTTTTAATAGTCTAAAACAGAAATATGATTTTTTTAAAATTTTTATGTTTTTTTTTTGATAGTAATAAACCCTAATGTCAAAAGTCTCTATTTTCTGTATAGGAAAGCCAGAAAAAAATAAAGATGCATTTTGTTTTTTGAAACTTTCAAATTTTTATTATTTTTTGTTCAATCCAATCAGTATCCAATAATAATTACTTTGTCCATAGTATTCATGAAATTATGAGTAGCATACCAAAATATACCCCTCAGATAATAAATAATTAATAGTGACGTTATTATAAATCATAGTGAGCCTTTACAATTTCATGACATATATGTATGGAAAATACATTAAGAAATATAACAAACATTTGTTTTTCTGTTGGAAATCGACTGCTAGACATTATAAATGGTAAATTTTCAGAGGCTTGGTCAGTGACGTCTGTAATACCTGTTGGCAAATAATCCCGCAACACCTTTTTCTGTCATCAAGATGTATTTATTCTTATTAGACTTATGTCAACTATTTTAAGAACATCATCGATCTCTGAAGGTTTCCAGAGGTCAATCAATCAATTTCAATTGCTAGTTCTTAAACGCTATTATCATAAATATAAACTCCCATCAACCTGTCAGACTCTTAGTTCTCTCTGTCACATCCCTTTTTGATAAAATATACTTTTATAGAAATTAATATTATATGTAATATTATGAAATAATTTTATGTTCGATTTTATTACTCAAAATGAAACTCTTACACCATTCAAAATATACAAAAAATTAATTAATATTTTGTTGACAGTCCTTTATTTTTTATGACATCTATCAATCAATTTGACATTGACCGCACTAATTTTTTACAATACTCAGGTAATATTTTAGACTATCCCTCTTGAATCACTGCTTTTAGTCCTTCTTTATTTAAGATTTCCTGATGCCTTTGCAATTTTCCTTACATATTCCACATTCTTCCATACTATAAGCACTTTTAGTGTAGAACCCACTGAGTAAACAACTGGTAAAACAACACACGAGCAAAGTTTAGTTGTTACTTTTGTCATCATAGTTAAGTTATAGTTAGTTAGTTAGTTAATAGTTAGTAAACCCTAATATGGGTCCTTCTTCCAGACTCTTGGTGATCAATTACTGGTCCAAGTGTTGCAATACACAGTCGTGTTAAGTCGTTGCCGGAGAAAATATATGTTACCCTTATTACCCTTAATACCCAAGAAGGGTTTCTGTTTTTCTCTCTCTTATTTTATCTCATAATCAGGTTTAGGTCCATAATTTCTAATAACTCAATAACTTTAGACCAGTAAAAGTGTAAAGTCTTTACACTTTTACTGAATGTAAGTTGTGTTAGTGAACGTAAATGCCCTTATATACTCTGAACCCAGTTAAAACCTACTTTTATGAGTATAAATGTCTCTAATTATAGGTTTGGTCGCCGTATATTAATCCAGTCGGTTAAAGTACTTAAGCCATCGTGATTGTAGTATAATCACCATACTAGTTTGTAAGAAGTGAGTGAAGTTACCTGCTAAGAAGCAAAAGTGAGCGTAAATAAAATATAATAAATGGGCATATTTTGTATTGTTCAAGTTTGTTCAATTTATTACATCAATTGGTTCGGCGTCATATAAGCTCGGGTCCTTTGCTGAAGATAATTAATAGATTAATACAGTTCACTAGTACTCTCCAGTAGCACAATTAAACAATTGCGTTCGTATTTGTGGAAGAAGCCAGGCAGCAGTTCTCCCCCGAATAATACCTGTCCAACAACATACCTGGCAAATGAGTTCAGATTTATCCTGTTAATACTGTCGAAGTTGATGAAAATCTGCTAGAACTTGCAGTTAAAAATTAGTTGCAAAATCACTGTGATATTAAAAACATAACAGCAATAAACCAATTAGGTTTCCGAAAAAATCATTCATGAGAATCTGAGGTGATATTTTCCTCAAGGAAAAAGACAAAGGGAATTTTGTTATTGCGTTTTTTTTTGGATTTTAAACGAGTCTTTGAAACTGCACATAGAGGTATCTTAATAGAAAAACTTAAGCAAATAAGTTTTCAAAACACAGTCATATTTGACTAATAGAGAGCAGAAAGTAAAATTTTCTAACGCCTTATTAAATTTATTAGGGATAGAACATGGAGTGCCATAAGGCATTGTCTTTGATAATATAACTAATGCAATAACCAGGTGTGAAATAGAATTATTCGCTGATGACACAATAATTTATTTAAATGCAAAAAAAAAACAGAGACAACTCTGGGTTTTCAGCAACGACTATTGATCTCGATCTTATGCCTCCACTTGCCACTGCGGAACTACCATCCTAGATAAATTCATTGAGATGTCATTGATCATCTACACAATGAAAGATAGAGAAAATAAAGGATCCAATAATAAAAGCCGTAATGAGTAACAAGATAAACACACGAATGTCATCAAACATTGAAGAAGATTTAATATCATTATGAGCAGAGGTACCCATTATAAAACAAAAAGCAAAAAATAAAAATGCATGTTGGATGAGATCTCGCTGTTAATGGATGGACGCTGGAAATACAAGAATGTAGCGGACGGAAGTATTTATAGAAACACTCAAATACTCAAAGAGAAATGATAAAAAGCGAGAATGTATTGAATTAGAATAACTTCAGAACCCACACGACGATCTTAACCTTCACAAAAAAATGAAGGAGACTGTTGGAACAAACAAAAAAATAGTCAAAAGAACAACCAGATAGTTCTTAATAGGAACGAGAGAAGCCATGCCTAGGAAAAATATATAAAAGAACTGTTTGACGACAGACCTCCAATGAGAAATAATTACAATCTAACTGGACCATTCATCACTGAGGATGAGATAGAAAAAGCGATACGTAATGCAAAGAATAATAAAACCGTTGGTCCAGATATAATACCTTTAGAAATACTTAAACTTTTTGACGAATTAAGTATTACAACACTACATAAAGTGTTCAACATTATACAGGGTGGTCCATTTAACATAAGACATCGCAATATCTCGAAAACTAAACATGTATCCAGAAAATGTTTCATGTGAAGTTTGAATGGTTTCCAGGGCGCCATAAAATCACGTCATTGGTTTGACCTTGAGTGGACGTCTTCAAGGTCAAATGAAGGTCAACTTCACTTTTTTGCATAGAAACCTCTAATTTTTTTAATAGTATCTGATTTAGCTTTAAAAAATAAGTAACTTTTATCTTTTTACATGCGATTCCTTATTCTTTTACGAATTTTTCCTGACAATGACATTAGAAACAGGAATAGCTTTGGTTCAGCAATTCTTCAATATTGTTGTGACAAGGCATTGTTGATCAATGGTCAATCCAAGTTGTTATGATGCGAACATTTCCTATAGTGAACAGATCTCACGTGTTTATCCCAGGTATTTCAGGCGATTGTAAACAAATACTGATGAATAAAGTAAATGAGAGATTATTTTGGTTCACAGTATTCGTTCAGTTATCAAGTATTTAACTATTTTGTTGAGTGACAATAAATGAAAAACTTGAAATGGTCCTTATCTATGGTGAATCTGAACGGAGTATTAATAGAGCCATTGAACTGTATACCATGCGACATTCTCAATGGCGACTTCCATCGCGAGCATCATTTTATCGTGTAGTGAACCACTTTATAGAAGATGGAAGTGTGAGAACGATAAATCGATCACGAAGCATTACTAGTCAAAATAATGAAATTGCCGTCTTAGCTGTAGTTGCCCATAATCCTGGAGTCAGCTCACGATCAATTTCTTCTGCTTCTGGAATCTCCAAAACAAGTGTCCTGAGAATTTTGAAACGCCTCAAGTTTCATCCGTATCACTTGTCGTTACATCAAGAGCTTCACGGGAATGATTGCCAAAATCGAGTATTCTTTTGTGAATAGGCCCAAAATCAGTTGCATGAAAATAACAATTTCTTTCTGCGCGTCTTATTCACCGATGAAGCTTCATTTACAAACTATGGTGTAGTTAATCGTCATAACATGCATTATTGGGCAGTTGAAAATCCCAGGTGGTTTCGAGCGATAGAACATCAGCGGCCATGGTCTGTGAATGTCTGGTGTGGCATCATCAATGATAAAGTCATAGGACCTTATTTTATTGATGGTGTCCTTACAGGCCAAAAATACCATAATTTTTTGCTGGAGATTCTACCAGTATTTTTGGAAGATGTGTGTTTTAAAGTGAGACTAAATATGTGGTACCAGCATGATGGTAGTCCTGCACGCGCGCCAAGTGTTGGATCGTGACTTCAATGGACGTTGGATAGGTCGCGGTGGAGCAGTCCACTGGCCGCCACGGTCACCTGATTTGACGCCCTTAGATTTTTTTCTATGGGGTTACTTGAAGGAGATCGTATATCGCAATCCACCAACGACTCCCAAAAATATGAAGCTGCGAATCACGGAGGTTTGCGGGCAGATAACTCCACAGATGCTGCACTCTGTTCATCGAACGTTTAGAAAGCGAGGCGAAAAATGTATAGAAGTGGAAGGTCAACACTTTGAACATTTATTGAAATATCTTTCTGACTTTTTTTGTTTCAATTTCTTTTATTTGGACTTTGTACGTTTTATTTTCAAGTTTTCGATTCTGTTGATAATAAAATTCTATCATAAGATACTTTCACTTATTTTGATAGATCATCAGATACTACCTACAAGCGCAAATGTCATTGTCAAGGAAAAAATTCGTAAAAGAATCAAGAATTAATATCTTGAAAAGGAGAGGTCGCATATAAAAAAGTCAAATGAAAGTTACTTATATTTTAACGGTAAATCAGATACTATTAAAAAAATAGAGGTTTCTATGCAAAAACGTGAAGTTGACCTTAATTCGACCTTGCAGACGTCCACTCAAGGTCAAACCAATGACGTCATTTTATGGCCCCTTGGAAACCATTCAAACTTCACATGAAACATTTTCTAGATACATGTATAGTTTTCGAGATATTGCGATGTCTAATGTTAAATGGACCACCCTGTATATGATACTAGTCACTTTTCTGAGCAACGGTTATGCTCTACTTTTACACCCGTGCCGAAGAAGACCAATGCAAGAATATGCATACACTTATTAGTCTGACGATCCATAAAAATGTTCGAAGGCATAGATTGGGTACGAGAAAGGCGATAGTCGCAACCTACATAAGTACTTGGTCAGAATTGCTACGATCAGAAAAATGACGTTTTGTTCTGCCTCATAGATTACGAGAAAGTATTCCTCGGGTCAGCTCCTCGAAACAGCTTATATAGATCAAAAAGATACTCGATGTATTGAAAACTTATATTGGTTACCAAAATGCACAAATAAAATTAAGCAATAACACGTCCAACATCATATAAATTAGGAGATGGGTTCGGCAGGGATATGAGCTTTCTCCACTCCTCTCTAATTTATCTTCAGAAGCTTTAAAAAAAGTAGAGACATAAAGGTTATTGGAGTGTGAATTAACAAATCCGTTATGCTGATGGACCGGTTTTGATTGGCGACAATATAGACGACAACTTTACAATGTCTTCTTCTATCATATTGAGCGATAGAAGAAGAATAGTAAAAAACAGAGTAAATTTAAGAGGAATCTGAATGCATTCGAATACTCCAGCACAAATTTAAAGGTAAAGCCCATAGAAAGAATGGAGAAATTTAAATTCCTCGGCACTTCGGTATTCGAAGACTGGACATCGGATAACGAAGTAAAATGTCGCCGTGAACAACCTTTGCAAGCATTCCTACAGTTTGGAAAGGCTAAGAGTCGTAAAGTGATATATTTGTTTGGTGCTTCTCTATGGTATGGAATGTTGAATGTGAATGTTCATGCGAAAAATAGCGATTCTTGCAGTTGATGATCGAGTGCGAGATTAAGAGAAGAATAAGTGTTAGGTCGCATCAAGAGATAATGACAAGTGTTTGAAAGAAACAAAGTACAAATAACTTCACACAAGAAACAAAAATTTTGGAAATATTTTTGCAATTTACCAATATTCACTACTTTTTCAATCCTTTTACGATTTTAAAAGCATAAAAAAGAGCCTTAAAGCCACTTAAAAGTTTTATTATACACACATATTTACCATTCGGAAAATACAACGTTTGTCCCTGCACAGAACTTCATAACCTCCCTGGGTGGCCTTTCCTTCTACATTAAGACCTTATTAATTTTACATAAATATGTCACTTAAAGCAAAATTAACATACGTATTATACGGGCATTAAAACTTTACAGCAATGTAAAAGTCATTTGTAAATATTAGACTCGAATATATTAGCATAAATAAAGCGATGCGTGGGCATACTTTAGCTTATTAATCGATCTATTAAGACCGCAATAAACATGCTGTTTACGTCCATACGATCTTATTAATTAAATTTGATTGAAGTCATAAGCAGGACTATTTATTAGGCTCCATAAATATGAATTAATAGAATGATATGAGATCATTACAAATGTAATATATGTCTTTTTATATACTTTAGACGTTAGTTAAATGGGAAAGGGTTGGCCTATAGTCAAAAAATAGGGTTTTTGAAATTTTATATCGAGATATCGATAATGTCGCCGCAGTATGCTAATAAGGTATACTTACGTAATACTTTTGGATTGTAACTAAAACAAAACTACAAATTTAAATGAAAATATTATATATCTTTGGAGAATATTAAGTATAAACAATTTTTATCTAAAACATCTTTTTTCAGATTTTAAATCAAATCAATCAAATCAAATTTCTTTATTTGCCCAATATATACATATACAAATTATACACAATCAATTTTACAACTATATACTATAAAACCCGAGGACAAAAAGGACTACAGCGCGACCATAGTGACCGATAACACAAAATACACAAATCATGTGCATTTGTGCGCGGTAACCCTGTATCACCTAAACTATATACATATAAATAAGTCAATAAGATTTTTAATGGAACAGCAAATAGCAGAAAAAAAAGGGCGAAAGGCGTGCGCGAGACAAAACAAGGGCAGCTAACAGTAAATATATTAATTTTACAGGATATCCTATCTTATTTTATTCTTGCGGGAAAATCTGACAACAGCACAGCACGCATGGTTTGGAAGAAATGTAGGTTATTTTTGCTCATTAATAAGAAATTGCTTAGCGTATTTTAGGAATCTTTTATAAGTAAATTCCTTTACTTTATCTGGTAAATCATTCCACAATTTAATCCCTATAAATGTAAAAGATTTCTGAAAGGCTGCAGTGCGATGTTGAGGTACCCTGTATTTATTAACAAATCTTGTATGATGCTGATGTAAAAATGGATTAAATAACGCTGCAAGGTATGAGGGTTGTCCAGTTTTTAAGATTCTATGTAAAAAAGTATAAAAATGAAGTTTTCTACGGTATTACTATACTATACTTATACTCATATTAAGAATATTTTTTTTATTTAAATGAGGTTTAATATGTTTTCTAAATGGAAGATTGTAAGAAAAACGCATACAGCGGTTTTGTATTTTTTGTATTTGGTGTGCTAATTGCATCGTCAAAGATGAACCATAAACCACATCACCGTAGTCGAATAGCGATAATATTAAACTGTCACATAATTGATACTTTATTTTGGATGGTAGCCATTTTTTAAAATAATTCAGTTTTTTCAATCTTATATAAGCAATTAAGTATTAATTTATTATGCATATGTGCTTGAAATGTTAGCGAATCATCAAAAAGTATATCCCAAATTTTTCACCTCTGAAACTGAGGCCAAGCCAAAGGCATATTATCTATTTGTGGAACAAATAATTGACTAATTTTTTCAATCTGATATTTAGAATTAAAAAATAGCGTACAGGATTTAGAGGAGTTTAGTTTTAAATTATGATCATCGGATAATTTTTTAAAATTAATCAAGTCCGTGTTAAATTTGTCAATATTTTCGTTTACATAATCTAAAGAAAATGAAGTGTATATTTGAGAATCATCAGCATATTATTGGATTTTCGAGTTTTCAATAGAATTGCTCATATCTGCAACATATATGGAAAACAACAGAGGGCCGAAAATTGAGCCTTGAGGTACACATGTGGCAATTGGTACAAATTCAGATCGAACGCTTTGAAAATCTCTCACAATTTCCACACAAAAGGATCTATCAATTAAATATTGTTCGAAAAATTTTACAGAATTATCAGAAAGTCTATAGTAATGAAGCTTGGCTAATAGCATATTGTGGCTAATCGTATCGAATGCTTTGCTGAAATCGAGAAATGCCAGGGATAAGAAACTATTAACTAGTTTCTTATTTTCACTGTGATGAACATCATTTAAAAGATTAACTAAACAAGTAGAGGTGCTGTAACCAGATCGGAATCCTGACTGGCACGATGGGATAAAATTTGACTTGTTTAGGAAGTCGTACAATTGTTTATTAATATGTTTTTCAAGAAGTTAAGAAACTACCGAAAGAATACTGGTCGGTCTTAGATCCTTTAGTCCTTTAGGATTCGTATTTTTAGCTAGCGGTTTCACGATTGCTTTTTCCATGAAGATGGAAAATAACATTTTAAAATACAGGAATTTATTATATTTAATAAGGGTGGAATGCAGTATGGCAAGCAAAGTTTAATATTCTCACTGATATACCATCATCGCCTATTGCCCCAGTGGATATACGATTCAGAATCAGGAAATTCATACAGGAAATTCTCGTCTATAAGCGTAAAATTTAGTTTGATATTAACATTGGGATGGACATTTGAACGATAAAAAAAGATTTTGTCATCTGACGCAGAGTTAGGAGCTTGAAAAGTAGATGAAAAAAAGTTGCAAATCTGTTTTGGATCACATAATTCATTGGGAATTTTAATTGTCTTATTGGATGATATATTAAATTTTTTAGCATTGTCCCATAAATCTTTTCCTTTTTTTGAAGAAAATTGGTTAAAATAAGTAGTTTTCTCTTTTGTAATAGCATGTTTTGTAAAATGTCTTAACTGTTTATAATATTCTAGGTTTCCCAAAGTTTTGTTTTTTAAATATTTCTTATGTGCCTTCCTTATCCCTTAAACGCATTAAAAGTTTTATGTTATCAGTTATCCAGGGCATAAAATTTTTCTTTTTAACTAATTTTTGTTGAAGTGGAGCGTATTTATTTATTAAATTTAATATATTTGTATTAAAAATATCTAATTTTGTATCAATATTGTTTGTGAAATAAATTCCGTTCCACTCTATTTCCTCAGCATCTCTGCGAAAATCCTCAGAACTAATGTTTTTATAATTACGGTATTTTAAATGTTTTACTTTGTTTTGTATTTTTGGAAAATTTAATATGGCGTATACTAAATTATGGTCGGTTAGGCTTCTTGACACATGTGTAGAAACGGCTTTTATCACTTTAAGTTCTTGACTTAAAATAATCACATCAATAAGACTTGACCTATTTGTCAATAAATTATGGTGGGTAGGTTCAGTTATTAATTTGAAGATATTTAAAACATTTTTAAGATTTGTTGTATTCAGATTTTCATTTAGTAAATTAATATTTATATCATCAAGTAACAAAATATAATCGCAAAGCGTCATTGCTTGCGCCAGTACATTTTCTAACGTATCAAAAAAAGTGACGGTATTTCCAGAAGGTGGTCTATATATAGTAAGGGCTAAAACCTGCTTACCACTCACTTCAAACCCAACACTCATATGTTCAAAATCTGGAGAATTGACATTGTCGAATATTATTCGAGAAAGTTGTAAAGATTTTTTTATATAAAATCTTACTATTACAATTTGAAGACAACAAGTTTCCGAAGGGCCTAGAATATCAAACGTATAAGAAAATACATAATTTTTAAATTCATCAAGGCCTGTGTTTAAGGACCTTACTTTCAAATGAGCAGCAACAAAATTATTTATCCCGATAAAATTATCATCAACCAGGGCATCAGGTTCATAGATTTTCTGAAAATAAATTTTTTGATATAGGTGTTAGATAAAAGTATTGCCAAAATTGTTACGCTATCATTGTTTTAATACATTCCATTATCAAAGTTTTCTTAACAATCCTCAATTACTATATATATTTATAATTATACTCTTCATTATAAACTTATTTAATACGTACGCTTCTATAAAAGATAAGGTGTAAATCTGACAATAAAAATAGATCTCTATAAATACCTTAGAACCTAACATTTAACATAAAATTGCTGATGCTATTAATACTTATTTTGTCCAATTTTTTCAAATTATAAATAACAGCTGTAATATTAAAATGATTTTTTATAATCAAAATCTTTTTAATGCAACTAATAAATTCTTCTAACAGATAAACAGAAAAGGGGAAGTTAATGAAATTTTGCACAAGCTGAAAAAAGTTTTCTAAGGAGATAATGGTAAAAAGATTGCATAGGTGTATGTGTTGATTCTCAACTAGTACGAGAACAGTTAAGGCGGTGGGCATTTTCTAGGTAAAAAATCAGTTTTACATTTTTTTTAATTTTAAACTTAAGGAAAATGTTAACAGATTTGTTGTCCTTTAACTACTGCAAT
This sequence comes from Anthonomus grandis grandis, assembly GCF_022605725.1. Lineage (NCBI taxonomy): Eukaryota > Metazoa > Arthropoda > Insecta > Coleoptera > Curculionidae > Anthonomus > Anthonomus grandis. The sequence goes on from NC_065549.1 coordinate 10,977,626, forward strand.
TTTTTATACTATTCTATATTATTATTAATAATAAATTATATTAATTATAATTATTATTAATAATAAGTAATATTAGTATAAGTAATATTATACTTTATACTATTCTTGCCTTGATATGCTTCAGGTTATTCAAAATGCTTGTGATGAAACATGACCATATATTTCAAAAAATGATTAGTAAAAAATATCTTCATATGAAAAATAGATGGAAATATGATTTATAACGTTGCATAAAAATTTTTTTTTCCTTAGTACAGTTTGATGTTTGTTTTTATTTCCCGAAATTTCTATAACACTAGTTCTTATGAGTTGAAGTTAAGATTCTTTTATGGATTATCTGAAAGAATGTAAAAAAATGTGTCAACTAATATTTATTTAGCATCAGTGCTACAAAAAAAAAACAATATCTATAAATGTTTAAATTGTTTGTAAAAAAACAAATAATAAATAGAATGTCACTTTTACCGAAACATAAATAATATAAATAAAATACAGCAGATATTTAAACTAAGACGAAGTCAATTTTAATATAAAATTTTTAAGCGAAGATTAAGTCAATAATATATTAAATATAAATCAAATAATTTTACAACTCATCATTTTTTCTGCTTTATATTTCCTTATCGATTATCTAAAAATAAAATAATTAAAGATTTGGATATAAAAAAAAACATGCTTTATTGTTATTAACAAAGAAAAATTGTTCTAAACAAAGCTACCTTAAATTACTACCACTACACCCCATACAGACTCGAGTTCTAAAACAAACATCAGAAAACAATACATAGGAACAGCAGAAAAAAAATACATAAAAAGTAAATTAAATTCCACAATTATCCCCTCAAGTATAAGACAGCAAAGAATTCTACCCATAAAAACAAATCAAATAAAATTCAAATACAGTAAACTTACACTTAGAGAAAATTAGAATGTGTCGACGTAATATTCATAAGGTGAATAATAACATTTTTCGGTCAAAAGTATTTTCAATTTACGTTTAAAAGTGTCAATACATGTTGCCTCCCTGATTCCACCTGGTAAACGATTGAAAATTTTGATTCCCTCGTAGAAAATAGATTTTTTAGTTAATGTGGAGGAGGGGATTGGAAGATTTAGATCGTTCACTTGACGCGTTAAGTATCTTGGATTTGGGGTTATACATTTAAAGCGATTTGCAAAAAGTAAGCAGGCCACTTCCTGAATGTAGAGGGAGAAGACAGTGTATATGCCCAGCCTAACAAATAATGGGCGACAGGAATCTCTTGGTTTAGCCCCACAGATGTAACGTACAGCACGCTTCTGTAAAACAAGCAGCATTTGTAGAAGGTAGGCAGCTGCATTACCCCAGAAGCAAATGGCATACCTAAGGTGGGATTCAATTAATGATAAATATACAGATCTTCCAGACTTCATGCCAAGCTCCAGAGTAGCCACTCTGACTGCAAAACAACCTGATCTGATCAACAACAAATCTGATATTTCGTAAACCCTTATTTTTTCTTATATGGAGTTTTTTAATATCAATATTTCATCAGAAAATGTCAATATTTCGAAGTAAAATTTTTAATTTCATCAAAAAAAATTTGATCAAAATTTTTTGTATGTAAAAATTTGTTATACAAGCTATCTGTGAAAGGTTATTAAATCTTGAAACTGAAGGTAGGTACTACAAACCAAAATATGCGAATTGACCCAAACATACCTTAGTCCAAAAGTTGATAGTTTGCGAGATACAGGGTGTCCAAGATACAATTTTATTTTACATTTTTTCTTAAAACATAATACTAAGATTCAAAATTGCTCAAAGTGAGCACCACCAAATCAAATGTTTTGAGCACTCTCCAAAACATTTGATTTGTTACATGGTATTTTTCATTTCCTGGCTATGGTGGAAAAACTCGTCGTGGAAGATCACCTTCAGTTTCCACTGGCGTATCGTAAACGCCTCGTTTTAAATCATCTCAGAAAAAGAAATCCATAAGATTTAAATCTGGTGATCTAGCCGGCCACAATACAGGTTCTGATCGGCCTATTCACTGGTCTCGATAAACTATGATCAAAGTATATAGATTTGTTAGCCTTTGCTATGATGCTCTCTAACTAATTCGCTATGTTGTTGTATACAGGTTAGCACAAAAAAGTTATGATAAGTTATTTACCAAAATAGTATTGTAAGTGGCGCCCTCTAGGCATTTGGCTATAAAAAATTACGAACTCTTGTTTCTCATACTGGAAAACCTTCCTAATAAAATTAAATTGTAATTTAAAGATTTTTTATTTGAAACATCCTTTTTCAGATTTATAGATGCTTCTGAAAAAATAAAATAAAATATTTCCGTCAAAAAAAAACTAAAATAAACTTTCTGGCTAGAGTTGCTTCTAATGGATTTATTATTCTGATATTTTATAATCGGGTTGATTTTTTTTAAATTTCTTTATGTATCATCTGAAGAAAATGATCGGAGAAATCATTAAAAGTTTCTTAAAGGAAAAGTTAGTTGAAAATTTTTCAACAAAACGTTTATGAAGCATGAGGTTATAAAAAAAGGAATATGATTATAATTAATAGTTACAATGTAAATATTTAAATCATTAAAAAAAATACATAAATTATATAGAATGACAATTTTACCCAAACATAAAAAGAGAAAAAAGAATACAACAGATAGTTAGACTAAAACTAAAAGTATATGATAATATAAAATCTTTAAGCTATGGTTGAGATTACCTTAAATTCACACTTTGCAAATCTTAAACTAATATAAAAACTATAACACACTAAAAATTAAATAATTTAAAATTTGAAAATTTTACGGGACTTAGAAGCAAATACAGTTTAGCTCAAAAATAAAAATTTAGTCGATATATTTTAGTTTTTGTGAGAATTGAAGACTTTTGACATATTAGTTCTTCAATATCTTTTCATTTTAGCAAGAACATTTTTTTTTGCTAAGATGAAAAGTGTTTATATCATTTACATTTTTTTTAAATTCGATTTAAATCAAGATTCCTCTTTAAATTTTAATTAAATATTTAAATAAAACCTTAAACAATACCAATAATCAATCAATACAACTGAACTCACTATAAATATTCGACGTTTGTTGAATAATTTAAACATTAAGAGAGGTCAGTGATATAATAAATCTGCCAGCCAATCGGTTTTATGGGTCGTTATTTGGCCAGTGTTAGACCTGATAGATAATCTTATTAATTTTAATAAGATAATATTGATTTATTGGTACAACATGGGCGTATTTTGTTTGATGGCGGTACCTATTTTATGATAATTTAACAGCTGGCGTAAAGTGAGTACCGATTTATTAATCCATTGTGCTAAGGGAGGGAGCGGTACAATTACTGTTGAAAGAAAAAAAAGGCTTAAGGGGATTTAACGGAGTTTAATTTATCAAGTACTAATTAAATAAGAAATTCCGTTATTTGTCATTAAAAAGATAATGTGTCGCTCTATGCAGTGACGAAATAAAATATAAAGGGTACCATTTAAAATTAAATCTTAACGAAATATACAAATGATTTAATAATTCATATTCTCTTGATTTGGACGTTAAATATTATTTACTTAATTCTCCTGAAACCTACCATAAGGAAGTACATATGTAACTTATTCTTATTTATTTGTACAACAATCACCAGTTAAACTAACGAGAGGCCGAAGACAATTATTTTTTTGCTCGACAATCTAATTGCCACTTGTTGAAATATTCATTTCCACGTAATAAATAACTGGAAATTAAACGAAATTATTCTGTCAATTGTCCGCGCGGATAATTCGAAATATTTTTATCGCGGACATATTATAGCGTCGGATTTCTAGAAAATTGAGGTCCAGATTCCTAAGAAAAAAAATCTTTCGTCGACCAAAAAGATCAGCTCGAGCATAAACAGTAAATTTTTAAAGTGCCTTAAATCGCGTTTTTCACTGGGTCTCGTATCGGGTCCGATCGCATGTCCACTCCGATAGTGTTTGTTCCTTATATGGACACCTATAATCGGTGATTATTGCTTCTTAAGATCTCCAAGGGCGATTAAGTTATAGGCTTGAGAACCAATTCGTCCAAAGTTTCTTAAATCACGCTTTATTGTATGAAACACGAAGTGTTGCTAATAAAGTTGTGTAAATCATAAAAAGACTAATAAATATTTAACATGAGTTAGTATGAAAAAAAGACCAGGGCCGTAACCAGGATCCACATTCAGGAGGGTTCAAAATTTTGATGGTGCCACTCAATATGTAATATTGTATATGTGTTTTTATATTGTTGTATATGTAAGCAATTAAGAGCATTTTGCAATAAGGACAAGCATTTCTTTAATTCATTGGAAACATGATTCAGATCACTAGATTAAAATCTATTTTGACTTAACTCATTAAACTTATTAACAGCGACTTCCTAATAATGACATAATTCGAGAAATAGTTCCTTTAGTAGTACAAAAGGCGACTAGTTGGCAACCCAAATACATTTAAATCGCTAAGAGCTTGATTAAAGGAATTAATAAAACAAGATTTTAATAATTATATTTGTTGTTACTTGCTAATTTATAGTGAGTATCTAACATATAACCTTGATCATCGTATTCATAGTGCTTTTAGTATGGCGTTTGATAAAGCTGAAATCGGTTTGGGTGGCTATATATTAAAGTGACTTGCCTTGTGTTTAACTCATCGCAAGTTTAATGTTTACATTAAAGAAACTATTTCTAATACATATGTGGAGTTCCTTAAGAATTTCATCTTGAACCTTTATTTTTTATTATACGTATTTTCATTAATTGCTCAATGTTTCAATCGTTGTAAATTTGCTCTTTATGCAGATGATATTAAAATCTTCAGATCGGTTGAGGAATTCATTAATGAATGCTTAGTAATGAAAGAATATTTGACACACCTTGAAAATTATTGTAAACTTAATTTATTTCGTTCTAATAAATGGAGATAACTGCTACTGTACCTCTTTTTTACAAGAAATAGAAGCAAAATAATTATAATTACTTCATGACTAACTCAGTGGTAAAGAGAATGCAGAAAATATAATAGATATATATATCTTTGATGATAAATTATTATTTGTTTAAAATGTTAATTACTTGGTTCCGAAAATACTTACAAATGTTCGAATTAATTAACAAACAATCTAGGTATTTGAAAAATGCTAAATCATATCATTCTTTCTATTATGGACTTGTCTATAGTAGATCAAATTTTATCTCAATTATATGGAGTCCTGTTTAATCTACTTATAAAGATGGAATTGAGATTGCTATTTGAATTTTTGACAAGTTTATCTTACAAGCAAAATTTAAATATAATTATTAATAAGATATTTCAGAATTATAACTCTCGAAAACAGGAACAAACTATCATATATTTACATGAAATATTAAATAATAGTGTTGATTCTTAATAGTTTTGCAACATATATTGTTCAATGTTTTGTAAAAAATTTACAAAAACAACTACTTGTGGCTTTGATGATTTCCGAGACAAATTTGATTGGGAAATACTAAATTGTATCAAATAGTATTTGTAGTCCAATATTTAACAATGAAATTTAATGATTGATGTTAAATTTATTAATGTACTTCAAATTCAAGATTGTCGACATGCATTAAATTTTCAAAAATTTAACAAAATGTGGTGTTTCTTTAGCCTCAAGAGGTGCTTAGTTCGACACACAGTGCCCTACTTGGTTACGATCTTGTTTATGACTTTTTACAATTACCTTAAAATATCATGACATAAATATAACATAAATTGGGCCTAAAATGTACACAAATCAAATAAATTAAAAGAATCTAAGAACAACTAAAAAAAGCTAGTCGAAAAATTGTTTAAGAAGTTATCTTAATTACATACTAGAATTCGAAAATGAGTTTTCTTTAACCTGGGAGGTATAGTTTGGACCAATATCTACAAATACAAATATATAAAGCAGCCAAACTTTTATTAAAAAAAATAATATTATACAAGAAAAAATATACTTTCTTAAAAAATATTTTTTACAATAATTAAATAAACATTAATAGTTTACTCGTAAAAATACCTTACCGGACTAATGTATTAAGCTGCACAGATTTAAAAAGTTTAATTTCGATTTTTTTATGTATATAAGTACAAGCACAGATGTAAATAGCTCCGCACGCTGTATTTACATCTGTGGTACAAGGAAAACGCTCAGTGAGGAAAAATAACACACACAACGAGTACTCATAAACTTACGACCAAAACGCATTTTGTTCATTTGAAGAACGATTAATTAATATTAAACATGTAACTTAATATTTGGTAAACGTATAGTTTTAAAGGTTGTCAATATTCTTACAGTAATACAGAGTATTACAATAGCGCTTGCAATGACCTAACATAAATTTTTGCTTGGAGCTTAAAGATCAAGCTGAAGCATTTCTTAAAGCTAATGACACAGATTTACAGAATACCAGATGCGAAAGATCGCGGATATAAGCTCCCGATATTCGATGCCCTTGAAAACGATGGTTTGGACTAGCCGCACCAATGCATTTTTAAGTTTTTTTTTGTAGAGATAGATGTTCTGCACTATAATTTCGCTGAATATTATAATGCATTTATAATGTCAAAATAGAAATAGGCTTAAATAAAACAGAATGTAAGGGTTCTTGAGAACATTTTTATTTCATTTAACAGATTTAAGGATCTTATTTAATAAAACAATAAAGATGAAACAAATTTTTTAATTTTCTTTTAGTTTTATCTGATTTTTTGGCAGATGATAAATCTCTGTCGGCGAATTTTAAAGTATAAAATATTTTAAGTCGTATAAATAATTTTATTAAATACTGGAAAGGAAAGTTATCACATGGGTGAGTAAAATTAATGCTTTTCATTATCTCGAAATATTAACTTATTAACTCATCTTTTGGAAATCTAAATACCGTCGTTCCTTCACCACTGTGGCTGGAACAATAAAGATATACACACTTATACCCCCCCCCCCATTTCAACAAAAATAAGACTAAGAAAATATTTAAAAAAAATATAAATATATTATTTCAATTTAATTATTAATCATAAACACGCGTACTACGCAAAGAAAATTAGAAGCACGCGGCGCGGAGGCTTGCAGCAAATTAAACTCCTTGCCACCGTACTAGGCAAGTGATGGAAATCCATTACCCAGGAGGCGTGTCTGAAGTCTGGCGCTCGCACGCGTATTTTCGATCAGTTTCGCATCTGTATTCTGTAAATCTGTGCTAATGAACTATGCTGATTTCAATAGTATAGTTGAATTTCAATATTTCAATATTGCTGATGTCAATAGTAAACTCATTTCGACTAACAGTCATCCCAATATACCATCTTTAGAACCTAATTAGTACATACCAGACTGATGTATACTTAAGCCAAAACATTTCTTGGTGCTTGGTGTAGATTGCCTCTGTCAACGTCTGAAATTTTAACTAACTTAACATTTTGACCTATTTTGGCAGGCGGAAGTCTTTGCAAGCATTTTTTTGACGGTTTTCTGTAACAGACTGCAGTTGATCTGCTCTGCTTCGAATCAAACTAATAACTGAATTACAAACGATACACCCCATTAAGGAAATAAGTTAAAACAGAAAAAATCTGGTGTTCGGTTGATTTAAACCATCCATCGCATTACGATCACTTCTAAAATAACCACAAATCAGTATGATCCCAAGTTCTAGACCATGATATCAAAAACTATTTAATTTCGTTGTTTGGTTATTTAGTTTCGTCCATAACGCGTCTCGAGCGTACCTGGAGAAACGAATGAAAGACTATTTTGCCTTCGGAATATTTTGATCCAGGACTCCCATAAGGCAAATTCGGTCACCTAAATCGGATGCGGCGGTATTACAGGACAATAACAATTGTGCTGGTATTATTTTCTATTGTCCTTTACATCATAAATGAGATACTAGTTTAATTACTAAATTTAACACATTTTGGGTATTTGCGCATTTTTTCCAATCCAATTTATGATAATTTTTTCGCTATTGAAAAATGCAATAAACAAATTTTATTAAAATGGAATTTGTAAGTCTAGAATTAAGGTTAAGGTGTTTGTTATTACAGTAAAGCTTTATCAGTCATATTATATATAACAAAACGACGATAAATGAGTCTCAAAATGTCGAAGTTTAGTCAACATAATAAAGAACAATCTGTATAATAATACTAATCATAGTATTATTATACAGATAGTAACATTACTGGTAAGTAAGCCTGTCTTAAGATTAATTTTAAATTTTTAGGATTTTGTTACCATTGGCTATATATTATGGTAATAAAAATTTGTTTTCTAAACTTTTAGTAACTATTTTTCTTTTTTATATTTTTAAACAAGCCCTAGACAGTATATAAATAATACACTTTGTAAAATTTGTTTTAAATGTAAATATGACACAACTTGAGTCTCAAATGTGTAAATAGAGACGATACAATTTTTTAAAAATACGTAAAATATAAATTTAAGTTCAAAGTTGTTGGCACTAAATAAAAACAGTTCAACATTACGTTAAATATCAACAAAATTAAAATAGAATAAATTTACAAAGGCTAAGAAAAGTCAGTTTAAAAGTTGTTTCCTTGACGTGTTGCCTAAATAATTAAATATGTGTTTGAAAATTTGTTTTCGTTTTCTTTCTCTCATAAAAAATTTTATTTTAATTGTGATAGTAGGAATACATACTATAGCAATAAAAAAAAATTATAAACTTTTAACAATTATCAAATAATTATAATAGTTCACTTGTAAAAATCCGGATAAAGCGGACTAATATGTTTAGTTGTACTGGTCCAAACTTAAAAACTTTAATGTCGATTTTTTTATTTATAAATTTATTTCAGTTTCAAGATTTTTATTTCATATTTGAGATTTTTTACCATTGCGTACATATTAAATAGTAGCAAAAATAAATTTTCTTTTATTATTGTTTTTTATATAATTGTAAGTACATATTCAAATTTGATGAATGATTGAAAAAACTGAGAATTAGGGTTTCAGTCATTCACCAAGTAGTCAATTTACAGTTTTTCTGTAAATTGAAATTAATAATTGTAATTCTAAATATTTACTATATAAAATATTTACCAGTAGAAAAATAAAATTGTGCTAATTTACAACAAATACAGGGTAAAATCATTTTTGTCGTAAAATTTGAACCAAAAAATTAATATACTCGTACTTGATTTTATCAGGCCAAAGCTAATTTCACACATATCTCATTAACGGTTACAATATATTATAACAAATTTTGAAATTTGGGCAATTATATCCACACCAAAGATTCTTGAATATAATGCAAATTTCTCGTTTCAAATATTTTCAAATTTTTTTTTCTATTTAGTTTCTATTAATTAATACAAACAATTTAAAGGGTATCAAGTGTACATTAGATCCGTGTTTAGAAAAATGCTTAGAATTATTTTTCACATAAAAGCAACGGATTTTCGGAAAAACTTATTAGTTAAAAGTTATTGGTCGCAGGTATCTCACTAAGTTTTGCTTCCTTATAGGGTAGAGCCACAATTCGTAATATTCGTTAAGACCTATATGCTATAAGGCGCTATTGTCTGTAGCCATAAAGTAGATTAGGTCACTATTGGTCGAAACTAGACCATGTTCAAAGAATGTCATATCTCAACATAACGGGAGACATGAGAACCACATCCACTATAGCTTCGGAGGTACTGCTGTGTTTGATACCTCTGAACTTTCGAGTCAAAGAAGTCGTTTTACTCGCGATGACTCGTTTTCGCTTTGTTGGAATCAATGCTTACAGGAAGTAGCAAATTCGCTACCTCTACTGATGGCTAGAGGAGTTGACTCTACTTTGCGAATCTTTGCATTAAACAAACTCTAGGCAATTTATATAGAAAGCCATGGTAGCAATCGATTGGCACATATTTCTAACATCTATTCAGATAGTTCCAAAATTAACAGAAGTTCAGGCTATGGCGTACACTACAAAAAACTTCAGATAAATATAATGCATTAGGTACTGGACATGTGTGACATAATCCTGGCACCAGAACACCTCAGTAGTAACGTTACTGAGAGAACGTTGTATATTGTCACAGATTGCAGACAATTAGTTCTTATACTATCTAGATGATGCCTAATGTCAGAACAAGTGGTGCAATACTACCGAACCCTTATGGCAGCTTTCTCCAAAAACATGGTCAGACCAACCACTACGACCGAAGCCTTTTGTGAGTCTGACTATGGCGAACATCAGAGAGATGATCAAAACACACTCTCATATGATTTTTAAAATGCTGCGAGATGATACACATAATTACAATTTGTCTAAAGAGCATTCAATTAAATAGCAATATGTACAAATTGATAGTAAGCACAAGACGAGACAATTGAGCATATTTCGTGATTGTGTTGCTCCCTAGCTACCCCTATATATCTCTTAAGGATCTCTAAAGAGCTGAGGGCGGCTCCTCTCATCTTTCAGCAGAGTCCTGTGCAGTGGTTTTTGCGCAACCCTCTTAAACGTTACAGATAGAGATAGTGGTCGCAGGCCAATTCAAAAATTTCCTTCAATATTGATGACTTTCGAGAAAACTTAAAATTCCCATACATTTTTAGTGACATACAGGGTGATTTTTGCACCATAAGTCTAACGTAGTTCCTGGGACATTAGTAACGTAAATCTGTAAATGTTCAAGCCTTTAAGCCAAAATAAGCCTTTGCCTTCTTATACAACATGTGCTACAAAATTAGCTACGCTATTTTAGCGTTTATTGTGTATCAAGTCGTCGATTTCTCGTCAATTTAGCATTTAATTTTTTGCCCTCGACTTTTGGAAAAGTTCCGATTAGCCGCCGCGCGTGTAATTGCCGGTTTTACAAAAGTTTTACGTTGTCCTGTTATTAAGAAATTGAATGTAACAGATTGTTTTTTTTTATTCGTCCACAGTCGGGGAGCGCTTTCAAGAGCAAACGAATTAATTATGCGTCGTGTTTGCGTATATCTGCGACGGATGGCCCGGCAATAAAAATCCGGCGATTTGCCGATAAGCATTTTGCCTTTTTTGGCGATAATGTCTACATTTCATAAATATGTAAAGGATATTTTGATTCCAGTTGTTGCTTTTATCGGTGACAAGGCCTGGGCTGTATATACGACTAGTTTTTCGAAGACTTTCCAAAAATCCGAGGGATTTTTTGATATTTACTAATTGGCTTTTAATTTTTTCTAAATACTCTCTGAAAACGGATTACGCTCCTTTATGAGAAATTTACGAGAGTTTGAAGTAAAATTTATGGGAGTTTTGGTGGTACCGCCGCTCCCAAAGAACGACAACTTACAAGGGAGTTTTTTTTTATAAAGTGCCTTCACTTGGCTATAAAAGCTCATCAAAGGATCTAAAAAATGTGGCATCTGTGTCACTCTGCGACCATATGTTTAATTCTTCGACTAAACCGATATTAGTTGTTCTTGTTCTGTAAAAAGCTTAGCAAAAAGAAACACAATAATTGCCATTTAGTTCTAAATCGAATGTCGTTCGGTTATATCATGCGTTTTTTCCAAGTAAATCGATCTTGTACAGGTGGTGTTTAATTTACCGTAATTTTTTTGTTTAAGGATTTTCCATTTCGTTTTTTGAAATCGTGAGTAGATATTTTTTAACATTTTTATTGGTGCTTCGGTGTGAGTCTAATAATATTTCAAATGCCAGAAATTTAATTGAAATTCAAAAAGAGGCGAAACTTTGAAAATTAGATGAAAGAAAAATTAACTGGCAGTGAAGCCTTATTTCTGCAAAATATGATCAAACAAAATAACTTGTCAAAAAAAGACTATACCTATTATTTGTTATATTAGAGATATAATTAGAAAATAAATTTGGCCATAATGCAAGAAAAATATTCCTAATAAAAAAGTTGAGGAATGAATTAATATTCAATTGAAATTAGGTCAGTTGAAATAGAATTATACTTATCACCTATAAAAGCCTATATATTTGGTACACCCTATATTTATAACTATTTTATATAAAAGTAAAAATATATATGTCAAAATGTACTAATGCTTATTATCTTTATTTAAACAGTCCTGCATACTAATATTATTTTTTATAGATAATTTTTTTAAATCAATTTCAAGTTCTAATACTAATTTTTGTATAAATTTCAGGTGGTATCAATTTTGAATAAATATATATAAAACACAAAGTTGCACACTAGAATTACATAAAGTTATATTTTTTTTCGGAATTTCGAGAAATTTCATGAATTTCTAGAGAACGAATCTATCTATTTTTCAATAAATTCAAGTTGAATGAATAAAAATGACAATTAAACTTGAAAATTAAAATTAATTATCTTAAAAAAAATTAAATAAAAAAGTTCCACGTATCCGTTTAAGTTATGCCCTGATTATATACACTAGTTATATATTTATGGTATATATAGAAATTATTGATTGCATTGTCTAAACTCTAAAGAATATAATTTAGCTATTAAAACTAGGCAACCTGGATATACCTGGATTTCAGGCAGTATGATGTTTTTTCCGATAATTGACAATGAATGAAAATCTGTAACATCTATGTATTTCAAAAAAAGATAAATAAAAAGTGTTTGGTATCGATTTAAGGTATGCAAATATATATAATTTTTTTTAAAAAGAAAAATCCCTTATTTAAGCTTTTATAATTACAATAAATTATTAAAACATCGCTTTTTTTTGGCTTAAGTTGTAGGTATTATCCTAAACAACACCTCTAGTACTGGTGGCGGACAATTTAAAAATATACTTATCCTACAAATTGTTTTATAGAAAAATTACTGTTACAATATAATACATGTATAATAGAGTATTATAGAGCATAATGTATAACGTTTTTTTTTTAATTTTTACGCAAAAATGTAAATAGTTATTTATAAAACTTCTTTAAGCTTTTGATAAAAACATTTTGTGACTTTTCATTTCTTAAAGAGAAAGATTGTTAAAAGTCTTTGATGTCTCACTGATAGAATTACGTAGCGCAATATTAGTCCTAACATTACCTAACTAAATATCCCTACAAATTCTTAAATTATGAGAATGAATTTGATTAGAATGGATTATAAGGATATTGCACTTTTTGGCTTTTTTTATGTAGTGTGAAATGTGTGTATGGCTTTTAAAGGCCTGATGATGCTCTAGCTAGAGCAAAACACGTGTGGCCTGTAATGGAGACCGTGACTTTGTGTCAATTTATAATCTCGCTTTTACACTAATTATGCCTGCTCTGTGCTACGGATACTACTTAACATTTTATATAGTTTTGAACAGTTTAGACTTTTTCAAAGTTGCTTAAGTTGCACGTACATATTTCACACTGGAATACGGTATCTCATGACAGAAAGTATGCAGTACAAGTTCTATATTTGGCATCAAAAATTTTAAAAATCTGCATCTACAAATAGGAAACTAACTTATTTTTTATATAATTGATATATCCTAGCCATATTAGCTTCTCATCAAGTAAAAGCCCTCAATATTTTATGCCTTCCACTTATACTTCAACTAAATATGATATATTTTGATTTGTCCATATTTAGTTTTAATTTATTATTTAACAGCCAGCTATAATATCTATCCAAGTCGGTATTTACTAAATTAGCAAGCCTATCAACATTACAATTTGTATTAACTAGTACTGTATTATCCGCAAAGGTATAACACTATGCTAATAGACCTGAAAGTCTTAAGCTTAATACAAACAAAGCATATTGAAGTAGCCCCAGGACCGACCCCAAAATTATACAAAAATTATTTTTGTATAATTTTGTTATTTAAAACATAAATCTAATAATATAAACTTACTTAGACGTCGCTTTCATCCCCTAGCTGTCCGATAAAAACGGGACGCCTTGGCCGGACCGGTGCATTACCGCTATATTGTGTTATGAAATAATATAGAAAAATGCTTTTATTTTTTATTATGAAAATCAAAGAAACAGGATTTGGTACCCTCCAACCAAATCCTGTTTCTTTGATATTTGACATAAACTTAAATTACATTTTAGACAAAATGCTTGAGTTTCTGACGTACATTTTGGAAATTTACACTGTTTTTTACCTGATCGATCACGGAATATGCACCAAGGTCCTACTTGATCGAATCGAACGTCTTCTGTTGGTAGGTATGCTCGCTTTTTTGGCACAGGTGATGATCTGGGGAACGAAGAGGATGGCCGACCAACGCTTCTTTTACGTCCGATTTGTCCATAATTGCAAATCGATTCAGCCACAATCGACCTAAAAACTGGTAACTCGATTTTTTCTTTTTCAGAGTGAATGCGGTGGTACAATATGTACGAATTTACGATCGCGACGTCTATAAGATGATACAAGATGCGGTTGGACCATTTGCGAGTTTTCATCCGAATGTGATATATTCCTATTAGCCCATCCATTAAATCCACACCTCCCATGTGTCTATTGTATTCTTTGATAATTTTTGGACAATTAATTTCGTAGTATCTTTTCTCTTTTCTATCCCAGCGAGCTGGCTTTAGAACTTCATTTACGTACGTAGAGGCAACATTTTTTGTCCCAGCGTAAGAAGATATAAGTCGACCAGTCTTGGTGTCATGCCACAAAACAGAGGTTATATCAATACCAAATGCATTTTCTACATATTCTTCCGAATAACGTCTTTCCACTTTTTTTTGCTATTTCAGCATCACTTGATAACTTACAATTGGGTACACGATTTGGGCGCACAGTGCCTAATGAGTAAATACCTCTACTTCGGAGATAAACAACTAGGCCCAGAGACGTGTAAAAATTATCAACATAAACGATGTGGTTTACAAAATTTGGAATGTGCTGTGATAAACGGACTACCACATTAGAGGATGCCCCCAGATTCGGAGAGTTTGGAGGAATTATATTATCTCCTGCACCAGTATATATTTCAAAAGCATACGAAAAGCCTGAAGAATCACAAAGGGGAAAATATTTAAAACCCCACTTATGCGGTTTATTAGGTATATATTGCCTAAGAAGGCTTCCAGTCATTTTTGTTGCGCACAAAGTATTGGAAGCATTGGTACGGATAAAAATACATTGTTAAAATGTGTTATGAGGGGCCGAACCTTATACAAAGTGTCACATTCTGGTCTACCTTTGCCAGGTATCGTTAAGTTATCGTTGAAATGAAGATACCGTCGAATCTCCTCAAATCGCAACACCGGCATCGTCTGACGAATCCCTTCAAAAGAATGTCTTCCCCAATATGATCTTACATTTGGATAACGATAAACCGACAAGTATTCCAATATATTGTCGTAGTTCAGTTGCATCTGTAGTGAACCTCGTGGAAAAATTTTTTTGGCGTGCATATAAATTAGTCTGTTCGGTCAGATGCTGAAAAAAATCGTCATTCAAAAAGTACCGAACGCAATCAAAGGGAGTGTTTAGATCCTTCAAAGCAGCTAGAAGTTGTTTTTCTCCCCGAAATACGACTTCATTTATGTGTAAGTGAAGTGTAATTGAAGATTTTTTTTCCTCCAAATAATAGATTTGAATTCCGGCGAATTGTTAGTTATGCCAGTAATATCCCCCGAAAACGTTCCTGTGGTAAGAACTTCTGGCCCATCTTCTTCTTCAGCAAGTTCAGGCGGTCGGACACGATTAGAACGCTTATAAGTTGACTTACGCTTTGAACTACTAGCACTAGCAAGAGGTTCATCTTCTTCCGTGGGTGGTTTAAGTACATTAAAATTAGTACTTGGTTTCGTGCTTGGTTCACTTATTGACGAATTATCAGATGATTGGGCTGGTTGCTCTGGCTCTATTTCTTCAAAGTTGTCTATACAACTTCAAAAGATGTTTCATTATAATCGAGTTTTAACTCATCTTCGGCAGTAACCAACTTGCTAAGAGGCCCATCGCTGTCGTAGCTAGCGTCACTGTCTATATCACCCTCGCTATCAGTGTCGTCAGAAAGACCCTCAATTATGTCAAACGCCTCATTTGATGATATTTTGGAAGTAGTACTTGCGACATCCAGCCATAACTGAAAATATCGCAAAATCTATAATATGTAATAACATTTATTTACCAATTTGTAGGAAAATTTATATTAGGCATTTCATATGTCCGCCTGTAGGCGGGTACGCTTGTAGAGAGGCTCTTGGTGGTCCTATTTAATTTTAGCAACAACTAACATAAATTTCTTAAAACAATAAGGTACAAATAACTTACCGATAATTTTCTTAACACCAAAATCCGTTTGAAAACAATTTAAAACTTTCCACCAAAATAACAATCACGTACGGACTCGCTTTTTGAACCGATTTCAAATGAAAATTATTTGAACCAGGCGTTGTTTACGTCGATGCAAAAAGTAGGCAACCAAATATACATTAGAATATTGAGTAGAATTTGCCGAAAGGCAAGCATATGCAGTAGCGTTAATAAAAGACATATTTTGGTTTTAAATGGAATTTCAATGAAGTCCGCCTTAAGGCGGGCAGGTGCATTAGAGGGTTAAAAGTTTTGATATTAAACCTCTGAAAGCTATATACTCTAATTCTTGCAACAATAGATCACGACTTACAACATTAAAAGCCTTAAGCAAGTCGATAAACATCTTTTTTAGGGTTAGGTGATAAAATATTAAGAAGGTCCACAGCCGCACTAAGTGTGCTAGTTTGTTCCTGAAACCCTTCCTAAAAGAAAATCATGATCTGTGTTCCGATTCAATTATTTTTGAAAACACATTAATCAAGGTAGTTCTGTAGTTGCATCTTAGAACCAGACTTATTTAAGGGACATATCTTAATAGTTTTAATTTTTGATGATGATTTTTTTTAATATTAAAAAATATATAAAAGTAAAACAACAAAATAATACACAAACGCTAAAATAAAGAATTAAAATAGTAAAAATAAGACACGAACCCTATACCGTCCGCCCGACCTTACACTTTGGATTTTCCAGTCTGGGGATGTATGAAAGACTTTGTGTACTAGTATATGGTTCCGATTTTAAACGAGGATCATTTAAGGGAAAGAATCGTTGCAGTTGGAGAGCATTTCAGGTTGAAAACAAATATTTTTCAAAGCCTTAGATTTTCTTTAATAAAGAGAGCTCGTATGTGTATACAAATGAATGGAGGTCACGTAGAACAAATAATTTAGGGTCATTATTCTATGATTTTTATTGTAATAAGTAATTTAGCGTTAATTTATAAAAAATAATTTCAACGTTTTTTTTGTTAACTTGTTAAAATGTATCTAGATTTTAAAATTAAGATATCTAATAAATGGATTCTCAGGCCGAAATTTACTAAGAATACTTTTTTTACAAGAAATGATGACAATTTTTTACTAGAACTTTATTCTACAGGGCTACAAATAAATGTTGGTATTTTTAACACATGCAATATACCGTAGGTGGCGCCCTTTGTAAGGCATAGCGAATCCGTGAACGGATTTCACTTTCTTATTCCAAAAAAACCCCTCACACCAAATTTTAATTTAATTTATGAAACACTCGAAAAAAACGATTTTATATTTCTCATTTTGACGCCTTATATATTGAATAACGAGCGCCCAATTAAAAAATGGCATAACGAAAGTCGCATTATTTTGGTCCACCGTTTATGTGGCTGGCAAATTTGCCTCCTTTTTCCGGACACCCTGTATACAAAATTTTGTCGTATCCACTTAAGTTATGCCCATATTGATCAAATATATATAAAAAATATATTTTAGCCATTAAAACTAGGTAATTTAGATAATAAATAGTTTTAAGCACTGTGACATTTTGGTATAATTGCTAATGAATTAAAATATAATTATCCAACAAAAGTATAAATAAAAAAGTGCCTGGTATCCTTTTAAATTATAGACAAAATATTGATAATGCAATTCGAAAAATTAAAATAAAATAATAAGAAAAGGTTTTTTTTTATTCGTTTACCCTCTTCAAACCTTTTAAATGACTGCTGTAAAAAAAATAATTTTTAATTTTTTTTTCAAATGTCTTAGTTTTCGTCAGTTTATACAAAAAAATGTTATTAAAATCAGTTTCATAGATCCCTGATGTGACAAAAACCCGTAATCCTATAGATGATTTTTCAAAATACATGTTTACAGATGACATAATCATGAAACTTAATTTATATAGCAAGTTATTTGAACTTAATCGTCAGAGGAATATAGCGAGGGAATATATATAAAACTTGACTGCACGTTAGATAGAGCAGAAAATACAAAGTGACACCAAACATTACATCTTTTCTCAAATAGCTTTTGAGTAGTTTTGTCGTGCATTCGAATGAGATATTTAAATTTATTAAATTTCCCATCAAACCACCAAATATCTTTAGCTAATAATCAAATATCAAAGACAAAAGTTTAATCATGAAAAACAGAAGTTTCGAAATATGTGTACAAATTCTTATTTTGGAATTAACAGCTGTTTTACTTACGGTTTTATAGAGTCAATATATTGGAAGTCTATTGGAAAATTCAATTTGCACTATGTAAGTACTTTGACTTATATTTTTCGAAATTGTTATAAAAACATTTTTCTGAAAAGTATCATAGAAAAACATCTATAAAATGCAAAGTTTAGTATTTTTTACACCTGTAAAAATAATTAATAATTTTTTTCTTGTAACCTTAATCGAGAAATTTTGGGCTTTGGGGTCTAAACACTTGGTTTTGGCACTTCAATCGTAACTCTTCAAATTTTTATCAGTTTATGCAAAAAATCACTTCTATTGAAATGGTTAAGTATTTACTTCTACAAAAATGGAATTTCACATTGTTTTTTAAAGCTAATGGTTCAAAAGATTTTTTGGCCCGAAGCACTTGTCAGTGATTAAAATTAGATTAAAATATTTGTTAAAATATCCGCGACATGTTTAATCTTAATTAGAGATCTCTAGCGAGCAAAGTCTCCTAAGGCATAACTCGTTTTATAAAAAATAGTGTCTAATGATTTTTTATAGAGGCACTATATTTTTATAAATATCTTGATAATTATTACTTCTATAAAGTCTTACAGTTCAACATTTGCAGAATATGAATTCTTTAAGTCAAACTATGGGGCAACATCTTCTTCCATCAAAATTCTTTGCAAAAAAAGCATTTGCAAAATTTAAATTTAAAACAATAACACGATTTTACTACTACTTAAAGATTCGACTTCCATTCAACATCGTATACCGGGACCACCACCTCCGTCCAACGGGACCACCCACAAAAGACCAAGACTCATTACATAACTCATTAAAAATTAAAACTTGTCACATATATTAGTTTTTTCTCGGCATAAATGCCAAATCAGCCTTCATGTCTAATTCATTGAGACGCGTTAAAAAAATCTGTCCCCCGAGATATAAACTACGTGCGTTGACATACCATATCCTCCGGTGCGCGTTTTCGCCTCAGCTTGAGATGTCCTTTTTGTAGCCTGCTGGTATTCACTTATTCGATACCATAACGAGCTGCCGGAGAGAATTTATGAATACATGTATAGAGAGTGATGTTTTGGCGAAAATGGGGATTAGTAAAACTAGTTTATTTGTACTGTAAACTGGCGCGGTCTTAAGAAGATTGCCGCCTTCGAATGTTGATTAACTTTTATCGGTGTCAGGGTATATTACGTTAACAAGTTTAATCTAAGTTTCTAAGTTATTTCATCTCAACTATTCGTACATTTTCGTACAAGCCGCTGCAGTATTATTTTCACCAGCTGCAGTATAGACCAACATAAAGATCATTCCCAGAGGTCCACTGCTGCAGAAGTAATAGAAGTAGTAAAGTTTTTTAATAGATCCTCAAGAAGGGGACGAAAAAAAAGAAGAATAAGACTTTTCATCTGAATCACTCACATCTTATAAACTTCATCTATTCTTACTTTAGCTAAGGAATTAATTTAAATTTTGTTCCAGGTACTGAAAGTAGTTGCCAAGTTTTCTCTAGAACTTTTTCAGACTTTTGGAGTAATTTTGTATACCTCTGATGTTCTTTTTATGTCTTTCAGAAGTCTCCAGTAATCTTCAGGTCCTCGGAGTAATTCTTACTGTCTTCTAGAAATTGGATTTTTTTTGCATTGTCCAGGCTTTTGGAGTTTTTTTCATGCATTCCAGCAATTGTGAACACATTTTTGCATTGAACTTTTGGGAATAAACTTTCTTTTTTCCAGGCAACTCTTTCAGTAAATTTAGAAACATTTCCATTTTATCCAACACATTTGACTTGGTAGAAGAGACTTAAAGAAATATATTTTTTGCAACGGTGAGTGACGCATTGGTCACTAAATATGGATATTTTTGACCAGTATCAATTCTCAGTCATATTTTTTTCATCTTGATAGCAATTTTAAAACTTTTTTTTTATGTATGGGGCATTCGTATTTTCCACCGCATCGTATGCGAACTTTTTCGCAAGCGGTGTCTCGAGTGGGTATGTACCATTCGAAGTTCGTGTGCGATTTTTAATTTGAATCTGCCACTTGTCTTGTTTTGATATTAAACTAGCTTTGTTTTTTTTTTTATTTGTGTTTGTTAAGTATTTTCGTAGTGTTTTTTGCTGTTGATTAAAAAAAAACAACGATAACCAAATGGCAAGATTAATCAATCTTATGCAAAGAAACGTAGTCGATGCACTGGAAGAGACTGAAACTCTGGCAGATCGAAAAATAGGATGTACTCTTCATTTCTTGACCCATTTGAAATGTATTCAGATGCTCAATTTATTAAATTATATAGACTAAGCAAGCCTATTACGATGGAATTGATGTGCTCCAGGGAGACTGTGTAATTTGTCCGCTACTTTTGTTCACAAGGCTTATGCAGTTTTAGCTGAAAAATCTTGGGTGAATTTACCCGACTTTAATTCTGGGTGCTCTGCCATAAATAAAAATAATTCTTTCTTTTACTCACTCGACACAAAACCGCAATATTTTGTATTTTTTAAATCCAACTTAAAAAAAGTCCAAGAAACTCAAAACTTCGAAAAACCCAAGAAACGCCATGACAAAAACCTCAAATTTCCCTGATGTTTTTAAACTTAAATTTCAGGTTAGGTTAAACAAATTTTATCATCTTTATCCCGTTTGACATGGCCTTCAATAGCACTCAACTTTGTTACGTTGCCACTACATTTCATGTTCGTATGCGAAATTTCGAATGCTGTTCAAAAATGCATTTTTTAATTCGTGTGCGAATTTTGCCGCTCGACTTTGTTCGCATTCGAAGATTCTCGCATGGTTTCAAAAATACGGCCTCAGATCTGCCTACACTTCCACCACCATTGAAAAGCTGTTTTCAGCCATGTTTAGTCAAAGAAATTGATTACGTCAATGTTTGGATCTCCTTAGAAACTTTAAATAAAAAATACATTTAATTGTCTGGAATATTTTTCAGACAATTAACTTATAACTCTAAATTTGTTTTTTTATTATTCCAAGCAATTGAGTTTTAAATATCTTAATTGATTCCAGGCAATCGAGTGAATATAGTTACAAATTCATTATTTTGTTATTCCAGGCAGTTGATCCATACATTTTTTTACTGGTTCTATACAGTTGAGTAGTAAAGCAACAAATTCATTATATAAATATACCAGACAGTTAAATCATACGTCTATAATTGTTTTATTATTCCAGATAGTTGAGCCTTTAATAGTTTCTTCAAGGAAGTAAGGAGATGGAAATCTGTAGGTGCCAGATCAGGGTAATATCGGGGGTTATTCAAAAGGTTGATCCAAAGCAGTCTAGAAGTTGCTTCATGGCGTTAGGTCTACCTGCTGAAGATGATCGAACAAGTACATGCCTTGGCGATTTTTTTAAACTAATCCTTTAGTAGACAATGAAAAAAAAGGAGAAGACTTTTGTCTCCAACATCATTAAGAACAACAATTTTGACGTCGTTATCTGATTAAAGAAGATCCAACACGTCCACAGCTATTTTGTATCATTCACTTAATGTCGTATAAATACTTGTATAATAGCAAGAATGGGGAACTTCCAACTTAATAGATCTTGACCTATGATGGTCCCACGTGCCTACGTCTTTCTCTGCAGAAACTTAAAGTAGAACTTTTCAAAGTAAAAAAAAAATATAGCGCGTTTCTTTCCAATTTCCTTGACAATTGCATTTCAAGGTATTTCAGGTCGTCTGAAATACTTATTAGAAATAAGGATTGCTAAGGCTGGTTTATTTGTACTGTAAACTGTTGATTCCCTAAGTCTTCTTATACATTCTTATATGCCCATTGTCACCTTCATCTTTAACAGTAGGATCCTAGTAGTAAATTTATCTGACTGTGGTATAGACGAAGTTAAAAATGACTAAGACTTATATTATCGATGTCTTTTGTTTTGTTTTGATTGTCTTGCTTAAGAAGACTTCAGGTCAACCTGCTGATTGAATTTTGACCAAAACCTTAAGTAGACAACGAAAAGAAAGAAGAATACTTGTCTGTCCATCTGACCCGCTCACTCTCATTACCTTCATCTGCTCTCACTCTAATGGCACGATGATGATGTTGACATATTTAGCAGTATATTTTGCGGATGGTCTCGTTGGATTCAGAAGGATAAACTAAGATAGATAGTATCCATAGAAACCGAGATATCGACCTACAAAATTTGGGATTTTTAATTTTTCGAGTATACCCCCCCGTATCGAATTTTTCACCAAAAATTGATTTTTTTCGAAATCGAACTAACTATACCAGCGTCTTTTTCAGACCACCTACATTACGAAAACACGAAGTTCGAAGTAAAAAAGTAAAAAGTTTGAAGAAAATTTGAAGTAAAAAATAGTAATAGATAAAAATGTTCATTTTAATATAGACTATTCTTCTGGTAAATCAAGATTTATCATGACAATCTTCAACTCTCGTATTCTCATCCTATTTGTACCGAGTATCACCTTTATCGTTAACAGTAGTACCGTAGTAGTCAATTTAGCTGACTCTTGTATAGACCAAGTTAAAAATCATTAAGACCTACATTGTCAACGTCTTTGTCTTGCTGAAGAAGACTTATCAGGTTCACCTACTAAAGAAGATCTATCAAGTCCATGCTTTGATGTTTTTTTCGAGTAAATCGTCAAGAAAATGAAGAAAAGGAGAATAAGAAGACTTTTCTCTCCATTTGACTGACTTTATCAACTTCATCTATCAACTTTATCAACTTCATCTATTCTCACTGAGGAATTCAATTTAGTCTATTTTTGACGAGAAATAATCATTTGTCAGCGATACAAATAAATCCTGAAGATTTAGATGGCATAAATGAAAGTGATGTAAATGCATGATAATGATGATGTTGATATATTTAGAAGTGATGAAAAAAAGCTCCAAGAATAAGAAGTGGAACATTATTAAGAACAACAATTTTGGCTAAAGAAGATTCAACAGGTCCACAGCTATTTTGCATGATTTACTTTAGTCGTTTAGACGATATGAACCATTAAAGACTCGGATAATAACTCTAGTAATAGTTAAATATGTTATCGTCTAACCAGAGAAATCCCAAGTAGTAGAAGTAGAATCTCGGTTTAAATGGTTCAGAAAAATGAAGAATGGGAAACTTGCGACTTAGTAGAAGACGTTGTCTATGGCAGTCCCAAGTTCCATCGTTCTACTATGCAGACTTCTTAAGGCTGTTAGAAAAGAAAATAAGATATGGAGGTGTAATAAAAGAGAATCAAATTGTCAATTTCTTTATAGTTTCAGAATATGATTTAGGCAAAATAAAGCAAGATAAAGATTATAAAAAATAGCATGGAATAGAAATTGCACGGATTTCCCATCTTGGTGTCCTTGCCAAGTAAGGATTTCTTATGAAAATAGCCTTCATAGGTTCAAAAAACAATTTACTTTAAGATCTTGTTATTAATTTAGAAACTGGCAATTCAGACTATAGAGAACTGAAGATTTTGGTAGTTAGATTGGTTTCATCAGTAACTTATTAAATCTCTTCTATTTCTTTTTTCAAGAAAAACAACCTTCTTTTCCCTTCCATCCTGTCTCCTAAGGTTTACATATGGAATAGTTACAGAAAAGCCGTTCGCTGCTATCCATTAATGAATGTTTGCGGTCACTTCTGACTATGTTTCTTTATCTCTGGTAGTGTGAATTCATTCTCCTATGATTCCTAAACCCCTTTTTTCCTCCATTTTTCCTTCTATTAATAGTTGGAGCAAATTCATTGCGTATCAAGAGTTTATTGCCTAACCCATATCCCGGGTATGCTGTATTTTCGCGTTCTTGTCCTATCATCCTCAAAATTTCCACGTTGTTTTTTTTTTTGCTGTCCATGAAACTTTGAAGATTCTCCGATATTATCCACTTATTTCATAGCTTCCAGTCTATTCATTGTGCTAATCATTAATATCCAGCATTCCATACCATACAATAGAATGGACCATACGTAAAGAGTGAATCTTATTCTGAGCTTGAGGTCAAAGTCAGAGTTCGTAAAGACTTTTTCCCGGCATTTGATTTCTAAGTCCCACTACATGTAAGGAATATGATTTGGAAGGCTTAAAAATGTTGTTTTCCCTTCTCTGTACGTCCAGTTGCGATTGCTTGAGACTCTTTGGAAATCTATGAGGCTCACATACTTAAAAGAAAACTTTTGCAGACTTAGTGATGCGAAGGTCGGAAAAAATGGGAAATGTTAAAGAAGTTAAATAAATTGAAATAGAAAAGAAAACAGCTTGGGAGCCTTCACAGTAGAGAAGTATTGTAAGAATTCTTGGCTCCGTCAAAGTCTATTCACACTACTTCTGAGGTTGGGCTAGAGACTTTTTTTATCTCTGTAGATATATATGCAAATTACTGATAGCAACAATGCCTAGGAGCAAAAAGCAATGTTGAAGTTTGAAATAAGAACATATCACACTACCTATTTATAGTAAACTATGAATGAAAATTAAATTCGTTAAAACTTAAATGGGGGTCAGATCGCGTATCTAATCGTCAAGGAATTAAAATATAAAGAAGACCATCTGTTAAAAAATTCCGAGAACGCGCGATCTCATAATAAAAAAAGACCGAAGCCGCCGGTGCAAAATGAAATTAAATTAATAACAATAATCTGAACGGATAAAAATTCTGTTTTATTAATTTGGTTACTTTCACCGCGCGCGCGTTGATTGAAAGAAAAAAAATTCGATTTTTTTTTAAACCTTTTGACGTTCGTTCGCTTCATTATGGCTGTTGATTTTTTTTTTTTTTTTTGAAAATGAGGTCCGGGTTGGATCGAAACCTTCGCGAAATTATACTCTATCATCTGTAACGAGGGATATATTTAAATTTTTCGTAGTACAAAAGAAAATAATAAATTTTTAAGTCGTCAAGGTGCATTAACGATTTTTCCATGTTTAATAACTTAATAGTCATGTTCGGGATAATTCACGGTCATCGATCAAAAACCACTGATTATTTGGGTTAATTTTTAAATTGGTGGTTTTTAAGTGCTTCCGATTATTAGTAATTACAAGCCACATAAATCACGTTTATGTTATAAGGCGGTTTCTATATGAATCACTTTAATATTCTATTCTCTATAATCTTCTTCAAAATGAGTCACTTTCGCGTTCAGTCTGTATTAATTGATCATATTTTACATCTCTTAATTTATTTCATTAGGTCGTTTCCTCCTCTTCCATTTCTTTTATTTAATTGAAAATAAATAAATAATCTATTTTTAATCGAATTAAACTGATTTATACGCCCTGTACATGTAGGCATCGAAACTATGAATCAATTTGTAATTCAGTCATCAATTGATTATATTTAACATGCATCGGTTTATTCTATTTCGTAGTTTCCTTATTCTCTTTTATATGTATCGTCATCATTTTTCCCTTCGTCTTTTTATAACTTCTTCTTTAATGAACTAACCATACAGTGCTTATCTTAAATATGGATTACTTTGTCATGCTGTTTATTATTCACTGTTTTCCTCTTCTTCATCCTCTGTTTCTATTTCTTTTGCAATTTAAATAAATAAATTTTTAATGAAATCGAACTACCTTGACTGCAGAATAATTCATTAAGGAGCAACCTACAACTGGATCAGTTTGCAATTCAGTCTGTATTAATTGAGACTATCTACTAATTTTTCTTCTTTATGGTTTCATTTATCTTCTTCTTTTTCATCTTGTTCTTCTTCATTTAAAATAAACAAGTACTCACTAAAATCAAACTGCTTGCAGTTTATTCCTAATGTCACAAACACAATTTAAATGATCATTTTATAACTCCCATTTAGTGTTTAACCATGAACGGGTTATAATTCAAGCACCCCGGTCATGTATAAGCAATTCTAATTAAAATAAATTAAAAGTTGTATGCCAGTAGACCACGTCTAAATGTGGAACTAATTAGACCTTATCGTTCGGTCCGATCTCTAAACAATTTTTTTTTCTTTAAATCTTATAACGGTCACAGGAGATGGTTGCGTTGGCCGTTTATTAAATTGTTCTGATTTTCTGACTGAAGCGAAAATTACGCTCTTAGGTGTCAAGATTAAACTTATTAGTTCAGTTAAGATGGCTTATCTGTGAATTTAGATGAGTTTATTTAATTGAAGTTGGAGGATACTGAAAAGTTTACGGAAATGGTTTAATGCGCATTAAGTATTAAAACAGTAGAAGCAACACGTGGTAAACAGAAAATTTGCGAAGACTGACTGATTAAGTACATCTTTACCGTTGATTTATGTAGAAGATATGAAGAAATAGTTTTATACATAGTTTTCCTTAATATTTTTTCATTATTTTTCTTAGCATGCAGTTACTAAGTATATTCTTTTCTAAGATTTTTGTCTATCTTCTTCGGTAAGTCAGCGCATATCCTAATTGTAATGCATTCACTGCATCATCTGAATTCTGATCCAGTTTGTTCTAGCAAAGACCTTTTTACTATAACATTTCTTAAATCAATCAACTACAGTCGATTTTCAAGACTTGCTCAACACAACATGGAGTATTATGAAGATTTCATCAGCTGAGGCTTAGTAGAGCGATAGTTTTCTAGTAGAACGATCTTCTTCTCTTTTTCTTGGTTATTATTGGTCTTGAAGGATATGAAGTTCATTCAATATCTTCATTTTAATATATTTATTGCTTTTCTTTTATCATCTCTCGTACAGAGATAAAGCTATTTCCTATGAACTGCTACGGTTAAGTTTTTATGTTGTATCGATTCTTTTTAATATATATTGATATATTGTTGTACCTGGAGTACCCCAAAACAATAATTCCAAATATCTTTGGCCTCTTTGATCTGGTCAGTTCGATTTGATGGTCTACTTGATACTAATAACAGTGTGCTCAAAGATTTCATCAACCGGTTTAATATCTTCTTCTCGCCATTGCTGCTTTTTTGAATAGACATCTTTTGCTCATATCAAATTTCTTCAGAGAGTCATTATAAACTGATAATATTAGTGTCTCTTTTATTATTAGCCTATTTAATCTAATGTCTGTTAATCTTTATCAAATATGTTTTTACTTCTATCTTACCATTTTATATAATAATTTTTTCTCGTAGTTCTTCTTCATTATGACTCTTTCATGCAGTACGAAAGATATCAACTGATCTACACATCACATCCTTGATATTGCCTTAGAACAGAATTTCTGCTATATAAATCAGATGCCTCAGGGTGTTTATGGTACGTTCTTCTGATAACAGTCAAATAAGAAAAATTTAATTTTTGATGGAAATGTATGTCTTTGGACTAACAAGTAGACCTATTTTAGCAAAGTCTATATATTTCAACAATGAAATATATAGACTTTGATTTTAGTTTTCAGTTCGACATTGCTAATGTCTTCATATCTATTTCAGTGATTTTAGTCTCTGGTGCAGTGTTGCCAACCAGAAAAACTCCTTAAATGAGGGTTTTTTGTATTTTAATGTTTTTTTTTAAATTTTAACCTTCACTTTAAATATTTGAAGGCTAAAATTAAAAATATCCGGGGCGATGTTGCCGGTCTAAAAATTCTAGACGATAATAATAAGATTATTTTCTTTCATTTGGAATAAAATTGAATGAAATCAGACTGAATGTTTAATCTTAACGATTATTTTGAGTATTTTGTTATTATATTCAATTAGTAAAGTCAAGATAGATAGCTAAAGAGTTTTTAATGCAAAGGTGCGGCATAAATCTAATTTTAAGAGAAGTAAAATATTTAAGTCGAGGTGATCTACTCTGACTTCTTCAAGGCTTGCAACTGGCTGCATAGCTCGTCAATATCCCAAATTTGATGTTCTGCCGACGTTCTTAATGGATTCTGTTCTCTTCAGTTTTATTATAATCTCTTTATTATAATTTCCCTAATAACACAGAAACATACGAGAGACATTCATGCTCGCAACAATTAAAACATGCCAACTTTATTTCCTTATAGATGTACCAGAAATGTTTCTGGCAACGCCCATGTAACCTTTTTTAACGTCTGTATGACATCTTCTGTAAGATGTTTCTGCGACATTTTAGAATGTCGTATATATATTTTAGGTGCATGATATATTTGCTGTGGAAATGTTTCATTTCAAACATTTATAGCAATATTTTTGGTTTAGATCTTATTAAAATAAAAATTAATATTTATTTGAAAGCAATAAATGTACTTTTATGTATATTTTACATAAATATATTTTTTAAATCTTAGAACTAGGGGTAAAAAAAGTGTTACCTACTTGCAGAAGCAACAGACGAATTTTAAGCCGTTACTTATAACTACTACAATTAATTTCATTTACAAACGCGGAAATTAAACGACAGGAAATTACATCGTTGGAATGTGAAGTATTAAATCATAGATTATACTATACTATGTGTTTTTTCTATATTACTCTGATACTAAACCACATCAAAAGTATTAGAACTCGTTTGCAGCACGTTGTCGCATTACACCACGAACTTATATATATCTAAATAACAAATCTCATAAATATAATCTGGAGTGCTAATGCATATGGCCACGATACCCAAAAATGACCACTGCCGCCATTTTTATAGTGGTTGTGTCCTTTTGATGTTGGTCACTCTGAACATTTTCAGTGTTACCAACAAAAAATATAATAAATAACGATAATGAAGTTGACGACGCTGATGTTTAACATATGACCTGTCACGAACTAAATTAATTTTTTTCATTGTAATTGAGGGGTTTCTGGGAAAAACAATATTTGTCAAAACAGAAAAAATGTGGCAAATTAACAAAAACTGATTTTGTTGTTTATTCGGCTGTGAAACCCAGTTTTTTAGTTTTAAGGCTATGTAAGAAGGCATCTTATATATTTTAAGGTATATTTCAAGAAAAAAATCGGATTTGTGAATAAAATAAAATACAAAAAAGTCGTGACAAATGTTGTTTTTTAGGAATTTTTTAGAAAGAAGCTTGTAAAACAAGAATTATTTTTAGACATATTTATTTAAACGAAACTTATGTATTTTAGAAAAAAAACATATTCTTCAAAAGTTTTCTAAACGTATTTCAGGAAAAAAAAAACACGTTTTTCAAAAGTATTCTAACTGTATAAAAATATTTCTATTCTATGTCACTAGTTCCACTGCTGTTGTCGTCATTGTCTATTTCTGTATCATTTTCTTCATTATCTTGTTTATGAGTATTTAACAATCTTTTATAAAACATTAAATTTTCAGGTTTTTTAATATACTTTGATAAATTTAGTAGATGCTTAATTTTGGATTGTTTTAGTGTTACTGATTCCTTGTAGTTTTGCGTCAAACGAAGTTCTCTTGGCAAGGATTTGTTATTTCGTATGTAACTACGTTCCCACTCTCCAGAATAACTTTGTCCTGCTAGTACATATCCCGGTTCATTTCTGTCATACTTAAGCATTCTTACTGTTTTAATTTTTACCGGTGGTTTTGGGTTTTTTAGAAAGTATGGACAAATATTGCTTGATACATCAAATATCATGTTTGAGTCTACGTTAACAAGGTCATATGGGGATGGTTTTTCTCGTGCTTCCTTTATAATCTTGTCCCATTCTGAAGGTACTTCAACGGTTGTAGTTTTCTTGTGTTTTTCAATGAGAGAAAAATCTCTATTATTTGATTAAAAAAAAATCCTCTAACTGGAAATATGTGGATAATACTTTCGAACATCTGCAAACAGTGAACTAACACATACAAAAAACGCATGAGAACATAATTTTTATTTTGCCCAGCACACCCATCGCCGAGCAATATTATTTTTTTTGTGGTAACTTCATGGCTTTTTAAAAAGTGAAAAAGTAGAGAAGCGACATAATTTTGTCCTTTTTTGCAACAGTTTTGCCATAGCAGTACATTGTTGCATTATCATTTCCCTCATTATATATTCCAAAAACATAGTACAACATCTGAATGGCGTAAAAAACTTCATTTGTGCGAATATGAGGAACTCGTAAGTTCAGCATAAAATCAAAAGATATGCAACAATAATCGTCAGGATTTTGCCTAGCTAAATTTCGATAATGCTTCTTTAGCTGATAAAACTTTTCGGCTTTACATAAATGTAGATTTTTTTCAGTCTTTAAATTTGCTTTTTTTTCTATGTCCGTTTCGAGGTTTATCTGTTGCATTAAGTTGTCGCATATGCCACAGGTATCACTTTTTGGAATACCAAACTTTAACTTAAAAAGTGACTAATGTTGTTTTTCCCAGAAACCCGTCAATTGTTTTTAAACCATCATTAGGATTCTAAAATCACGACTCCTCACGATCTCTCGATGTGACTGATTCTAAATGACATTGTCAATTGTGAGTATTGCCTAGTTTTTGGCGATTTTTAAACGACGCTTGGCTATATCGTCTGCAACAGGCGATGTAGTTTCCTCCTTATTTAATACGTGGATAATGTGGAAATATCACCATCCTTATTTAAACGTATTTGGTTCACTATTTCTCAAGACCGAATTATTCTGAATTGTCTGTCTGTGTTTTTTATGATGGAATAATATATAGAGTTATTTACATAAACCCTTGCTAATTACAAACCTTCATAAAATCATCTATATTTTGATTTTTATAGATGGTTGTACCTATTAATGTAGAAACACTGTACATAGAAGGAAAGTAAAAGTCGTAATAGTGAAAACAGAAAGAAAATAAAAGTGTTTTTAACTGAATTTGTTAAGTAAATACAAGCAAAAATTTAAATGATCATCATTTTCATGGTATTAGGATTTATAAGATTCAAGTTTAAATTTAGATTTATAAGATTCTAGATTATCAGAATAATAAAACAAAGTGCATGCATCTATCCCAAGTTAATTGAAATTTTGTCTCATTTTAGGTGAGGATTACTTTCTTTTATAAATTTGAACGAAACATTTAAATTCTTAACTAAATGTTTATATTTTGTATTTTTTTTTAAACTTTTTATTTTGTATTTGTAAACATAACCTCTCAAAAACTTTAATTGTTTTGTTTCCCTACAAGTGGCACCACTGAAATTTGTCAGAGTGACCAACATCGAAAGGACACAATCACGGAAAATGGCGGCCCCCTAGTAGTGGTCATTTACTTTTCATCGAATGGGCAGTCCAGGTATATTTATTAAGTTCATGCGTCACACTAACAAGTAACAAAAAACCAAAAACCGCCACCTGCAATCGTTCCTAGCGTCACTGCAGCTAATGCTGCCAACCAACGTAAATCTGGTGTCTTTTAGCTTCTAACCAATAATTAATCGATAACTATGTCATTTAATAATTTAATTTTAAATACATAATTTAGATAATTTTGGGTTAGTTTTTCAAAATATCGGTAGAGATTTAAGCAAAATATTGCGTTGAAGTAATAGTATATTAAATTTTTATTTATCATTCATATACGGCAATTAGTCAGAAACTGGATATTTGAAATTATTTATTTGCTCCATCTTATATATATAGGTATACAATTACTGTTCGTGCTTTCGGATTTTTCCTGTTTTTTTTTTAATTTACCTCAAAAGGCTTTGATGACCAACATTTTGATTTTTTATTTTTCTGACAGCTAAAACTTTTACACGCGTGCAAAATTGATTTAGTAAAATGTTTCTGGCATATCATGTGTTATCTGGGTATAAAGCCTAAGTTTGATTTTTTGTAATCTGATATTCTTCAGGTGGATTGCAATATTAAAATTAGGATTAATTCCACCCAACACATTAAGAGTGTATGTGGGTTAGGTTGTATATAACTGATAATAATCCTTAAGTTCTGTAATGCGAGCATTATAATCCACTAGTAATTTAACTTCTTGGTTCTAAGCTCTGAAGAGAAAAATTTAAGTCGATTCGATACTGATTCGTTTAAGGCCTTTTACTCTTCTACTTGCTAATAATTAGTACAGGTAAGCTATAAGATTATTAGTACAGGTAACATCATAATAAAAGATGGTTTTACGGTTAAATTTTTTTTTTATGTACTTCAATTACTTTAGCTTCCGAGGCGATGTTGCTAGACTAAAAATTATTATTGCGATATTAGAAAGCCGGTCTTCTGCTTTGAGACTACCTTAGCTTCGAATCCTAGGGAAACAAAGATTTCTGTAATTTTTTAAATTCTCTGCCGATTCTAGTTGGTTTAACCTCCTAAAGGTTCATTAATACTTAAAAAAAAAAACAAATTAAGCGAAATCAATTTACAATATTTATACATTCGATGTACGCGGTGGTGATGCCTTTAAGTGCATGCGAGCATGCGAAAAGGCAATTTATCAACATCGCATATAAACAACCAGATCATTTTGAAAACTTCACAATGACTGATGAATCCGTATTTAGGTAATTGATAAAACTGCTCTTTCACAACAATAAGTGTAATTTGGGAATATTAATAAATGCCCCCCGGTACCCATACGGGGCTGCATAAAATCATAATATTCTATATAATTTGCGTCATTAAGCCATGATTATTTCGGTCCGTATATGGCGAAATTAATTTTTTATCGTTATCCTGTATACCGCGCAGTATTTACGGTAAAAACGATAAAAAAAATACAGTAATTTCATTAAGTCTAGTCTTATTAGTGGTAATTATCTTATTGGATAATTAGTTTTTTGAACAGCTGCTGCTCGTTTATTAGGTTATTAAAGCGAAATTTTCAGATGGTTTCTCTAGTTTTTAATATTATAGTCGTTCCTAATGGCGGATTCTGAGAGAAATGTTGTGATACATTATATTTAATGGTACTTTCTGATTTTACTGAAAAATTGAAAATTATGATGGTCAGTGGCGTAACCTTAGCTTCTCACATAGGAATTCACTATCCCCTAATTAAAAAAAAATGTATAATTTGATAAAACCTACGTAAAATCTTTCTAACTGCTTTACACGAATGCTCTAATGGCATTTCTATCCGCATTTAATTTGATATAAAATGCGTAGGTTAATAATATTTGGAATTTACAAAGAAAAAATGAAAATTGACACATTTGTTGCAAATATTTGAAAATGTTTATTTAATATTTTAACTTTACAAGAAAACGATGATCCGTTTAAGTTTTTGAAAAAGACGTAAAAATTTTTAATATTTTAAAAAATGTCTCTTAAAATAAATATAATTTTTCTCTAATTTTTTAAAATATTCAAGGTATAATATGAAAAAAAGTATATACCTAAACATATTATTATTTGTAAAAAAATTCAATCAATTTCTTTCACGTCATTCTAAACATGTTTCTAGGATATTCTAAACTCAATTTAAAATTTGGATACAAATAACATGAAAAATTAAATATCTTACATAAATTTTTCTAAAATGTAAATATGACGAGATATACGCTTAATTAATTTGCAATGTTTTTTAAAAATGTTCAGAAATTTTTTTAAGTAGTTTAAATTTTGCAGAAATAATGAAGTGAATCTTTCGGAATAAGTGAATCTTTCGAAAATGTTTCTTTCATAAAAAATGGTTGGCTCCAATTTGCCATCTTTTCGAGCAAAAAAAGGACATGTAAAATATTGCTTATATTTAAAAATGTTTAAAATTTACAAATTTTGTATTATACCCTTTTTTCACCATTTTATCAAAAATGTGCAATTAAAAATATCAAATTTATTTTTCATTAATTATATTTAATTGAGAAAAAAAGACAAAAATTGGAGAATTAATAAATGTTTTAAGGAAATTTGAATATTTTGTGCACATTTTTTGGGCACTTTTTAAATCTTTACTTAATGTTTTTTTAAAACTGTTTCAAACTTTTTTT
This sequence comes from Anthonomus grandis grandis, assembly GCF_022605725.1. NCBI lineage: Eukaryota > Metazoa > Arthropoda > Insecta > Coleoptera > Curculionidae > Anthonomus > Anthonomus grandis. The sequence continues at coordinate 11,011,868 of NC_065549.1, forward strand.
ATGTTTAAAATCCACAAGAAAAAAAATTTAAAAAAATTGCTTCAAGGGTATTTACACATTAATTACTTGATCCTACCTATAAAGAAAAACTTTAAATTAACTTTAAATTTTAAAATTATGACAAATAAGCCTCGAAGGCTAGATACATACAAAAGTTTAAAACTAATAGTTAATGTTCACGAAGAAAGAAAGAAGTGTACGCTAAGTATAATTCATAGTAGAGATGAATATAAAATGATAAGAACTTCTCCAGTCCAAGAATCTCTCCAGTCCATTTTCGACTCTTTTGGCTTAATCATGCACATTAAATCACCTACCAGAATAACTAAAACCAGCTCTAGTACAATAAATTATGTCGTATCTTCCTTTGAGCCAGATTTCGTTGATTGTACTGTCTTAAGGTCAGGTTTCTCAGACCATGAAGCAGTGTTAACAAAGTTTTCCATAACTAAATCTAAAAGTAAAAATGTTTCACGCAAATTAGGCCGTATTTTCTCGGATAAATTTTTTTTACATTTTAGGCACCTTTGTCAATCAACTGACTGGAATATTCTCTCTAACGACGTTGATTCAGAATTCTCTAGATTTGTAAAAACGCTATCTAGTCTTTCTCACAAATCATTTCCTTTGAGACCTCTTAAAAAGAAGCAACATAACCCCTGGTCTACCCAAGGCTTGCGTACATCTGCTAAGAACATGCGCTTATTATCTCATCTTAAGAAATTTTCAGACAGCGCTTTTTTCATGAATACGTAAGACTTTACAAAAAGATTTATCAGAGAACTTTAAAAGCCGCCAAGGATATTTACTAATTTTATTATAATAGAAGACTTGCTAAATCTAAAAATGTGGCTAAGGAAACATGGTTGATTGTTAATGCTTTGAGAAATAAGCCTTCTTTGTCGAATACTATCTCCACTTCATCTGAGAACCTTAATGATTATTTTGTAAATGTGGTAAATAATTTAATGAGTACCATAACTCCTTCCCATAATCCACTTTCATATCTTCCCATTGCAAATGAGAATTTCCACAGTTTTTTCTTTACGCCCGTAGTGTTACCAGAGCTTTGCAGTTCAATTAGGGAAATCAAAAACAAAGGCTCTTCTGGAATTGATGGACTTAATTAATCAGTCTTTTCAAAAAGGTGTTTTTCCTAACTGCCTTAAGTTGGCGATAATAATTCCACTACATAAAGGAGGAGACAAAGATCAGTCTTCCAACTATCGCCCTATCGCTCTTCTTCTCACACTTTCAAAAATTATTGAAAGATTGGTTAAAAAAAGACTTCTATGATTTTTGCTAAAATACTTACTTCTCATCAATTTGGATTTTTAAATAACAAATGCACAAATGATGCTATGTTTTCTCTTTTTAATAATGTATACTCTAGCTTAAACAACCAACACCCTATAGCAACAATTTTCTGTGATTTTTCTAAAGCCTTTGATTGTGTTAATCGTGACATCTTATTAAAAAAGTTGCAATATTACGGGTTCAGAGGAGCGCCTTTTGAATGGTTTAAGTCGTATCTCAGTAACAGAAGTCAAGCTGTGAGAATTGATTCGACTATGTCTTCTTGCAAGCCAATACAAAGTGGAGTGCCTCAAGATTTCGTACTTGGCCCCATTTTGTTTCTTATCTTCATCAATGACATTGCTAATCTAAATTTTAACGGTAAAGTCTGTCTATTTGCTGATGATACTTGTTTTACCTGGAATAATCCGGATATTTCTACACTTCATAGAACCGTATCAAGTGATTTAACTACTATCAAATCATGGTGCGACTCTAATCTCCTTTGTCTCAACATTTCCAAAACTAAAATGTTGTCCTATAAAAATACCTTGCAATCTTTTGTACTTGGTAACGCAACAATTGACGAAGTTGATTCTGTAAAGTTTTTAGGGCTAACTGTTGACAATTTCTAAGGAGCTTAGCCTGTCTACTTCTAGAACAGTTTATTTTGCCCTTTTTGAATCGCAGCTTCGATACGCGCTTCCATTCTGGGGTACATGTAGTGCAACTCAATTTGACCGTATTTTTAGACTAAAAAAGAGAGCTTAACGTTATACACTAATATTTAAATACAGAAATCATTGCCAGCATTTCTTCAAAAAATTTTAAATATTAACTCTTCCATCTTTATTCATATTTGAGTCCATTTGTCTAATACGCAAACACGGTTCAGCATCGGATAGGTCTTTCCATAGTTATCCACTTAGAAATACGAAACATGATCTATACCTGCCTACCCCACATTCAGAGTTGGTCAAAAGTTCCATATTATATAATGCAAAAAAAATGCACAATCATCTGCCATTGGAAATTAAATCCATCACATCTTTTTTTGCATTTCGTAAAGCATTAAAAGCATTCTTACTGGAGAGAGCTTTTTACACAGTTAACGATTTTTTTTTTGTAATCATTGATTTGAAATTTCGCACTAGCTGATTATGTATTTTTACTATCTGTACATGTTTAGGTATACTGCTTTGTGTAGCTATTTTAGGATTTTTTATAATTTTTTACTTTTTTAAACATTTTTTTTAACATAGAGAGATTTTTTAATGATTTTTTTTGACATTGTATACACTAAAATGTATATTTTATAATAATATTTTTGACTACTTACAATTTTTAAATTGTATTAATCTGTATATATTGTAGATATTCTATTCTATTTATTTATTTATTTTTTCTTTTCTTTAATTGTGTTTTGTTTGTATTTTTGTATCTTTTTTGTTTTACAGCTTTGTCTACAAATTGTAACAATTTCTTGACAATAAAGCATTGATTGATTAATTGATTGAACTATACAAACATTAAATCTATATTAGGAAACATATAATCAAATATTGTTGAAACAGTAAAATATGGAGTTAAGGTTAAAATAATAAATTGTTAGTATAGATAAAACTTAAAATTAAATTTATACTAGGGTTAAAATTGTAAAATAAAACAACACGAAAACTGTCTCAAAAAAACAAAATATATAAAAAGTAAAATATAAAAGCCAAGCTCACCATTCTCTACTTAAAATACTTTCACTATTCTCTACTTTCTTAAAAGCCTTTTGACCTGATTTAAATTATCTATATGTCTAAATAAAAATTTTAAATTTACAAGAAAAAGAAATTGGAAAATCATATTTCAAAAAATTTCTAAATAATATTTAAAATCTACGAACAAATGAATTAGCATCTTACGCAAACATTACGAAAAAATTTATTAAATACTTACATATTTTTATACATTTTAATAAAACCACTTGAGATAAAAAAAAATTGAAATATTTTTCATAAATGTTTGTAAAATGTTATGAAAATAAATAATAACATTAATATTAAATAAACACGTTATTTCAATTTATTAAAAAATTGCAAACATTCCGAAAATGTACAAAAAAAGCAATTATGGAAAGAAAGTATAGCAAGCTTAGAAGCTCAAATAAAACTGATTTTGTTTAGAAAGAAATATTTAAAACATTCTATTCCCATTTCGTTCCTAAAAATGAACACATTTGAAACACAGAGGACACATTGGACACAGTTATTCAAAACGCAAAATTAATAAATGTTTTAAGGTTATTTATTTATTTTATGTAAATGTTTATGGGAGCTATCCAAAAGAAATTTGGAAGGTTATGCTAAAAATGTTTCAGATTCTTTTCGTAATGCTTAAGTTAAAGACAATCAGGTTAAAGAAAAATATTAGAATAATAAGCAGTTTATGCGACTGCTTTAGATGTATTTAAATGAAGAATGTAAATTGGCAAGAAAAAGAAATTGAAAATTTAAAATTTGACGAATTTTTTTTTCAAAAAGGCGTATTTAATGGAAATAATGATTTTTTTTTGTATTTAAAATGTACTCTTAAATAAAAACTGTTTTCAAAATACGAATTTAATGGAAATAATTGCTTCCAATTGAAAATTGGCATAGAACCAAAAATGAATAATTCATTAAGGTTAGCAAAATATTTAAAATTTACGAATACCTTTAATTTTATATAAATTCCACGCAAATGATTTAAATATTTTAAATTTACAAAAAATATTAAAAAATCCACATATTACGTAAATAATACAAAAAAAATTATAATTTGAAATATTTTTGATAGATGGTTCGGAAATATTATAAAAATAAATACTTGTATAGGAAATGTTAATTAAATATGTTATATTTTTAATTTATTAAAAAATAGCAAAAAATCAAAAGCAAATGGCAAAATCAAACAATTTTCTTTTTTAAACATTCTATATTGATATTTAATAAACATATCAATTTGTCAAAAAACTGAAAAAAATCTGAACGTTTTTTAAAAATGTTTCGGAAATATAAAATAAATACATATTTACAAATTGCTAAAAAAGTGCAATCATTTGGAATGTGTTTGCTCAAATGTTTATTCAATTTTGTATAAATTCGTATTTAAAATTTAAAAAAGGAAAAATTATAATTTTTATAATTATGTTAGCCAAACATTCGAGAAATACTAAATATTATATTTCCATTTGTTCTTAAAAATGCATAAATATGGAATGTATTCCATTCGAAGATGTATTAAATTGTTTTTTATTTAAAAGTAAAACAATTTTGAAACTTTTACAGTGACAAAATGAAATAATAAAATTAAACATTATAAACACAAAATTTGAAAACGTTTAATAAATATTTAAAGTTTATAAAATAATATAAAAATATTTCGGAGATCCTTAGTACCGATAGATATTCCAAAATATTTGTCCTTGAATATTCCTGTTAGGAAAGTTGAGATATTTAATTTATAATATTAATTTTAAACAGTAATAAACAAAAAAAAATATTTCAGAAATATACTTTAAGTAATTTTGATCTTAAGAGCAATAAACGAATGTACCTAATGAACTTAATAAAAATCAGTATTCTAAAAGAAAGTTATTCCGAAATTTAGTTTTGGCAAAACGTTACAAAATCATATATATTTCTTTTTTTTAGCCCGATTATTATAAAGATGCTGCCCATTTTCATCGCGTGGGATCTGGTCCAGAATACCGGATGGAAATCCCCAATGTAAAACTGGATTATACCGGTACCTATACAGTTTATGCGAAAAATTGCCATGGAGATGCCAAAGCTATTATATCTTTGCAAATCAAAGTGAAAGGTAAGTAAACCCTTAACATTTCAAACGTAAATGTTAATTGAACCTTTGTAGATACAACAAATATGGACAAAAATCAAAATAAAGTGAGGTAAGTATATAGAGTAACAATAAAATTCCCATGATGCTGACAAAATTAATTTCTTAGTGATATCCAGAAAATACCAAGGGTTTTAGAAGATCTTAAAGATCTAAGGTGTTGTGATGGAGACTCCATAACACTGGAATGCAGCTTTGAACCCAATAAACCTGACTTGGATATTAGATGGGAAAAAGATGGAAAAGTAAATTTAATAATTAACCATCATCCAATATTATCTATATACATTTTTTAGATTCTAAAAAGTGGCAAAGATTTCTCAACAGAATTCAACGGAGAACGTGCCAAGCTAATCATATCGGAAGTATATCCTGAAGATGAGGGAGAATATTCTTGCATAGCGTTCAATAGCTTGGGCAAAGCGGTTACTTCAGCATGCTTAATTGTTGATTGTAAGTAGTAGAACCTTTAAGGCTACGACATGTTAAACTTGTTATTAATTGTAGTGCCGGAAGAAAAAGAAAGCTTACTGAACGCCCAGCTTAAAAGACCACCAAGTCTGTTTTCTGGAGGCTCTACTCCGGTATCTACTCCTAGAACCACACCTAATAGACTTACACCTAATAGAAGCTTATCACCTAGAAGACGTGAGCCAGTTTCTTTGGAAACTAGGCGTAGGCACGTAAGGGCCGCAGCTCCCAAGTTCTATGCTTTTCCTCATAATAGAGTATGTTCTCAAATGTAGTACTCATTCAAAAATAATTTAATATATGTTTAAATCTTAGGTGGCAGAAGAAGGAGAAACTATTAAGTTCCAATGTGCAATAGCAGGCCATCCAGATCCTTGGGTAAAATGGTATAAAAACAACGAAGAAATCGTTCCATCAAGCAGACTCAGTATCGTTGAAAAAGAAGACCTTAGGTCATTGGAGATTAAAGATGTTACTACTGCTGACTCTGCCATCTATAAGGTAAAAAAATAAACCGATTTCATATTTTATAAATATATTTTTGTACGACTAATATAAATATAATTTTTTATAAATGAAAGAAAGGGTGCTTCATTCTGTAGCAAGTGCCAGAATATAAATCGTCGCATTGTTAAGAAAGAATACCTTTAGCGCCATCTAACAACAGTCATTATATAAGGTATATGGAGCCTAAAAGGTAAACTATTTAAAAAAATAAAACTGAATTACATTGATAGTCGTACAAAAGTATAATCTATAATATGACAATATTGAAAAATTCTACACTTATTAAAGAATACCCTATTCTTTCTAGGTGGTGCTGGAAAATGACGTAGGTAGAGTAGAGGCCTCAGCAAGACTGGATGTAATAGCACACAGAACCCATAGCACTTCAGGCATAAGAGCCAGAAGCCTATCCCCTAAACCAGCCAGTAACGGTTACTTAAAAAGTAATATTTTAAGTGCCTCAGCCAGATACGGTTCCAGAGCCAGACTGTTTTGTGACATCAAAGCGGTACCAACCCCATATTTAAAATGGTATAAAGATGGAGTTCCACTAGAAGACTCCATCAAATACTTTTCATCATATGATGGGCAAGTGGCTTCTCTTGAAATCGAAGAAGTCAACTTTGACGATGAAGGAGTTTACACTTGCGTTGCAGAAAATGTTAATGGAAAAGGAGAAACTTCTATGCAACTCACTGTACTAAAATGCCCTAAAATTATTAAGCATTTGCCCAAGACGTTGACTTCTGGAGAGGGTGCGCCAATTATTTTGGAAGTTCGAGTTGATGGTGCTGATCCTTTAGATATTGTCTGGATGAAGGATGGATGCGTTTTACCTCAATGCAAGGAGTTTGAGCAGGAGTTTGATGCGGGTCAAAAAGTGGCCAAATTGGTCATTAGAGATCCTTATAAAGAGGATTCTGGGAGGTATACTTGTGAGGTGTATAACATGTTTGGCGAGGAGAATAGCAGATGTAATCTAACAGTTGCAGGTAACTCCTTGGAAATTCTATATTTTATTTATAGTCTAGAGTAAAAGTTAAAAGGATTATCGTTGTGAAGGGAAGATGGTGAGCACAGGTGTATTTGGATTTTCACTATTACTTATCGCGGCAAATCAGGGTTGTTACTTGAAGTGATGTAATTGGAATGATGACTTAACCAAGATCAAAGTTGCAGCAAGTTTTCTTTCTTGGATAAAAGCAATCATGAAGCTTCCTTACATGGAAGTGAGAGGTTGATGTAGTGTAATCGATGGTCAGGTGTATTTCGATTTTCATTCTTACTCGTCGTGGCGAATCAGGGTTGTTTCCAGTTACATAATTGTTAAATTTCCTATATGATTAATTGAAGATGAATTATGACCTAACCTAGATCAATTTTTCTTGCTTGGTAAAAGCAAGGGGAGAGATTACTGAAAGCTTGATTCATATAGTTAGCAAACATAGAAGTAGTAGAGTGTAGAAATGAAAAGGTAGACCTCAAGTGAATTCCTAATTTCATTTTGCTGAAAATGCAATTTCCTATATTATTCTGATTGAATTATTGATGTAAACTAAATCCAAGGAGCTTGATTATATGGAAATGGAGTTGTGGTTTAATCGGTGTAAAGTGAAGATAAAGAGGTAGAGCTCAAGTTTATTTTGATTTTCGTTCTTATTTGTTGTGGCATATTTGGGTTCTCACCAGCTCTATAATTAGGCAACTTGCTATATGATTATGATTACTTAACCATGATCAAAGTTACATCAAGTTTTCTTCTTTGGATAAAAGCAAAGAGAAAACCTTGTTCAATATCCTTAATTAAAAATGAATGTTGTATAATAATTCTTATGAAGCTGCATAGGAGTTAATGATGTCTAAAAGATGGCAGAATTAGTTATAAGAGGTCTTTACAAGAAGGATTCTGGGAGGTAGACTTGTGACGTCTAAAACATGTTTGGTAGAAAAGTAGCAGATGTAATTTAAAATTTAATGGAAGTTTCTTGCCAAGTATATTTGTAGTTAGAGAGAAATTAACATCATAGCTGCAGAACTTTGAAGTACTATAGTGATAAGCATTGAGGATTGAGTTTGGTCTTTAAGGCTTCAAGGAGCTATTAAACTTAAGAACCTATTTGTTCATCTAAAAATCTAGACGAGTTACGAAATGTTATATGTTCGTATTGGACTCAATTTCCTATATTAAAGATGAATCATATGTATTAACTCTTGTGAAGCTAATTTATTGGATAGGAGTCAGAATTGGTTATAAGAGATCCTTACCAAGAGGATTCTAAGAGGTACACTTGTGATGGGAGCAACTCCTTGTCAATTATATTTTTATTTTAATTGTTTTTTAAATTTAATAATTTATTTTTAATTGTTTCATTTTTCAAAGGTAAAATTTTTCAAATAAGGTCACTAGGATCCAGCTGTCAACAAATTTTTTCCTTTGGGCCGTAGATTTTGCTAAAATTGTCAATTATCGGTATTAAGTGAAGATGAAGAGGTCGTGCTCGGCTGTATTCGTAGTCTAATTCTTTCTCTCATGAGTAATGACTCTTATGGAGTTTCAGTTGACCTTCCTGGAGGAAGGATGGAGGTATCTTCACCTTAGTACAAGGAGTTTGAGCAAGAGCTTATTAAGCTCCAAGGAGAAACAAAATTGCTTATTAAACGTCTTCACAGAAAGCTTCTGTGCAAGCTGAACCTTCTGAGCTCTCTCCTAGTAACCTCCTTTTTATACATTTAGAATAATGATAGCAATATGAAAGTAATATATAAAAATAGATTATGGAAAGCTTTAAGAGGCCAATTTAGGAAGCTGTTGAAGATGAGATCATCGATACAAGGAAATTCTTGACAAAACAACGTCATCCAGTTAACATTTTCCAAACAACCGAATGGTTTACGTATACGTGTACGACAAACCGAAATCCCAATGCCTTGTATTGCAAAATGTTTATGTAAAATGATACATGTTTACTTAAGGACCGAGCAGGATGTTCTCATGATTAATAACGTCGAGTCCACGCGAACCACCGAAATGAAAATATCACTGGCGCCAAACCGTGTATTTTGATTATGTAAATCATTCTTTAATTGCTGAAATTTAGTGGGTGACTTTCGGCATGCATTATGGTTATGTCTTCATTTATTTTGAGTAAAATTACTTATATGACCATCTTAGGAGTAAATAGTTTTATGGGTTTCAGTAATGGGGAACACAATGTAATTAACGTTTTTAATATATGGTTATTAGTTCTGTCACGGTTAATTTAAATAAATTAAATTGTTGCAGATAAGTCCTTTCGTCCTTACATGGACTTTGTTAAAGATCCGTCCTCACTAATCGCCGTCAAGGGAGGGATTGCTTCTTTTTGTGCTAAAGTGGCACATAATGTCCCGGTACAACTTTTCTGGGAAGTTAATGGACAAATGGTGAAATCTTCTGAAAAATTTAAGGTAAGTGAAGCGGAAAAGGAGAAAAAGCCAAAAGGCTATTTAATCGAACTCTTTTGTTATAATCTTTAAATGTATCTAAACTTACTGAAGCAGAGACCAGTGCAACGAAGAAAAAATTAAAACCAATTGAAGATCTTGAAGAATCTGAATCATGGGAAGAAAATATTAAATGTTTACTAATCAGATTTTGAAAGTAGCAATAAATCTTGGAAGAAAGCTTCAAAAGGCATGGAGGGAAGCTTGGGGCCTCTAGTGCAGAAGTTATTAAAAATCTTGAAAAAGCTACTAATCCACTTCATTGAAGAAATTAAAGTTGTAAAACTGAGCAACTTAAATTTCGGTGAATTCTAAAGAGAACGAGCAGAAGTAAAACTGTGATTTTGAAAACCTGTACGATGCTGATGAAACTAGAATCAATTGCTAAGTAATAAATAAGTTTCAGTATGAAACAACTCCTTCTAGTGAAAACGGTTTAAGTGAAGGTAATTGAAGAATCGTTCATGTTCAAACTCTTGCATTAAAGCAAATGATTTTGAAAAATCTACATTGAATCCTAAAGAGATATAGAAATATATTGAAGGAAAAATTAAAACTACACTTTTGTAAAAGGTCTCTGCCTATGGTATTTAATTGAAATACTAAGTAATAAAAAGTTTTCAGTAGAATTTGCTAAAAACTCCAGCTGGTAAAAACGGTTTAAGTAAAGGCAGTTGAAGCTGAAGAGGCGTAGGGATGTATTGAAGAATAACTGTTGTAAGTTATGTTAAACTTTTGATAAAATCTTCAAGCAACTCTGGCTGATTAAAATAGTCAAGTGAATATTCCTAAGGTTTTTTGCTAAGCATGAGTTACTAGAAGAAGCTGCTGTATTTGAAAAACCAACAGAATCCCGGACAGACATTGGGACGTTTTGAACAGAAACTTTTGGAAATATGTAAAATACTGATGAAACTGGATTGAAATGCTAAGTAGTAAAAAACTTTCACAGGAAATTTAAAGAAATTCCATTTGGTTAAAAAGTGAAGATAGTTAAAGAAACCTTTCTAGGCTTAAAATTTAAGAATATTCCGGATTATTGGCCAACTTTCTACATGTGTCCCGAGATGTCACAAGGTGTGCACGCTGCTTGCTCCATCCTTGTCGCATTTAGGTGATGTTAATGTTGAAACAAGAAGAAACTCCCTAAAATTTTTTCAATTAAGGCATATTTCTAAGCTTTAAATATAAGAAAAACTGAGTCAACACTGATCTCAAATAACTCGAACAGCCGAACCTGAAGCTATTTCCCTTTTGCTAGTCGTACTGGCAGACACCAATTGCCATTCCCAAAAGCATTAAGTTTTCGTGTTCAAGAGATAGTAAAAGTGTAATATTAAAGCACTTTATCCCTTCATAGTTCGAAGAAGATAGTAAAATTAATCAAATTAGAATCTGATGAAATCCATTGTGAATAAAATGTTTGCTACTGATGAATTAATGTTAAAGAAAGGATCTGGTACTTAAGATCATTCTGGATATCTCTTAAAAAGTTATTTTTTTCAAAGATGTAGTGGATTAGGGTCTATTGCTAAAATAAAAATGATTTCGATGCTAAGTCTATGGTTCTCTTTAGTTTGACATACCCTGATAGCACAGATTGCTCAGGGACTATACTAGATCTTATCATAGAATAGGCAATAACAGTAGAACGTGTGACAATAGTTCCAGCAATATACTTGATCACTTTTTCACTCGGTTAGTTAAAGAAACCTTCCTGGACTTAAAATTCAAAAGAAGCAGTGGAAGCCAAATAATTATTCAGATATACATACTAAACACATTGATTTAAGGCTAGTATAAATATCTATTTATACTGTATTTATTTCCTACAATTTACATCGCTTTAAGAGTCGCGCCAATATTCAGAACTAAACTCGTAACATCAAGGAGAAGATGGATATATTAGATGGACCACTGTTCCGGAACATTCGCCAACTTTTACACGTGTCCCGAGATGTAGCAAAGTATGCTCGCAGGTCTAGGCGATGGACGAAATGATTCCCGTATACCGCTGGTATATTCGCGGCTATTAAGATTGTTACGTTATGGTAATGAACAAGCAAGCAGTGGCTCTATAAAACGATCTAGCCTGAAAAACTCATTCATTTACATCGTAACTCAGCTGTACCTAAAGTTACTTCCACTTTTGCGAATGGTAATGACAGACCCAAAAGCCATTCCCAAAATCATCACGTTATTCAGGATCGAGGCCATGTAAGATAATGAGATTGTAACAATAAAGTTTATCACTTTATCCTTTAATAGTTTAGAAGAGGAGAATAAAATCAATCAAATCAGAATCTGAGGAAATGCATTGTGAATAAAATGTTTGTGAATAAAAATGCATTGTAAATAAAAAAGGGTTCTGCATATTTGATTGTAGACTCCCTTGAGTTGCTTTCGTCAATAACGTTAATGACGGACACTTAGGGTTCAGTATGCCAATTAAGGATACCTTTTCCAACGAAAATCAAAGAATTCTCTGAAATTTTTTTACACCCTGATAGCACAGAATTTTTAGGAACATACTAGAACTTCGGCAATAGCGGTAGAACATGTGATAATTATTACAGAAATATTTAAATTAGTGACATAGATTATTAAATATTTCTGGAATGTTCACTGATGTATTTTACTTAAGGTGCCGAATTAAAGTTATATTAAAACAAAGATGTGACGACATGACATCTTTATTATAAATATTTATGAAACCAATTAATTGAAACACATTGCACAGTTTTCGTAATCTATAATTGCCGTCACACATAAAACAATGTGTGACGGCAATTCCTCCGTAAATTCTTAGTTTTTATTAATTCGTCCTTAATATTTTCGGTTCGTCGGCATTTTTTACAACCGGCAGCCGAAATAAACCCGTCATGTGCCAAAAAAAAACCGGAGGATTTCGGACATATGGTTAAATATGAACACGTCCCGTGGTATATGGGTATAATCATCTTAAGAATGTTAAAAACAGCGCCGTAAAAATAAAAATGCTTTTTATGACCCGCGTCATGAAAATGTTTGTGCCAAAATATTGTGCAAAACTGATACCGGCCGAGGCTATAAAATCTGGACTTTAAGTCGCCTTCTCTCATGCGAGGTGACCCCGCGACTGGAATTTTTATGCCTTTTCGCCTTTTTTGGTGTTTAATTATTGTATTTACAATAAAATAAAATTTAAGTGACTTTTGGAACGAGACTGATTATTATATATTAATTTTCATGTCAATAGTTCTTAGAATATTAGTATATAAGTGGCATTTTGTCTCCCGTTAACTATTACAGTTGTCAATTCGTCAACACTAAAAAACTTTTTTTTAAATAAACATGTATGTCCTGAAGTGGGAAGACTTTTTACGAGTTTAGAAGAAAAATTGAGTCTTAATAAAAACTCCTAATTGAGCTTAAACGGTCCAAAAACATCTAACAATAAAGTGCCTTTGAGCCGATGAGTTTATAAGAAATAACTGAAACAACTTTGAATTTTAAAAGTTCACAAACTTTGACCAGTGCCTAAAGGTATAAGAGACGAAAAAAAAATCTACCCTTAAAAAAGGTGATTTGATATAAATACAATAACCTCATAACAGTAATCGTCCCACATAAATTTAAGTTTAGTTAACTAATTAACTTTGTCAATTTCATATTATTGAGTGTAACATTAGTAGAAAGAAATGCAAAGGTGCTAATGTTGGAAAAGAAGTGTTTATTTTCCAGTGTTATAGTTTAGGAGAAAATACCTCATACCGGTGTATAACAAGAATGTTTAATGATAAATGGTCAAATCTTACCATTGACTACAAAACAGTTGAATCCATTGTTTGAAAATTTAGAAAGGTAGAAAGCGTTTTAAATATAAAAACAGGTGATTGGGTAATGTACGATTCAACGACTGTAAGTTTTTTCTTTGAAGTTTAAGGAGCTTAGCGTAAATCTATTAAATTAAATCAAAAACAAGTGCTTAAGCAATTTAAGGCCCAACGATTTTCTGAAAAATTTTTTGTTTAGTGAGAACTGAGAAGGGTACGATCTATAGCGTGGTACAAATAAAAATTGTTTAGCGCAAAGCTCTGAATTTTCTAGAGTTTTTTGGGATCACTGATTCCGAAAATGGCATTTACTTATTCTGATCAGGCGGTCTTGCTTTTAGATATTGCGAAAAAAAATTGTTTGCAATAACGCAATTATTTGAGTTTTTTTTGCTGTAGTGAGTAGTGACAAAATTGCTGATTAAGAACATTGCAATATACGCCAACGAACCATGAAAAAAATGTTTTGCGACTATTTCTGATCAAAAAGTTGATGAAAATAATAATTAAATGAAAAAAAAACATTGTTTTTTGAGTCATTTCCATCATTCTATGAAATTCTAACTGAAGAAACATAAAGAATTTTAATAGAAAATTAATGAAATTCTATAGATTTATAGCTTATTGTCTATTTTTCAACATATTCAAATATCGAATTAATCCGATAAGAATTGTTAACGCTATGATTTTTAATTAACGAACACGCGAAAAGCATATTTCTTCGGCAAAGGGCTACACATAAGTTCGATAAAAGTAATTTGACATTTTATTTTGACGTTTTTTTTTACGCATTGGTGCGTAGAGTAATTTTTGACGTACTAGTGCATAAAGTAATTGTTTTTTTAATGTTTTCTTCGGTAGTAGAAAAAAATGTTGTATGTTATACGTGTGTAAAATCCTTTTTTTTATTCATGGAAATTCTGGAGAAATTTCCCATTCATAAAAAAAGGATCATTTTACACAATTGTTATATAAATAGCTATTTTCTACTACCGTGCGTAAGTGCTCACTTTACACGTTAAGTTAAAACTTTTGCCACTAGTGAACACTAGTGCGTAAAGTAAATTGGTATTTATGATTGTTTTTATGCTTTTTTCGATAGTACAAGAAATTTTGTATATTACACGTGTATAAAATGATCCTTTTTTTATGAATTGCGACAATTCTTATGAATCGTTTACACACTTGTTACATAAATAACTATTGTCGCAATATCTTGAAAATGGACATGATTTTCAGTCTCAGCACACCCAAATTACTAAAGAAAACATATCCAGATTCTTTGCACAACCCACAGAGCGCCAAAGTGGCTGCTTACGAGTGTACTTTGTCTCAAAAAATCAAAAAATTTGTAAAAAATATTGTACTAAATGACATCATTTTCAAAATATTGTAATGCGCAAACTCACCATTATGTCAATTTTTTACAAGGATATTTGGCAGTGTTGTTATACTCGAGAAAATTCTGTAAAGTTTAGGTAGAAGTCAGCAGTTCGATGATAATTTCTGGTTTTCACTTTGAATTTGTATGTGAATGTCCTATTGTACAATAATTCTATTACTAATATGAAAATAATTATTCTATTTGATTATTCTATTTTTTCAAATTTTTTATAGACACGCTTTTGATTCTAAATTAAAAAGCCTCTCCATTAATCCAACTTTCATGACCATCGGTGGGAAATTAAGGGAATTATACCTGTTCTTCTACTTGGGAGTTCTATTAATTTTACACATTTTTTCATAGTTAATTTTTTACTCTGAAAATATTCAGTTTTTCAAATTTTTTATAGATACACTTTTTATTCTAAATTAAAGACCCTGTCACTAAATCTAACTTTCATAAAAATCGGTGAAAAAATACGGGAATTATACCCATTTTTCTACCTGGGTCACTCACGAACTGTTTGTATTATTTTTTAAACTTAAAAATGATAATGATCCCGCATTTAATAAACAGCAACCACAACCCAACCCATTGTTTTTATAAGAATTATGTAACGTAAAACCTTCATTGACTAAAAGAATATCTAAGAAATTAGCTTCGCAATCTGGCATCGCTGTAGTTATTAATTTGATTGTCCTGAATAGGTTAGGTCAAGAATTCGACAGTAAACGTTAACGTTTAAAAAAGTGTTGTTTTTTTATTATTACGTTTTATTTATTCAATATGGGAATAAAATAAAAATATTTTAGATTACAATAAAAGTGATAATACCACAGTATATAAGTAAATAGGAGCATAAAATCGTCGTCTATATACAACATAAATTTCCGTGTTTTTTTGTTTGTTAAAAAATGGTTCATCTAAAGATTTTTTTCATTATTTATATTAATCTATCAAAGTTTATACGATAAAATTTCATGCAAAGGGTAGGGATCAACCCAATCTCAAACCCAACCAGCCCTTACGCTTTTAACTTTTATGTATAAAATTTAAGATGGTTACCCTTTTTAAATAAAAAAAAATATTTAAACAGTTTACATAGAGTAATTGTTTAAATATGTTTATATTAGTCTGGCTAAAAAGAAATATAATTTTATTGTCATTTCTTTTGGGTTTATTATGGATAGGTAATTTTCTGAAATATATTAAAAGTGCCAATTTTTTTGAAACTCTTTGGGTTTTAACTGTATTAAACTTCTTCAATTATTACTTGCATAGACTATTTTCAGTAATTTTACAGGTTTCAAGCGTATTTAACTTTTTTATTTTTTGCTTAAATTTATGTCTAACTAGTGGCAACAAAATTAATTTATTTTTTAATTATATCAAAAATATTGGTAAAATGTTGATTTTTAGTCATTTTATGGCTTTCTACCGTATTTATCGACGCTATTATTTAATTATGAAAATTATGTCATATTTTTTGGGTTTCAACGGTAATTTATGTTTTCAATCATCCGCATTGAATTTTTTTTTTACTTCATGGACCTAATTTCATTATGATTCTTCGATCTACTATGTGTCAAATATAGCCAATTTTTGGAACCCGACATTATGTATTGTCGATTTTGTGCCATTTTTGGATTTATACTTCATTTATATTACCAATTACTTTAATTATTTCATTTTTCAATTTTTTTGCTTATTTCGGGTAGTACTTAAAGCCTTCTAGAAACGTCGTAGTCTTTATAACATCGTCTTAGTTTGACATCCTGTACTACTACCAATTTGCAAGGCAATTAAAAAATTATTAGAGGTCACTTACCTTACACCTCGATGATTGGTTTAAAAAATATTTTAAACAATGACCAAAACAATAAAATAAAAAGTCTGTTCACGGACAATTCATACTTATGGGTACCACCCTATTATTGTTTACGATCGTTAGATTACAGTAAGAGATAGCGAGCTCACTGCCCAGTCAAAGACCTCGATCTATCATCATAAATATGTTGGTATTATCCGCTTGGTGTGTCTCATTTTACCTATTATAGCTGCCCGGTTTTCAAATCTGACTTTTATTAGAAGATTTACGGAAAAAAATGCTTACTGACGTGTCAAAAAGTACAGGTATAAAGCAGCGTTAAAAAGCCTGTTTTGCTTTCAATCTTACGTACGATCTTACAACAATTTGACAATAGTATTTTACGTCCGATTATTACCGAGCAATGTTATCTCGCGCCATATTTGGTCGAAAAGAGAAATTTTGTTCTTGTACCTGGTATTTTTTAATTTGATTTAGTGCTTCATCCATTTCAGCGGATCTGACCAGATATAAAAAGGCTTGAGGATGTTTTTTTTATACGGTTGAATATGCAATAATCTTCATTCTTCTTAAGTTGTTAATTAATTTATTGCGTGACGATTTAGTTTTTTTTTAAACTGTTGTCATATTTCCATCTGCAATTCCATTTGTTGCCAAAAAACACTTTAGATATAAATTTTGAGTAAAATTGTGAAGAAAACAAAACTCTTTGAATGTTCCTTCCAAAAAGTATTTCTAGGAAGTGCCTCTAACAGGCCTGGAAGACTTTAAAAATTACATCAAATGTCTGGAATAAAATAAAATCTGACCCTGGAACATGCCAAAAATTTTCAATCATCTGGAATAAAATTTAAAAGTCTGGAACATTTATAGCTGTCGAAAAAAATATGTTATTACTTTCATGTTATCAATCATGATTTTTTATCTCAATTTACATATTATATGTACTAAAATCTAATTGAAATTCAAAAATAGTGTATTAATCAAAAATTTTCAAAATTTTTAATAACGAAGTATGAATTATAGCAACTTGCTAGCATATTTAAATAAGTTCCTAGCTAACATATTTAAATACATTAAAGTAATTAAATCATATATTTAAAAAATTTACAAACATAAAAATAGATAATAAAGTCAAATGCAAAATAGCAAACTACAACAGCGGGAAGAGTTGGGAGTACCTTATAGCATCTCCCGGTAGAACGCTTCCAAGTTGTAGTACATATTTTGCTAAGAAGTCATTTTTTAAGTCTAAAAAGAAACGTTTTTAAGGTATTTGTCGATTTCGGACTAGTCGGCAGGTGATTTTACATTTTACGACCCTCGTATATAGGAGATTTGTTACCCTAGGTAATTTTAGTCATAGGTCGAGGTAAAATGAGGTTTTGGCGATTAAAATAACGATTTAAAATGACGATTTCTCCAGAATAAAAACAAATATAAGGGTTAGAATTTTTTGAGTTGCAAAATGTCGCCAACAAGAATTTCTCTGATTTATGTTGCCAATAAATCGCAGTGCTTCCTTCTGGAAAACAAAAAGCCTACTTAATAGTACCTGATTGGAAACACCCCAAAATGGGATTCCATATTTAAAGTGGTACTCAAATAGTGCAAGGTAAACATTTCGTGCTAATTGTGGTCCAAATTCCTCCGTAACAAGTCTAATAGCAAAACAGACAGATGATGATTTCTTACTTAAGGTTAAAATTTGGTCTTCAGAATTCAGCTTACCATCAATAAGCACGCCAAGAAACTTAGTCACTAATGTCCAACTCTAATTTGTCCAATATTATAGCTCTGCAAAATTACACTTGAACTCAACGATGGGAGTTTTATTTTTTAGTAATTTAATAACATTCACCATTATTTAGTAAATTTCAAATCGTGTCCTATAATCTCTTGAAATTTTACTAGATCACTGTTTTTCCAGGATGTCGTTAGCAAAAATGGTGAAAACTTCAAAGATTTTAAGACAGTTACGGTCATTGATATAAAGCAAGAATAGGACTGGACTCAAAACAGAGTCTGAAATCTCAATTCACCACAACCTGAGAGCGCTCCTCAAGATAAGATTTAAGTCAGGAGTGTGACTCACACCAAGAGCCAAATCGTTCAAGTTTTGTGAGCAATATTCAGTGATCCACACAATTAAAAGCCTTGGACAGATCACGGAACACCGCTGCACATTCTCACCCTGGTATATTAATGATGATGATTAATTATATCGAGGACCGAGAAGCAGTATTTTAATTTTTTCTTGTTTTCTTTTCTGGAAATAATAAAATAGTTTTATAAGATTTTTGACTGATAACACCGAAAACAACTTTTAGAGGTTTTAAAGATTCCTTACCTCCAGTACAAACACGTTTTTTCCCACCTTGACTTGGAATGCTAAAGCGTTTATCTCAGCAGTGATTTTAAGGATTTAAGGACCGGGAAACAATGATTTTTTAGCAAAACTGAGCAAAGATCAGTTAAGACCTTTTTCTTTATCGCCTGGAAAATAAGGATTTAAATATCAAAGCGTTGATGGAAACTTCTATGAGTCATGACAATTAATGTTAACAAAGTCCAAACAATGTTTTTCCCCTTTTATCCGCTTAGAAGCAGGTAATACAGTATTTATCATAGCAGTGTGTTTAAAAGTTTGACAATCCAGAACCATCTTATATTTGCTTAGAAGTGATCAAATATTTGTCTGAGTAGCTATTTTAAAGATTCTTTGACCCCAATACAGTTACAAACTGATTTTTTTCTTATGTTGGCTTAAAAAATAGTAAAATACGTAACTTAGAAGTAATTATCAATATTCGATGAATTAGAACTAGTAAAATACTGTTAATAAAATTATTTTGTTGGCTTGAAAATGGTAAAACACTCATTTTACTAATGATTTTACCAAGGTTTGAACCAAAATTAGAAAAAAAAAGCATAAAATATTAACGCATTGAAAATTGACATTGTCAAGCACCAAAGCTTTGCTTTTTTCAAAAATGACTATGAAAATATTCTTTTGAATATAAGCATTTTAATACCTACCTACTTAGAAAATGCGAAATACAATGATATATCCATAACATTAGAGGATGTAAGTGGCCATGTTACATTATCATAAAGCTCCTTTCGAATCAACGCAGCTCTATTTTTATTACCGAGGCCCATGCAAATGTTGATGTCCTAAACTATATAAGCAGCAATCAACTGCATCAGCATCCAGTATCCAGGCAGCATCTTTATATTTACTTTAAACCCAATGCCCTGTTTAAAAGACTTAAATAACAAAACCAAAAATGTATATAAAAAAATCAACTTTAATAAAAAATAACATCAGAGTATCAATCTCCTGGGTTAAAAGACATTTCGGAATTTAAGGAAATTAAATTGCTGACCATCTTGCTAAAGAAGCTATTGATAAAGACGTATCCATTTGTGGATTATAATTCTATGACGTATTTCCTTGTATTAAAAAAAACAATAAACCTACAATTTGGTGAATATAAGGCCAATAACTGTAATTTTTATTCACTTACTTCAAAGCAATCAACTGAATATACCAAGTTTATTAGAAGTAAATATGAATAGAAGTAAGATGAATGTAGTCGTATTTATGTACAATAATACAACTACTGTTGACGATCTAAACCATTTGCCCTTTGTCAGTCAAACCACTGGTCATCCACATTTTTGAACGAAGAACTGGCAAAAAAATGAATCTGCTACCAACGAATGCATGTAATTTAGTAGAGAAATGTCGAAGGAAGAGAGTAGATTTAATCATTTATTAGTTACATGTGGACAAATGGTGGAACAAAAGCTTTAATTAAGTTCTCCTATATGTTTTACCTTATGTTACGATCTTTACCTTCCGATCGGTCCAGTGTTGTGCATACATAAGTGTCCATGTCTAAATCCCCTTACGTAGAGTAGATAACATACATATATGTAGATTAGATTGATTAGGTAAAGGTAGTGGCTGAATGAACTATGTGCAAAGCCAAAAAAAAAGAAGTATAAAATATTTAACTCAACTGGGAACTAAGCAGAATAGGAAAAGTTTTTGCTCATATTTAATAGAGTGACGACCTAGAATCAATTCAAAAATTGTTATTTTTATTTGATTCTTATCATTTTTCTTAACTTGGAAGTGTGATAAGATATTTATCCTAAATGTAATTTAAAAGGTTGTGAAGTTCTTCTTTTATTATCTTAAAAATAGTGAATTATCTGGTGATTTTAAAAATTCAATCAGTAAATTTTTTTTAATCCTTGCTAGCCTAGAAATGATGAGATAATTATCTTAACAGTGATTTTAAAAAGTCGTATGCCCAGAACTATTAAAAAAAAGTTTTTTTTTATAATTGCTAGAATGTTCAACATTGCAGTGATTTAAAGATTCATTGACAAAAAATCTTTTTTAGCTTTAACCCTTTAAAATATATAAAATAAAAATCTCAAGTGTGATTTTAAACTCCTATCATTAAAAAACATATTTATATTTATTGCCGTTGCTAACTTGGAAATTAAAAAAGATATTTTTCTAAGCAGTCAGTGGCTGAGTATAAAAAATTGAAGGAAAAACTATATTACTTCCTTCTATTATTTCTAGGATATATTTTTATTTTAGCACACTTATACAGGGTGTTCGAAAAATATACGGAGAGAAGGTGAAGAATTTTTTTTTATTTAAAAAAAAAATTATCGCCCTGTATCTTGAAAACTGTGCATTTCCGGACCCATGTTTATAGAAACTTTTTCTCATATTTTTTTACAAGGATTCACCCATTGAAATATCTCTGTCTATTTTTCGAACACCCTGTATATGGTATTATTGACATTACTTCATATCTAAATGCTCCCTGGAAATATTATGTTTGCTTTCCAATCATAAAATTAATCTTTTTTTTCATTATATCATCAATGATTCCGTATGTTACCTCACTTTCATCTAATCCAAACCAGAAATTAATATCCCTGATAAGAAGCGAATAAACCCCGATTAATCCAAATAAAAAATCACTTCCTACCAAAAATTCCATCACACTGCATGATCCCAGAAACGTGTGACATCGCAAAACATCGATTACGAAACCCAAAACAACAAAAGTTCGTATATACCAACGACGACCCATTTCCACCAGAAACATCTTTATCTCTCTTCCAGATAGAAGAAGAAGATGGGACTGGCACTTCGACTGGTACTTCGGAGGACGACGTCATCATCATCAGCACCACCACCACCACCACGAGCATTCTTCACATCTTCGATACCTGCAGTACCGTTTCGGTCCGTTGCAGGGCTCAGTCTCGAGACGCTTTCGTCGCCGTCGCACGTTGTTCTAGTGGTACCGCACGTCTGGTAGTCGTCGATCGAGAGCTGGTGAACGCCGCCGTGGTGTCCATGGGCTTTGGGGTTCATCGAAACCCTCGTGACGAAGTCCAAAAGGTACCAAGTGGTGACGAGTCGGTCGAGTGTCTTGAGCAATTGTTGTCGTACGGGGAGGATATCGCCCCCGGGGGATTTAGTGTGCACCAGGTGAATAATAAGTCGTTCTTATTAAGGGGGGTGGATTGGTGAATAAGGATTTGTGAATAAATGATTCAAATATGGTGCAAAATTAGCTTTTTTTCAAAGATTTTGTTTTATCCTTAATCCTCATTTTTTTAAATTAATGAGACAGGAATTTTTTTAAAAAAAGATGAATAATTTTTAAATAATAAAAATTTATTTTTCAAAAAAAACACAATTTTAAATGTTTTAAACAATAGATAGCTTTAATTAAATAAATTGTTCAATTTGCTCTATTATTAAACTTAAATAAATAATTGTAAAATTTAAAGATTTTGAAAAATATTTAAATGACCGATTTAAGAAAATTAAATTTAAATACACTTTTTTTATCCTTTTAATGCTTAAACAATTTTTTAATTTACGTTGTTCTTATCACTTTATTTATAGAAGATTTTAAGAAATATATTAATTGTATTTTAGTCATTTAATTTAATTAACTAATATAAACGCTTTTAATTAAAGAAAACAAAATTTAAATGTATAATTTTTATCGCCCATTAAATAAAATATGTATTTTCATTTTTTTAATCCCTAATTATAATTGTTTAAATATAAATAATTCGTTATGAACTTTAGGCTTAAACAACAAAAGTACTTCTTTTAATTTAAAACAAGAAACTCAATTTGGTCAAAATTTAAAACCCAAAGCCTAATATGTTTAATTTATAAATTCTCTTCTGGCTTTGAAAAAATTTTATTAAAAAATTTATCATTTAAATATTTAAATAAATTTCATTAAAAAAGAATCAAATTTAAATATACTTATTTGGCAGTACTTAGAATTACGTGTTTTAATTAAATAAATTGTTCGATTTGTTCTAATAAATTAAAAAATTTAAGGTATTACTTTAATTAGAATTTACAATTCAATTTAACAATAAGTATACAATTTAATTATATATTTAATATTAAAAATATGGATTGAAATTTTAAGAAAATTATGCTTCTGCTATTTTAATGCTTAATAATTTAATTTATCAATACTTTAGAATTTTTGATTTTAATTAAATGAATTGTTCAATTTGCTGCTATAAATTCGTTAATTTTAGAAAATTTTTTAGTATTAATCAAAAAATTAATTAAGACATAAATAATCAATTTTGATCATTATATGTTGTAAGAATTATTTAAAATAGAATTTCCAATTTTATTAAACAATTAAATATTAAAATTATAAATTAATTTAATTATAGCTTCTTTGCTATTTAAAAGCTTATTAATTTAATTTATTAATATTTCACAGAATTGTTAGCTTTAATAATTCATATTGTTGAATTTGCACTTATAAATTTATAAATGTTAAAATTTAAAAATAGCAATTTAATTACACAATTTAATAAGAAAAAAATGGGTTGCAATTAAAAATAATAAAATTGTAATGTACATTTTCTGCTACTTACATTCTTAATAATTTAATTTATCAATACTTAGAATTGTTGGTTTTATTTAAATAAATATTTCAACTAGCTCCTATGGATTTATTAGTTTTACGAAAATTCAATTTCAATAAACTTGTTTTGCTATTTTAATACTTAATCATTGAACTTATCAATATGTGCTTAGAATTGCTGACTTTAATTAAATAAATAATTCAATTTGCTCCTATAAATATATTAATTTTAGGAAAATAGGTTAAAATCCTAAGAATTATTTTAATAAAATAAAATATTATAAAAATTTGAATTTAATTAAAAAAATTAATTTTACCTTTTTGCTATTTAAATGCTTTTTAATTTAATTTATTATTATTTTACAGAATTCTTTGCTTTAATAAATTAAATTGTTGAATTTGCTCTCATGTACTATCAATTAAAATGTAAATTTTACGAAAATTATTTTTAAAATTAATAAACTTATCAAAAATGTACAAATTAATTACACAATTTAATAATAAAAATTTTAATATACTTTTTCTGCTATTGTAATGCCTAATAATTTAATTTATTAATTGTTAGAATTATTGGTTTTCATTAAATAAATAGTTAATTACTAATTAATTTTTATAAATTTATTAAATTTCGAATATAATTTTAATGGTTATTAAACTTAAGGAAAATGTAATTAATTTGGATTTCTAAAGATTTTAAGAAATATTATAATTAAGCTTTACAATTTAATTCGACAATGTAATATAAAAAACAAATAGAATTAATCAAAAATTTTAATTAATTCTATTAATGGTAAAAATAGTACTTTTACTATTTCAATGCCTAATTAAATAAATGTATAAATACTTAGAATTTTTTATTTAATTAAATAGGTAATTTTAATATTTTTTAAATTTAATAAAAAAATTCAAATTAAAAAATTATCTTAATCGTAAATTAAACAATTCTACCAAAATTAGATTTAATTAAAAAAATTATAATATTTCTACTATTTTAATGCTTAACTTAATTTGAATTCCTGTTTTTAATTAATTTAAAATGAACAGGAAATTTTTCACAAAAAATATTGAATCTCTAACTTCAATAAATCAATTTTATTAAAAAAACATATATATTTGATTTAAAATATTAAAATTTAAATACTAATTTTAATAAAAATACTCATTTCATTATTTATTGCTTAATTCCTACCTTCAATTTAATAATCATTAAAGCTTAAATCTAAAGTTTATTAAATATATCTTAAAGTTTATTACCTGATTATTACTAGAAACTCCTGGCTTTAATTTATTAATTATTAAGAAAATGTGACTAGGTTGTAACAAAATAAAAAGTTAAAATAATTGTAACAACTCTAAATATTTTATAGTGAAATAAGCACTAAGCTTAAACCGCTCTTAACCAGCTAAAACCCAAACAAAACCTTCCAAAAAAATCAATTTTAGAAGCGTGTAAATAAATCTTTATCAAAAAAAGGTTAAAAATTCCTCTCTGCCTTCTAGGAACCCCAGTGCACTACCCTTAAAAACCTAAAAGCACCCAAACTACTCGCTCTAAAACATCACTACCCGGTGATGTCCGCTACCATCTACCACAATTCGCATGACTCGGTCGATTTCGTGCACCCCATGGATGAGAAAGTGGAAGCGAAAGACTTTGGAAGCGGTGCGAGGGTTGTAAAGGTGGAGGAGGCGGCCCGATTGATCAGGGGACCTCAGGATACCACCGCTTTGGTAGGCGACAGAGTACTTTTGAAAGCGACTTATGTGGGTACGCCGGAACCATTGGTTAGGTGGACCAGAGCGGTAAGTTATATAAAATATAATTGTTTATTTTAGCCAGATAGATATTTATACATATATTATTTCAAAATCTAAAATATATTATATGAGATATCCAAGAGGAATTATTTTCATTTTCGCAACTGACTCGTAATCCAAATTGACTCATTTTAATCACATAGAAAAAGTAAGTTTTTAAATAAATAAAAAAATATTGTATTTTCAAAACCTGATGTATAAGATATATGAGTGGCGAGGAGGCTTTGTTAACATCATTTAATAAATATAAATGATAAGTTTTCCCATTTTGTTCATCTTATTTCTAATGCATTTCTGACTTGTTTTCCGGAAAAGACCTACTCTAGTAGAATAGGTCAGGCCAGTATGGTAAATTGATTTGATGAGGACTTGCAGAGCAATAACTGGCTGAACAATACGGGATAATATTCAGTTTTTTATTGAACCTAATAAAGAACTTGATGAACCGCATTACTTACAAGAATATATAAAAAAAAATGTAAATGAATATCAGACAGCAATAAAAGCTGCACAGAAAGCTAAAAATGACCAATTAATTTCTCACTCTCTTAACCCGATGAAAATAATGTGTAATTTTATTAATGAGTTTAGGGGCATCACTAAAGCTAAAACTACTCCCAATATAACACCCCATGAATTTAATCATAATTTTTAAACATTTGCAATGACCTACTCAACTTAATCTCACTGTAGGCTTGATCAAAGGAATAAAAATCTAATACTAGGTACTCTGAGAAAGCTCATAAATCTGTGCGCAGGAGAAGGAGTTTTTCCTGACGTTTTAAAAACTGTTCAAAATATTTCAGTTTTAAAAAGGGTCACCCAGATCTAGTATCTAATCTCTTTGTCACCTACATTTTTAAAGATATTTGAGAAATGGTTGGCTGGAACACTTCTTTGAGTCTACGGGCTTTTTGAGCAATTTCAGTTTGGCTTCAGAAAGGAACTAAATACTATGCAGGGTATTTTGAAGATAGTTATTTACATCCAGGAAGCTTTTAAAAAAAGGAATCATGTATTATCCAATTTGATTTAAGTAAAGTCTTTGATTGTGTGTCCCATGAGATTCTCATTGCTAAATTAAGTAAATATAATATCAGTGTCTGTAATATTTCCTTAATAAAACACTATCTATCAGACGGCTAATAGGTAGAGAGAAGTGAAGGTGTTAGGCACGTAGGAATTCTCCAGAGCTCTGTGTTGGGACCTTTACTATTTTGGATATATATATCAATGATCTACCACTATCATGTCAATTTGCACAATTCAGTTTTTTTGCTAATGACACTATAGTCTCATCCTGCAATAAAGGTTTGGTAACAGCGTTGGAGGGTTCGTGGGCCTCAGTAATATACTCAGGCAGAGTAATGGTTCCATTCAAATAAGTAATTTTTTAGCCAAAATAAAATTTGCAACCAAAACCCAGTCCTTGCTTTTTGCAACCAGAGATATTTCTGATGAATTAGAAAATGCATACATTGCTAAGTTTATAGGTATTCTGCTGGATCCTGGTCTAGTCTGGGATGCTCATACCACCCAAATAAGTGGCTCTCAAGCAACATATTTTTCCTTCGTGGACTTTCATCCTGTGTTTCCACTTTCATTTTAAAACAAGCATATTTTTCTTTGCGTCATTCTCACATTTCCAATGCCATTTTTCCTTGAACCCATACTGGAGAAGCAAAGAACGTTTTCAGACTGCAGAGAAGAGCCGGTCGTACTATATCAGAGTTTCCAGACAGAGCGAATTGCAGACAAACCTTTGTAGATTTAAAAACATTAACATTAGTAACAATAACTTATTTATGTAAAATGCAGTATGCACAAATTTTAAACTCATGAAGGTATTCATAATATCAACACATGCCTAGAGAGAATATTGCCCTAATCTTCGATAGACTGGAGAGGTGCAGCGATTACCCATCATGTCTGGCAATACATTTCTTTAAAAAATTACTTCTAATAATTTGAAATCAAAGAAGTTCTTTTGGTGAAAGAATATTATTTCTAGGAGGAATATCTTGGTGCTCCCTTATTGTGATAGTATGCCAGCTCTTAAGAGTATGATGTTTTTCTTTTCCTGTGCTTTATGATTTATTAAATATTTATTCTTTTACTTTAATATCTTAAGTCTATGCATCTTAATTATTATTACATATATCAAACCTAGAGTTAACTTTACATATGTATTTTATATTTTACCTATTTTTTTTTATATTAAATGTACGGGAATCGTCTCATCTCGTTGCATCGTCTGCGTAGCATAATACTTTAATGGTGGCGATCCAATTTACAGAGTTCACTTTTTTAATATTTTCAATGATTTGATTCATAATAATGTTGAACAGGGTAGAACTGAGGCTCTCACCTTGTCGTATGTCTGTATTGATTTGAACTTCCTCAGACATTCCATCGTTGGTTTTTATTCTTGTTCTACTTCTGCTAGTCAGTTCTTGCAAAATTCTTTGGTACCGGTAATCGATATTGTTCTGGATTAGAATCTTGATTCCATCATGTAGTCGGACCCTGTTGAATGCCGAAATCATTTGGCGTAATATATATATTGCATCCATCATATTGATTTATTGAACCTAAATCCTCACTGTTCTTCAAAAATTGACACCATGAGAATGTTAGATTTGATGATGATTTTAGAAGAGCTTAAGGACCGAGCTCAATAGCGTTATGTTTTTAAAGTTATTGGGGTTACTTTTCTCTCCCTTTTTATGTATAGGTATAAACATAACTTACTCTCCATTGCCCCATATGATGTGTTCATTATTGTTATTATCGGCTCCAGGAGTTTTTCGGTTTTTTAACTTCTATGTTGTCGATCTTAATCTCTTTCACTTTCACATTTTCAATAATATATCTAAAAATATGGACTTTCTTTTATTATTTCATAATTTTTCTCCAAAATCTTAGCATTTTCTTTAAATTTTGAAATATTTTCGCTGTTTCAAATCCACTTAAAAAATATATGTTCTTAATGTCAAACACTCATTTTCAGACAGTACTTATAATTTTCAAATTTTCCTACTTCCTCTGATATTAAATAAATTTTTCAAATTTATGATTCAATAAAATTTCCGCAAAATTATAACCAATTACAGACTCATTATTGGTTTTGAAAATGCCACACGAAATGGTTGGTAGTTGATGATAATCATTTAGTGCCATTAAGTATTGTTGTTCCGTTACGAGCGACACACGCAACGTCTCGCAACTTTATATACGTAATAATGTTGTATGACTAATCTGAAACCATTTGAGCGGCCGATGATTAAATGGATTTTCACACCTGTGTCCGTACTCTGTAATTTTCGACTGTTGAAAAATTACTTTAAAAGTTAATTATTTTAACTGTTATTTTGTGCGAAAGTGCTGTGCGGACTTCGAACAAAGCAAAATCGTTATCGTGAAATTCAGTTAAGAGAGGAATAGGAGATTCTTAATAAGGAATAGTACCTATATTGTAATTAAATTAAATTTTTTCATTGTAATTAGATGAACTGCAAGAGAAAACACTTTAGTCACTAACATCAATTTTCATTCTTATAGCCCCATTTGAGTTATTATAAAGAATCCAGATAGCAAGGAAATCGGAAGCAAAATGGTAGAGCGTACAATCTTGTATAGACTTCTTTCTCAATTTTGAGCTTTTACCTAAACCTCTATCAAACTCTAATACATCTCATTTTTACTCCAGATTTTTCTATTAATATATGTGTTGCTAAAAGACAAAATTTCTGTGACGTAAACATATAAAAACCGCAAACAAATTATCTTTATGGCTACCGTCCCCTTAAGGAGAATCCGTAGTAAAACCTTATAAAGAACAAGATCGTTTTGTTCGGTTATTCTAAACTGGCGACCATCTTACGCACTTGCCATAATATATGGCTTTAAGGACATAAAGTTATGTTCACGGAGGCATAAAAAATCTCATATTAGATCGCGAACACACCGTAGCTTAATGTAGATATGGTAACTTAATAGGTTGATCATGAAACTTATACTTTGAAAGGTTGTTCGTTGGACGCGGGATCTTATTTCCTTATTATTATGGGTTTGTTTATAATTGGCGATATTGTGGGATGGATCTTATCATATATTTTTTTAAAGACAATATTAAAAATAATGCAAGGTTTCTTATAAATAGCAGAGAAACGTTAATTAAATGTATATCTTATATTGCAAGATGCTGACTATTGAAATATCAGAAATGCAGAGAGTTACGAGCCGAAAAAAGAAAGCTTAAAAATTAAAAAAATTGGGGTAGTCAGCAGTGCGTAGTTCTAATTTTTCATTGTTCTATTAAGTATGAGTTAAAAATCAAGATGAAATTCAAGACACTTCGGGCATTTACTGTTAGGAAAGTTATAAAATTCCGATTCTTGCCGGAGATATACGAGAAAAACATTTAAATTTTTTTGACTCGTATTTTAGAACCTTTCTAAAAGCCTGTCGAATTTAATAGATTCGTATCTCCCAATAAAAAATCAGAACTATTTTCCTTTAGACAACAAATGTTGATATCTACTGGATATCTCGATTTTTTTGATTTTTATGATTGTCAAAGAGGCTGGCACATCTCGTATATTTCTCAAAAATACTCGATGTTTAATTAATTTTTTAGTGTTAATTATGATAGAAGTATCTTTCCAGATACTAGTTGGTTGCGCTGTTGAGTTTCGTACCAAAGCGATACGTCTTTGGATTTAGTTTTGCGTTCTTCAAATGGGAATATCTGGAATTTCTAAGCGTAATATATAAAATTTACTGAATTTAACCGATTCGTAAGGCTGATTTACTAGAGCCGGGGAAAATAGAAATCATTTTTCAAGATTTCGGTTTTTCTCCGATATCTCCGGAAAGACTTAGAATTTCAGGACTTTTTTATCGGTAAATGCTCGAGGCTTGTGGATTTTAAGCGACTCGTCATTCTTACTTAAAAAATCGGAATAATTTTTCAAGATTGCGGGTTTCCTCATATATAAGAAATATAATATATATAAGAAAATATCCGGAACTTTAAAATTATTTAACATAAATCCGGAAATTTGTGAAATTTAACTGACTAGTAGCTAGTAGATATCCGAGAAATATTAAAATTTATTGCCTAAGGGAAAGTAGCTGTGATTTTACGTTGGGATTTAAGAATCAGTTTCATTCGACAAGCTTTGGGCGTGGTTAAAAAAGATTTGAAATTCCGAGCCTTTCTGGAGATATCCGTGAAAACCAAAGTTGTAAAAAATCGCTTCTATTTTCCACGGCTCTAATAAATCAGCGTAAAAAAAAATTAAATTCCCAGCATTTTCGATTAATACGAGAAATGCCGACCTCTTGGACAAATTTGCGGCATTTAGCCCTTAAGAATTTGAAAAAAATTGAGGTATCCAGCAGATGTAAAAAAAATCAAAATCTGTTGTTGTTTTATAGAAACTAGTTTTGATTTGCATTGCTCTAGAAAGTAAAAATTACGAATTGGTTAAATTGGACTAGCTTCGGGGATGACCGTTAAGAAAGTCTTAAGATTTAGAGCCTTTGGATATCTGAAATAAACCGAAATCTTGGAAAATGGTTTCTGTTTCCATGGTTCTTTTAAATTAGCGCTACAAGTCGGTTAAATTCTCAAATTTTCGCATTTTTTACATAAAAAAGTTAAAATTCCGGATATTTCCATGCAATCTTTACCGAGAAAACTCGGAATATTGGAAAATAATTCTGATTTTATAAGTAAGAGTTACGACTCGATTAAAATTTCGCAAGATTTTTGTATTTGGCATTAAAAAGAAATTCCGAGTATTTTCAGAAAATCCGCGAAACGCCCACCTCTTTGACAAGTTTACTGCTTTTGAAGCTTAAAAGAAAAAATTGAAGGTATCCAACAGATATCCTAGAAAAATCAAAATCTATTGTTCTTTAATGGAAGGTAGTTCTGATTGTTTATTGCTCTTCTAGTTTATAGTAAAGTTAATAATGGATTAAATTTGACAAGCTTCGATTAGGAAAGTCTTTCTCGAGATACCCGATAAAATGTGAAATCTTGGCAAATGGTTTCTATTTCAACGGCTTAAATTCGGCAAATTATGGTCTTTTACGTTTAAAAATTTGAAAATTCCGTATATTCCTTTATCGAAATAACACGCATCTTGGAAAATAATTTTGATTTTTAAATAAGAGTTACTAGTCGGTTAAATTCGACAAGATCCCTGCACTTACCGTTAAAAAAATAAAAGTTCCGTTAAAAAACATTATATAACTTAGATAGCTTAAATAAACGGTTTACAAAAATTTTAAAGTAAAATTAAAGAAAAAATTTAAAAGCACCAAATATGTGACATACTAAGCTGTCAACTTTAAAATACACTATAGATTAATGAAAATTAAATCAAGGGTTTATTGAATTTTGGAAGCTCTTAAGGGAGAGTACAAGTTGTAGTAGATGGAAAAGAACTAAATCAATAGTTGACTGAAATATAATATAATAAAGCCTTACGAGCATCCATGAAGTCCTATATTGATGTAGAGAATAAGGTTTATTTGCATAAAAATACTGAAAATTCTATACATCATGGGCAAGAAATTTACGAAATCTATACAAGAAAGAAACAGAATTCCGAACATTTTGAATTACAATAACAGTTGTTTTTTTGTTGTAACTACTGAAAATTGGGAATGTAGGTTGATTATGTTTGGTAGCACGTTTAACTGCTCCACTCCGTCTGCTGATTTCAGTCATTTACAATCTACTTCTTAAAATATTCGTATTTATGAATTAAATCATGTAGATG